>NC_140375.1:877500-1477500 GCF_054491055.1 Hypomesus nipponensis
TGCCTAATTAAGAAATGGTGTCATCGTAACAGGAAACAAGCTCTCTCAAAATGTTTGTGGTTTATTCCAGAAGGAGAGACCACGTGGCCTAATGGATAAGGCGTCTGACTTCGGATCAGAAGATTAAGGGTTCGAGTCCCTTTGTGGTTGTCATCAGTGTGATAATACTTGATACATCTTGATTGCAGTTGAAAGGCCAAATGATTTTTGGAAACAAACCATCTCAAAGTGTTTATCTGAACTTGATGGATTGCGACTCCAGTAAAGCTGTCTAAAATGCTTGATGGAAAAAAGTTGTTCACATGTTGTAGGAAACAGTCTGTCTCAAAGTGTGTGTGGTTCGATCAGCAAGAAGTGAAATCATGTTGTTATGGATATGGCGTCTGACTTATGGTGAAAAGATTGAGAGTACCCTCCTGGTTGTCCACATTAACGTGTACCTGTCTCTGAACATGATCCATTTGGACTCCTCTCAAGCTGTTGAAGATGCCTAATTAAGAAATGGTGTCATCGTAATAGGAAACAAGCTCTCTCAAAATGTTTGTGGTTTATTCCAGAAGGAGAGACCACGTGGCCTAATGGATAAGGTGTCTGACTTCGGATCAGAAGATTAAGGCTGAATCCCAATACTCCCCCTTCCCCTTCGTTTTGCGCGTTCCCGTGAGAGCTAGTGGTGTCCCAATACTCTTTTTGAGCTAGGGGAAGGGCTAAGACTAAGGGGTATACACCCCTTAAAACCAAGTGAGGTCGGGAGCTTACTTGAAACCGAGGGCTATGTGAAAACTGCGCGACCGGCAACATTGGCGGCCAGATCATCCAGAGAGTCCGCTAAATATAATATTTGCGGCTTAATTAATTGATAAAAAAATTATGACAGTCTTGTTTTGTGTTATATGCATTCATGAACATATATATTTGCAACCATTTTCCTAATTGAAACGTTTCTAAAAATCGCTAGTTTGGTACGCTAATATTACAGTGCTGAATTGCACAACAGTCCCGCATTTCTTTGACTAGCATGTCTACAGTTTAAAGTAAACTCCATTAGCAGCGAATTTCGTTTAAATCAGTGCATAACACTACTTGCTTTGGAGATATCGATACGTGCTAGATGACGTACCTGTAACCAAGTGGTGTCCCATTTCCTAGGGCTATGTAGCCCTTACCCCTTACTTTCGAGGGCCAAGGGGAAGGGGTAAGTTAAGGGGAAGGGCTAAGGGGAAGGGGTAAGGGGGAGAATTGGGATTCGGCCTAAGGGTTCGAGTCCCTTTGTGGTTGTCATCAATTCGATGTTACTTGATAGATCTTTATTGCTGTTGAAAAGCCAAAAGGTTTTCCAAACAAGCCATCTCAAAGCTGTCTAAAATGCTTGATGGAAAAAAGTTGTTCACATGTTGTAGGAAACAGTCTGTCTCAAAGTGTGTGTGGTTCGATCAGCAAGAAGTGAAAACATGTTGTTATGGATAAGGCGTCTGACTTAAGGTGAAAAGATTGAGAGTACCTTCCTGGTTGTCCACATTAACGTGTACCTGTCTCTGAACATGATCCATTTTGACTCCTCTCAAGCTGTTGAAGATGCCTAATTAAGAAATGGTGTCATCGTAATAGGAAACAATTTCTCTCAAAATGTTTGTGGTTTATTCTGGAACAAGAGACCAGGTGGCCTAATGGATAAGGTGTCTGACTTCGGATCAGAAGATTAAGGGTTCGAGTCCCTTCGTGGTTGTCATCAATTCGATGTTACTTGATAGATCTTTATTGCTGTTGAAAAGCCAAAAGGTTTTTCCAAACAAGCCATCACAAAGCTGTCTAAAATGCTTGATGGAAAAAAGTTGTTCACATGTTGTAGGAAACAGTCTGTCTCAAAGTGTGTGTGGTTCGATCAGCAAGAAGTGAAAACATGTTGTTATGGATAAGGCGTCTGACTTAAGGTGAAAAGATTGAGAGTACCTTCCTGGTTGTCCACATTAACGTGTACCTGTCTCTGAACATGATCCATTTTGACTCCTCTCAAGCTGTTGAAGATGCCTAATTAAGAAATGGTGTCATCGTAATAGGAAACAATTTCTCTCAAAATGTTTGTGGTTTATTCTGGAACAAGAGACCACGTGGCCTAATGGATAAGGTGTCTGACTTCGGATCAGAAGATTAAGGGTTCGAGTCCCTTCGTGGTTGTCATCAATTCGATGTTACTTGATAGATCTTTATTGCTGTTGAAAAGCCAAAAGGTTTTCCAAACAAGCCATCTCAAAGCTGTCTAAAATGCTTGATGGAAAAAAGTGGTTCACATGTTGTAGGAAACAGTCTGTCTCAAAGTGTGTGTGGTTCGATCAGCAAGAAGTGAAAACATGTTGTTATGGATAAGGCGTCTGACTTATGGTGAAAAGATTGAGAGTACCTTCCTGGTTGTCCACATTAACGTGTACCTGTCTCTGAACATGATCCATTTGGACTCCTCTCAAGCTGTTGAAGATGCCTAATTAAGAAATGGTGTCATCGTAACAGGAAACAAGCTCTCTCAAAATGTTTGTGGTTTATTCCAGAAGGAGAGACCACGTGGCCTAATGGATAAGGCGTCTGACTTCGGATCAGAAGATTAAGGGTTCGAGTCCCTTTGTGGTTGTCATCAGTGTGATAATACTTGATACATCTTGATTGCAGTTGAAAGGCCAAATGATTTTTGGAAACAAACCATCTCAAAGTGTTTATCTGAACTTGATGGATTGCGACTCCAGTAAAGCTGTCTAAAATGCTTGATGGAAAAAAGTTGTTCACATGTTGTAGGAAACAGTCTGTCTCAAAGTGTGTGTGGTTCGATCAGCAAGAAGTGAAATCATGTTGTTATGGATATGGCGTCTGACTTATGGTGAAAAGATTGAGAGTACCCTCCTGGTTGTCCACATTAACGTGTACCTGTCTCTGAACATGATCCATTTGGACTCCTCTCAAGCTGTTGAAGATGCCTAATTAAGAAATGGTGTCATCGTAATAGGAAACAAGCTCTCTCAAAATGTTTGTGGTTTATTCCAGAAGGAGAGACCACGTGGCCTAATGGATAAGGTGTCTGACTTCGGATCAGAAGATTAAGGCTGAATCCCAATACTCCCCCTTCCCCTTCGTTTTGCGCGTTCCCGTGAGAGCTAGTGGTGTCCCAATACTCTTTTTGAGCTAGGGGAAGGGCTAAGACTAAGGGGTATACACCCCTTAAAACCAAGTGAGGTCGGGAGCTTACTTGAAACCGAGGGCTATGTGAAAACTGCGCGACCGGCAACATTGGCGGCCAGATCATCCAGAGAGTCCGCTAAATATAATATTTGCGGCTTAATTAATTGATAAAAAAATTATGACAGTCTTGTTTTGTGTTATATGCATTCATGAACATATATATTTGCAACCATTTTCCTAATTGAAACGTTTCTAAAAATCGCTAGTTTGGTACGCTAATATTACAGTGCTGAATTGCACAACAGTCCCGCATTTCTTTGACTAGCATGTCTACAGTTTAAAGTAAACTCCATTAGCAGCGAATTTCGTTTAAATCAGTGCATAACACTACTTGCTTTGGAGATATCGATACGTGCTAGATGACGTACCTGTAACCAAGTGGTGTCCCATTTCCTAGGGCTATGTAGCCCTTACCCCTTACTTTCGAGGGCCAAGGGGAAGGGGTAAGTTAAGGGGAAGGGCTAAGGGGAAGGGGTAAGGGGGAGAATTGGGATTCGGCCTAAGGGTTCGAGTCCCTTTGTGGTTGTCATCAATTCGATGTTACTTGATAGATCTTTATTGCTGTTGAAAAGCCAAAAGGTTTTCCAAACAAGCCATCTCAAAGCTGTCTAAAATGCTTGATGGAAAAAAGTTGTTCACATGTCGTAGGAAACAGTCTGTCTCAAAGTGTGTGTGGTTCGATCAGCAAGAAGTGAAAACTTGTTGTTATGGATAAGGCGTCTGACTTATGGTGAAAAGATTGAGAGTACCTTCCTGGTTGTCCACATTAACGTGTACCTGTCTCTGAACATGATCCATTTGGACTCCTCTCAAGCTGTTGAAGATGCCTAATTAAGAAATGGTGTCATCGTAATAGGAAACAAGCTCTCTCAAAAATGTTTGTGGTTTATTCCAGAAGGAGAGACCATGTGGCCTAATGGATAAGGCGTCTGACTTCGGATCAGAAGATTAAGGGTTCAAGTCCCTTCGTGGTTGTCATCAATTCGATGTTACTTGATAGATCTTTATTGCTGTTGAAAAGCCAAAAGGTTTTTCCAAACAAGCCATCTCAAAGCTGTCTAAAATGCTTGATGGAAAAAAGTTGTTCACATGTTGTAGGAAACAGTCTGTCTCAAAGTGTGTGGTTCGATCAGCAAGAAGTGAAAACATGTTGTTATGGATAAGGCGTCTACCTTATGGTGAAAAGATTGAGAGTACCTTCCTGGTTGTCCACATTATCGTGTACCTGTCTCTGAACATGATCCATTTGGACTCCTCTCAAGCTGTTGAAGATGCCTAATTAAGAAATGGTGTCATCGTAATAGGAAACAAGCTCTCTCAAAAATGTTTGTGGTTTATTCCAGAAGGAGAGACCACGTGGCCTAATGGATAAGGCGTCTGACTTCGGATCAGAAGATTAAGGGTTCAAGTCCCTTCGTGGTTGTCATCAATTCGATGTTACTTGATAGATCTTTATTGCTGTTGAAAAGCCAAAAGGTTTTTCCAAACAAGCCATCTCAAAGCTGTCTAAAATGCTTGATGGAAAAAAGTTGTTCACATGTTGTAGGAAACAGTCTGTCTCAAAGTGTGTGTGGTTCGATCAGCAAGAAGTGAAAACATGTTGTTATGGATAAGGCGTCTACCTTATGGTGAAAAGATTAAGAGTACCTTCCTGGTTGTCCACATTATCGTGTACCTGTCTCTGAACATGATCCATTTTGACTCCTCTCAAGCTGTTGAAGATGCCTAATTAAGAAATGGTGTCATCGTAATAGGAAACAATTTCTCTCAATATGTTTGTGGTTATTCTGGAACAAGAGACCGCGTGGCCTAATGGATAAGTTGTCTGACTTCGGATCAGAAGATTAAGGGTTCGAGTCCCTTTGTGGTTGTCATCAGTGTGATATTACTTGATACATATTGATTGCAGTTGAAAGGCCAAAAGATTTTTGGAAACAAACCATCTCAAAGTGTTTATCTGAACTTGATGGATTGCGACTCCAGTAAAGCTGTTGTTGGCGTCTGAATTCGGATCAGAAGATTAAGGGTTCAAATCCCTTCGTGGTTGTCATCAGTTTGATATTACTTGATAGATCTTTATTGCTGTTGAAAGGCCAAAAGGTTTTTGGAAGCAAACCATCTCAAAGTGTTTATCTGAACTTGATAGATTGCGACTCCAGTAAAGCTGTCTAAAATGCTTGATGGAAAAAAGTTGTTCACATGTTGTAGGACACAGTCTATCTCAAAGTGTGTGTGGTTCGATCAGCAAGAAGTGAAAACATCTTGATATGGATAAGGCGTCTGACTTATGGTGAAAAGATTGAGAGTACCTTCCTGGTTGTCCACATTATCGTGTACCTGTCTCTGAACATGATCCATTTTGACTCCTCTCAAGCTGTTGAAGATGCCTAATTAAGAAATGGTGTCATCGTAATAGGAAACAATTTCTCTCAAAATGTTTGTGGTTATTCTGGAACAAGAGACCGCGTGGCCTAATGGATAAGGTGTCTGACTTCGGCTCAGAAGATTAAGGGTTCGAGTCCCTTCGTGGTTGTCATCAGTGTGATATTATTTGATAGATCTTGATTGCAGTTGAAAGGCCAAAAGGTTTTGGGAAACAAACCATCTCAAAGTGTTTATCTGAACTTGATGGATTGCGACTCCAGTAAAGCTGTCTAAAATGCTTGATGGAAAAAAGTTGTTCACATGTTGTAGGACACAGTCTGTCTCAAAGTGTGTGTGGTTCGATCAGCAAGAAGTGAAAACATGTTGTTATGGATAAGGCGTCTGACTTATGGTGAATAGATTGAGAGTACCTTCCTGGTTGTCCACATTAACGTGTACCTGTCTCTGAACATGATCCATTTGGACTCCTCTCAAGCTGTTGAAGATGCCTAATTAAGAAATGGTGTCATCGTAAAAGGAAAGAAGCTCTCTGAAAATGTTTGTGGTTTATTCCAGAAGGAGAGACCACGTGGCCTAATGGATAAATCGTCTGACTTCGGATCAGAAGATTAAGGGTGCGAGTCCCTTTGTGGTTGTCATCAGTGTGATATTACTTGATACATCTTGATTGCAGTTGAAAGGCCAAAAGATTTTTGGAAACAAACCATCTCAAATTGTTTATCTGAACTTGATGGATTGCGACTCCAGTAAAGCTGTCTAAAATGCTTGATGGAAAAAAGTTGTTCACATGTTGTAGGAAACAGTCTGTCTCAAAGTGTGTGTGGTTCGATCAGCAAGAAGTGAAAACATGTTGTTATGGATAAGGCGTCTGACTTATGGTGAAAAGATTGAGAGTACCTTCCTGGTTGTCCACATTAACGTGTACCTGTCTCTGAACATGATCCATTTTGACTCCTCTCAAGCTGTTGAAGATGCCTAATTAAGCAATGGTGTCATCGTAATAGGAAACAAGCTCTCTCAAAATGTTTGTGGTTTATTCCAGAAGGAGAGACCACGTGGCCTAATGGATAAGGTGTCTGACTTCGGATCAGAAGATTAAGGGTTCGAGTCCCTTCGTGGTTGTCATCAATTCGATGTTACTTGATAGATCTTTATTGCTGTTGAAAAGCCAAAAGGTTTTTCCAAACAAGCCATCTCAAAGCTGTCTAAAATGCTTGATGGAAAAAAGTGGTTCACATGTTGTAGGAAACAGTCTGTCTCAAAGTATGTGTGGTTCGATCAGCAAGAAGTGAAAACATGTTGTTATGGATAAGGCGTCTGACTTATGGTGAAAAGATTGAGAGTACCTTCCTGGTTGTCCACATTAACGTGTACCTGTCTCTGAACATGATCCATTTGGACTCCTCTCAAGCTGTTGAAGATGCCTAATTAAGAAATGGTGTCATCGTAATAGGAAACAAGCTCTCTCAAAATGTTCGTGGTTTATTCCAGAAGGAGAGACCACGTGGCCTAATGGATAAGGCGTCTGACTTCGGATCAGAAGATTAAGGGTGCGAGTCCCTTTGTGGTTGTCATCAGTGTGATAATACTTGATACATCCTGATTGCAGTTGAAAGGCCAAAAGATTTTTGGAAACAAACCATCTCAAAGTGTTTATCTGAACTTGATGGATTGCGACTCCAGTAAAGCTGTCTAAAATGCTTGATGGAAAAAAGTTGTTCACATGTTGTAGGAAACAGTCTGTCTCAAAGTGTGTGTGGTTCGATCAGCAAGAAGTGAAAACATGTTGTTATGGATAAGGCGTCTACCTTATGGTGAAAAGATTGAAAGTACCTTCCTGGTTGTCCACATTATCGTGTACCTGTCTCTGAACATGATCCATTTTGACTCCTCTCAAGCTGTTGAAGATGCCTAATTAAGAAATGGTGTCATCGTAATAGGAAACAATTTCTCTCAAAATGTTTGTGGTTATTCTGGAACAAGAGACCGCGTGGCCTAATGGATAAGGTGTCTGACTTCGGATCAGAAGATTAAGGGTTCGAGTCCCTTCGTGGTTGTCATCAGTGTGATATTATTTGATAGATCTTGATTGCAGTTGAAAGGCCAAAAGGTTTTGGGAAACAAACCATCTCAAAGTGTTTATCTGAACTTGATGGATTGCGACTCCAGTAAAGCTGTCTAAAATGCTTGATGGAAAAAAGTTGTTCACATGTTGTAGGACACAGTCTGTCTCAAAGTGTGTGTGGTTCGATCAGCAAGAAGTGAAAACATGTTGTTATGGATAAGGCGTCTGACTTATGGTGAATAGATTGAGAGTACCTTCCTGGTTGTCCACATTAACGTGTACCTGTCTCTGAACATGATCCATTTTGACTCCTCTCAAGCTGTTGAAGATGCCTAATTAAGAAATGGTGTCATCGTAAAAGGAAAGAAGCTCTCTGAAAATGTTTGTGGTTTATTCCAGAAGGAGAGACCACGTGGCCTAATGGATAAAGCGTCTGACTTCGGATCAGAAGATTAAGGGTGCGAGTCCCTTTGTGGTTGTCATCAGTGTGATAATACTTGATACATCTTGATTAGAGTTGAAAGGCCAAAAGATTTTTGGAAACAAACCATCTCAAAGTGTTTATCTGAACATGATGGATTGCGACTCCAGTAAAGATGTTGTAGGCGTCTGAATTCGGATCAGAAGATTAAGGGTTCGAGTCCCTTCGTGGTTGTCATCAGTGTGATATTATTTGATAGATCTTGATTGCAGTTGAAAGGCCAAAAGGTTTTTGGAAACAAACCATCTCAAAGTGTTTATCTGAACTTGATGGATTGCGACTCCAGTAAAGCTGTCTAAAATGCTTGATGGAAAAAAGTTGTTCACATGTTGTAGGAAACAGTCTGTCTCAAAGTGTGTGTGGTTCGATCAGCAAGAAGTGAAAACATGTTGTTATGGATAAGGCGTCTGACTTATGGTGAAAAGATTGAGAGTACCTTCCTGGTTGTCCACATTAACGTGTACCTGTCTCTGAACATGATCCATTTGGACTCCTCTCAAGCTGTTGAAGATGCCTAATTAAGAAATTGTGTCATCGTAAAAGGAAAGAAGCTCTCTGAAAATGTTTGTGGTTTATTCCAGAAGGAGAGACCACGTGGCCTAATGGATAAGGCGTCTGACTTCGGATCAGAAGTTTAAGGGTGCGAGTCCCTTTGTGGTTGTCATCAGTGTGATAATACTTGATACATCTTGATTGCAGTTGAAAGGCCAAAAGATTTTTGGAAACAAACCATCTCAAAGTGTTTATCTGAACTTGATGGATTGCGACTCCAGTAAAGCTGTCTAAAATGCTTGATGGAAAAAAGTTGTTCACATGTTGTAGGAAACAGTCTGTCTCAAAGTGTGTGTGGTTCGATCAGCAAGAAGTGAAAACATGTTGTTATGGATAAGGCGTCTGACTTATGGTGAAAAGATTGAGAGTACCTTCCTGGTTGTCCACATTAACGTGTACCTGTCTCTGAACATGATCCATTTGGACTCCTCTCAAGCTGTTGAAAATGCCTAATTAAGAAATGGTGTCATCGTAATAGGAAACAATTTCTCTCAATATGTTTGTGGTTATTCTGGAACAAGAGACCGCGTGGCCTAATGGATAAGGTGTCTGACTTCGAAGATTAAGGGTTCGAGTCCCTTCGTGGTTGTCATCAGTGTGATATTATTTGATAGATCTTGATTGCAGTTGAAAGGCATAAAGGTTTTTGGAAACAAACCATCTCAAAGTGTTTATCTGAACTTGATGGATTGCGACTCCAGTAAAGCTGTTGTAGGCGTCTGAATTCGGATCAGAAGATTAAGGGTTCGAATCCCTTCGTGGTTGTCATCAGTTTGATTTTACTTGATAGATCTTTATTGCTGTTGAAAGGCCAAAAGGTTTTTGGAAACAAACCATCTCAAAGTGTTTATCTGAACTTGATAGATTGCGACTCCAGTAAAGCTGTCTAAAATGCTTGATGGAAAAAAGTTGTTCACATGTTGTAGGACACAGTCTGTCTCAGAGTGTGTGTGGTTCGATCAGCAAGAAGTGAAAACATGTTGTTATGGATAAGGCATCTGACTTATGGTGAAAAGATTGAGAGTACCTTCCTGGTTGTCCACATTAACGTGTACCTGTCTCTGAACATGATCCATTTGGACTCCTCTCAAGCTGTTGAAGATGCCTAATTAAGAAATTGTGTCATCGTAAAAGGAAAGAAGCTCTCTGAAAATGTTTGTGGTTTATTCCAGAAGGAGAGACCACGTGGCCTAATGGATAAGGCGTCTGACTTCGGATCAGAAGTTTAAGGGTGCGAGTCCCTTTGTGGTTGTCATCAGTGTGATAATACTTGATACATCTTGATTGCAGTTGAAAGGCCAAAAGATTTTTGGAAACAAACCATCTCAAAGTGTTTATCTGAACTTGATGGATTGCGACTCCAGTAAAGCTGTCTAAAATGCTTGATGGAAAAAAGTTGTTCACATGTTGTAGGAAACAGTCTGTCTCAAAGTGTGTGTGGTTCGATCAGCAAGAAGTGAAAACATGTTGTTATGGATAAGGCGTCTGACTTAAAAGATTGAGAGTACCTTCCTGGTTGTCCACATTAACGTGTACCTGTCTCTGAACATGATCCATTTGGACTCCTCTCAAGCTGTTGAAAATGCCTAATTAAGAAATGGTGTCATCGTAATAGGAAACAATTTCTCTCAATATGTTTGTGGTTATTCTGGAACAAGAGACCGCGTGGCCTAATGGATAAGGTGTCTGACTTCGAAGATTAAGGGTTCGAGTCCCTTCGTGGTTGTCATCAGTGTGATATTATTTGATAGATCTTGATTGCAGTTGAAAGGCATAAAGGTTTTTGGAAACAAACCATCTCAAAGTGTTTATCTGAACTTGATGGATTGCGACTCCAGTAAAGCTGTTGTAGGCGTCTGAATTCGGATCAGAAGATTAAGGGTTCGAATCCCTTCGTGGTTGTCATCAGTTTGATTTTACTTGATAGATCTTTATTGCTGTTGAAAGGCCAAAAGGTTTTTGGAAACAAACCATCTCAAAGTGTTTATCTGAACTTGATAGATTGCGACTCCAGTAAAGCTGTCTAAAATGCTTGATGGAAAAAAGTTGTTCACATGTTGTAGGACACAGTCTGTCTCAGAGTGTGTGTGGTTCGATCAGCAAGAAGTGAAAACATGTTGTTATGGATAAGGCGTCTGACTTATGGTGAATAGATTGAGAGTACCTTCCTGGATGTCCACATTAACGTGTACCTGTCTCTGAACATGATCCATTTGGACTCCTCTCAAGCTGTTGAAGATGCCTAATTAAGAAATTGTGTCATCGTAAAAGGAAAGAAGCTCTCTGAAAATGTTTGTGGTTTATTCCAGAAGGAGAGACCACGTGGCCTAATGGATAAGGCGTCTGACTTCGGATCAGAAGTTTAAGGGTGCGAGTCCCTTTGTGGTTGTCATCAGTGTGATAATACTTGATACATCTTGATTGCAGTTGAAAGGCCAAAAGATTTTTAGAAACAAACCATCTCAAAGTGTTTATCTGAACTTGATGGATTGCGACTCCAGTAAAGCTGTCTAAAATGCTTGATGGAAAAAAGTTGTTCACATGTTGTAGGAAACAGTCTGTCTCAAAGTGTGTGTGGTTCGATCAGCAAGAAGTGAAAACATGTTGTTATGGATAAGGCGTCTGACTTATGGTGAAAAGATTGAGAGTACCTTCCTGGTTGTCCACATTAACGTGTACCTGTCTCTGAACATGATCCATTTGGACTCCTCTCAAGCTGTTGAAGATGCCTAATTAAGAAATGGTGTCATCGTAATAGGAAACAATTTCTCTCAATATGTTTGTGGTTTATTCCAGAAGGAGAGACCACGTGGCCTAATGGATAAGGCGTCTGACTTCGGATCAGAAGATTAAGGGTTCGAGTCCCTTTGTGGTTGTCATCAATTCGATGTTACTTGATAGATCTTTATTGCTGTTGAAAAGCCAAAAGGTTTTTCCAAACAAGCCATCTCAAAGCTGTCTAAAATGCTTGATGGAAAAAAGTTGTTCACATGTTGTAGGAAACAGTCTGTCTCAAAGTGTGTGTGGTTCGATCAGCAAGAAGTGAAAACATGTTGTTATGGATAAGGCGTCTGACTTATGGTGAAAAGATTGAGAGTACCTTCCTGGTCGTCCACATTATCGTGTACCTGTCTCTGAACATGATCCATTTGGACTCCTCTCAAGCTGTTGAAGATGCCTAATTAAGAAATGGTGTCATCGTAATAGGAAACAATTTCTCTCAATATGTTTGTGGTTATTCTGGAACAAGAGATCGAGTGGCCTAATGGATAAGGTGTCTGACTTCGAATCAAAAGATTAAGGGTTCGAGTCCCTTCGTGGTTGTCATCAGTGTGATATTATTTGATAGATCTTGATTGCAGTTGAAAGGCATAAAGGTTTTTGGAAACTAACCATCTCAAAGTGTTTATCTGAACTTGATGGATTGCGACTCCAGTAAAGCTGTTGTAGGCGTCTGAATTCGGATCAGAAGATGAGGGTTCGAATCCCTTCGTGGTTGTCATCAGTTTGATATTACTTGATAGATCTTTATTGCTGTTGAAAGGCCAAAAGGTTTTTGGAAACAAACCATCTCAAAGTGTTTATCTGAACTTGATAGATTGCGACTCCAGTAAAGCTGTTTAAAATGCTTGATGGAAAAAAGTTGTTCACATGTTGTAGGACACAGTCTGTTTCAGAGTGTGTGTGGTTCGATCAGCAAGAAGTGAAAACATGTTGTTATGGATAAGGCGTCTGACTTATGGTGAATAGATTGAGAGTACCTTCCTGGATGTCCACATTAACGTGTACCTGTCTCTGAACATGATCCATTTGGACTCCTCTCAAGCTGTTGAAGATGCCTAATTAAGAAATTGTGTCATCGTAAAAGGAAAGAAGCTCTCTGAAAATGTTTGTGGTTTATTCCAGAAGGAGAGACCACGTGGCCTAATGGATAAGGCGTCTGACTTCGGATCAGAAGATTAAGGGTGCGAGTCCCTTTGTGGTTGTCATCAGTGTGATAATACTTGATACATCTTGATTGCAGTTGAAAGGCCAAAAGATTTTTGGAAACAAACCATCTCAAAGTGTTTATCTGAACTTGATGGATTGCGACTCCAGTAAAGCTGTCTAAAATGCTTGATGGAAAAAAGTTGTTCACATGTTGTAGGAAACAGTCTGTCTCAAAGTGTGTGTGGTTCGATCAGCAAGAAGTGAAAACATGTTGTTATGGATAAGGCGTCTGACTTATGGTGAAAAGATTGAGAGTACCTTCCTGGTTGTCCACATTAACGTGTACCTGTCTCTGAACATGATCCATTTGGACTCCTCTCAAGCTGTTGAAGATGCCTAATTAAGAAATGGTGTCATCGTAATAGGAAACAAGCTCTATCAAAATGTTTGTGGTTTATTCCAGAAGGAGAGACCACGTGGCCTAATGGATAAGGCGTCTGACTTCGGATCAGAAGATTAAGGGTTCGAGTCCCTTTGTGGTTGTCATCAATTCGATGTTACTTGATAGATCTTTATTGCTGTTGAAAAGCCAAAAGGTTTTTCCAAACAAGCCATCTCAAAGCTGTCTAAAATGCTTGATGGAAAAAAGTTGTTCACATGTTGTAGGAAACAGTCTGTCTCAAAGTGTGTGTGGTTCGATCAGCAAGAAGTGAAAACATGTTGTTATGGATAAGGCGTCTGACTTATGGTGAAAAGATTGAGAGTACCTTCCTGGTCGTCCACATTATCGTGTACCTGTCTCTGAACATGATCCATTTGGACTCCTCTCAA
The DNA here is from genome assembly GCF_054491055.1 of Hypomesus nipponensis. Lineage (NCBI taxonomy): Eukaryota > Metazoa > Chordata > Actinopteri > Osmeriformes > Osmeridae > Hypomesus > Hypomesus nipponensis. The sequence goes on from NC_140375.1 coordinate 890,970, forward strand.
GCTGTTGAAGATGCCTAATTAAGAAATGGTGTCATCGTAATAGGAAACAATTTCTCTCAATATGTTTGTGGTTATTCTGGAACAAGAGATCGAGTGGCCTAATGGATAAGGTGTCTGACTTCGAATCAAAAGATTAAGGGTTCGAGTCCCTTCGTGGTTGTCATCAGTGTGATATTATTTGATAGATCTTGATTGCAGTTGAAAGGCATAAAGGTTTTTGGAAACTAACCATCTCAAAGTGTTTATCTGAACTTGATGGATTGCGACTCCAGTAAAGCTGTTGTAGGCGTCTGAATTCGGATCAGAAGATGAGGGTTCGAATCCCTTCGTGGTTGTCATCAGTTTGATATTACTTGATAGATCTTTATTGCTGTTGAAAGGCCAAAAGGTTTTTGGAAACAAACCATCTCAAAGTGTTTATCTGAACTTGATAGATTGCGACTCCAGTAAAGCTGTTTAAAATGCTTGATGGAAAAAAGTTGTTCACATGTTGTAGGACACAGTCTGTTTCAGAGTGTGTGTGGTTCGATCAGCAAGAAGTGAAAACATGTTGTTATGGATAAGGCGTCTGACTTATGGTGAATAGATTGAGAGTACCTTCCTGGATGTCCACATTAACGTGTACCTGTCTCTGAACATGATCCATTTGGACTCCTCTCAAGCTGTTGAAGATGCCTAATTAAGAAATTGTGTCATCGTAAAAGGAAAGAAGCTCTCTGAAAATGTTTGTGGTTTATTCCAGAAGGAGAGACCACGTGGCCTAATGGATAAGGCGTCTGACTTCGGATCAGAAGATTAAGGGTGCGAGTCCCTTTGTGGTTGTCATCAGTGTGATAATACTTGATACATCTTGATTGCAGTTGAAAGGCCAAAAGATTTTTGGAAACAAACCATCTCAAAGTGTTTATCTGAACTTGATGGATTGCGACTCCAGTAAAGCTGTCTAAAATGCTTGATGGAAAAAAGTTGTTCACATGTTGTAGGAAACAGTCTGTCTCAAAGTGTGTGTGGTTCGATCAGCAAGAAGTGAAAACATGTTGTTATGGATAAGGCGTCTGACTTATGGTGAAAAGATTGAGAGTACCTTCCTGGTTGTCCACATTAACGTGTACCTGTCTCTGAACATGATCCATTTGGACTCCTCTCAAGCTGTTGAAGATGCCTAATTAAGAAATGGTGTCATCGTAATAGGAAACAAGCTCTATCAAAATGTTTGTGGTTTATTCCAGAAGGAGAGACCACGTGGCCTAATGGATAAGGCGTCTGACTTCGGATCAGAAGATTAAGGGTTCGAGTCCCTTTGTGGTTGTCATCAATTCGATGTTACTTGATAGATCTTTATTGCTGTTGAAAAGCCAAAAGGTTTTTCCAAACAAGCCATCTCAAAGCTGTCTAAAATGCTTGATGGAAAAAAGTTGTTCACATGTTGTAGGAAACAGTCTGTCTCAAAGTGTGTGTGGTTCGATCAGCAAGAAGTGAAAACATGTTGTTATGGATAAGGCGTCTGACTTATGGTGAAAAGATTGAGAGTACCTTCCTGGTTGTCCACATTAACGTGTACCTGTCTCTGAACATGATCCATTTGGACTCCTCTCAAGCTGTTGAAGATGCCTTATTAAGAAATGGTGTCATCGTAATACGAAACAAGCTCTCTCAAAATGTTTGTGGTTTATTCCAGAAGGAGAGACCACGTGGCCTAATGGATAAGGCGTCTGACTTCAGATCAGAAGATTAAGGGTTCGAGTCCCTTCGTGGTTGTCATCAATTCGATGTTACTTGATAGATCTTTATTGCTGTTGAAAAGCCAAAAGGTTTTTCCAAACAATCCATCTCAAAGCTGTCTAAAATGCTTGATGGAAAAAAGTTGTTCACATGTTGTAGGAAACAGTTTGTCTCAAAGTGTGTGTAGTTCGACCAGCAAGAAGTGAAAACATGTTGTTATGGATAAGGCGTCTGACTTATGGTGAAAAGATTGAGAATACCTTCCTGGTTGTCCACATTAACGTGTACCTGTCTCTGAACATGATCCATTTTGACTCCTAAAGCTGTTGAAGATGCCTAATTAAGAAATGGTGTCATCGTAATAGGAAACAATTTCTCTCAAAATGTTTGTGGTTTATTCTGAAACAAGAGACCACGTGGCCTAATGGATAAGGCGTCTGACTTCGGATCAGAAGATTAAGGGTTCGAGTCCCTTCGTGGTTTTCATCAGTGTGATATTATTTGATAGACCTTGATTGCAGTTGAAAGGCCAAAAGGTTTTTGGAAACAAACCATCTCAAAGTGTTTATCTGAACTTGATGGATTGCGACTCCTTTAAAGCTGTTGTAGGCGTCTGAATTCGGATCAGAAGATTAAGGGTTTGAATCCCTTTGTGGTTGTCATCAGTTTGATATTACTTGATAGATCTTTATTGCTGTTGAAAGGCCAAAAGGTTTTTGGAAACAAACCATCTCAAAGTGTTTATCTGAACTTGATAGATTGCGACTCCAGTAAAGCTGTCTAAAATGCTTGATGGAAAAAAGTTGTTCACATGTTGTAGGAAACAGTCTGTCTCAAAGTGTGTGTGGTTCGATCAGCAAGAAGTGAAAACATGTTGTTATGGATAAGGCGTCTGACTTATGGTGAAAAGATTGAGAGTACCTTCCTGGTTGTCCACATTAACGTGTACCTGTCTCTGAACATGATCCATTTGGACTCCTCTCAAGCTGTTGAAGATGCCTAATTAAGAAATGGTGTCATCGTAATAGGAAACAAGCTCTATCAAAATGTTTGTGGTTTATTCCAGAAGGAGAGACCACGTGGCCTAATGGATAAGGCGTCTGACTTCGGATCAGAAGATTAAGGGTTCGAGTCCCTTTGTGGTTGTCATCAATTCGATGTTACTTGATAGATCTTTATTGCTGTTGAAAAGCCAAAAGGTTTTTCCAAACAAGCCATCTCAAAGCTGTCTAAAATGCTTGATGGAAAAAAGTTGTTCACATGTTGTAGGAAACAGTCTGTCTCAAAGTGTGTGTGGTTCGATCAGCAAGAAGTGAAAACATGTTGTTATGGATAAGGCGTCTGACTTATGGTGAAAAGATTGAGAGTACCTTCCTGGTTGTCCACATTAACGTGTACCTGTCTCTGAACATGATCCATTTGGACTCCTCTCAAGCTGTTGAAGATGCCTTATTAAGAAATGGTGTCATCGTAATAGGAAACAAGCTCTCTCAAAATGTTTGTGGTTTATTCCAGAAGGAGAGACCACGTGGCCTAATGGATAAGGCGTCTGACTTCGGATCAGAAGATTAAGGGTTCGTGTCCCTTCGTGGTTGTCATCAATTCGATGTTACTTGATAGATCTTTATTGCTGTTGAAAAGCCAAAAGGTTTTTCCAAACAAGCCATCTCAAAGCTGTCTAAAATGCTTGATGGAAAAAAGTTGTTCACATGTTGTAGGAAACAGTCTGTCTCAAAGTGTGTGTGGTTCGATCAGCAAGAAGTGAAAACATGTTGTTATGGATAAGGCGTCTGACTTATGGTGAAAAGATTGAGAGTACCTTCCTGGTTGTCCACATTAACGTGTACCTGTCTCTGAACATGATCCATTTGGACTCCTCTCAAGCTGTTGAAGATGCCTTATTAAGAAATGGTGTCATCGTAATAGGAAACAAGCTCTCTCAAAATGTTTGTGGTTTATTCCAGAAGGAGAGACCACGTGGCCTAATGGATAAGGCGTCTGACTTCGGATCAGAAGATTAAGGGTTCGTGTCCCTTCGTGGTTGTCATCAATTCGATGTTACTTGATAGATCTTTATTGCTGTTGAAAAGCCAAAAGGTTTTTCCAAACAATCCATCTCAAAGCTGTCTAAAATGCTTGATGGAAAAAAGTTGTTCACATGTTGTAGGAAACAGTTTGTCTCAAAGTGTGTGTGGTTCGATCAGCAAGAAGTGAAAACATGTTGTTATGGATAAGGCGTCTGACTTATGGTGAAAAGATTGAGAGTACCTTCCTGGTTGTCCACATTAACGTGTACCTGTCTCTGAACATGATCCATTTTGACTCCTCTCAAGCTGTTGAAGATGCCTAATTAAGAAATGGTGTCATCGTAATAGGAAACAATTTCTCTCAAAATGTTTGTGGTTTATTCTGAAACAAGAGACCACGTGGCCTAATGGATAAGGCGTCTGACTTCGGATCAGAAGATTAAGGGTTCGAGTCCCTTCGTGGTTGTCATCAGTGTGATATTATTTGATAGATCTTGATTGCAGTTGAAAGGCCAAAAGGTTTTTGGAAACAAACCATCTCAAAGTGTTCATCTGAACTTGATGGATTGCGACTACTTTAAAGCTGTTGTAGGCGTCTGAATTCGGATCAGAAGATTAAGGGTTCGAATCCCTTCGTGGTTGTCATCAGTTTGATATTACTTGATAGATCTTTATTGCTGTTGAAAGGCCAAAAGGTTTTTGGAAACAAAGCATCTCAAAGTGTTTATCTGAACTTGATAGATTGCGAATCCAGTAAAGCTGTCTAAAATGCTTGATGGAAAAAAGTTTTTCAAATGTTGTAGGACACAGTCTGTCTCAGAGTGTGTGTGGTTCGATCAGCAAGAAGTGAAAACATGTTGTTATGGATAAGGCGTCTGACTTATGGTGAAAAGATTGAGAGTACCTTCCTGGTTGTCCACATTAACGTGTACCTGTCTCTGAACATGATCCATTTGGACTCCTCTCAAGCTGTTGAAGATGCCTTATTAAGAAATGGTGTCATCGTAATAGGAAACAAGCTCTCTCAAAATGTTTGTGGTTTATTCCAGAAGGAGAGACCACGTGGCCTAATGGATAAGGCGTCTGACTTCGGATCAGAAGATTAAGGGTTCGAGTCCCTTCGTGGTTGTCATCAATTCGATGTTACTTGATAGATCTTTATTGCTGTTGAAAAGCCAAAAGGTTTTTCCAAACAATCCATCTCAAAGCTGTCTAAAATGCTTGATGGAAAAAAGTTGTTCACATGTTGTAGGAAACAGTTTGTCTCAAAGTGTGTGTAGTTCGATCAGCAAGAAGTGAAAACATGTTGTTATGGATAAGGCGTCTGACTTATGGTGAAAAGATTGAGAATACCTTCCTGGTTGTCCACATTAACGTGTACCTGTCTCTGAACATGATCCATTTTGACTCCTCAAGCTGTTGAAGATGCCTAATTAAGAAATGGTGTCATCGTAATAGGAAACAATTTCTCTCAAAATGTTTGTGGTTTATTCTGAAACAAGAGACCACGTGGCCTAATGGATAAGGCGTCTGACTTCGGATCAGAAGATTAAGGGTTCGAGTCCCTTCGTGGTTTTCATCAGTGTGTTATTATTTGATAGACCTTGATTGCAGTTGAAAGGCCAAAAGGTTTTTGGAAACAAACCATCTCAAAGTGTTTATCTGAACTTGATGGATTGCGACTCCTTTAAAGCTGTTGTAGGCGTCTGAATTCGGATCAGAAGATTAAGGGTTTGAATCCCTTCGTGGTTGTCATCAGTTTGATATTACTTGATAGATCTTTATTGCTGTTGAAAGGCCAAAAGGTTTTTGGAAACAAACCATCTCAAAGTGTTTATCTGAACTTGATAGATTGCGACTCCAGTAAAGCTGTCTAAAATGCTTGATGGAAAAAAGTTGTTCAAATGTTGTAGGACACAGTCTGTCTCAGAGTGTGTGTGGTTCGATCAGCAAGAAGTGAAAACATGTTGTTATGGATAAGGCGTCTGACTTATGGTGAATAGATTGAGAGTACCTTCCTGGTTGTCCACATTAACGTGTACCTGTCTCTGAACATGATCCATTTGGACTCCTCTCAAGCTGTTGAAGATGCCTTATTAAGAAATGGTGTCATCGTAATAGGAAACAAGCTCTCTCAAAATGTTTGTGGTTTATTCCAGAAGGAGAGACCACGTGGCCTAATGGATAAGGCGTTTGACTTTGGATCAGAAGATTAAGGGTTCGAGTCCCTTCGTGGTTGTCATCAATTCGATGTTACTTGATAGATCTTTATTGCTGTTGAAAAGCCAAAAGGTTTTTCCAAACAATCCATCTCAAAGCTGTCTAAAATGCTTGATGGAAAAAAGTTGTTCACATGTTGTAGGAAACAGTTTGTCTCAAAGTGTGTGTGGTTCGATCAGCAAGAAGTGAAAACATGTTGTTATGGATAAGGCGTCTGACTTATGGTGAAAAGATTGAGAGTACCTTCCTGGTTGTCCACATTAACGTGTACCTGTCTCTGAACATGATCCATTTTGACTCCTCTCAAGCTGTTGAAGATGCCTAATTAAGAAATGGTGTCATCGTAATAGGAAACAATTTCTCTCAAAATGTTTGTGGTTTATTCTGAAACAAGAGACCACGTGGCCTAATGGATAAGGCGTCTGACTTCGGATCAGAAGATTAAGGGTTCGAGTCCCTTCGTGGTTGTCATCAGTGTGATATTATTTGATAGACCTTGATTGCAGTTGAAAGGCCAAAAGGTTTTTGGAAACAAACCATCTCAAAGTGTTTATCTGAACTTGATGGATTGCGACCCCTTTAAAGCTGTTGTAGGCGTCTGAATTCGGATCAGAAGATTAAGGGTTTGAATCCCTTCGTGGTTGTCATCAGTTTGATATTACTTGATAGATCTTTATTGCTGTTGAAAGGCCAAAAGGTTTTTGGAAACAAACCATCTCAAAGTGTTTATCTGAACTTGATGGATTGCGACTCCAGTAAAGCTGTCTAAAATGCTTGATGGAAAAAAGTTGTTCAAATGTTGTAGGACACAGTCTGTCTCAGAGTGTGTGTGGTTCGATCAGCAAGAAGTGAAAACATGTTGTTATGGATAAGGCGTCTGACTTATGGTGAATAGATTGAGAGTACCTTCCTGGTTGTCCACATTAACGTGTACCTGTCTCTGAACATGATCCATTTGGACTCCTCTCAAGCTGTTGAAGATGCCTTATTAAGAAATGGTGTCATCGTAATAGGAAACAAGCTCTCTCAAAATGTTTGTGGTTTATTCCAGAAGGAGAGACCACGTGGCCTAATGGATAAGGCGTCTGACTTCGGATCAGAAGATTAAGGGTTCGAGTCCCTTTGTGGTTGTCATCAATTCGATGTTACTTGATAGATCTTTATTGCTGTTGAAAAGCCAAAAGGTTTTTCCAAACAATCCATCTCAAAGCTGTCTAAAATGCTTGATGGAAAAAAGTTGTTCACATGTTGTAGGAAACAGTTTGTCTCAAAGTGTGTGTGGTTCGATCAGCAAGAAGTGAAAACATGTTGTTATGGATAAGGCGTCTGACTTATGGTGAAAAGATTGAGAGTACCTTCCTGGTTGTCCACATTAACGTGTACCTGTCTCTGAACATGATCCATTTTGACTCCTCAAGCTGTTGAAGATGCCTAATTAAGAAATGGTGTCATCGTAATAGGAAACAATTTCTCTCAAAATGTTTGTGGTTTATTCTGAAACAAGAGACCACGTGGCCTAATGGATAAGGCGTCTGACTTCGGATCAGAAGATTAAGGGTTCGAGTCCCTTCGTGGTTTTCATCAGTGTGATATTATTTGATAGACCTTGATTGCAGTTGAAAGGCCAAAAGGTTTTTGGAAACAAACCATCTCAAAGTGTTTATCTGAACTTGATGGATTGCGACTACTTTAAAGCTGTTGTAGGCGTCTGAATTCGGATCAGAAGATTAAGGGTTCGAATCCCTTCGTGGTTGTCATCAGTTTGATATTACTTGATAGATCTTTATTGCTGTTGAAAGGCCAAAAGGTTTTTGGAAACAAAGCATCTCAAAGTGTTTATCTGAACTTGATAGATTGCGAATCCAGTAAAGCTGTCTAAAATGCTTGATGGAAAAAAGTTTTTCAAATGTTGTAGGACACAGTCTGTCTCAGAGTGTGTGTGGTTCGATCAGCAAGAAGTGAAAACATGTTGTTATGGATAAGGCGTCTGACTTATGGTGAAAAGATTGAGAGTACCTTCCTGGTTGTCCACATTAACGTGTACCTGTCTCTGAACATGATCCATTTGGACTCCTCTCAAGTGGTTGAAGATGCCTTATTAAGAAATGGTGTCATCGTAATAGGAAACAAGCTCTCTCAAAATGTTTGTGGTTTATTCCAGAAGGAGAGACCACGTGGCCTAATGGATAAGGCGTCTGACTTCGGATCAGAAGATTAGGGGTTCGAGTCCCTTCGTGGTTGTCATCAATTCGATGTTACTTGATAGATCTTTATTGCTGTTGAAAAGCCAAAAGGTTTTTCCAAACAATCCATCTCAAAGCTGTCTAAAATGCTTGATGGAAAAAAGTTGTTCACATGTTGTAGGAAACAGTTTGTCTCAAAGTGTGTGTAGTTCGATCAGCAAGAAGTGAAAACATGTTGTTATGGATAAGGCGTCTGACTTATGGTGAAAAGATTGAGAGTACCTTCCTGGTTGTCCACATTAACGTGTACCTGTCTCTGAACATGATCCATTTTGACTCCTCTCAAGCTGTTGAAGATGCCTAATTAAGAAATGGTGTCATTGTAATAGGAAACAATTTCTCTCAAAATGTTTGTGGTTTATTCTGGAACAAGAGACCGCGTGGCCTAATGGATAAGGTGTCTGACTTCGGATCAGAAGATTAAGGGTTCTAGTCCCTTCGTGGTTGTCATCAGTGTGATATTATTTGATAGATCTTGATTGCAGTTGAAAGGCCAAAAGGTTTTTGGAAACAAACCATCTCAAAGTGTTTATCTGAACTTGATGGATTGCGACTCCAGTAAAGCTGTTGTAGGCGTCTGAATTCGGATCAGAAGATTAAGAGTTCGAGTCCCTTCGTGGTTGTCATCAGTTTGATATTACTTGATACATCTTGACTGCAGTTGAAAGGCCAAAAGGTTTTTGGAAACAAAGCATCTCAAAGTGTTTATCTGAACTTGATAGATTGCGAATCCAGTAAAGCTGTCTAAAATGCTTGATGGAAAAAAGTTTTTCAAATGTTGTAGGACACAGTCTGTCTCAGAGTGTGTGTGGTTCGATCAGCAAGAAGTGAAAACATGTTGTTATGGATAAGGCGTCTGACTTATGGTGAAAAGATTGAGAGTACCTTCCTGGTTGTCCACATTAACGTGTACCTGTCTCTGAACATGATCCATTTGGACTCCTCTCAAGCTGTTAAAGATGCCTTATTAAGAAATGGTGTCATCGTAATAGGAAACAAGCTCTCTCAAAATGTTTGTGGTTTATTCCTGAAGGAGAGACCACGTGGCCTAATGGATAAGGCGTCTGACTTCGGATCAGAAGATTAAGGGTTCGAGTCCCTTCGTGGTTGTCATCAATTCGATGTTACTTGATAGATCTTTATTGCTGTTGAAAAGCCAAAAGGTTTTTCCAAACAATCCATCTCAAAGCTGTCTAAAATGCTTGATGGAAAAAAGTTGTTCACATGTTGTAGGAAACAGTTTGTCTCAAAGTGTGTGTAGTTCGATCAGCAAGAAGTGAAAACATGTTGTTATGGATAAGGCGTCTGACTTATGGTGAAAAGATTGAGAGTACCTTCCTGGTTGTCCACATTAACGTGTACCTGTCTCTGAACATGATCCATTTGGACTCCTCTCAAGCTGTTGAAGATGCCTTATTAAGAAATGGTGTCATCGTAATAGGAAACAAGCTCTCTCAAAATGTTTGTGGTTTATTCCAGAAGGAGAGACCACGTGGCCTAATGGATAAGGCGTCTGACTTCGGATCAGAAGATTAAGGGTTCGAGTCCCTTCGTGGTTGTCATCAATTCGATGTTACTTGATAGATCTTTATTGCTGTTGAAAAGCCAAAAGGTTTTTCCAAACAATCCATCTTAAAGCTGTCTAAAATGCTTGATGGAAAAAAGTTGTTCACATGTTGTAGAAAACAGTTTGTCTCAAAGTGTGTGTAGTTCGATCAGCAAGAAGTGAAAACATGTTGTTATGGATAAGGCGTCTGACTTATGGTGAAAAGATTGAGAGTACCTTCCTGGTTGTCCACATTAACGTGTACCTGTCTCTGAACATGATCCATTTTGACTCCTCTCAAGCTGTTGAAGATGCCTAATTAAGAAATGGTGTCATTGTAATAGGAAACAATTTCTCTCAAAATGTTTGTGGTTTATTCTGGAACAAGAAACCGCGTGGCCTAATGGATAAGGTGTCTGACTTCGGATCAGAAGATTAAGGGTTCTAGTCCCTTCGTGGTTGTCATCAGTGTGATATTATTTGATAGATCTTGATTGCAGTTGAAAGGCCAAAAGGTTTTTGGAAACAAACCATCTCAAAGTGTTTATCTGAACTTGATGGATTGCGACTCCAGTAAAGCTGTTGTAGGCGTCTGAATTCGGATCAGAAGATTAAGAGTTCGAGTCCCTTCGTGGTTGTCATCAGTTTGATATTACTTGATACATCTTGACTGCAGTTGAAAGGCCAAAAGGTTTTTGGAAACAAACCATCTCAAAGTGTTTATCAGAACTTGATGGATTGCGACTCCAGTAAAGCTGTCTAAAATGCTTGATGGAAAAAAGTTGTTCACATATTGTAGTACACAGTCTGTCTCAAAGTGTGTGTGGTTCGATCAGCAAGAAGTGAAAACATGTTGTTATCGATAAGGCGTCTGACTTATGGTGAATAGATTGAGAATACCTTCCTGGTTGTCCACAGCAACGTGTACCCGTCTTTGAACATGATCCATTTGGACTCCTCTCAAGCTGTTGAAGATGCCTAATTAAGAAATGGTGTCATCGTAATAGGAAACAATTTCTCTCAAAATGTTTGTGGTTATTCTGGAACAAGAGACCGCGTGGCCTAATGGATAAGGAGTCTGACTTCGGATCAGAAGATTAAGGGTTTGAGTCCCTTCGTGGTTGTCATCAGTGTGATATTATTTGATAGATCTTGATTGCAGTTGAAAGGCCAAAAGGTTTTTCCAAACAATCCATCTCAAAGCTGTCTAAAATGCTTGATGGAAAAAAGTTGTTCACATGTTGTAGGAAACAGTTTGTCTCAAAGTGTGTGTAGTTCGATCAGCAAGAAGTGAAAACATGTTGTTATGGATAAGGCGTCTGACTTATGGTGAAAAGATTGAGAGTACCTTCCTGGTTGTCCACATTAACGTGTACCTGTCTCTGAACATGATCCATTTGGACTCCTCTCAAGCTGTTGAAGATGCCTTATTAAGAAATGGTGTCATCGTAATAGGAAACAAGCTCTCTCAAAATGTTTGTGGTTTATTCCAGAAGGAGAGACCACGTGGCCTAATGGATAAGGCGTCTGACTTCGGATCAGAAGATTAAGGGTTCGAGTCCCTTCGTGGTTGTCATCAATTCGATGTTACTTGATAGATCTTTATTGCTGTTGAAAAGCCAAAAGGTTTTTCCAAACAATCCATCTTAAAGCTGTCTAAAATGCTTGATGGAAAAAAGTTGTTCACATGTTGTAGAAAACAGTTTGTCTCAAAGTGTGTGTAGTTCGATCAGCAAGAAGTGAAAACATGTTGTTATGGATAAGGCGTCTGACTTATGGTGAAAAGATTGAGAGTACCTTCCTGGTTGTCCACATTAACGTGTACCTGTCTCTGAACATGATCCATTTTGACTCCTCTCAAGCTGTTGAAGATGCCTAATTAAGAAATGGTGTCATTGTAATAGGAAACAATTTCTCTCAAAATGTTTGTGGTTTATTCTGGAACAAGAAACCGCGTGGCCTAATGGATAAGGTGTCTGACTTCGGATCAGAAGATTAAGGGTTCTAGTCCCTTCGTGGTTGTCATCAGTGTGATATTATTTGATAGATCTTGATTGCAGTTGAAAGGCCAAAAGGTTTTTGGAAACAAACCATCTCAAAGTGTTTATCTGAACTTGATGGATTGCGACTCCAGTAAAGCTGTTGTAGGCGTCTGAATTCGGATCAGAAGATTAAGAGTTCGAGTCCCTTCGTGGTTGTCATCAGTTTGATATTACTTGATACATCTTGACTGCAGTTGAAAGGCCAAAAGGTTTTTGGAAACAAACCATCTCAAAGTGTTTATCAGAACTTGATGGATTGCGACTCCAGTAAAGCTGTCTAAAATGCTTGATGGAAAAAAGTTGTTCACATATTGTAGTACACAGTCTGTCTCAAAGTGTGTGTGGTTCGATCAGCAAGAAGTGAAAACATGTTGTTATCGATAAGGCGTCTGACTTATGGTGAATAGATTGAGAATACCTTCCTGGTTGTCCACAGCAACGTGTACCCGTCTTTGAACATGATCCATTTGGACTCCTCTCAAGCTGTTGAAGATGCCTAATTAAGAAATGGTGTCATCGTAATAGGAAACAATTTCTCTCAAAATGTTTGTGGTTATTCTGGAACAAGAGACCGCGTGGCCTAATGGATAAGGAGTCTGACTTCGGATCAGAAGATTAAGGGTTTGAGTCCCTTCGTGGTTGTCATCAGTGTGATATTATTTGATAGATCTTGATTGCAGTTGAAAGGCCAAAAGGTTTTTGGAAACAAACCATCTCAAAGTGTTTATCTGAACTTGATGGATTGCGACTCCAGTAAAGCTGTTGTAGGCGTCTGAATTCGGATCAGAAGATTAAGAGTTCGAGTCCCTTCGTGGTTGTCATCAGTTTGATATTACTTGATACATCTTGATTGCAGTTGAAAGGCCAAAAGGTTTTTGGAAACAAACCATCTCAAAGTGTTTATCTGAACTTGATAGATTGCGACTCCAGTAAAGCTGTCTAAAATGCTTGATGGAAAAAAGTTGTTCACATGTTGTAGGACACAGTCTGTATCAAAGTGTGTGTGGTTCGATCAGCAAGAAGTGAAAACATGTTGTTATGGATAAGGCGTCTGACTTATGGTGAAAAGATTGAGAGTACCTTCCTGGTTGTCCACATTAACGTGTACCTGTCTCTGAACATGATCCATTTGGACTCCTCTCAAGCTGTCGAAGATGCCTAATTAAGAAATGGTGTCATCGTAATAGGAAACAATTTCTCTCAAAATGTTTGTGGTTATTCTGGAACAAGAGACCGCGTGGCCTAATGGATAAGGTGTGTGACTTCGGATCAGAAGATTAAGGGTTCGAGTCCCTTTTGGTTGTCATCAGTGTGATTTTACTTGTTAGACCTTGATTGCGGTTGAAAAGCCAAAAGGTTTTTATCGTGTTTGGAAACAAGCCATCTCAAAGTGTTTATCTGAACTTGATGGATCGCGACTCCAGTCGAACGGTCGAAAATGCTTAATACCAAAAGTTGTTTACATGTTGTAGGACACAGTCTGTCTCAAAATGTGTGTGGTTAGATCAGCAAGAAAAAACATGTTGTTACGGATAAGGCGTCTGACTTATGGTGAGAAGATTGAAAGTTCCTTCCTGATAGTCCACAGCAACGTGTTCCTGTCTCTGAACTAGATCCATCTTGACTCCTCTCAAGCGGTTGAAGATGCCTAATTAGGGTTCCTCCGGTAGGAGGAAACCTATTGTTTTTGTTAGCATTCTTATTATTAGTTTTTGTTAGTATTCTTCTTATTATTATTATTATATTTCTCCGCCAAATGGCCCAATAGCTCAAAAAGTCCTGGACCCGATTTTTTCCAATTTGGCCCAATGATTCAACTCATTACTCCCAGACGGCTAGTGGCCCATGTACGCCCATAGGTGGCGCTATAAAACACGCCCAAAGTCTACGTATTCATCAAAAAGCTAGAGGAAGGCAGCTTTTAGGAGAACAAGCAATTCCCCACAGACTTGTCGGCTCAGAATTTTGATTTTGCACGTGAAAGTCTTTGTAATAAGCCTATGTGCCAGAGAGACTGCAAAGGCTTAAGCGGCAGCCATGTTTTGGTCGCGTCATGTTCATAAGTTCACCATTTCACAGTTCGGTCAACACCAAAAATGTCGAGGAGGGCAGCCTTTAGGAGATGTGGGAATTGTGCTTTTAGCCAGATGCTCCGATTATTTTTGTGATTTCTGGAAAACTTGCAAGTGCAGTGAGACTGCGTTGGGGGTACATTGTTTTGACTTAGCCTCAGTGACAGACTCGGCTCACTTACTCACTGGCAGTGTGTAAACGACATTGTAGTTCACTCAATTTTACTCCTAAAACGTCAGGGAGGGAGGGCTTTTTGTAGGCAAGAGTCTGCTGAAGATAGCCAGTATATAGGATGTTTCAAAACAAGCCTATTTCATTTGTCATTTACCTGAGAAAGCGACCTACGTTAGCCAGGCTAGTTTCACTCGGTCAGCGTATTTAAAGGTCTCTGATAGTCAGAATCACTGTTAACAGGCAAAGGGCGAGTTGTTGGTCTTTGGTCAGATGTGTATATTGACCAGTTTAAAGCTAAATACTCTTGCCAGAGCCTTGAATCGAGCCAAATGTTTGGAGTTACTTTGCACAGCCGGGTCTCCATCAGTGCAACACATTTGGATTTAAGTTCAAGTAATGCCATTGCATTTCACAGTCAGAACTGTAATTTATGTCAAGTGCAGATGTAAAAAGCTTAATTTTTCACAACTGACATGGATCTTTTCTTCACTTTTACAGGTCTGGAGGGTCATGCTCAACAGAGGATGCTGAGTGAAAAACTGATCCCTTGCTGGACTACCCCCCTCTAGCTGGACAGAATTAGAATCAGGACAGCTTCTCTTCAGCCCTGACCCCAGGACAGCTTCATCCAGCTGGCCTGCCCTGACTGCCTGCCTGCAGGCCCTGCTTGCCCCTGCCTGCAGGCCCTGCTTGCCCCTGCCTGCAGGCCCTGCTTGCCCCTGCCTGCAGGCCCTGCTTGCCCCTGCCTGCAGGCCCTGCTTGCCCCTGCCTGCAGGCCCTGCTTGCCCCTGCCTGCAGGCCCTGCTTGCCCCTGCCTGCAGGCCCTGCTTGCCCCTCCAGAGACAGACAGTCACCCCACAGACACAGTAGCTCTGCAGACTGCTTTTTCGAGGATATTGATGAAAAAGGACAAACCAGCATTTTTTATTTTGATGAAGTCTACATTTTTAATCCTTTCCATGTCCCAGTATGCCAACCTGCTGACTTTTAGTGTCTTAAGTAATGAAACCAGTTCAAGTTATAGACTTTTGACCTGAATCCAATGATTAGTCATCTGAATAAAAAACACTCAAGAGAAGTACTGCTTCTTGGATGATTTGTGCTCCACATCAGTACATCTAACACATTTCTCTTTGTTTCCATGGGATTCATGGAATTGCTAGTTTCTGCTCCACCATTGTGTAATAAAAAATATAATTTAGGACAGCAATTCCATTTTTGTGTTATCCTTTCGCATTACACACATTTAGTCAATGTTCTTAAACTCAACCGATTGTCATTTTACCATACTGTTCATATTGAACAGACATCAGTGTTTGGGAAGATTACTGTATATTTCCACTTTTGATCTGTATTTCCATTGTAAATTTGGTCTTTAATTTCAATTGGAAGGGGTATTAAAAGGTCTTAAAAAGACTTACATTTAACTTGTTTACACCTGTAGGAACCCTGTGAAGAGGGTGAGAGGCGCAGACATTAAGTTAAAAATAGTTATGCCTTAAGAGGAGAGTAAGAAATTGAGACTAAATGTGTAAATGGATGTTGAAACTCAGTTATCTGAGTTGGTGCATGTCAGTTTAGGCAAAGGTTGTCTTTTAAACCTCTAGGTTTAAAAATAATTCAGATTTGATTGGAACTCTCTCTTTTATAAATGCATAGTTGGATTTGACATTTAACCTTATTGAATTCATTAAGCAAGTTGTTTAACTCAAACAACCATAACACAGTAGGATATATGTTATACAAAGCTGCAGTCAGATTTGGCAAAATTGTTAGCTTGGATGTTATCTTGACATATACATGGGGTCTTGATGATGATGCGCACACAGCTTCAAAGCAGAAAGACGCGTTACATTTCATGAGACGCCGAGATCTTAGCGCGTCAGTAGCATCTCGTCATATCACGCAGCTAGATCATCAGCGTCAGCGCTCTTGGGTACCCAGCATGCAGTGCGGGATGTAAAATAGGAAAAGACTTGTGAAAATTAGTGCGGTTACAACAGCCGTGCGAGGGATTTCACTTTTGTGTTTGTTCAGTTAGATGTTTGTAATATTATTGTTTATTATATGGCAACGACGGTACGAGCTTTCTGATTGGCTAATTGGGGAGTCATGCCAGACGCGTATTGCCCTCCTCAGCGGTCAATACGGCTCCGTATTGCCCTCCTCAGCGGTCAATACGGCTCCGTATTGCCCTCTGACGTCATCTTGAAAATGAGCGACGAGTCAGCTGCTGAGTTTTACTATCCAGATGATGCTGAAAAGATTTGTCATCGAAAGTGAGGATGAAGACTAGACTCTTCTAATCACTTGTGTCGTTATTTTGTGTTGAAATTAAAGCCATTTTAGCAGAACCATGTTGTCCGCTTTCTATCAAAAGTAATGAGTTGCTAGGCAACACATGAAACACAGCGTGAGAAGACTTGAGAGCTAGCTACAATTAGCCTAGAGGTACCATTTATTTTCGTTTACAAAATGAAAATAAGCTAAAAAATACCATATAATAAACTACTTACTACGGCAAAGCCGAGGTTTGATATTTCCCGGCATGACCGAACGGTCGAGGTTAGTAAGTAGTTATTATCAGTTAATATAATGTTGTTGGTCACCCTGACCAACAACTGGTTGTTGTTGTTGGTCGCATGTTGTGTGGTTTAATCGGTAGTGCGAGTCGGCTATTGTAAAACAATTTTGAAAAGGAGTTGATCATGATTGGTGTCATAGAACTATTGCCTATTCTTGATTGTTAGTTGACTATGGTTCTAGAAAGCGGTCTTCAAGCCATCTTTGAGAAACTCTGGAAACAGTGTTGCAATCAATGTGTTTTAATTGTGGGAGGCAAATTCTGGTCGACAACTAAACCTCATGCGTCCGCTATAGCATTTCTGGTTTGGTGGGACTTGAGCTGGGAGGGAGGTAAACGGCATGGATTGGAACAGTGTTCGGGTAGGTGTGTTTTTATATAGGGTGAAATGGAATGAGAAATGTAATACAAAATGTCTGAAAGGGGTGTATTTATGTAAATGTCCACATTGCCTCAATATCTTTGTGTTAATATATCAAATATCATTTTGAGTGATTGAATTTCACCTTGGTATGTCAAAATATGATTGAATTTGAGTAGTTTAAACTTTGGCTTAATCTAACAAGTCATACCACAGAAGAAACAGCTTACTTTTTATACAGTAACTGAACATGACAATATTCAACACTGAGAATAGCTCAATGGACTGGGACAGTGACCTGCAAATTACAAGGTTTCAGGTTTGAATCCAGCCGCAGTCTTTTATCCTGTCTTAAATTTGAATATATGTTTAGTTAAACAGGATGACATCATTATGAAATACCATGCGCAATTTCATGCAATTCAGCTTTGAAATGTCAACCGTTTCTTAACCCTTGTTCCAAACCTGACCAAAGCTAATACTCTGCCCTTTCTACCCGTACAGTCTTGACAGTTGGTGTGTAGCAGAGAGGATAGAGACGCTGCCTTGCAACCTTATGCTCATGAGTTCAAATTCCCATTCAGCATATTGTTGTTGGACCAACATGAAGTAATCTTGCTCTCTTGTTGTCAAACTCTTGACCTTCTACAATTTAAATGTTGATAATATTTTGCAATTTTGCGGAGGAACCCGCATCGCTGCTTGCAGCTTTATTTAAGAAATGGTGTTATCGTAATTGGAAACAAGCTCTCTCAAATTGTTTGTGGTTTATTCTGAAAAAAGAGACCACGTGGCCTAATGGATAGGGTGTCTGACTTTGGATGAGAAGATTGAGGGTTCGAGTCCCTTTTTGGTTGTCATCAGTGTGATATTACTTGATAGATGTTGATTGCTGTTGAAAAGCCATACGTTGTTCTCATTTTTGGAAACAAGCCATCTCAAAGTGTTTATCTGAACTTGATGGATCACGACTCCACTTGAGCGGTCAAAAATGCTTAATGGCAAAAGTTGTTCACATGTTGTAGGACACAGTCTGTATCAAAGTGTGTGTGGTTAGATCATCAAGAAGTGAAAACATGTTGTTACGGATAAGGCGTCTGACTTATGGTGAGAAGATTGAAAGTTCCTTCCTGATAGTCCACAGCAACGTGTTCCTGTCTCTGAACTAGATCCATCTTGACTCCTCTGAAGCTGTTGAAGATTCCTAATTTAGAAATGGTGTTAGCGTAATTGGATAAAATCTCTCTCAAAATGTTTGTTGTTTATACTGAAACAAGAGACCCTAGGCCTAATGGATAAGGCGTCTGACTTCGGATCAGAAGATTAAGGGTTCGACTGCCTTCGGGTTGTCGTCAGTGTGATATTACTTGATAGATCTTGATTGCTGTTGAAAAGGCAAAAGGTTTTTGGAAACAAGGCATCTCAAAGTGTTTATCTGGACTTGATGGATCGCGACTCCAGTCGAGCGGCCCAAAATGCTTAAAGTGCTTTTCAGCTCTTGAATAGCGCTTTCAATGCTCATACAATGTTTTGCATTTAACTTCTGGATGAATGTTTTTTTGTTGTTTTTACTGATGTAACATGTTTCCGTGGGTTTTTACACATGGTAACAGTGTTTTGTGAAGATGTTTAGTCATTAGAGCACATTTTGGAGATTGTCCGTTTTTTATTGTTAAAGTGCTTTTCAGCTCCTGAATAGCGTTTTTGATGCATTTACAATGTTTGGCATGTAACTTCTGGGTGAATGGTTTCTTGATGTTTTAACTGTTATAACATGTTTCTCTGGGTGTTTTTATATGGTAGAGGTGTTTTGTGAAGATGTTTAGCCATTAAAGCCCGTTTTTGAGACTGTCAGTTTTTTATTGCTTTAAAGTGCTTTTCAGCTCCTGAACAGCGTTGTTAATGCATTTACAATGTTTGGCATGAAACTTCTGGGTGAATGGTTTTCTTGATGTTTTAAGTGTTAAAACATGTTTCTCTGGGTGTTTATACATTGGAGAGGTGTTTTGTGAAGATGTTTAGCAATTAGAGCCCATTTTGGAGACTGTCGGTTTTCTATTGCTTTAAAGTGCTTTTCAGCTCCTAAATAGCGTTTTTGATGCATTTACAATGTTTGGCATGTAACTTCTGACTGAATGTTTTTCTTGATGTTTTAACTGTTATAACATGTTTCTGTGGGTGTTAATACATGCGAAAGTTGTTTTGTGAAGATGTTTAGCCATCAGAGCCCATTTTGGAGACTGTCAGTTTTTTATTGCTTTAAAGTGCTTTTCAGCACGTGAATAGCGTTTTTGATGCATTTACAATGTTTGGCATTTAACTTCTGTCCGAATGGTTTTCTTGATGTTTTAAGTGTAATAACATGTTTCTGTGGGTGTTGATATATGGTAGAGGTGTTTTGTTAAGATGTTTAGCCATTAGAGCCCATTTTGGAGACTGTCAGTTTTTTATTGTTAAAGTGCTTTTCAGCTCCTGAATAGCGTTTTTGATGCATTTACAATGTTTGGCATGTAACTTCTGGGTGAATGGTTTCTTGATGTTTTAACTGTTATAACATGTTTCTCTGGGTGTTTATATATGGTCGAGGTGTTTTGTGAAGATGTTTAGCCATTAAAGCCCGTTTTTGAGACTGTCAGTTTTTTATTGCTTTAAAGTGCTTTTCAGCTCCTGAACAGCGTTTTTAATGCATTTACAATGTTTGGCATGAAACTTCTGG
The DNA here is from genome assembly GCF_054491055.1 of Hypomesus nipponensis. Lineage (NCBI taxonomy): Eukaryota > Metazoa > Chordata > Actinopteri > Osmeriformes > Osmeridae > Hypomesus > Hypomesus nipponensis. The sequence continues at coordinate 910,678 of NC_140375.1, forward strand.
GTGAATGGTTTCTTGATGTTTTAACTGTTATAACATGTTTCTCTGGGTGTTTTTATATGGTAGAGGTGTTTTGTGAAGATGTTTAGCCATTAAAGCCCGTTTTTGAGACTGTCAGTTTTTTATTGCTTTAAAGTGCTTTTCAGCTCCTGAACAGCGTTGTTAATGCATTTACAATGTTTGGCATGTAACTTCTGGGTGAATGGTTTCTTGATGTTTTAACTGTTATAACATGTTTCTCTGGGTGTTTTTATATGGTAGAGGTGTTTTGTGAAGATGTTTAGCCATTAGAGCCCATTTTGGAGACTGTCGGTTTTCTATTGCTTTAAAGTGCTTTTCAGCTCCTAAATAGCGTTTTTGATGCATTTACAATGTTTGGCATGTAACTTCTGACTGAATGGTTTTCTTGATGTTTTAACTGTTATACCATGTTTCTGTGGGTGTTAATACATGCGAAAGTTGTTTTGTGAAGATGTTTAGCCATCAGAGCCCATTTTGGAGAATGTCAGGTTTTTATTGCTTTAAAGTGCTTTTCAGCTCCTGAATAGCGTTTTTGATGCATTTACAATGTTTGGCATGTAACTTGTGTCTGAATGGTTTTCTTGATGTTTTAACTGTTATAACATGTTTTTTCGGGTGTTTATACTTGGTAGAGGTGTTTTGTGAAGATGTTTAGCCATCAGAGCCCATTTTGGAGACTTTCAGTTTTGTATTGCTTTAAAGTGCTTTTCAGCTCCTGAATAGCGTTTTTGATGCATTTACAATGTTTGGAATATAACTTCTGGGTGAATGGTTTTCTTGATGTTTTAACTGTTATCACATGTTTCTCTGGGTGTTTATACATGGTAGAGGTGTTTTGTGAAGATGTTTAGCCATCAGAGCCCATTTTGGAGACTGTCAGTTTTTTATTGCTTTAAAGTGCTTTTCAGCACGTGAATAGCGTTTTTGATGCATTTACAATGTTTGGCATGTAACTTCTGACTGAATGGTTTTCTTGATGTTTTAACTGTTATAACATGTTTCTGTGGGTGTTAATACATGCGAAAGTTGTTTTGTGAAGATGTTTAGCCATCAGAGCCCATTTTGGAGAATGTCAGGTTTTTATTGCTTTAAAGTGCTTTTCAGCTCCTGAATAGCGTTTTTGATGCATTTACAATGTTTGGCATGTAACTTGTGTCTGAATGGTTTTCTTGATGTTTTAACTGTTATAACATGTTTTTCCGGGTGTTTATACTTGGTAGAGGTGTTTTGTGAAGAAGTTTAGCCATTAGAGCCCATTTTGGAGACTGTCAGTTTTTTATTGTTAAAGTGCTTTTCAGCTCCTGAATAGCGTTTTTAATGCATTTACAATGTTTGGCATGAAACTTCTGGGTGAATGGTTTTCTTGATGTTTTAAGTGTTAAAACATGTTTCTGTGGGTGTTGATATATGGTAGAGGTGTTTTGTGAAGATGTTTAGCCATTAGAGCCCATTTTGGAGACTGTCAGTTTTTTATTGTTAAAGTGCTTTTCAGCTCCTGAATAGCGTTTTTGATGCATTTACAATGTTTGGCATGTAACTTCTGGGTGAATGGTTTCTTGATGTTTTAACTGTTATAACATGTTTCTCTGGGTGTTTTTATATGGTAGAGGTGTTTTGTGAAGATGTTAAGCCATTAAAGCCCGTTTTTGAGACTGTCAGTTTTTTATTGCTTTAAAGTGCTTTTCAGCTCCTGAACAGCGTTGTTAATGCATTTACAATGTTTGGCATGTAACTTCTGGGTGAATGGTTTCTTGATGTTTTAACTGTTATAACATGTTTCTCTGGGTGTTTTTATATGGTAGAGGTGTTTTGTGAAGATGTTTAGCCATTAGAGCCCATTTTGGAGACTGTCGGTTTTCTATTGCTTTAAAGTGTTTTTCAGCTCCTGAATAGCGTTTTTGATGCATTTACAATGTTTGGCATATAACTTCTGGGTGAATGGTTTTCTTGATGTTTTAACTGTTATAACATGTTTCTGTGGGTGTTAATACATGCGAAAGTTGTTTTGTGAAGATGTTTAGCCATCAGAGCCCATTTTGGAGAATGTCAGGTTTTTATTGCTTTAAAGTGCTTTTCAGCTCCTGAATAGCGTTTTTGATGCATTTACAATGTTTGGCATGTAACTTGTGTCTGAATGGTTTTCTTGATGTTTTAACTGTTATAACATGTTTTTCCGGGTGTTTATACTTGGTAGAGGTGTTTTGTGAAGAAGTTTAGCCATTAGAGCCCATTTTGGAGACTGTCAGTTTTTTATTGTTAAAGTGCTTTTCAGCTCCTGAATAGCGTTTTTAATGCATTTACAATGTTTGGCATGAAACTTCTGGGTGAATGGTTTTCTTGATGTTTTAAGTGTTAAAACATGTTTCTGTGGGTGTTGATATATGGTAGAGGTGTTTTGTGAAGATGTTTAGCCATTAGAGCCCATTTTGGAGACTGTCAGTTTTTTATTGTTAAAGTGCTTTTCAGCTCCTGAATAGCGTTTTTGATGCATTTACAATGTTTGGCATGTAACTTCTGGGTGAATGGTTTCTTGATGTTTTAACTGTTATAACATGTTTCTCTGGGTGTTTTTATATGGTAGAGGTGTTTTGTGAAGATGTTTAGCCATCAGAGCCCATTTTGGAGACTTTCAGTTTTGTATTGCTTTAAAGTGCTTTTCAGCTCCTGAATAGCGTTTTTGATGCATTTACAATGTTTGGCATATAACTTCTGGGTGAATGGTTTTCTTGATGTTTTAACTGTTATCACATATTTCTATGGGTGTTTATACATGGTGTTTTGTGAAGATGTTTAGCCATCAGAGCCCATTTTGGAGAATGTCAGGTTTTTATTGCTTTAAAGTGCTTTTCAGCTCCTGAATAGCGTTTTTGATGCATTTACAATGTTTGGCATGTAACTTGTGTCTGAATGGTTTTCTTGATGTTTTAACTGTTATAACATGTTTTTTCGGGTGTTTATACTTGGTAGAGGTGTTTTGTGAAGATGTTTAGCCATCAGAGCCCATTTTGGAGACTTTCAGTTTTGTATTGCTTTAAAGTGCTTTTCAGCTCCTGAATAGCGTTTTTGATGCATTTACAATGTTTGGAATATAACTTCTGGGTGAATGGTTTTCTTGATGTTTTAACTGTTATCACATGTTTCTCTGGGTGTTTATACATGGTAGAGGTGTTTTGTGAAGATGTTTAGCCATCAGAGCCCATTTTGGAGACTGTCAGTTTTTTATTGCTTTAAAGTGCTTTTCAGCACGTGAATAGCGTTTTTGATGCATTTACAATGTTTGGCATGTAACTTCTGACTGAATGGTTTTCTTGATGTTTTAACTGTTATCACATGTTTCTGTGGGTGTTAATACATGCGAAAGTTGTTTTGTGAAGATGTTTAGCCATCAGAGCCCATTTTGGAGAATGTCAGGTTTTTATTGCTTTAAAGTGCTTTTCAGCTCCTGAATAGCGTTTTTGATGCATTTACAATGTTTGGCATGTAACTTGTGTCTGAATGGTTTTCTTGATGTTTTAACTGTTATAACATGTTTTTCCGGGTGTTTATACTTGGTAGAGGTGTTTTGTGAAGAAGTTTAGCCATTAGAGCCCATTTTGGAGACTGTCAGTTTTTTATTGTTAAAGTGCTTTTCAGCTCCTGAATAGCGTTTTTAATGCATTTACAATGTTTGGCATGAAACTTCTGGGTGAATGGTTTTCTTGATGTTTTAAGTGTTAAAACATGTTTCTGTGGGTGTTGATATATGGTAGAGGTGTTTTGTGAAGATGTTTAGCCATTAGAGCCCATTTTGGAGACTGTCAGTTTTTTATTGTTAAAGTGCTTTTCAGCTCCTGAATAGCGTTTTTGATGCATTTACAATGTTTGGCATGTAACTTCTGGGTGAATGGTTTCTTGATGTTTTAACTGTTATAACATGTTTCTCTGGGTGTTTTTATATGGTAGAGGTGTTTTGTGAAGATGTTAAGCCATTAAAGCCCGTTTTTGAGACTGTCAGTTTTTTATTGCTTTAAAGTGCTTTTCAGCTCCTGAACAGCGTTGTTAATGCATTTACAATGTTTGGCATGTAACTTCTGGGTGAATGGTTTCTTGATGTTTTAACTGTTATAACATGTTTCTCTGGGTGTTTTTATATGGTAGAGGTGTTTTGTGAAGATGTTTAGCCATTAGAGCCCATTTTGGAGACTGTCGGTTTTCTATTGCTTTAAAGTGTTTTTCAGCTCCTGAATAGCGTTTTTGATGCATTTACAATGTTTGGCATATAACTTCTGGGTGAATGGTTTTCTTGATGTTTTAACTGTTATAACATGTTTCTGTGGGTGTTAATACATGCGAAAGTTGTTTTGTGAAGATGTTTAGCCATCAGAGCCCATTTTGGAGAATGTCAGGTTTTTATTGCTTTAAAGTGCTTTTCAGCTCCTGAATAGCGTTTTTGATGCATTTACAATGTTTGGCATGTAACTTGTGTCTGAATGGTTTTCTTGATGTTTTAACTGTTATAACATGTTTTTCCGGGTGTTTATACTTGGTAGAGGTGTTTTGTGAAGAAGTTTAGCCATTAGAGCCCATTTTGGAGACTGTCAGTTTTTTATTGTTAAAGTGCTTTTCAGCTCCTGAATAGCGTTTTTAATGCATTTACAATGTTTGGCATGAAACTTCTGGGTGAATGGTTTTCTTGATGTTTTAAGTGTTAAAACATGTTTCTGTGGGTGTTGATATATGGTAGAGGTGTTTTGTGAAGATGTTTAGCCATTAGAGCCCATTTTGGAGACTGTCAGTTTTTTATTGTTAAAGTGCTTTTCAGCTCCTGAATAGCGTTTTTGATGCATTTACAATGTTTGGCATGTAACTTCTGGGTGAATGGTTTCTTGATGTTTTAACTGTTATAACATGTTTCTCTGGGTGTTTTTATATGGTAGAGGTGTTTTGTGAAGATGTTTAGCCATCAGAGCCCATTTTGGAGACTTTCAGTTTTGTATTGCTTTAAAGTGCTTTTCAGCTCCTGAATAGCGTTTTTGATGCATTTACAATGTTTGGCATATAACTTCTGGGTGAATGGTTTTCTTGATGTTTTAACTGTTATCACATATTTCTATGGGTGTTTATACATGGTGTTTTGTGAAGATGTTTAGCCATCAGAGCCCATTTTGGAGACTGTCAGTTTTTTATTGCTTTAACTGTTATAACATGTTTCTCTGGGTGTTTATACATGGTAGAGGTGTTTTGTGAAGATGTTTAGCCTTTAGAGCCCATTTTGGAGACTGTCAGTTTTTTATTGCTTTAAAGTGCTTTTCAGCTCCTGAATAGCGTTTTTGATGCATTTACAATGTTTGGCATGTAACTTCTGGCTGAATGGTTTTCTTGATGTTTTAACTGTTATAACATGTTTCTCTGGGAGTTTATACATGGTAGAGGTGTTTTGTGAAGATGTTTAGCCATTAGATCCCATTTTGGAGACTGTCAGTTTTTTATTGTTAAAGTGCTTTTCAGCTCCTGAATAGCGTTTTTGATGCATTTACAATGTTTGGCATGTAACTTCTGGGTGAATGGTTTCTTGATGTTCTAACTGTTATAACATGTTTCTCTGGGTGTTTATATATGGTAGAGGTGTTTTTTGAAGATGTTTAGCCATTAAAGCCCGTTTTTGAGACTGTCAGTTTTTTATTGCTTTAAAGTGCTTTTCAGCTCCTGAACAGCGTTTTTAATGCATGTACAATGTTTGGCATAAAACTTCAGGGTGAATGGTTTTCTTGATGTTTTAAGTGATAAAACATGTTTCTCTGGGTGTTTAAACATTGGAGAGGTGTTTTGTGAAGATGTTTAGCCATTAGAGCCCATTTTGGAGACTGTCGGTTTTCTATTGCTTTAAAGTGCTTTTCAGCTCCTAAATAGCGTTTTTGATGCATTTACAATGTTTGGCATGTAACTTCTGACTGAATGGTTTTCTTGATGTTTTAACTGTTATACCATGTTTCTGTGGGTGTTAATACATGCGAAAGTTGTTTTGTGAAGATGTTTAGCCATCAGAGCCCATTTTGGAGAATGTCAGGTTTTTATTGCTTTAAAGTGCTTTTCAGCTCCTGAATAGCGTTTTTGATGCATTTACAATGTTTGGCATGTAACTTGTGTCTGAATGGTTTTCTTGATGTTTTAACTGTTATAACATGTTTTTTCGGGTGTTTATACTTGGTAGAGGTGTTTTGTGAAGATGTTTAGCCATCAGAGCCCATTTTGGAGACTTTCAGTTTTGTATTGCTTTAAAGTGCTTTTCAGCTCCTGAATAGCGTTTTTGATGCATTTACAATGTTTGGAATATAACTTCTGGGTGAATGGTTTTCTTGATGTTTTAACTGTTATCACATGTTTCTCTGGGTGTTTATACATGGTAGAGGTGTTTTGTGAAGATGTTTAGCCATCAGAGCCCATTTTGGAGACTGTCAGTTTTTTATTGCTTTAAAGTGCTTTTCAGCACGTGAATAGCGTTTTTGATGCATTTACAATGTTTGGCATGTAACTTCTGACTGAATGGTTTTCTTGATGTTTTAACTGTTATAACATGTTTCTGTGGGTGTTAATACATGCGAAAGTTGTTTTGTGAAGATGTTTAGCCATCAGAGCCCATTTTGGAGAATGTCAGGTTTTTATTGCTTTAAAGTGCTTTTCAGCTCCTGAATAGCGTTTTTGATGCATTTACAATGTTTGGCATGTAACTTGTGTCTGAATGGTTTTCTTGATGTTTTAACTGTTATAACATGTTTTTCCGGGTGTTTATACTTGGTAGAGGTGTTTTGTGAAGAAGTTTAGCCATTAGAGCCCATTTTGGAGACTGTCAGTTTTTTATTGTTAAAGTGCTTTTCAGCTCCTGAATAGCGTTTTTAATGCATTTACAATGTTTGGCATGAAACTTCTGGGTGAATGGTTTTCTTGATGTTTTAAGTGTTAAAACATGTTTCTGTGGGTGTTGATATATGGTAGAGGTGTTTTGTGAAGATGTTTAGCCATTAGAGCCCATTTTGGAGACTGTCAGTTTTTTATTGTTAAAGTGCTTTTCAGCTCCTGAATAGCGTTTTTGATGCATTTACAATGTTTGGCATGTAACTTCTGGGTGAATGGTTTCTTGATGTTTTAACTGTTATAACATGTTTCTCTGGGTGTTTTTATATGGTAGAGGTGTTTTGTGAAGATGTTTAGCCATTAAAGCCCGTTTTTGAGACTGTCAGTTTTTTATTGCTTTAAAGTGCTTTTCAGCTCCTGAACAGCGTTGTTAATGCATTTACAATGTTTGGCATGTAACTTCTGGGTGAATGGTTTCTTGATGTTTTAACTGTTATAACATGTTTCTCTGGGTGTTTTTATATGGTAGAGGTGTTTTGTGAAGATGTTTAGCCATTAGAGCCCATTTTGGAGACTGTCGGTTTTCTATTGCTTTAAAGTGTTTTTCAGCTCCTGAATAGCGTTGTTAATGCATTTACAATGTTTGCCATGAAACTTCTGGGTGAATGGTTTTCTTGATGTTTTAAGTGTTAAAACATGTTTCTCTGGGTGTTTATACTTGGTAGAGGTGTTTTGTGAAGATGTTTAGCCATCAGAGCCCATTTTGGAGACTTTCAGTTTTGTATTGCTTTAAAGTGCTTTTCAGCTCCTGAATAGCGTTTTTGATGCATTTACAATGTTTGGCATATAACTTCTGGGTGAATGGTTTTCTTGATGTTTTAACTGTTATCACATATTTCTATGGGTGTTTATACATGGTGTTTTGTGAAGATGTTTAGCCATCAGAGCCCATTTTGGAGACTGTCAGTTTTTTATTGCTTTAACTGTTATAACATGTTTCTCTGGGTGTTTATACATGGTAGAGGTGTTTTGTGAAGATGTTTAGCCTTTAGAGCCCATTTTGGAGACTGTCAGTTTTTTATTGCTTTAAAGTGCTTTTCAGCTCCTGAATAGCGTTTTTGATGCATTTACAATGTTTGGCATGTAACTTCTGGCTGAATGGTTTTCTTGATGTTTTAACTGTTATAACATGTTTCTCTGGGAGTTTATACATGGTAGAGGTGTTTTGTGAAGATGTTTAGCCATTAGATCCCATTTTGGAGACTGTCAGTTTTTTATTGTTAAAGTGCTTTTCAGCTCCTGAATAGCGTTTTTGATGCATTTACAATGTTTGGCATGTAACTTCTGGGTGAATGGTTTCTTGATGTTCTAACTGTTATAACATGTTTCTCTGGGTGTTTATATATGGTAGAGGTGTTTTTTGAAGATGTTTAGCCATTAAAGCCCGTTTTTGAGACTGTCAGTTTTTTATTGCTTTAAAGTGCTTTTCAGCTCCTGAACAGCGTTTTTAATGCATGTACAATGTTTGGCATAAAACTTCAGGGTGAATGGTTTTCTTGATGTTTTAAGTGATAAAACATGTTTCTCTGGGTGTTTAAACATTGGAGAGGTGTTTTGTGAAGATGTTTAGCCATTAGAGCCCATTTTGGAGACTGTCGGTTTTCTATTGCTTTAAAGTGCTTTTCAGCTCCTAAATAGCGTTTTTGATGCATTTACAATGTTTGGCATGTAACTTCTGACTGAATGGTTTTCTTGATGTTTTAACTGTTATACCATGTTTCTGTGGGTGTTAATACATGCGAAAGTTGTTTTGTGAAGATGTTTAGCCATCAGAGCCCATTTTGGAGAATGTCAGGTTTTTATTGCTTTAAAGTGCTTTTCAGCTCCTGAATAGCGTTTTTGATGCATTTACAATGTTTGGCATGTAACTTGTGTCTGAATGGTTTTCTTGATGTTTTAACTGTTATAACATGTTTTTTCGGGTGTTTATACTTGGTAGAGGTGTTTTGTGAAGATGTTTAGCCATCAGAGCCCATTTTGGAGACTTTCAGTTTTGTATTGCTTTAAAGTGCTTTTCAGCTCCTGAATAGCGTTTTTGATGCATTTACAATGTTTGGAATATAACTTCTGGGTGAATGGTTTTCTTGATGTTTTAACTGTTATCACATGTTTCTCTGGGTGTTTATACATGGTAGAGGTGTTTTGTGAAGATGTTTAGCCATCAGAGCCCATTTTGGAGACTGTCAGTTTTTTATTGCTTTAAAGTGCTTTTCAGCACGTGAATAGCGTTTTTGATGCATTTACAATGTTTGGCATGTAACTTCTGACTGAATGGTTTTCTTGATGTTTTAACTGTTATAACATGTTTCTGTGGGTGTTAATACATGCGAAAGTTGTTTTGTGAAGATGTTTAGCCATCAGAGCCCATTTTGGAGAATGTCAGGTTTTTATTGCTTTAAAGTGCTTTTCAGCTCCTGAATAGCGTTTTTGATGCATTTACAATGTTTGGCATGTAACTTGTGTCTGAATGGTTTTCTTGATGTTTTAACTGTTATAACATGTTTTTCCGGGTGTTTATACTTGGTAGAGGTGTTTTGTGAAGAAGTTTAGCCATTAGAGCCCATTTTGGAGACTGTCAGTTTTTTATTGTTAAAGTGCTTTTCAGCTCCTGAATAGCGTTTTTAATGCATTTACAATGTTTGGCATGAAACTTCTGGGTGAATGGTTTTCTTGATGTTTTAAGTGTTAAAACATGTTTCTGTGGGTGTTGATATATGGTAGAGGTGTTTTGTGAAGATGTTTAGCCATTAGAGCCCATTTTGGAGACTGTCAGTTTTTTATTGTTAAAGTGCTTTTCAGCTCCTGAATAGCGTTTTTGATGCATTTACAATGTTTGGCATGTAACTTCTGGGTGAATGGTTTCTTGATGTTTTAACTGTTATAACATGTTTCTCTGGGTGTTTTTATATGGTAGAGGTGTTTTGTGAAGATGTTTAGCCATTAAAGCCCGTTTTTGAGACTGTCAGTTTTTTATTGCTTTAAAGTGCTTTTCAGCTCCTGAACAGCGTTGTTAATGCATTTACAATGTTTGGCATGTAACTTCTGGGTGAATGGTTTCTTGATGTTTTAACTGTTATAACATGTTTCTCTGGGTGTTTTTATATGGTAGAGGTGTTTTGTGAAGATGTTTAGCCATTAGAGCCCATTTTGGAGACTGTCGGTTTTCTATTGCTTTAAAGTGTTTTTCAGCTCCTGAATAGCGTTGTTAATGCATTTACAATGTTTGCCATGAAACTTCTGGGTGAATGGTTTTCTTGATGTTTTAAGTGTTAAAACATGTTTCTCTGGGTGTTTATACTTGGTAGAGGTGTTTTGTGAAGATGTTTAGCCATCAGAGCCCATTTTGGAGACTTTCAGTTTTGTATTGCTTTAAAGTGCTTTTCAGCTCCTGAATAGCGTTTTTGATGCATTTACAATGTTTGGCATATAACTTCTGGGTGAATGGTTTTCTTGATGTTTTAACTGTTATCACATATTTCTATGGGTGTTTATACATGGTGTTTTGTGAAGATGTTTAGCCATCAGAGCCCATTTTGGCGACTGTCAGTTTTTTATTGCTTTAACTGTTATAACATGTTTCTCTGGGTGTTTATACATGGTAGAGGTGTTTTGTGAAGATGTTTAGCCTTTAGAGCCCATTTTGGAGACTGTCAGTTTTTTATTGCTTTAAAGTGCTTTTCAGCTCCTGAATAGCGTTTTTGATGCATTTACAATGTTTGGCATGTAACTTCTGGCTGAATGGTTTTCTTGATGTTTTAACTGTTATAACATGTTTCTCTGGGAGTTTATACATGGTAGAGGTGTTTTGTGAAGATGTTTAGCCATTAGATCCCATTTTGGAGACTGTCAGTTTTTTATTGTTAAAGTGCTTTTCAGCTCCTGAATAGCGTTTTTGATGCATTTACAATGTTTGGCATGTAACTTCTGGGTGAATGGTTTCTTGATGTTCTAACTGTTATAACATGTTTCTCTGGGTGTTTATATATGGTAGAGGTGTTTTTTGAAGATGTTTAGCCATTAAAGCCCGTTTTTGAGACTGTCAGTTTTTTATTGCTTTAAAGTGCTTTTCAGCTCCTGAACAGCGTTTTTAATGCATGTACAATGTTTGGCATAAAACTTCAGGGTGAATGGTTTTCTTGATGTTTTAAGTGATAAAACATGTTTCTCTGGGTGTTTAAACATTGGAGAGGTGTTTTGTGAAGATGTTTAGCCATTAGAGCCCATTTTGGAGACTGTCGGCTTTCTATTGCTTTAAAGTGCTTTTCAGCTCCTAAATAGCGTTTTTGATGCATTTACAATGTTTGGCATGTAACTTCTGACTGAATGGTTTTCTTGATGTTTTAACTGTTATAACATGTTTCTGTGGGTGTTAATACATGCGAAAGTTGTTTTGTGAAGATGTTTAGCCATCAGAGCCCATTTTGGAGAATGTCAGGTTTTTATTGCTTTAAAGTGCTTTTCAGCTCCTGAATAGCGTTTTTGATGCATTTACAATGTTTGGCATGTAACTTGTGTCTGAATGGTTTTCTTGATGTTTTAACTGTTATAACATGTTTTTCCGGGTGTTTATACTTGGTAGAGGTGTTTTGTGAAGATGTTTAGCCATCAGAGCCCATTTTGGAGACTTTCAGTTTTGTATTGCTTTAAAGTGCTTTTCAGCTCCTGAATAGCGTTTTTGATGCATTTACAATGTTTGGAATATAACTTCTGGGTGAATGGTTTTCTTGATGTTTTAACTGTTATCACATGTTTCTCTGGGTGTTTATACATGGTAGAGGTGTTTTGTGAAGATGTTTAGCCTTTAGAGCCCATTTTGGAGACTGTCAGTTTTGTATTGCTTTAAAGTGCTTTTCAGCACTCGTATAGCGTTTTTGATGCATTTACAATGTTTGGCATTTAACTTCTGGGTGAATGGTTTTCTTGATGTTTTAAGTGTTATAACATGTTTCTGTGGGTGTTGATAAATGGTAGAGGTGTTTTGTGAAGATGTTTAGCCATTAGAGCCCATTTTGGAGACTGTCGGTTTTCTATTGCTTTAAAGTGCTTTTCAGCTCCTGAATAGCGTTGTTAATGCATTTACAATGTTTGGCATGAAACTTCTGGGTGAATGGTTTTCTTGATGTTTTAAGTGTTAAAACATGTTTCTCTGGGTGTTTATACTTGGTAGAGGTGTTTTGTGAAGATGTTTAGCCATCAGAGCCCATTTTGGAGACTTTCAGTTTTGTATTGCTTTAAAGTGCTTTTCAGCTCCTGAATAGCGTTTTTGATGCATTTACAATGTTTGGCATATAACTTCTGGGTGAATGGTTTTCTTGATGTTTTAACTGTTATCACATATTTCTATGGGTGTTTATACATGGTGTTTTGTGAAGATGTTTAGCCATCAGAGCCCATTTTGGAGACTGTCAGTTTTTTATTGCTTTAACTTTTATAGCATGTTTCTCTGGGTGTTTATACATTGGAGAGGTGTTTTGTGAAGATGTTTAGCCATTAGAGCCCATTTTGGAGACTGTCGGTTTTCTATTGCTTTAAAGTGCTTTTCAGCTCCTAAATAGCGTTTTTGATGCATTTACAATGTTTGGCATTTAACTTCTGACTGAATGGTTTTCTTGATGTTTTAACTGTTATAACATGTTTTTCCGGGTGTTTATACTTGGTAGAGGTGTTTTGTGAAGATGTTTAGCCATCAGAGCCCATTTTGGAGACTTTCAGTTTTGTATTGCTTTAAAGTGCTTTCCAGCTCCTGAATAGCGTTTTTGATGCATTTACAATGTTTGGCATATAACTTCTGGGTGAATGGTTTTCTTGATGTTTTAACTGTTATCACATGTTTCTCTGGGTGTTGATACATGGTAGAGGTGTTTTGTGAAGATGTTTAGCCATCAGAGCCCATTTTGGAGACTGTCAGTTTTTTATTGCTTTAACTGTTATAACATGTTTCTCTGGGTGTTTATACATGGTAGAGGTGTTTTGTGAAGATGGTTAGCCTTTAGAGCCCATTTTGGAGACTGTCAGTTTTTTATTGCTTTAAAGTGCTTTTCAGCTCCTGAATAGCGTTTTTGATGCATTTACAATGTTTGGCATGTAACTTCTGGCTGAATGGTTATCTTGATGTTTTAACTGTTATAACATGTTTCTCTGGGTGTTTATACATTGGAGAGGTGTTTTGTGAAGATGTTTAGCCATTAGAGCCCATTTTGGAGACTGTCGGTTTTCTATTGTTTGAAAGTGCTTTTCAGCTCCTAAATTGCGTTTTTGATGCATTTACAATGTTTGGCATGTAACTTCTGACTGAATGGTTTTCTTGATGTTTTAACTGTTATAACATGTTTCTGTGAGTGTTAATACATGCGAAAGTTGTTTTGTGAAGATGTTTAGCCTTTAGAGCCCATTTTGGAGACTGTCAGTTTTGTATTGCTTTAAAGTGCTTTTCAGCTCCTGAATAGCGTTTTTGATGCATTTACAATGTTTGGCATATAACTTCTGGGTGAATGGTTTTCTTGATGTTTTAACTGTTTTAACATGTTTCTCTGGGTGTTTATATATGGTAGAGGTGTTTTGTGAAGATGTTTAGCCATTAAAGCCCGTTTTTGAGACTGTCAGTTTTTTATTGCTTTAAAGTGCTTTTCAGCTCCTGAATAGCTTTTTTGATGCATTTACAATGTTTGGCATATAACTTCTGGCTGAACGGTTTTCTTGATGTTTTAACTGTTATAACATGTTTCTCTGGGTGTTTATACATGGTAGAGGTGTTTTGTGAAGATATTTAGCCTTTAGAGCCCATTTTGGAGACTTTCAGTTTTGTAATGCTTTAAAGTGCTTTTCAGCTCCTGAATAGCGTTTTTGATGCATTTACAATGTTTGGCATATAACTTCTGGCTTAATGGTTTTCTTGATGTTTTAACTGTTATCACATATTTCTATGGGTGTTTATACATGGTAGAGGTGTTTTGTGAAGATGTTTAGCCATCAGAGCCCATTTTGGAGACTGTCAGTTTTTTATTGCTTTAACTTTTATAACATGTTTCTCTGGGTGTTTATACATGGTAGAGGTGTTTTGTGAAGATGTTTAGCCTTTAGAGCCCATTTTGGAGACTGTCAGTTTTTTATTGCTTTAAAGTGCTTTTCAGCTCCTGAATAGCGTTTTTGATGCATTTACAATGTTTGGCATGTAACTTCTGGCTGAATGGTTTTCTTGATGTTTTAACTGTTATAACATGTTTCTCTGGGAGTTTATACATGGTAGAGGTGTTTTGTGAAGATGTTTAGCCATTAGATCCCATTTTGGAGACTGTCAGTTTTTTATTGTTAAAGTGCTTTTCAGCTGCTGAATAGCGTTTTTGATGCATTTACAATGTTTGGCATGTAACTTCTGGGTGAATGGTTTCTTGATGTTTTAACTGTTATAACATGTTTCTCTGGGTGTTTATATATGGTAGAGGTGTTTTTTGAAGATGTTTAGCCATTAAAGCCCGTTTTTGAGACTGTCAGTTTTTTATTGCTTTAAAGTGCTTTTCAGCTCCTGAACAGCGTTTTTAATGCATGTACATTGTTTGGCATGAAACTTCTGGGTGAATGGTTTTCTTGATGTTTTAAGTGATAAAACATGTTTCTCTGGGTGTTTAAACATTGGAGAGGTGTTTTGTGAAGATGTTTAGCCATTAGAGCCCATTTTGGAGACTGTCGGTTTTCTATTGCTTTAAAGTGCTTTTCAGCTCCTAAATAGCGTTTTTGATGCATTTACAATGTTTGGCATGTAACTTCTGACTGAATGGTTTTCTTGATGTTTTAACTGTTATAACATGTTTCTGTGGGTGTTAATACATGCGAAAGTTGTTTTGTGAAGATGTTTAGCCATCAGAGCCCATTTTGGAGAATGTCAGGTTTTTATTGCTTTAAAGTGCTTTTCAGCTCCTGAATAGCGTTTTTGATGCATTTACAATGTTTGGCATGTAACTTGTGTCTGAATGGTTTTCTTGATGTTTTAACTGTTATAACATGTTTTTCCGGGTGTTTTTACTTGGTAGAGGTGTTTTGTGAAGATGTTTAGCCATCAGAGCCCATTTTGGAGACTTTCAGTTTTGTATTGCTTTAAAGTGCTTTTCAGCTCCTGAATAGCGTTTTTGATGCATTTACAATGTTTGGAATATAACTTCTGGGTGAATGGTTTTCTTGATGTTTTAACTGTTATCGCATGTTTCTCTGGGTGTTTATACATGGTAGAGGTGTTTTGTGAAGATGTTTAGCCATCAGAGCCCATTTTGGAGACTGTCAGTTTTTTATTGCTTTAAAGTGTTTTTCAGCACGTGAATAGCGTTTTTGATGCATTTACAATGTTTGGCATTTAACTTCTGTCTGAATGGTTTTCTTGATGTTTTAAGTGTTATAACATGTTTCTCTGGGAGTTTATACATGGTAGAGGTGTTTTGTGAAGATGGTTAGCCTTTAGAGCCCATTTTGGAGACTGTCAGTTTTTTATTGCTTTAACTGTTATAACATGTTTCTCTGGGTGTTTATACATGGTAGAGGTGTTTTGTGAAGATGGTTAGCCTTTAGAGCCCATTTTGGAGACTGTCAGTTTTTTATTGCTTTAAAGTGCTTTTCAGCTCCTGAATAGCGTTTTTGATGCATTTACAATGTTTGGCATGTAACTTCTGGCTGAATGGTTTTCTTGATGTTTTAACTGTTATAACATGTTTCTCTGGGTGTTTATACATTGGAGAGGTCTTTTGTGAAGATGTTTAGCCATTAGAGCCCATTTTGGTGACTGTCGGTTGTCTATTGCTTGAAAGTGCTTTTCAGCTCCTAAATAGCGTTTTTGATGCATTTACAATGTTTGGCATGTAACTTCTGACTGAATGGTTTTCTTGATGTTTTAACTGTTATAACATGTTTCTGTGAGTGTTAATACATGCGAAAGTTGTTTTGTGAAGATGTTTAGCCTTTAGAGCCCATTTTGGAGACTGTCAGTTTTGTATTGCTTTAAAGTGCTTTTCAGCTCCTGAATAGCGTTTTTGATGCATTTACAATGTTTGGCATATAACTTCTGGGTGAATGGTTTTCTTGATGTTTTAAGTGTTATAACATGTTTCTGTGGGTGTTGATATATGGTAGAGGTGTTTTGTGAAGATGTTTAGCCATTAGATCCCATTTTGGAGACTGTCAGTTTTTTATTGTTAAAGTGCTTTTCAGCTCCTGAATAGCGTTTTTGATGCATTTACAATGTTTGGCATGTAACTTCTGGGTGAATGGTTTCTTGATGTTTTAACTGTTATAACATGTTTCTCTGGGTGTTTATATATGGTAGAGGTGTTTTTTGAAGATGTTTAGCCATTAAAGCCCGTTTTTGAGACTGTCAGTTTTTTATTGCTTTAAAGTGCTTTTCAGCTCCTGAACAGCGTTTTTAATGCATGTACAATGTTTGGCATGAAACTTCTGGTTGAATGGTTTTCTTGATGTTTTAACTGTTATAACTTGTTTCTCTGGGTGTTTAAACATTGGAGAGGTTTTTTGTGAAGATGTTTAGCCATCAGAGCCCATTTTGGAGAATGTCAGGTTTTTATTGCTTTAAAGTGCTTTTCAGCTCCTGAATAGCGTTTTTGATGCATTTACAATGTTTGGCATGTAACTTGTGTCTGAATGGTTTTCTTGATGTTTTAACTGTTATAACATGTTTCTGTGAGTGTTAATACATGCGAAAGTTGTTTTGTGAAGATGTTTAGCCTTTAGAGCCCATTTTGGAGACTGTCAGTTTTGTATTGCTTTAAAGTGCTTTTCAGCTCCTGAATAGCGTTTTTGATGCATTTACAATGTTTGGCATATAACTTCTGGGTGAATGGTTTTCTTGATGTTTTAACTGTTTTAACATGTTTCTCTGGGTGTTTATATATGGTAGAGGTGTTTTGTGAAGATGTTTAGCCATTAAAGCCCGTTTTTGAGACTGTCAGTTTTTTATTGCTTTAAAGTGCTTTTCAGCTCCTGAATAGCTTTTTTGATGCATTTACAATGTTTGGCATATAACTTCTGGCTGAACGGTTTTCTTGATGTTTTAACTGTTATAACATGTTTCTCTGGGTGTTTATACATGGTAAAGGTGTTTTGTGAAGATATTTAGCCTTTAGAGCCCATTTTGGAGACTTTCAGTTTTGTATTGCTTTAAAGTGCTTTTCAGCTCCTGAATAGTGTTTTTGATGCATTTACAATGTTTGGCATATAACTTCTGGCTGAATGGTTTTCTTGATGTTTTAACTGTTATCACATATTTCTATGGGTGTTTATACATGGTAGAGGTATTTTGTGAAGATGTTTAGCCATCAGATCCCATTTTGGAGACTGACAGTTTTTTATTGCTTTAACTGTTATAACATGTTTCTCTGGGTGTTTATACATGGTAGAGGTGTTTTGTGAAGATGTTTAGCCTTTAGAGCCCATTTTGGAGACTGTCAGTTTTTTATTGCTTTAAAGTGCTTTTCAGCTCCTGAATAGCGTTTTTGATGCATTTACAATGTTTGGCATGTAACTTGTGTCTGAATGGTTTTCTTGATGTTTTAACTGTTATAACATGTTTTTCCGGGTGTTTTTACTTGGTAGAGGTGTTTTGTGAAGATGTTTAGCCATCAGAGCCCATTTTGGAGACTTTCAGTTTTGTATTGCTTTAAAGTGCTTTTCAGCTCCTGAATAGCGTTTTTGATGCATTTACAATGTTTGGAATATAACTTCTGGGTGAATGGTTTTCTTGATGTTTTAACTGTTATCGCATGTTTCTCTGGGTGTTTATACATGGTAGAGGTGTTTTGTGAAGATGTTTAGCCATCAGAGCCCATTTTGGAGACTGTCAGTTTTTTATTGCTTTAAAGTGTTTTTCAGCACGTGAATAGCGTTTTTGATGCATTTACAATGTTTGGCATTTAACTTCTGTCTGAATGGTTTTCTTGATGTTTTAAGTGTTATAACATGTTTCTGTGGGTGTTGATATATGGTAGAGGTGTTTTGTGAAGATGTTTAGCCATCAGAGCCCATTTTGGAGAATGTCAGGTTTTTATTGCTTTAAAGTGCTTTTCAGCTCCTGAATAGCGTTTTTTATGCATTTACAATGTTTGGCATGTAACTTGTGTCTGAATGGTTTTCTTGATGTTTTAACTGTTATAACATGTTTTTCCGGGTGTTTATACTTGGTAGAGGTGTTTTGTGAAGATGTTTAGCCATCAGAGCCCATTTTGGAGACTTTCAGTTTTGTATTGCTTTAAAGTGCTTTTCAGCTCCTGAATAGCGTTTTTGATGCATTTACAATGTTTGGCATATAACTTCTGGGTGAATGGTTTTCTTGATGTTTTAACTGTTATCACATGTTTCTCTGGGTGTTGATACATGGTAGAGGTATTTTGTGAAGATGTTTAGCCATCAGAGCCCATTTTCGAGACTGTCAGTTTTTTATTGCTTTAAAGTGCCTTTCACGTGAATAGCGTTTTTGATGCATTTACAATGTTTGGCATTTAACTTCTGTCTGAATGGTTTTCTTGATGTTTTAAGTGTTATAACATGTTTCTGTGGGTGTTGATATATGGTAGAGGTGTTTTGTGAAGATGTTTAGCCATTAGAGCCCATTTTGGAGACTGTCAGTTTTTTTTTGTTAAAGTGCTTTTCAGCTCCTGAATAGCGTTTTTAATGCATTTACAATGTTTGGCATGAAACTTCTGGGTGAATGGTTTTCTTGATGTTTTAAGTGTTAAAACATGTTTCTCTGGGTGTTTATACATTGGAGAGGTGTTTTGTGAAGATGTTTAGCCATTAGAGCCCATTTTGGAGACTGTCGGTTTTCTATTGCTTTAAAGTGCTTTTCAGCTCCTAAATAGCGTTTTTGATGCATTTACAATGTTTGGCATGTAACTTCTGACTGAATGGTTTTCTTGATGTTTTAACTGTTATAACATGTTTCTGTGAGTGTTAATACATGCGAAAGTTGTTTTGTGAAGATGTTTAGCCTTTAGAGCCCATTTTGGAGACTGTCAGTTTTGTATTGCTTTAAAGTGCTTTTCAGCTCCTGAATAGCGTTTTTGATGCATTTACAATGTTTGGCATATAACTTCTGGGTGAATGGTTTTCTTGATGTTTTAACTGTTTTAACATGTTTCTCTGGGTGTTTATATATGGTAGAGGTGTTTTGTGAAGATGTTTAGCCTTTAGAGCCCATTTTGGAGACTTTCAGTTTTGTATTGCTTTAAAGTGCTTTTCAGCTCCTGAATAGCGTTTTTGACGCATTTACAATGTTTGGCATATAACTTCTGGCTGAATGGTTTTCTTGATGTTTTAACTGTTATCACATATTTCTATGGGTGTTTATACATGGTAGAGGTGTTTTGTGAAGATGTTTAGACATCAGAGCCCATTTTGGAGACTGTCAGTTTTTTATTGCTTTAACTGTTATAACATGTTTCTCTGGGTGTTTATACAGGGTAGAGGTGTTTTGTGAAGATGTTTAGCCATTGGAGCCCATTTTGGAGACTGTCAGTTTTTTATTGTTAAAGTGCTTTTCAGCCCCTGAATAGCGTTTTTAATGCATTTACAATGTTTGGCATGAAACTTCTGGGTGAATGGTTTTCTTGATGTTTTAACTGTTATAACATGTTTCTCTGGGTGTTTAAACATTGGAGAGGTGTTTTGTGAAGATGTTTAGCCATTAGAGCCCATTTTGGAGACTGTCGGTTTTCTATTGCTTTAAAGTGCTTTTCAGCTCCTGAATAGCGTTTTTGATGCATTTACAATGTTTGGCATGTAACTTGTGTCTGAATGGTTTTCTTGATGTTTTAACTGTTATAACATGTTTTTTCGGGTGTTTATACTTGGTAGAGGTGTTTTGTGAAGATGTTTAGCCATCAGAGCCCATTTTGGAGACTTTCAGTTTTGTATTGCTTTAAAGTGCTTTTCAGCTCCTGAATAGCGTTTTTGATGCATTAACAATGTTTGGAATATAACTTCTGGGTGAATTGTTTTCTTGATGTTTTAACTGTTATCACATGTTTCTCTGGGTGTTTATACATGGTAGAGGTGTTTTGTGAAGGTGTTTAGCCATCAGAGCCCATTTTGGAGACTGTCAGTTTTTTATTGCTTTAAAGTGCTTTTCAGCACGTGAATAGCGTTTTTGATGCATTTACAATGTTTGGCATTTAACTTCTGTCTGAATGGTTTTCTTGATGTTTTAAGTGTTATAACATGTTTCTGTGGGTGTTGATATATGGTAGAGGTGTTTTGTGAAGATGTTTAGCCATTAGAGCCCATTTTGGAGACTGTCAGTTTTTTATTGTTAAAGTGCTTTTCAGCTCCTGAATAGCGTTTTTAATGCATTTACAATGTTTGGCATGAAACTTCTGGGTGAATGGTTTTCTTGATGTTTTAAGTGTTAAAACATGTTTCTCTGGGTGTTTATACATTGGAGAGGTGTTTTGTGAAGATGTTTAGCCATTAGAGCCCATTTTGGAGACTGTCGGTTTTCTATTGCTTTAAAGTGCTTTTCAGCTCCTAAATAGCGTTTTTGATACATTTACAATGTTTGTCATGTAACTTCTGACTGAATAGTTTTCTTGATGTTTTAACTGTTATAACATGTTTCTGTGGGTGTTAATACATGCGAAAGTTGTTTTGTGAAGATGTTTAGCCATCAGAGCCCATTTTGGAGAATATCAGGTTTTTATTGCTTTAAAGTGCTTTTCAGCTCCTGAATAGCGTTTTTGATGCATTTACAATGTTTGGCATGTAACTTGTGTCTGAATGGTTTTCTTGATGTTTTAACTGTTATAAAATGTTTTTCCGGGTGTTTATACTTGGTAGAGGTGTTTTGTGAAGATGTTTAGCCATCAGAGCCCATTTTCGAGACTTTCCGTTTTTTATTGCTTTAAAGTGCTTTTCAGCTCCTGAATAGCGTTTTTGATGCATTTACAATGTTTGGCATGTAACTTCTGGGTGAATAGTTTTCTTGATGTTTTAACTGTTATAACATATTTATGTGGGTGTTTATACATGGGAAAGTTGTTTTGTGAAGATGTTAAGCCATCAGAGCCCATTTTGGAGACTGTCAGTTTTTTATTGCTTTAAAGTGCTTTTCAGCTCCTGAATAGCGTTTTTGATGCATTTACAATGTTTGGCATATAACTTTTGGCTGAACGGTTTTCTTGATGTTTTAACTGTTATAACATGTTTCTCTGGGTGTTTATATATGGTAGAGGTGTTTTGTGAAGATGTTTAGCCTTCTGTAGCAGAGAGTCCACAGACAAAGCATGGTACCATCCACACCTTCCCCTACCCCCGACAAGGGAAGGGTCCTTCCCCTTTTGTCCTTATCTCCCAGAGTAGGAGCTTCAAATTCCTGACCCAGCATGGGGTCAGGAACAGAGACCACATGGTCTCACATTGTCAGAACAAAAGGAATTACTTGAAGGAACTTACTTGTGTGGACTTACAAACATTTTCTAAAGGACTACATGGCTCATGGACACTAATTCAAGGACAGTAGTCGATGTGTTAGAATGTGTTTGTCTCATTTACCTAGAACGTTGTTAATTGATGTTTGATTATAACTTCCCTTCAGGTATAGTTAAATCAGTCAATCTTGGTATCAAAATAATTGTATCATACTAACAAAACCAGTTATGAACGTTGTATTGTTATATTCTGAAGTTTGAGCATTCCATGGACATTTGAGATAATGGAACTCAAAACTATCAGCCACTTCACACCTCTGGGCAGGTCCCAGGACAACGCCCAGGTGGAAGTAACTGACCAATGAGAGAGGTCACCTTCACAGGGATGACCCCCTGTTCTTTGGGGTATTTAACCCCCAAACGTACAATCACCCCTGCTTGTTCGTAGGATAAACTTGTGGGTGAACGCGTCACTCTCTAACCTATTCCTCTTAACCTGCACCTTCACTGAGCGCCCGGAACTTTGACGAGAGATTCCGATTCTGTTCGTTGGACATAACGAACCATTTGACTCCGTTCTTCAAACCGACAAAAGTAACTGCGATTTGCAATATTTCTTACTTGTGACATATTGGCATGTTGTGATTGAATTGTTGATGTTTGATTGTATTCTACAAATGATTTGACTTAATCATCGTTAGGTCAGTTTCCATTGATCGTCCATTGTTACTATAAAAGCCTCTTCCTATCTCTACCTCTTCCTCAACTTCTCCCCTCCCCTCCACACGCGCTCTACGCAACCATTGTGTAGCGCGCTCTCATTAGAATTTAGGCCTACTGTACTGCTTTAGCCCAACTAACCCATAACTTGTCTGGTATGTGTTCACTATAATTACAATCTCTTAAATAAATCATTGTGTATAATACTCGCTTATGTCTCACGTTATATGATCTGCTCTACTTTCATAGAATTTACTACTTAAGATTAGACTGATTATTACGAGTGCTATTATTCGATACTATTAAACAAGGTTTCCTCTGTCCCTTTCACGAATCAGAGGTGGTGCCCCAAGAACTACTATACTTTATTAGAAATTAAGTATTACTAATCTTAAACGAGCAAACCACGCTACATACTGGTGCCCTGTGTGAGGCTTTGAAACAGATTGAAACGAGCGATTTATAACTGAGATTTTCCGTCTGAAACAGAACCCACCCTCCCACCCTTTTGGTTAAATAAACGTCCGTTGTATTTAACTATTCCCCAAATAGCTACAGTTTTAAACACTGTTTGAATACTGCGCTGTGTACTGACTACTGATTGAATTGGCTTTGTCGTGACAACTGAATGTTTGTGGTTGCTATCTAGCTTTGAGCTAGGATTGAGCGGAGGTACGCGCGTGCGCAGTGACACGGCGTCCCGTTTCATTTCATTTTGTAAATTTGAAGGCAGCGCTTCCAAGAGAAGGCATAAGAACCTTTTGACGGGTCGTAACCACTACTTATATTGGTACCATACACGCTTCTGAAGGTGTATCTTAGTAGTGTTTACTATTTTGGGTTAAGCGAATTAACCTTGCAACTGTTAAGTTGTTCCATGTCTCGTTAGGAAACAGACATGCGGTTTAGTCCTACAGGACTTTTATTTTGAAAGAGACTTAAGCGAATTCACTTTGAAACTGATGAGTTGTTCCGAGAAACAAACATGCGGTTTAGTCCTAAAGGACTTTTATGTTGAAAGACACTTCGCAGTTCTCTACTAAGCTATAGGCTTCAATATTGTTAAGCAATTGGCCATTGATTAACATAGCTTTTTAAATAAAGCTTCACTTTGTTTTGCTTGTAATTCAACATTAATGTAAACACTCAACTTTCTAGAATCAATAA
Organism: Hypomesus nipponensis; assembly: GCF_054491055.1. Lineage (NCBI taxonomy): Eukaryota > Metazoa > Chordata > Actinopteri > Osmeriformes > Osmeridae > Hypomesus > Hypomesus nipponensis. Next base: position 933,888 of record NC_140375.1, read on the forward strand.
AGTAACAGTAAAATAATTATTGAGACAGTGGACGCTGCTTATTTAAGGACTTTTATTGTTTGCTAAACCGGAAATAGTTACGCTTCGTCAGCAAAACTTGTAATTTGATTTCATTCCGCGCACTTAAAAGTGGAAAGTTGTCAGAATATCGGCGCTGTTGACCATCCTGAACTGTAATTCTATTTACCCCTCATCAGTACCAACTTTAACACAGTCACTAAATAATAATTAAACGTAAAGTGTATTATTTTTAGTTTGCCCACTATATCTGCGAGCAGTCCAAAAGGACTTTTGTTTCGAAGTAGCCAAACAACGCAGCCTACTGCCACAAATTGTTACACAATTCTTAAATTGATAAACCCTAGCTTTCGGAAAAGCTTCACTGTTTTACATTCAATTCGACATTAATGTAAAGCCTTGCCCAATTTAAAGCTACATCAAAGATGCAGCAGCAATTTGGTTCATTATCTGTGATTTGATCTGCCAGTTAACCTTAATATTAATTTTAATTTGAATATTAATTTCACTTTTGGATTGCTAATCTTTGAATATTAATTTCTGATTTTAATTAATATTATATATTTTTTTTATTATTATTAATATTTTTTAATTTTTAATTTTTTTTTTTTTTACAAAAAAAAAAAAAAACACTACAAACTAAAGTGCCTAAGAACTTTACCACAATAGCATTGTGCTAATAACCTCAATTAGCCAAATACATCCTTAGTTAACTAATCATGTCTCACCTCACGGAAGCTGAGAAATTGATGGCCTACCTATCAGAGAAAGAAAACCCCAAATATGTGGAAACTCTGACCGGTCTACCGTTTGAGGAGATCGCCAGGAAAACCCTGGAAGTGGTTGCAGAAAATGTGGGTCAAACATTGAGCAAGTCCCAAACCATCAAATGCTTATCCAGCCTCGGTCTCAACTATGCTGCCCAACTCAGGTTATCAATTGCGGATGTCAAAACACAATGGGCACAAGCTCTTCGAGATCAAGAAGATGCTCTCAAAGCGACAGAAAGTGAACGACAGCGCCGAGAACAATTGGAACAAAAAGCAAGCGACCTGGCTGGAGAACTGGAGAGTGCTAACACACAGCTAACGGAACAGGAAACACAACTGATACAACAGGAAATAATCCTCAAAGAGGCCCTCAAAGCAAGAGAAACAGAACAAGATCGACGAGAACAAATAGAACAGGAAGCCAGCAGCCTAGCCGAAGAACTAGAAGACGCTAAGACTCAGCTAACGCAACAAGATAGCACCCTCAAAGATGCCCTCGAAGCGAAAGAAGGTGAACAGTACCAAAGGGAACGACTGGAACAAGAAGCCAACTGCCTGGCTGAAGAACTGGATAAAGCTACAACACAGCTGTCGGAACAGGAAACACAGCTAATACGACAGGAAATGACCCTCAAAGATGCCCTCAAAGTGAAAGGAATAGCCAGGTCAAACAGAAGATGGATTGCAAGTGAAAATAGTGAGTTCAACATCACAGGCTTCACCCAAAACAAAGCTCCAGTCACAGAAACACTCTACTTGAAGCTAACGTTCGGGGAAATGTCCCTAATCCACCCCGTCCATGTTTCTCCGCTTGAGACCGAAAAACTGCTGATTGGACACGATCTACTCAACAGACTGGAACCCCTCATTGACTTCAAACGAAACCAGATGTGGACCAACGTCAAGAAGCCCTATCCACTGCCTCACCCTGAAGTCCACAACACAGTCTTCACAGTTGAAGGGGGGGGACATCCTACGTCTGATCCACATATCTCAGAAGGAGACTCGACCCATGGACTAGATGGCCACTCCAGACCGCCCCAGAGCTACGCCACTCACTCATCGAGACACACAGTTCGAGGAAAATCAGCACTCCGCAATGACTGTCGGCCATCAGAAACCCACCTGCGACGAGAAGTATCACAGGTCCAAAAGAAGTCACATGATGCCAACTGGATGAGAGCGCAGAAAGTAGGAAGACCTACTATAGCCGATAAGCATCCCAGAAGAGGCACCCCAGCTGTGACAAAATGGCGCAACCCCCGGAAGAAACCACCGGACAACAGGCCATGCACAGAGGCCTGGCCTGGCTTTATACCAGCAACCTGACCCTGTCAAACTGCTGAGGAAACAAGTGCACAACAGGTGCCTTGCCCAAGTGCCTCAAAGTTCACAAAACTAACCTTCCCTTAAACCAAAACAATAGCCAAATACCGTCACAAGACAAATATGGCTCCACCAATTTACCAAAAATAAATAAATCGGTACCAGACACCCAACATGACTGACCACAATAATATGCTACAATGCCTCATGAGCAAACTACCCTGGCCCCTTACAAATACGACTATGACTCCAGGAAGTCAAAGCCCACTCCCACTTTATTATTTTGTATTTCTATTTTTATTTTTTTATTTCTTTCTCCTTTCTTTTTCTCTTTCTTTCCTTTCAATTTTAGGCATAGGACCTTAACCTAGAGAAACTTATTAATAGGACCTAAGTTAGCCCCATTGATTCCTGCCTTGTTTAGAGTCCACTCATGCCAATGTGTCCAGTAGAAATGCTATCGTACTGTCGTGTTTGTCTTTTCTCTGCTCTTCTTACGTGCCAACAGCCCAACGACGTCGAGTCATCGGACGTTGCCAGCAGGGGGATATGTAGCAGAGAGTCCACAGACAAAGCATGGTACCATCCACACCTTCCCCTACCCCCGACAAGGGAAGGGTCCTTCCCCTTTGTCCTTATCTCCCAGAGTAGGAGCTTCAAATTCCTGACCCAGCATGGGGTCAGGAACAGAGACCACATGGTCTCACATTGTCAGAACAAAAGGAATTACTTGAAGGAACTTACTTGTGTGGACTTACAAACATTTTCTAAAGGACTACATGGCTCATGGACACTAATTCAAGGACAGTAGTCGATGTGTTAGAATGTGTTTGTCTCATTTACCTAGAACGTTGTTAATTGATGTTTGATTATAACTTCCCTTCAGGTATAGTTAAATCAGTCAATCTTGGTATCAAAATAATTGTATCATACTAACAAAACCAGTTATGAACGTTGTATTGTTATATTCTGAAGTTTGAGCATTCCATGGACATTTGAGATAATGGAACTCAAAACTATCAGCCACTTCACACCTCTGGGCAGGTCCCAGGACAACGCCCAGGTGGAAGTAACTGACCAATGAGAGAGGTCACCTTCACAGGGATGACCCCCTGTTCTTTGGGGTATTTAACCCCCAAACGTACAATCACCCCTGCTTGTTCGTAGGATAAACTTGTGGGTGAACGCGTCACTCTCTAACCTATTCCTCTTAACCTGCACCTTCACTGAGCGCCCGGAACTTTGACGAGAGATTCCGATTCTGTTCGTTGGACATAACGAACCATTTGACTCCGTTCTTCAAACCGACAAAAGTAACTGCGATTTGCAATATTTCTTACTTGTGACATATTGGCATGTTGTGATTGAATTGTTGATGTTTGATTGTATTCTACAAATGATTTGACTTAATCATCGTTAGGTCAGTTTCCATTGATCGTCCATTGTTACTATAAAAGCCTCTTCCTATCTCTACCTCTTCCTCAACTTCTCCCCTCCCCTCCACACGCGCTCTACGCAACCATTGTGTAGCGCGCTCTCATTAGAATTTAGGCCTACTGTACTGCTTTAGCCCAACTAACCCATAACTTGTCTGGTATGTGTTCACTATAATTACAATCTCTTAAATAAATCATTGTGTATAATACTCGCTTATGTCTCACGTTATATGATCTGCTCTACTTTCATAGAATTTACTACTTAAGATTAGACTGATTATTACGAGTGCTATTATTCGATACTATTAAACAAGGTTTCCTCTGTCCCTTTCACGAATCAGAGGTGGTGCCCCAAGAACTACTATACTTTATTAGAAATTAAGTATTACTAATCTTAAACGAGCAAACCACGCTACACTTCAGAGCCCATTTTGGAGACTTTCCGTTTTTTAGTGTTTAAGAGTGCTTTTCAGCTCCTGAATAGCGTTTTTGATGCATTTACAATGTTTGGCATTTAACTTCTGGGTGAATGGTTTTCTTTATGTTTTAACTGTTATAACATGTTTCTGTGGGTGTTTATACATGGGAAAAGTGTTTTGTGAAGATGTTAAGTCATCAGAGCCCATTTTGGAGACTTTCAGTTTTTTATTGCTTTAAAGTGCTTTTCAGCTCCTGAATAGCGTTTTTGATGCATTTACAATGTTTGGCATGTAACTTCTGGCTGAACGTATTTCTTGATGTTTTAACTATTATAACATGTTTCTCTGGGTGTTTATACATGGTAGAGGTGTTTTGTGAAGATGTTTAGCCTTTAGAGCCCATTTTGGAGACTTTCCGTTTTTTAGTGTTTTAGAGTGCTTTTCAACTCCTGAATAGCGTTTTTGATGCATTTACAATGTTTGGCATATAACTTCTGGGTGAATGGTTTTGTTTCTGTGGGTGTTTATACATGGGAAAAGTGTTTTGTGAAGATGTTAAGTCATCAGAGCCCATTTTGGAGACTTTCAGTTTTTTATTGCTTTAAAGTGCTTTTCAGCACCTGAATAGCGTTTTTGATGCATTTACAATGTTTGGCATATAACTTTTGGGTGAATGGTTTCCTTGATGTTTTAACTGTTATAACATGTTTCTCTGGGTGTTTATACATGGTAGAGGTGTTTTGTGAAGATGTTTAGCCTTTAGAGCCCATTTTGGAGACTGTCAGTTTTTTATTGCTTTAAAGTGCTTTTCAGCTCCTGAATAGCGTTTTTGATGCATTTACAATGTTTGGCATGTAACTTCTGACTAAATGTTTTTTTTGATGTTTTAACTGTTATAACATGTTTCTGTGGGTGTTTATACATGGGAAAAGTGTTTTGTGAAGATGTTAAGCTATCAGAGCCCATTTTGGAGACTTTCAGTTTTTTATTGCTTTAAAGTGCTTTTCAGCTCCTGAATAGCGTTTTTGATGCATTTACAATGTATGTCATTTAACTTCTGGCTGAATGTTCTTCTTGATGTTTTAACTGTTATAACATGTTTCTCTGGGTGTTTACACATGGTAGAGGTTTTTGGTGAAGATGTTTTGCCTTTAGAGCCCATTTTGGAGACTTTCCGTTTTTTAGTGTTTTAGAGTGCTTTTCAGCTCCTGAATAGCGTTTTTGATGCATTTGCAATGTTTGGCATGTAACTTCTGGGTGAATGGTTTTCTTGATGTTTTAACTGTTATAACATGTTTCTGTGGGTGTTTATACATGGGAAAAGTGTTTTGTGAAGATGTTAAGCCATTAGAGCCCATTTTGGAGACTTTCCGTTTTTTATTGCTTTAAAGTGCTTTTCAGCTCCTGAATAGCGTTGTTGATGCATTTACAATGTTTGGCATGTAACTTCTGACTAAATGTTTTTTTTGATGTTTTAACTGTTATAACATGTTTCTGTGGGTGTTTATACATGGGAAAAGTGTTTTGTGAAGATGTTAAGCCATCAGAGCCCTTTTTGGAGACTTTCAGTTTTTTATTGCTTTAAAGTGCTTTTCAGCTCCTGAATAGCGTTTTTGATGCATTTACAATGTTTGGCATGTAACTTCTGGCTGAATGTTCTTCTTGATGTTTTAACTGTTATAACATGTTTCTCTGGGTGTTTATATATGGTAGAGGTGTTTTGTGAAGATGTTTAGCCTTCAGAGCCCATTTTGGAGACTTTCCGTTTTTTAGTGTTTAAGAGTGCTTTTCAGCTCCTGAATAGCGTTTTTGATGCATTTACAATGTTTGGCATTTAACTTCTGGGTGAATGGTTTTCTTGATGTTTTAACTGTTATAACATGTTTCTGTGGGTGTTTATACATGGGAAAAGTGTTTTGTGAAGATGTTAAGTCATCAGAGCCCATTTTGGAGACTTTCAGTTTTTTATTGCTTTAAAGTGCTTTTCAGCTCCTGAATAGCGTTTTTGATGCATTTACAATGTTTGGCATATAACTTCTGGGTGAATGGTTTTGTTTCTGTGGGTGTTTGTACATGTAAAAAGTGTTTTGTGAAGATGTTAAGTCATCAGAGCCCATTTTGGAGACTTTCAGTTTTTTATTGCTTTAAAGTGCTTTTCAGCTCCTGAATAGCGTTTTTGATGCATTTACAATGTTTGGCATGTAACTTCTGGCTGAACGGTTTTCTTGATGTTTTAACTATTATAACATGTTTCTCTGGGTGTTTATACATGGTAGAGGTGTTTTGTGAAGATGTTTAGCCTTTAGAGCCCATTTTGGAGACTTTCCGTTTTTTAGTGTTTTAGAGTGCTTTTCAACTCCTGAATAGCGTTTTTGATGCATTTACAATGTTTGGCATATAACTTCTGGGTGAATGGTTTTGTTTCTGTGGGTGTTTATACATGGGAAAAGTTTTTTGTGAAGATGTTAAGTCATCAGAGCCCATTTTGGAGACTTTCAGTTTTTTATTGCTTTAAAGTGCTTTTCAGCACCTGAATAGCGTTTTTGATGCATTTACAATGTTTGGCATGTAACTTCTGACTAAACGTTTTTTTTGATGTTTTAACTGTTATAACATGTTTCTGTGGGTGTTTAAACATGGGAAAAGTGTTTTGTGAAGATGTTAAGCTATCAGAGCCCATTTTGGAGACTTTCAGTTTTTTATTGCTTTAAAGTGCTTTTCAGCTCCTGAATAGCGTTTTTGATGCATTTACAATGTATGTCATGTAACTTCTGGCTGAATGTTCTTCTTGATGTTTTAACTGTTATAACATGTTTCTCTGGGTGTTTACACATGGTAGAGGTGTTTGGTGAAGATGTTTTGCCTTTAGAGCCCATTTTGGAGACTTTCCGTTTTTTAGTGTTTTAGAGTGCTTTTCAGCTCCTGAATAGCGTTTTTGATGCATTTGCAATGTTTGGCATGTAACTTCTGGGAGAATGGTTTTCTTGATGTTTTAACTGTTATAACATGTTTCTGTGGGTGTTTATACATGGGAAAAGTGTTTTGTGAAGATGTTAAGCCATTAGAGCCCATTTTGGAGACTTTCAGTTTTTTATTGCTTTAAAGTGCTTTTCAGCTCCTGAATAGCGTTGTTGATGCATTTACAATGTTTGGCATGTAACTTCTGACTAAATGTTTTTTTTGATGTTTTAACTGTTATAACATGTTTCTGTGGGTGTTTATACATGGGAAAAGTGTTTTGTGAAGATGTTAAGCCATCAGAGCCCTTTTTGGAGACTTTCAGTTTTTTATTGCTTTAAAGTGCTTTTCAGCACCTGAATAGCGTTTTTGATGCATTTACAATGTTTGGCATGTAACTTCTGACTAAACGTTTTTTTTGATGTTTTAACTGTTATAACATGTTTCTGTGGGTGTTTATACATGGGAAAAGTGTTTTGTGAAGATGTTAAGCTATCAGAGCCCATTTTGGAGACTTTCAGTTTTTTATTGCTTTAAAGTGCTTTTCAGCTCCTGAATAGCGTTTTTGATGACTTAACAGTTCTAGGCCCTCTGTTATTTTCACTCTATATGTTGCCTTTAGGAAACATAATTAGAAGCTCTGGGGTAAATTTTCACTGTTATGCAGATGATACTCAGCTATACATGTCCATAAAGCCTGGAGAATTTCCACATGCTATGGAAAAATGTGTTTCCGGGTTGAGAACTTGGATGACAGCAAATTTCCTTCTTCTTAATTCGGATAAAACCGAGGTTCAAATTTTCGGCCCTAAAAAATACAGAAATAATTTATCCAATCTGACCTTAAACTTAGATGGTGTCAAAGTATCTCAAAGCCAGTTGGTAAAAAATTTAGGAGTCACATTGGACCCAGACCTTTCGTTTGAGTACCATATTAAACAAATCACCAGAACTGCATTTTTCCATCTACGTAATATTGCCAAAATACGAAAATTCCTCTCAAAGGATGATGCTGAAAAACTAATACATGCTTTTGTTACGTCCCGATTGGACTACTGCAATGTGTTGTTCTCTGGCCTCCCAATTACCTACTTGAAAAATTTACAGCGGGTACAAAATGCTGCTGCTAGACTATTGACAAAAACAAGAAAGTTTGATCATATAACATCTACTCTTATCTCTTTACACTGGCTCCCTATCCAAGCCAGAGCTGATTTCAAAGTTTTACTACTAACTTACAAATCTCTACATGGATTGGCACCACTGTACCTCTCCGGTCTCCTTGCACCCTATTGCCCCGCAAGGACTCTAAGATCTCAAGATGCCGGCTATCTGGTAATACCCAAAATTAAGAAAAAAACTGCTGGAGGTAGGGCGTTCTCATATAGAGCACCTCTTCTCTGGAACAAATTACCTGTCTCAATTAGGGAGGCTGATACTGTTTCGACATTTAAAACTAGATTAAAAACGTTCCTGTTTAGTCAATCCTATGATTGTTAAATGTGTGTACTTTCTATGTAAACCTGGGGTGTGCGTTTGCCTATGTGTGTATCACATGTAACTTTTAAATTGTAATTTTAGCTTATGTTCACACTGCCCATTTAAATGTTACAAATAAAGTAAACCTGTTATTGTATATTGTTACTGTAATAGTTCCGTTGCTGTATATTTTAATTGTTATAGTTTACTAGTTGGAGACAACGGGGGGCTGGTTGTTTTCATCCTTATTCGTATAAATATAACCTATTTTAGAGTTGTTTCCCCTGGAACAGATTTCATGTTCCAACCAAGGGGGGCTGTCGCTGTCTTGGTGTGTGGGGCTGCATCACATACCCTCTTAGCTTTGTTAAATTGCTGCACTAGTCCACACTTGACCGGTGGGGATCTCATTCTATTACGACTGAAACTGTTAGCTGCTCCTGGCATTCTCTAATCCCTGTTCTCCTCTCTGTCCCCCCCACACATCCCTTGTGGTGTGGGGGGTCTGAGCTGTCAGGACCTGCCTGGTCGTCGGTCTACCAACGCTGGACCAGGTCGTCAACCGGAAACCAGCCTCCATGACGGTCAACAGCGAGTTTCCAGGTCCCATCCAACGTCTATAAAGCCGAACAATGGATTTTTGGTGTTTTAAAACCCATTGACACTGTATGACTATGTTTAGCTTGTGTTCTGCTCCTCTCTCTTGCCAACCGTCTCTGGAGGAGGGGATCCCTCTCTGAATTGCTCCTCCCAAGGTTTCTTCCATTTTTTCTCCCGTTGGGAGTTTTTCTGGGAGTTTTTCCTTGTCTTCCTTGAGGGTTTAGGTTGGTTGAGGGGCAGTTCTATGGGCGTATGTGAAGCCCTCTGTGACATGCTTGCCCATTTTGGAGACTTTCCGTTTTTTAGTGTTTTAGAGTGCTTTTCAGCTCCTGAATAGCGTTTTTGATGCATTTGCAATGTTTGGCATGTAACTTCTGGGAGAATGGTTTTCTTGATGTTTTAACTGTTATAACATGTTTCTGTGGGTGTTTATACATGGGAAAAGTGTTTTGTGAAGATGTTAAGCCATTAGAGCCCATTTTGGAGACTTTCAGTTTTTTATTGCTTTAAAGTGCTTTTCAGCTCCTGAATAGCGTTGTTGATGCATTTACAATGTTTGGCATGTAACTTCTGACTAAATGTTTTTTTTGATGTTTTAACTGTTATAACATGTTTCTGTGGGTGTTTATACATGGGAAAAGTGTTTTGTGAAGATGTTAAGCCATCAGAGCCCTTTTTGGAGACTTTCAGTTTTTTATTGCTTTAAAGTGCTTTTCAGCACCTGAATAGCGTTTTTGATGCATTTACAATGTTTGGCATGTAACTTCTGACTAAACGTTTTTTTTGATGTTTTAACTGTTATAACATGTTTCTGTGGGTGTTTATACATGGGAAAAGTGTTTTGTGAAGATGTTTAGCTATCAGAGCCCATTTTGGAGACTTTCAGTTTTTTAGTGTTTAAGAGTGCTTTTCAGCTCCTGAATAGCGTTTTTGATGCATTTACAATGTTTGGCATTTAACTTCTGGGTGAATGGTTTTCTTGATGTTTTAACTGTTATAACATGTTTCTGTGGGTGTTTATACATGGGAAAAGTGTTTTGTGAAGATGTTAAGTCATCAGAGCCCATTTTGGAGACTTTCAGTTTTTTATTGCTTTAAAGTGCTTTTCAGCTCCTGAATAGCGTTTTTGATGCATTTACAATGTTTGGCATATAACTTCTGGGTGAATGGTTTTGTTTCTGTGGGTGTTTGTACATGTAAAAAGTGTTTTGTGAAGATGTTAAGTCATCAGAGCCCATTTTGGAGACTTTCAGTTTTTTATTGCTTTAAAGTGCTTTTCAGCTCCTGAATAGCGTTTTTGATGCATTTACAATGTTTGGCATGTAACTTCTGGCTGAACGGTTTTCTTGATGTTTTAACTATTATAACATGTTTCTCTGGGTGTTTATACATGGTAGAGGTGTTTTGTGAAGATGTTTAGCCTTTAGAGCCCATTTTGGAGACTTTCCGTTATTTAGTGTTTTAGAGTGCTTTTCAACTCCTGAATAGCGTTTTTGATGCATTTACAATGTTTGGCATATAACTTCTGGGTGAATGGTTTTGTTTCTGTGGGTGTTTATACATGGGAAAAGTGTTTTGTGAAGATGTTAAGTCATCAGAGCCCATTTTGGAGACTTTCAGTTTTTTATTGCTTTAAAGTGCTTTTCAGCACCTGAATAGCGTTTTTGATGCATTTACAATGTTTGGCATGTAACTTCTGACTAAATGTTTTTTTTGATGTTTTAACTGTTATAACATGTTTCTGTGGGTGTTTATACATGGGAAAAGTGTTTTGTGAAGATGTTAAGCTATCAGAGCCCATTTTGGAGACTTTCAGTTTTTTATTGCTTTAAAGTGCTTTTCAGCTCCTGAATAGCGTTTTTGATGCATTTACAATGTATGTCATGTAACTTCTGGCTGAATGTTCTTCTTGATGTTTTAACTGTTATAACATGTTTCTCTGGGTGTTTACACATGGTAGAGGTGTTTGGTGAAGATGTTTTGCCTTTAGAGCCCATTTTGGAGACTTTCCGTTTTTTAGTGTTTTAGAGTGCTTTTCAGCTCCTGAATAGCGTTTTTGATGCATTTGCAATGTTTGGCATGTAACTTCTGGGAGAATGGTTTTCTTGATGTTTTAACTGTTATAACATGTTTCTGTGGGTGTTTATACATGGGAAAAGTGTTTTGTGAAGATGTTAAGCCATTAGAGCCCATTTTGGAGACTTTCAGTTTTTTATTGCTTTAAAGTGCTTTTCAGCTCCTGAATAGCGTTGTTGATGCATTTACAATGTTTGGCATGTAACTTCTGACTAAATGTTTTTTTTGATGTTTTAACTGTTATAACATGTTCCTGTGGGTGTTTATACATGGGAAAAGTGTTTTGTGAAGATGTTAAGCCATTAGAGCCCATTTTTGAGACTTTCAGTTTTTTATTGCTTTAAAGTGCTTTTCAGCTCCTGAATAGCGTTTTTGATGCATTTACAATGTTTGGCATGTAACTTCTGGCTGAATGGTTTTCTTGATGTTTTAAGTATTATAACATGTTTCTGTGGGTGTTTATACATGGTAGAGGTGTTTTGTGAAGATGGTTAGCCTTTAGAGCCCATTTTGGAGACTGACAGTTTTTTATTGCTTTAAAGTGCTTTTCAGCTCCTGAATAGCGTTTTTGATGCATTTACAATGTTTGGCATGTAACTTCAGCCTGAATGGTTTTCTTGATGTTTTAACTGTTATAACATGTTTCTGTGGGTGTTTATACATGGGAAAGTTGTTTTGTGAAGATGTTAAGCCATCAGAGCCCATTTTGGAGACTTTCCGTTTTTTATTGCTTTAAAGTGCTTTTCAGTTCCTGAATAGCGTTTTTGATGCATTTACAATGTTTGGCATGTAACTTCTGGCTGCACGGTTTTCTTGATGTTTTAACTGTTATAACATGTTTCTCTGGGTGTTTATACATGGTAGAGGTGTTTTGTGAAGATGTTTAGCCTTTGGAGCCCATTTTGGAGACTTTCCGTTTTTTAGTGTTTTAGAGTGCTCTTCAGCTCCTGAATAGCGTTTTTGATGCATTTACAATGTTTGGCATGTAACTTCTGACTGAATGGTTTTCTTGATGTTTTAACTATTATAACATGTTTCTGTGATGTTTATACATGGGAAAGTTGTTTTGTGAAGATGTTAAGCCATCAGAGCCCATTTTGGAGACTGTCAGTTTTTTATTGCTTTAAAGTGCTTTTCAGCTCCTGAATAGCGTTTTTGATGCATTTACAATGTTTGGCATATAACTTCTGGGTGAATGGTTTCCTTGATGTTTTAACTGTTATAACATGATTCTCTGGGTGTTTATACATGGTAGAGGTGTTTTGTGAAGATGTTTAGCCTTTAGAGCCCATTTTGGAGACTGTCAGTTTTTTATTGCTTTAAAGTGCTTTTCAGCTCCTGAATAGCGTTTTTGATGCATTTACAATGTTTGGCATGTAACTTCTGGCTGAATGGTTTTCTTGATGTTTTAACTGTTATAGCATGTTTTTCTGGGAGTTTTTACATGGTAGAGGTGTTTTGTGAAGATGTTTAGCCTTTAGAGCCTATTTTAGAGACTTTCAGTTTTTTATTGCTTTAAAGTGATTTTCAGCTCCTGAATAGCGTTTTTGATGCATTTACAATGTTTGGCATATAACTTCTGGGTGAATGGTTTTCTTGATGTTTTAACTGTTATAACATGTTTCTCTGGGTGTTTATACATGGTAGAGGTGTTTTGTGAAGATGTTTAGCCTTTAGAGCCCATTTTGGAGACTTTCCGTTTTTTAGTGTTTTAGAGTGCTCTTCAGCTCCTGAATAGCGTTTTTGATGCATTTACAATGTTTGGCATGTAACTTCTGGGTGAATGGTTTCCTTGATGTTTTAACTGTTATAACATTGATACGCAGATTTTCTGTGTACAGAGAAGCTTGAGTCTCTTGCTGTGGTCAAGAGGTCACGCAGCAGGTCTCGGACAATACACATATAGATAGGAGAATGTGCACTTTCACCTTTGGAAAGAGCAACGTCTAGGACTCATCGTTTATACTATTTATACTACTTAAAAAACTCATCGTTTATACTATTAAACGATGAGTGATGACTGAACCACCTGTGTGTTGTTCTTCATGTGCATTAAGTTGTGGAATGTGTACCGTTTAAGGACATGTTTTGGTGGTTACTATATTTGTATGGTTCTGCTCATATATAATGATCATCTGAGAGACATGTTAGTGAGTCATGCCAACCACTTTGCCTGTCGTGGTGACCTGATCCGAGCAGCTCGATTAATAAACGAAGTCAACTCTTTTTCATTGTGGTGCGTTCCTTGGCCCATCCTCCAACAGAATATCATCATAACAAACATGTTTCTCTGGGTGTTTATACATGGTAGAGGTGTTTTGTGAAGATGTTTAGCCTTTAGAGCCCATTTTGGAGACTGTCAGTTTTTTATTGCTTTAAAGTGCTTTTCAGCTCCTGAATAGCGTTTTTGATGCATTTACAATGTTTGGCATGTAACTTCTGGGTGAATGGTTTTCTTGATGTTTTAACTGTTATAACATGTTTCTGTGGGTGTTTATACATGGGAAAGTTGTTTTGTGAAGATGTTAAGCCATCAGAGCCCATTTTGGAGACTTTCAGTTTTTTATTGCTTTAAAGTGCTTTTCAGCTCCTGAATAGCGTTTTTGATGCATTTACAATGTTTGGCATGTAACTTCTGGCTGTACGGTTTTCTTGATGTTTTAACTGTTATAACATGTTTCTCTGGGTGTTTATACATGGTAGAGGTGTTTTGTGAAGATGTTTAGCCTTTAGAGCCCATTTTGGAGACTTTCCGTTTTTTAGTGTTTTAGAGTGCTCTTCAGCTCCTGAATAGCGTTTTTGATGCATTTACAATGTTTGGCATGTAACTTCTGGGTGAATGGTTTCCTTGATGTTTTAACTGTTATAACAAGTTTCATTGGGTGTTTATACATGGTAGAGGTGTTTTGTGAAGATGTTTAGCCTTTAGAGCCCATTTTGGAGACAGTCAGTTTTTTATTGCTTTAAAGTGCTTTTCAGATCCTGAATAGCGTTTTTGATGCATTTACAATGTTTGGCATGTAACTTCTGGCTGAACGGTTTTCTTGATGTTTTAACTGTTATAACATGTTTCTCTGGGTGTTTTTACATGGTAGAGGTATTTTGTGAAGATGTTTAGCCATCAGAGCCCATTTTGGAGACTTTCAGTTTTTTATTGCTTTAAATTGCTTTTCAGCACCTGAATAGCGTTTTTGATGCATTTACAATGTTTGGCATGTAACTTCTGGGTGAATGGTTTACTTGATGTTTTAACTGTTATAACATGTTTCTCTGTGAGTTTATATATGGTAGAGGTATTTTGTGAAGATGTTTAGCCTTTAGAGCCCATTTTGGAGACTTTCAGTTTTTTATTGCTTTAAAGTGCTTTTTAGCTCCTGAATAGCGTTTTTGATGCATTTACAATGTTTGGCATGTAACTTCTGACTAAATGTTTTTTTTGTGATGTTTTAACTGTTATAACATGTTTCTGTGGGTGTTTATACATGGGAAAAGTGTTTTGTGAAGATGTTAAGCCATCAGAGCCCATTTTGGAGACTTTCAGTTTTGTATTGCTTTAAAGTGCTTTTCAGCTCCTGAATAGCGTTTTTGATGCATTTACAATGTTTGGCATGTAACTTCTGGCTGAATGTTCTTCTCGATGTTTTAACTGTTATAACATGTTTTTCTGGGTGTTTATACATGGTAGAGGTGTTTTGTGAAGATGTTTAGCCTCTAAAGCCCATTTTGGAGACTTTTAGTTTTTTACTGCTTGAAAGTGCTTTTCAGCTCCTGAATAGCGTTTTTGATGCATTTATAATGTTTGGCATGTAACTTCTGGGTGAATGGTTTTCTTGATGTTTAACTGTTATAACATGTGTCTGTCGGTGTTTATACATGGGAAAGTTGTTTTGTGAATATGTTAAGCCATCAGAGCCCATTTAGGAGACTTTCAGTTTTGTATTGCTTTAAAGTGCTTTTCAGCTCCTGAATAGCGTTTTTGATGCATTTACAATGTTTGGCATGTAACTTCTGGCTGAATGTTCTTCTCGATGTTTTAACTGTTATAACATGTTTTTCTGGGTGTTTATACATGGTAGAGGTGTTTTGTGAAGATGTTTAGCCTCTAAAGCCCATTTTGGAGACTTTTAGTTTTTTACTGCTTGAAAGTGCTTTTCAGCTCCTGAATAGCGTTTTTGATGCATTTATAATGTTTGGCATGTAACTTCTGGGTGAATGGTTTTCTTGATGTTTAACTGTTATAACATGTGTCTGTCGGTGTTTATACATGGGAAAGTTGTTTTGTGAATATGTTAAGCCATCAGAGCCCATTTAGGAGACTTTCAGTTTTTTATTGCTTCAAAGTGCTTTTCAGCTCCTGAATAGCGTTTTTGATGCATTTACAATGTTTGGCATGTAACTTCTGGCTGAATGTTCTTCTTGATGTTTTAACTGTTATAACATGTTTCTCTGGGTGTTTATACATGGTAGAGGTGTTTTGTGAAGATGTTTAGCCTTTAGAGCCCATTTTGGAGACTTTCCGTTTTTTAGTGTTTTTGAGTGCTTTTCAGCTCCTGAATAGCGTTTTTGATGCCTTTACAATGTTTGGCATGTAACTTCTGGCTGAATGTTCTTCTTGATATTTTAACTGTTATAACATGTTTCTCTGGGTGTTTATACATGGTAGAGTTGTTTTGTGAAGATTTTAAGCCATCAGAGCCCATTTTGGAGACTTTCAGTTTTTTATTGCTTTAAAGTGCTTTTCAGCTCCTGAATAGTGTTTTTGATGCATTTACAATGTTTGGCATGTAACTTCTGACTGAATGTTCTTCTTGATGTTTTAACTGTAATCACATGTTTCTCTGGGTGTTTGTACATGGTAGAGGTATTTTGTGAAGATGTTTAGCCATCAGAGCCCGTTTTGGAGACTGTCAGTTTTTTATTGCTTTAAAGTGCTTTTCAGCACCTGAATAGCGTTTTTGATGCATTTACAATGTTTGGCATGTAACTTCTGGCTGAACGGTTTTCTTGATGTTTTAACTGTTATTACATGTTTCTCTGGGTGTTTATACATGGTAGAGGTGTTTTGTGAAGATGTTTAGCCTTTAGAGCCCCTTTTGGAGACTTTCCGTTTTTTAGTGTTTTAGAGTGCTTTTCAGCTCCTGAATAGCGTTTTTGATGCATTTACAATGTTTGGCATGTAACTTCTGGGTGAATGGTTTCCTTGATGTTTTAACTGTTATAACATGTTTCTCTGGGAGTTTATACATTTTAGAGTTTTTTTTTGAAGATGTTTAGCCGTTAGAGCCCATTTTGGAGACTTTCCGTTTTTTAGTGTTTTAGAGTGCTTTTCAGCTCCTGAATAGCGTTTTTGATGCACTTACAATGTTTGGCATGTAACTTCTGGCTGAATGTTCTTCTTGATGTTTTAACTGTAATCACATGTTTCTCTGGGTGTTTTTACATGGTAGAGGTATTTTGTGAAGATGTTTAGCCATCAGAGCCCATTTTTTGAGACTTTCCGTTTTTTAGTGTTTTAGAGTGCTTTTCAGCTCCTGAATAGCGTTTTTGATGCATTTACAATGTTTGGCATGTAACTTCTGGCTGAACGGTTTTCTTGATGTTTTAACTGTTATTAAATGTTTCTCTGGGTGTTTATACATGGTAGAGGTGTTTTGTGAAGATGTTAAGCCTTTAGAGCCCATTTTAGAGACTTTAAGTTTTTTATTGCTTTAAAGTGCTTTTCAGCTCCTGAATAGCGTTTTTGATGCATTTACAATGTTTGGCATGTAACTTCTGACTAAATGTTTGTTTTGATGTTTTAACTGTTATAACATGTTTCTGTGGGTGTTTATACATGGGAAAAGTGTTTTGTGAAGATGTTTAGCCTTTAGAGCCCATTTTGGAGACTTTCCGTTTTTTAGTGTTTTAGAGTGCTTTTCAGCTGCTGAATAGCGTTTTTGATGCACTTACAATGTTTGGCATGTAACTTCTGGCTGAATGTTCTTCTCGATGTTTTAACTGTTATAATATGTTTTTCTGGGTGTTTATACATGGTAGAGGTGTTTTGTGAAGATGTTTAG
This sequence comes from Hypomesus nipponensis, assembly GCF_054491055.1. Taxonomy (NCBI): domain Eukaryota; kingdom Metazoa; phylum Chordata; class Actinopteri; order Osmeriformes; family Osmeridae; genus Hypomesus; species Hypomesus nipponensis. Next base: position 951,029 of record NC_140375.1, read on the forward strand.
CCTTTAAAGCCCATTTTGGAGACTTTTAGTTTTTTACTGCTTGAAAGTGCTTTTCAGCTCCTGAATAGCGTTTTTGATGCATTTATAATGTTTGGCATGTAACTTCTGGGTGAATGGTTTTCTTGATGTTTTAACTGTTATAACATGTTTCTGTCGGTGTTTGTACATGGGAAAGTTGTTTTGTGAATATGTTAAGCCATCAGAGCCCATTTAGGAGACTTTCAGTTTTTTATTGCTTCAAAGTGCTTTTCAGCTCCTGAATAGCGTTTTTGATGCATTTACAATGTTTGGCATGTAACTTCTGGCTGAATGTTCTTCTTGATGTTTTAACTGTTATAACATGTTTCTCTTGGTGTTTATACATGGTAGAGGTGTTTTGTGAAGATGTTTAGCCTTTAGAGCCCATTTTGGAGACTTTCCGTTTTTTAGTGTTTTAGAGTGCTTTTCAGCTCCTGAATAGCGTTTTTGATGCATTTACAATGTTTGGCATGTAACTTCTGGCTGAACGGTTTTCTTGATGTTTTAACTGTTATTACATGTTTCTCTGGGTGTTTATACATGGTAGAGGTGTTTTGTGAAGATGTTAAGCCTTTAGAGCCCATTTTAGAGACTTTCAGTTTTTTATTGCTTTAAAGTGCTTTTCAGCTCCTGAATAGCGTTTTTGATGCATTTACAATGTTTGGCATGTAACTTCTGACTAAATGTTTGTTTTGATGTTTTAACTGTTATAACATGTTTCTGTGGGTGTTTATACATGGGAAAAGTGTTTTGTGAAGATGTTTAGCCTTTAGAGCCCATTTTGGAGACTTTCCGTTTTTTAGTGTTTTAGAGTGCTTTTCAGCTGCTGAATAGCGTTTTTGATGCACTTACAATGTTTGGCATGTAACTTCTGGCTGAATGTTCTTTTCGATGTTTTAACTGTTATAATATGTTTTTCTGGGTGTTTATACATGGTAGAGGTGTTTTGTGAAGATGTTTAGCCTTTAAAGCCCATTTTGGAGACTTTTAGTTTTTTACTGCTTGAAAGTGCTTTTCAGCTCCTGAATAGCGTTTTTGATGCATTTATAATGTTTGGCATGTAACTTCTGGGTGAATGGTTTTCTTGATGTTTTAACTGTTATAACATGTTTCTGTCGGTGTTTGTACATGGGAAAGTTGTTTTGTGAATATGTTAAGCCATCAGAGCCCATTTAGGAGACTTTCAGTTTTTTATTGCTTCAAAGTGCTTTTCAGCTCCTGAATAGCGTTTTTGATGCATTTACAATGTTTGGCATGTAACTTCTGGCTGAATGTTCTTCTTGATGTTTTAACTGTTATAACATGTTTCTCTTGGTGTTTATACATGGTAGAGGTGTTTTGTGAAGATGTTTAGCCTTTAGAGCCCATTTTGGAGACTTTCCGTTTTTTAGTGTTTTAGAGTGCTTTTAAGCTCCTGAATAGCGTTTTTGATGCATTTACAATGTTTGGCATGTAACTTCTGGCTGAACGGTTTTCTTGATGTTTTAACTGTTATTACATGTTTCTCTGGGTGTTTATACATGGTAGAGGTGTTTTGTGAAGATGTTAAGCCTTTAGAGCCCATTTTAGAGACTTTCAGTTTTTTATTGCTTTAAAGTGCTTTTCAGCTCCTGAATAGCGTTTTTGATGCATTTACAATGTTTGGCATGTAACTTCTGACTTAATGTTTGTTTTGATGTTTTAACTGTTATAACATGTTTCTGTGGGTGTTTATACATGGGAAAAGTGTTTTGTGAAGATGTTTGGCCTTTAGAGCCCATTTTGGAGACTTTCCGTTTTTTAGTGTTTTAGAGTGCTTTTCAGCTGCTGAATAGCGTTTTTGATGCACTTACAATGTTTGGCATGTAACTTCTGGCTGAATGGTTTTCTTGATGTTTTAACTGTAATCACATGTTTCTCTGGGTGTTTGTACATGGTAGAGGTATTTTGTGAAGATGTTTAGCCATCAGAGCCCATTTTTTGAGACTTTCAAGTTTTTTATTGCTTTAGAGTGCTTTTCAGCTCCTGAATAGCGTTTTTGATGCATTTACAATGTTTGGCATGTAACTTCTGGCTGACTGGTTTTCTTGATGTTTTAACTGTTATAACATGTTTCTCTGGGTGTTTATATATGGTAGAGGAGTTTTGTGAAGATGTTTAGCCTTTAGAGCCCATTTTGGAGACTTTCAGTTTTGTATTGCTTTAAATTGCTTTTCAGCATCTGAATAGCGTTTTTGATGCATTTACAATGTTTGGCATGTAACTTCTGGGTGAATGGTTTACTTGATGTTTTAACTGTTATAACATGTTTCTCTCGGAGTTTATACATTGTAGAGTTTTTTTTTGAAGATGTTTAGCCTTTAGAGCCCATTTTAGAGACTTTCAGTTTTTTATTGCTTTAAAGTGCTTTTCAGCTCCTGAATAGCGTTTTTGATGCATTTACAATGTTTGGCATATAACTTCTGACTAAATGTTTTTTTTGATGTTTTAACTGTTATAACATGTTTCTGTGGGTGTTTATACATGGTAAAAGTGTTTTGTGAAGATGTTAAGCCATCAGAGCCCATTTTGGAGACTTTCAGTTTTTTATTGCTTTAAAGTGCTTTTCAGCTCCTGAATAGCGTTTTTGATGCATTTACAATGTTTGGCATGTAACTTCTGGCTGAATGTTCTTCTCGATGTTTTAACTGTTATTACATGTTTCTCTGGGTGTTTATACATGGTAGAGGTGTTTTGTGAAGATGTTAAGCCTTTAGAGCCCATTTTAGAGACTTTCAGTTTTTTATTGCTTTAAAGTGCTTTTCAGCTCCTGAATAGCGTTTTTGATGCATTTACAATGTTTGGCATGTAACTTCTGAATAAATGTTTGTTTTGATGTTTTAACTGTTATAACATGTTTCTGTGGGTGTTTATACATGGGAAAAGTGTTTTGTGAAGATGTTTAGCCTTTAGAGCCCATTTTGGAGACTTTCCGTTTTTTAGTGTTTTAGAGTGCTTTTCAGCTGCTGAATAGCGTTTTTGATGCACTTACAATGTTTGGCATGTAACTTCTGGCTGAATGTTCTTTTCGATGTTTTAACTGTTATAATATGTTTTTCTGGGTGTTTATACATGGTAGAGGTGTTTTGTGAAGATGTTTAGCCTTTAAAGCCCATTTTGGAGACTTTTAGTTTTTTACTGCTTGAAAGTGCTTTTCAGCTCCTGAATAGCGTTTTTGATGCATTTATAATGTTTGGCATGTAACTTCTGGGTGAATGGTTTTCTTGATGTTTTAACTGTTATAACATGTTTCTGTCGGTGTTTGTACATGGGAAAGTTGTTTTGTGAATATGTTAAGCCATCAGAGCCCATTTAGGAGACTTTCAGTTTTTTATTGCTTCAAAGTGCTTTTCAGCTCCTGAATAGCGTTTTTGATGCATTTACAATGTTTGGCATGTAACTTCTGGCTGAATGTTCTTCTTGATGTTTTAACTGTTATAACATGTTTCTCTTGGTGTTTATACATGGTAGAGGTGTTTTGTGAAGATGTTTAGCCTTTAGAGCCCATTTTGGAGACTTTCCGTTTTTTAGTGTTTTAGAGTGCTTTTAAGCTCCTGAATAGCGTTTTTGATGCATTTACAATGTTTGGCATGTAACTTCTGGCCGAACGGTTTTCTTGATGTTTTAACTGTTATTACATGTTTCTCTGGGTGTTTATACATGGTAGAGGTGTTTTGTGAAGATGTTAAGCCTTTAGAGCCCATTTTAGAGACTTTCAGTTTTTTATTGCTTTAAAGTGCTTTTCAGCTCCTGAATAGCGTTTTTGATGCATTTACAATGTTTGGCATGTAACTTCTGACTAAATGTTTGTTTTGATGTTTTAACTGTTATAACATGTTTCTGTGGGTGTTTATACATGGGAAAAGTGTTTTGTGAAGATGTTTAGCCTTTAGAGCCCATTTTGGAGACTTTCCGTTTTTTAGTGTTTTAGAGTGCTTTTCAGCTGCTGAATAGCATTTTTGATGCACTTACAATGTTTGGCATGTAACTTCTGGCTGAATGGTTTTCTTGATGTTTTAACTGTAATCACATGTTTCCATGGGTGTTTGTACATGGTAGAGGTATTTTGTGAAGATGTTTAGCCATCAGAGCCCATTTTTTGAGACTTTCAAGTTTTTTTTTGCTTTAGAGTGCTTTTCAGCTCCTGAATAGCGTTTTTGATGCATTTACAATGTTTGACATGTAACTTCTGGCTGACTGGTTTTCTTGATGTTTTAACTGTTATAACATGTTTCTCTGGGTGTTTATATATGGTAGAGGAGTTTTGTGAAGATGTTTAGCCTTTAGAGCCCATTTTGGAGACTTTCAGTTTTGTATTGCTTTAAATTGCTTTTCAGCATCTGAATAGCGTTTTTGATGCATTTACAATGTTTGGCATGTAACTTCTGGGTGAATGGTTTACTTGATGTTTTAACTGTTATAACATGTTTCTCTCGGAGTTTATACATTGTAGAGTTTTTTTTTGAAGATGTTTAGCCTTTAGAGCCCATTTTAGAGACTTTCAGTTTTTTATTGCTTTAAAGTGCTTTTCAGCTCCTGAATAGCGTTTTTGATGCATTTACAATGTTTGGCATATAACTTCTGACTAAATGTTTTTTTTGATGTTTTAACTGTTATAACATGTTTCTGTGGGTGTTTATACATGGTAAAAGTGTTTTGTGAAGATGTTAAGCCATCAGAGCCCATTTTGGAGACTTTCAGTTTTTTATTGCTTTAAAGTGCTTTTCAGCTCCTGAATAGCGTTTTTGATGCATTTACAATGTTTGGCATGTAACTTCTGGCTGAATGTTCTTCTCGATGTTTTAACTGTTATAACATGTTTCTGTCGGTGTTTGTACATGGGAAAGTTGTTTTGTGAATATGTTAAGCCATCAGAGCCAATTTAGGAGACTTTCAGTTTTTTATTGCTTCAAAGTGCTTTTCAGCTCCTGAATAGCGTTTTTGATGCCTTTACAATGTTTGGCATGTAACTTCTGGCTGAATGTTCTTCTTGATGTTTTAACTGTTATAACATGTTTCTCTGGGTGTTTATACATGGTAGAGTTGTTTTGTGAAGATGTTAAGCCATCAGAGCCCATTTTGGAGACTTTCAGTTTTTTATTGCTTTAAAGTGCTTTTCAGCTCCTGAATAGCGTTTTTGATGCATTTACAATGTTTGGCATGTAACTTCTGGCTGAATGTTCTTCTTGATGTTTTAACTGTAATCACATGTTTCTCTGGGTGTTTGTACATGGTAGAGGTATTTTGTGAAGATGTTTAGCCTTTAGAGCCCATTTTGGAGACTTTCAGTTTTTTATTGCTTTAAAGTGCTTTTCAGCTCCTGAATAGCGTTTTTGATGCATTTACAATGTTTGGCATGTAACTTCTGACTAAATGTTTTTTTTGATGTTTTAACTGTTATAACATGTTTCTGTGGGTGTTTATACATGGTAGAGGGGTTTGGTGTAGATTTTTTGCCTTTAGAGCCCATTTTGGAGACTTTCCGTTTTTTAGTGTTTTAGAGTGCTTTTCAGCTCCTGAATAGCGTTTTTGATGCATTTGCAATGTTTGGCATGTAACTTCTGGTTGAATGGTTTTCTTGATGTTTTAACTGTTATAACATGTTTCTGTGGGTGTTTTTACATGGGAAAAGTGTTTTGTGAAGATGTTAAGCCATCAGAGCCCATTTTGGAGACTTTCAGTTTTTTATTGCTTTAAAGTGCTTTTCAGCTCCTGAATAGCGTTTTTGATGCATTTACAATGTTTGGCATGTGACTTCTGGCTGAATGGTTTACTTAATGTTTTAACTGTTATAACATGTTTCTCTGGGTGTTTTTACATGGTAGAGGTGTTTGGTGAAGATGTTTTGCCTTTAGAGCCCATTTTGGAGACTTTCAGTTTTTTATTGCTTTAAAGTGCTTTTCAGCTCCTGAATAGCGTTTTTGATGCATTTGCAATGTTTGGCATTTAACTTCTGGGTGAATGGTTTCCTTGATGTTTTAACTGTTATAACATGTTTCTCTGGGTGTTTATACATGGTAGAGGTGTTTTGTGAAGATGTTTAGCCTTTAGAGCCCATTTTGGAGACTGTCAGTTTTTTATTGCTTTAAAGTGCTTTTCAGCTCCTGAATAGCGTTTTTGATGCATTTACAATGTTTGGCATGTGACTTCTGGCTGAATGGTTTACTTAATGTTTTAACTGTTATAACATGTTTCTCTGGGTGTTTTTACATGGTAGAGGTGTTTTGTGAAGATGTTTAGCCATCAGAGCCCATTTTGGAGACTGTCAGTTTTTATTGCTTTAAAGTGCTTTTCAGCACCTGAATAGCGTTTTTGATGCATTTACAATGTTTGGCAGGTAACTTCTGGCTGAACGGTTTTCTTGATGTTTTAACTGTTATAACATGTTTCTGTGGGTGTTTATACATGGGAAAAGTGTTTTGTGAAGATGTTAAGCCATCAGAGCCCATTTTGGAGACTTTCAGTTTTTTATTGCTTTAAAGTGCTTTTCAGCTCCTGAATAGCGCTTTTGATGCATTTACAATGTTTGGCATGTAACTTCTGGGTGAATGGTGTTCTTGATGTTTTAACTGTTATAACCTGTTTCTGTGGGTGTTTATACATGGGAAAAGTGTTTTGTGAAGATGTTAAGCCATTAGAGCCCATTTTGGAGACTTTCAGTTTTTTATTGCTTTAAAGTGCTTTTCAGCTCCTGAATAGCGTTTTTGATGCATTTACAATGTTTGGCATGTGACTTCTGGCTGAATGGTTTTCTTGATGTTTTAACTGTTATAACATGTTTCTGTGGGTGTTTATTCATGGGAAAGTTGTTTTGTGAAGATGTTAAGCCATCAGAGCCCATTTTGGAGACTTTCTGTTTTTTATTGCTCTAAAGTGCTTTTTAGCTCCTGAATAGTGTTTTTGATGTATTTACAATGTTTGGCATGTAACTTCTGGGTGAACGGTTTTCTTGATGTTTTAACTGTTATAACATGTTTCTGTGGGTGTTTATACATGGGAAAAGTGTTTTGTGAAGATGTTAAGCCATCGGAGCCCATTTTGGAGACTTTCAGTTTTTTATTGCTTTAAAGTGCTTTTCAGTTCCTGAATAGCGTTTTTGATGCATTTACAATGTTTGGCATGTAACTTCTGGCTGAATGGTTTTCTTGATGTTTTAACTGTTATAACATGTTTCTCTGGGTGTTTATACATGGTAGAGGTGTTTTGTGAAGATGTTTAGCCTTTAGAGCCCATTTTGGAGACTTTCTGTTTTTTATTGCTCTAAAGTGCTTTTTAGCTCCTGAATAGCGCTTTTGATGCATTTACAATGTTTGGCATGTAACTTCTGGGTGAATGGTGTTCTTGATGTTTTAACTGTTATAACCTGTTTCTGTGGGTGTTTATACATGGGAAAAGTGTTTTGTGAAGATGTTAAGCCATTAGAGCCCATTTTGGAGACTTTCAGTTTTTTATTGCTTTAAAGTGCTTTTCAGCTCCTGAATAGCGTTTTTGATGCATTTACAATGTTTGGCATGTGACTTCTGGCTGAATGGTTTTCTTGATGTTTTAACTGTTATAACATGTTTCTGTGGGTGTTTATTCATGGGAAAGTTGTTTTGTGAAGATGTTAAGCCATCAGAGCCCATTTTGGAGACTTTCTGTTTTTTATTGCTCTAAAGTGCTTTTTAGCTCCTGAATAGTGTTTTTGATGTATTTACAATGTTTGGCATGTAACTTCTGGGTGAACGGTTTTCTTGATGTTTTAACTGTTATAACATGTTTCTGTGGGTGTTTATACATGGGAAAAGTGTTTTGTGAAGATGTTAAGCCATCGGAGCCCATTTTGGAGACTTTCAGTTTTTTATTGCTTTAAAGTGCTTTTCAGTTCCTGAATAGCGTTTTTGATGCATTTACAATGTTTGGCATGTAACTTCTGGCTGAATGGTTTTCTTGATGTTTTAACTGTTATAACATGTTTCTCTGGGTGTTTATACATGGTAGAGGTGTTTTGTGAAGATGTTTAGCCTTTAGAGCCCATTTTGGAGACTGTCAGTTTTTTATTGCTTTAAAGTGCTTTTCAGCTCCTGAATAGCTTTTTTGATGCATTTACAATGTTTGGCATGTAACTTCTGGCTGAATGGTTTTCTTGATGTTTTAACTGTTATAACATGTTTCTGTGGGTGTTTATACATGGGAAAAGTGTTTTTTTCTGAAGATGTTAAGCCATCAGAGCCCATTTTGGAGACTTTCTGTTTTTTATTGCTCTAAAGTGCTTTTTAGCTCCTGAATAGCGCTTTTGATGCATTTACAATGTTTGGCATGTAACTTCTGGGTGAATGGTGTTCTTGATGTTTTAACTGTTATAACATGTTTCTGTGGGTGTTTATACATGGGAAAAGTGTTTTGTGAAGATGTTAAGCCATCAGAGCCCATTTTGGAGACTTTCAGTTTTTTATTGCTTTAAAGTGCTTTTCAGCTCCTGAATAGCGCTTTTGATGCATTTACAATGTTTGGCATGTAACTTCTGGCTGAATGGTTTTCTTGATGTTTTAACTGTTATAACATGTTTCTCTGGGTGTTTATACATGGTAGAGGTGTTTTGTGAAGATGTTTAGCCTTTAGAGCCCATTTTGGAGACTGTCAGTTTTTTATTGCTTTAAAGTGCTTTTCAGCTCCTGAATAGCTTTTTTGATGCATTTACAATGTTTGGCATGTAACTTCTGGCTGAATGGTTTTCTTGATGTTTTAACTGTTATAACATGTTTCTGTGGGTGTTTATACATGGGAAAAGTGTTTTTTTCTGAAGATGTTAAGCCATCAGAGCCCATTTTGGAGACTTTCTGTTTTTTATTGCTCTAAAGTGCTTTTTAGCTCCTGAATAGCGCTTTTGATGCATTTACAATGTTTGGCATGTAACTTCTGACTTAATGTTTGTTTTGATGTTTTAACTGTTATAACATGTTTCTGTGGGTGTTTATACATGGGAAAAGTGTTTTGTGAAGATGTTTAGCCTTTAGAGCCCATTTTGGAGACTTTCCGTTTTTTAGTGTTTTAGAGTGCTTTTCAGCTGCTGAATAGCGTTTTTGATGCACTTACAATGTTTGGCATGTAACTTCTGGCTGAATGGTTTTCTTGATGTTTTAACTGTAATCACATGTTTCTCTGGGTGTTTGTACATGGTAGAGGTATTTTGTGAAGATGTTTAGCCATCAGAGCCCATTTTTTGAGACTTTCAAGTTTTTTATTGCTTTAGAGTGCTTTTCAGCTCCTGAATAGCGTTTTTGATGCATTTACAATGTTTGGCATGTAACTTCTGGGTGAATGGTTTACTTGATGTTTTAACTGTTATAACATGTTTCTCTCGGAGTTTATACATTGTAGAGTTTTTTTTTGAAGATGTTTAGCCTTTAGAGCCCATTTTAGAGACTTTCAGTTTTTTATTGCTTTAAAGTGCTTTTCAGCTCCTGAATAGCGTTTTTGATGCATTTACAATGTTTGGCATATAACTTCTGACTAAATGTTTTTTTTGATGTTTTAACTGTTATAACATGTTTCTGTGGGTGTTTATACATGGTAAAAGTGTTTTGTGAAGATGTTAAGCCATCAGAGCCCATTTTGGAGACTTTCAGTTTTTTATTGCTTTAAAGTGCTTTTCAGCTCCTGAATAGCGTTTTTGATGCATTTACAATGTTTGGCATGTAACTTCTGGCTGAATGTTCTTCTCGATGTTTTAACTGTTATTACATGTTTCTCTGGGTGTTTATACATGGTAGAGGTGTTTTGTGAAGATGTTAAGCCTTTAGAGCCCATTTTAGAGACTTTCAGTTTTTTATTGCTTTAAAGTGCTTTTCAGCTCCTGAATAGCGTTTTTGATGCATTTACAATGTTTGGCATGTAACTTCTGAATAAATGTTTGTTTTGATGTTTTAACTGTTATAACATGTTTCTGTGGGTGTTTATACATGGGAAAAGTGTTTTGTGAAGATGTTTAGCCTTTAGAGCCCATTTTGGAGACTTTCCGTTTTTTAGTGTTTTAGAGTGCTTTTCAGCTGCTGAATAGCGTTTTTGATGCACTTACAATGTTTGGCATGTAACTTCTGGCTGAATGTTCTTTTCGATGTTTTAACTGTTATAATATGTTTTTCTGGGTGTTTATACATGGTAGAGGTGTTTTGTGAAGATGTTTAGCCTTTAAAGCCCATTTTGGAGACTTTTAGTTTTTTACTGCTTGAAAGTGCTTTTCAGCTCCTGAATAGCGTTTTTGATGCATTTATAATGTTTGGCATGTAACTTCTGGGTGAATGGTTTTCTTGATGTTTTAACTGTTATAACATGTTTCTGTCGGTGTTTGTACATGGGAAAGTTGTTTTGTGAATATGTTAAGCCATCAGAGCCCATTTAGGAGACTTTCAGTTTTTTATTGCTTCAAAGTGCTTTTCAGCTCCTGAATAGCGTTTTTGATGCATTTACAATGTTTGGCATGTAACTTCTGGCTGAATGTTCTTCTTGATGTTTTAACTGTTATAACATGTTTCTCTTGGTGTTTATACATGGTAGAGGTGTTTTGTGAAGATGTTTAGCCTTTAGAGCCCATTTTGGAGACTTTCCGTTTTTTAGTGTTTTAGAGTGCTTTTAAGCTCCTGAATAGCGTTTTTGATGCATTTACAATGTTTGGCATGTAACTTCTGGCTGAACGGTTTTCTTGATGTTTTAACTGTTATTACATGTTTCTCTGGGTGTTTATACATGGTAGAGGTGTTTTGTGAAGATGTTAAGCCTTTAGAGCCCATTTTAGAGACTTTCAGTTTTTTATTGCTTTAAAGTGCTTTTCAGCTCCTGAATAGCGTTTTTGATGCATTTACAATGTTTGGCATGTAACTTCTGACTAAATGTTTGTTTTGATGTTTTAACTGTTATAACATGTTTCTGTGGGTGTTTATACATGGGAAAAGTGTTTTGTGAAGATGTTTAGCCTTTAGAGCCCATTTTGGAGACTTTCCGTTTTTTAGTGTTTTAGAGTGCTTTTCAGCTGCTGAATAGCGTTTTTGATGCACTTACAATGTTTGGCATGTAACTTCTGGCTGAATGGTTTTCTTGATGTTTTAACTGTAATCACATGTTTCTCTGGGTGTTTGTACATGGTAGAGGTATTTTGTGAAGATGTTTAGCCATCAGAGCCCATTTTTTGAGACTTTCAAGTTTTTTATTGCTTTAGAGTGCTTTTCAGCTCCTGAATAGCGTTTTTGATGCATTTACAATGTTTGGCATGTAACTTCTGGCTGACTGGTTTTCTTGATGTTTTAACTGTTATAACATGTTTCTCTGGGTGTTTATATATGGTAGAGGAGTTTTGTGAAGATGTTTAGCCTTTAGAGCCCATTTTGGAGACTTTCAGTTTTGTATTGCTTTAAATTGCTTTTCAGCATCTGAATAGCGTTTTTGATGCATTTACAATGTTTGGCATGTAACTTCTGGGTGAATGGTTTACTTGATGTTTTAACTGTTATAACATGTTTCTCTCGGAGTTTATACATTGTAGAGTTTTTTTTTGAAGATGTTTAGCCTTTAGAGCCCATTTTAGAGACTTTCAGTTTTTTATTGCTTTAAAGTGCTTTTCAGCTCCTGAATAGCGTTTTTGATGCATTTACAATGTTTGGCATATAACTTCTGACTAAATGTTTTTTTTGATGTTTTAACTGTTATAACATGTTTCTGTGGGTGTTTATACATGGTAAAAGTGTTTTGTGAAGATGTTAAGCCATCAGAGCCCATTTTGGAGACTTTCAGTTTTTTATTGCTTTAAAGTGCTTTTCAGCTCCTGAATAGCGTTTTTGATGCATTTACAATGTTTGGCATGTAACTTCTGGCTGAATGTTCTTCTCGATGTTTTAACTGTTATAACATGTTTCTGTCGGTGTTTGTACATGGGAAAGTTGTTTTGTGAAAATGTTAAGCCATCAGAGCCAATTTAGGAGACTTTCAGTTTTTTATTGCTTCAAAGTGCTTTTCAGCTCCTGAATAGCGTTTTCGATGCCTTTACAATGTTTGGCATGTAACTTCTGGCTGAATGTTCTTCTTGATGTTTTAACTGTTATAACATGTTTCTCTGGGTGTTTATACATGGTAGAGTTGTTTTGTGAAGATGTTAAGCCATCAGAGCCCATTTTGGAGACTTTCAGTTTTTTATTGCTTTAAAGTGCTTTTCAGCTCCTGAATAGCGTTTTTGATGCATTTACAATGTTTGGCATGTAACTTCTGGCTGAATGTTCTTCTTGATGTTTTAACTGTAATCACATGTTTCTCTGGGTGTTTGTACATGGTAGAGGTATTTTGTGAAGATGTTTAGCCTTTAGAGCCCATTTTGGAGACTTTCAGTTTTTTATTGCTTTAAAGTGCTTTTCAGCTCCTGAATAGCGTTTTTGATGCATTTACAATGTTTGGCATGTAACTTCTGACTAAATGTTTTTTTTGATGTTTTAACTGTTATAACATGTTTCTGTGGGTGTTTATACATGGTAGAGGGGTTTGGTGTAGATTTTTTGCCTTTAGAGCCCATTTTGGAGACTTTCCGTTTTTTAGTGTTTTAGAGTGCTTTTCAGCTCCTGAATAGCGTTTTTGATGCATTTGCAATGTTTGGCATGTAACTTCTGGTTGAATGGTTTTCTTGATGTTTTAACTGTTATAACATGTTTCTGTGGGTGTTTTTACATGGGAAAAGTGTTTTGTGAAGATGTTAAGCCATCAGAGCCCATTTTGGAGACTTTCAGTTTTTTATTGCTTTAAAGTGCTTTTCAGCTCCTGAATAGCGTTTTTGATGCATTTACAATGTTTGGCATGTGACTTCTGGCTGAATGGTTTACTTAATGTTTTAACTGTTATAACATGTTTCTCTGGGTGTTTTTACATGGTAGAGGTGTTTGGTGAAGATGTTTTGCCTTTAGAGCCCATTTTGGAGACTTTCAGTTTTTTATTGCTTTAAAGTGCTTTTCAGCTCCTGAATAGCGTTTTTGATGCATTTGCAATGTTTGGCATTTAACTTCTGGGTGAATGGTTTCCTTGATGTTTTAACTGTTATAACATGTTTCTCTGGGTGTTTATACATGGTAGAGGTGTTTTGTGAAGATGTTTAGCCTTTAGAGCCCATTTTGGAGACTGTCAGTTTTTTATTGCTTTAAAGTGCTTTTCAGCTCCTGAATAGCGTTTTTGATGCATTTACAATGTTTGGCATGTGACTTCTGGCTGAATGGTTTACTTAATGTTTTAACTGTTATAACATGTTTCTCTGGGTGTTTTTACATAGTAGAGGTGTTTTGTGAAGATGTTTAGCCATCAGAGCCCATTTTGGAGACTGTCAGTTTTTATTGCTTTAAAGTGCTTTTCAGCACCTGAATAGCGTTTTTGATGCATTTACAATGTTTGGCAGGTAACTTCTGGCTGAACGGTTTTCTTGATGTTTTAACTGTTATAACATGTTTCTGTGGGTGTTTATACATGGGAAAAGTGTTTTGTGAAGATGTTAAGCCATCAGAGCCCATTTTGGAGACTTTCAGTTTTTTATTGCTTTAAAGTGCTTTTCAGCTCCTGAATAGCGCTTTTGATGCATTTACAATGTTTGGCATGTAACTTCTGGGTGAATGGTGTTCTTGATGTTTTAACTGTTATAACCTGTTTCTGTGGGTGTTTATACATGGGAAAAGTGTTTTGTGAAGATGTTAAGCCATTAGAGCCCATTTTGGAGACTTTCAGTTTTTTATTGCTTTAAAGTGCTTTTCAGCTCCTGAATAGCGTTTTTGATGCATTTACAATGTTTGGCATGTGACTTCTGGCTGAATGGTTTTCTTGATGTTTTAACTGTTATAACATGTTTCTGTGGGTGTTTATTCATGGGAAAGTTGTTTTGTGAAGATGTTAAGCCATCAGAGCCCATTTTGGAGACTTTCTGTTTTTTATTGCTCTAAAGTGCTTTTTAGCTTCTGAATAGTGTTTTTGATGTATTTACAATGTTTGGCATGTAACTTCTGGGTGAACGGTTTTCTTGATGTTTTAACTGTTATAACATGTTTCTGTGGGTGTTTATACATGGGAAAAGTGTTTTGTGAAGATGTTAAGCCATCGGAGCCCATTTTGGAGACTTTCAGTTTTTTATTGCTTTAAAGTGCTTTTCAGTTCCTGAATAGCGTTTTTGATGCATTTACAATGTTTGGCATGTAACTTCTGGCTGAATGGTTTTCTTGATGTTTTAACTGTTATAACATGTTTCTCTGGGTGTTTATACATGGTAGAGGTGTTTTGTGAAGATGTTTAGCCTTTAGAGCCCATTTTGGAGACTGTCAGTTTTTTATTGCTTTAAAGTGCTTTTCAGCTCCTGAATAGCTTTTTTGATGCATTTACAATGTTTGGCATGTAACTTCTGGCTGAATGGTTTTCTTGATGTTTTAACTGTTATAACATGTTTCTGTGGGTGTTTATACATGGGAAAAGTGTTTTTTTCTGAAGATGTTAAGCCATCAGAGCCCATTTTGGAGACTTTCTGTTTTTTATTGCTCTAAAGTGCTTTTTAGCTCCTGAATAGCGCTTTTGATGCATTTACAATGTTTGGCATGTAACTTCTGGGTGAATGGTGTTCTTGATGTTTTAACTGTTATAACATGTTTCTGTGGGTGTTTATACATGGGAAAAGTGTTTTGTGAAGATGTTAAGCCATCAGAGCCCATTTTGGAGACTTTCAGTTTTTTATTGCTTTAAAGTGCTTTTCAGCTCCTGAATAGCGCTTTTGATGCATTTACAATGTTTGGCATGTAACTTCTGGGTGAATGGTGTTCTTGATGTTTTAACTGTTATAACATGTTTCTGTCGGTGTTTATACATGGGAAAAGTGTTTTGTGAAGATGTTAAGCCATTAGAGCCCATTTTGGAGACTTTCAGTTTTTTATTGCTTTAAAGTGCTTTTCAGCTCCTGAATAGCGTTTTTGATGCATTTACAATGTTTGGCATGTGACTTCTGGCTGAATGGTTTTCTTGATGTTTTAACTGTTATAACATGTTTCTGTGGGTGTTTATTCATGGGAAAGTTGTTTTGTGAAGATGTTAAGCCATCAGAGCCCATTTTGGAGACTTTCTGTTTTTTATTGCTCTAAAGTGCTTTTTAGCTCCTGAATAGTGTTTTTGATGTATTTACAATGTTTGGCATGTAACTTCTGGGTGAACGGTTTTCTTGATGTTTTAACTGTTATAACATGTTTCTGTGGGTGTTTATACATGGGAAAAGTGTTTTGTGAAGATGTTAAGCCATCGGAGCCCATTTTGGAGACTTTCAGTTTTTTATTGCTTTAAAGTGCTTTTCAGTTCCTGAATAGCGTTTTTGATGCATTTACAATGTTTGGCATGTAACTTCTGGCTGAATGGTTTTCTTGATGTTTTAACTGTTATAACATGTTTCTCTGGGTGTTTATACATGGTAGAGGTGTTTTGTGAAGATGTTTAGCCTTTAGAGCCCATTTTGGAGACTGTCAGTTTTTTATTGCTTTAAAGTGCTTTTCAGCTCCTGAATAGCTTTTTTGATGCATTTACAATGTTTGGCATGTAACTTCTGGCTGAATGGTTTTCTTGATGTTTTAACTGTTATAACATGTTTCTGTGGGTGTTTATACATGGGAAAAGTGTTTTTTTCTGAAGATGTTAAGCCATCAGAGCCCATTTTGGAGACTTTCTGTTTTTTATTGCTCTAAAGTGCTTTTTAGCTCCTGAATAGCGCTTTTGATGCATTTACAATGTTTGGCATGTAACTTCTGGGTGAATGGTGTTCTTGATGTTTTAACTGTTATAACATGTTTCTGTGGGTGTTTATACATGGGAAAAGTGTTTTGTGAAGATGTTAAGCCATCAGAGCCCATTTTGGAGACTTTCAGTTTTTTATTGCTTTAAAGTGCTTTTCAGCTCCTGAATAGCGCTTTTGATGCATTTACAATGTTTGGCATGTAACTTCTGGGTGAATGGTGTTCTTGATGTTTTAACTGTTATAACATGTTTCTGTCGGTGTTTATACATGGGAAAAGTGTTTTGTGAAGATGTTAAGCCATTAGAGCCCATTTTGGAGACTTTCAGTTTTTTATTGCTTTAAAGTGCTTTTCAGCTCCTGAATAGCGTTTTTGATGCATTTACAATGTTTGGCATGTAACTTCTGGCTGAATGGTTTTCTTGATGTTTTAACTGTTATAACATGTTTCTGTGGGTGTTTATTCATGGGAAAGTTGTTTTGTGAAGATGTTAAGCCATCAGAGCCCATTTTGGAGACTTTCTGTTTTTTATTGCTCTAAAGTGCTTTTTAGCTCCTGAATAGTGTTTTTGATGTATTTACAATGTTTGGCATGTAACTTCTGGGTGAATGGTTTTCTTGATGTTTTAACTGTTATAACATGTTTCTGTGGGTGTTTATACATGGGAAAAGTGTTTTTTTCTGAAGATGTTAAGCCATCAGAGCCCATTTTGGAGACTTTCTGTTTTTTATTGCTCTAAAGTGCTTTTTAGCTCCTGAATAGCGCTTTTGATGCATTTACAATGTTTGGCATGTAACTTCTGGGTGAATGGTGTTCTTGATGTTTTAACTGTTATAACATGTTTCTGTGGGTGTTTATACATGGGAAAAGTGTTTTGTGAAGATGTTAAGCCATCAGAGCCCATTTTGGAGACTTTCAGTTTTTTATTGCTTTAAAGTGCTTTTCAGCTCCTGAATAGCGCTTTTGATGCATTTACAATGTTTGGCATGTAACTTCTGGGTGAATGGTGTTCTTGATGTTTTAACTGTTATAACATGTTTCTGTCGGTGTTTATACATGGGTTAAGTGTTTTGTGAAGATGTTAAGCCATTAGAGCCCATTTTGGAGACTTTCAGTTTTTTATTGCTTTAAAGTGCTTTTCAGCTCCTGAATAGCACTTTTGATGCATTTACAATGTTTGGCATGTAACTTCTGGCTGAATGGTTTTCTTGATGTTTTAACTGTTATAACATGTTTCTGTGGGTGTTTATACATGGGAAAAGTGTTTTGTGAAGATGTTAAGCCATCGGAGCCCATTTTGGAGACTTTCAGTTTTTTATTGCTTTAAAGTGCTTTTCAGCTCCTGATAGCGTTTTTGATGCATTTACAATGTTTGGCATGTAACTTCTGGCTGAATGGTTTTCTTGATGTTTTAACTGTTATAACATGTTTCTGTCGGTGTTTATACATGGGTTAAGTGTTTTGTGAAGATGTTAAGCCATTAGAGCCCATTTTGGAGACTTTCAGTTTTTTATTGCTTTAAAGTGCTTTTCAGCTCCTGAATAGCGTTTTTGATGCATTTACAATGTTTGGCATGTAACTTCTGGCTGAATGGTTTTCTTGATGTTTTAACTGTTATAACATGTTTCTGTGGGTGTTTATACATGGGAAAAGTGTTTTGTGAAGATGTTAAGCCATCGGAGCCCATTTTGGAGACTTTCAGTTTTTTATTGCTTTAAAGTGCTTTTCAGCTCCTGATAGCGTTTTTGATGCATTTACAATGTTTGGCATGTAACTTCTGGCTGAATGGTTTTCTTGATGTTTTAACTGTTATAACATGTTTCTCTGGGTGTTTATACATGGTAGAGGTGTTTTGTGAAGATGTTTAGCCTTTAGAGCCCATTTTGGAGACTGTCAGTTTTTTATTGCTTTAAAGTGCTTTTCAGCTCCTGAATAGCTTTTTTGATGCATTTACAATGTTTGGCATGTAACTTCTGGCTGAATGGTTTTCTTGATGTTTTAACTGTTATAACATGTTTCTGTGGGTGTTTATACATGGGAAAAGTGTTTTTTTCTGAAGATGTTAAGCCATCAGAGCCCTTTTTGGAGACTTTCTGTTTTTTATTGCTCTAAAGTGCTTTTTAGCTCCTGAATAGTGTTTTTGATGTATTTACAATGTTTGGCATGTAACTTCTGGGTGAATGGTTTTCTTGATGTTTTAACTGTTATAACATGTTTCTGTGGGTGGTAATACATGCGAAAGTTGTTTTGTGAAGATGTTTAGCCTTTAGAGCCCATTTTGGAGACTGTCAGTTTTGTATTGCTTTAAAGTGCTTTTCAGCTCCTGAATAGCGCTTTTGATGCATTTACAATGTTTGGCATGTAACTTCTGGGTGAATGGTGTTCTTGATGTTTTAACTGTTATAACCTGTTTCTGTGGGTGTTTATACATGGGAAAAGTGTTTTGTGAAGATGTTAAGCCATTAGAGCCCATTTTGGAGACTTTCAGTTTTTTATTGCTTTAAAGTGCTTTTCAGCTCCTGAATAGCGTTTTTGATGCATTTACAATGTTTGGCATGTGACTTCTGGCTGAATGGTTTTCTTGATGTTTTAACTGTTATAACATGTTTCTGTGGGTGTTTATTCATGGGAAAGTTGTTTTGTGAAGATGTTAAGCCATCAGAGCCCATTTTGGAGACTTTCTGTTTTTTATTGCTCTAAAGTGCTTTTTAGCTCCTGAATAGTGTTTTTGATGTATTTACAATGTTTGGCATGTAACTTCTGGGTGAACGGTTTTCTTGATGTTTTAACTGTTATAACATGTTTCTGTGGGTGTTTATACATGGGAAAAGTGTTTTGTGAAGATGTTAAGCCATCGGAGCCCATTTTGGAGACTTTCAGTTTTTTATTGCTTTAAAGTGCTTTTCAGTTCCTGAATAGCGTTTTTGATGCATTTACAATGTTTGGCATGTAACTTCTGGCTGAATGGTTTTCTTGATGTTTTAACTGTTATAACATGTTTCTCTGGGTGTTTATACATGGTAGAGGTGTTTTGTGAAGATGTTTAGCCTTTAGAGCCCATTTTGGAGACTGTCAGTTTTTTATTGCTTTAAAGTGCTTTTCAGCTCCTGAATAGCTTTTTTGATGCATTTACAATGTTTGGCATGTAACTTCTGGCTGAATGGTTTTCTTGATGTTTTAACTGTTATAACATGTTTCTGTGGGTGTTTATACATGGGAAAAGTGTTTTTTTCTGAAGATGTTAAGCCATCAGAGCCCATTTTGGAGACTTTCTGTTTTTTATTGCTCTAAAGTGCTTTTTAGCTCCTGAATAGCGCTTTTGATGCATTTACAATGTTTGGCATGTAACTTCTGGGTGAATGGTGTTCTTGATGTTTTAACTGTTATAACATGTTTCTGTGGGTGTTTATACATGGGAAAAGTGTTTTGTGAAGATGTTAAGCCATCAGAGCCCATTTTGGAGACTTTCAGTTTTTTATTGCTTTAAAGTGCTTTTCAGCTCCTGAATAGCGCTTTTGATGCATTTACAATGTTTGGCATGTAACTTCTGGGTGAATGGTGTTCTTGATGTTTTAACTGTTATAACATGTTTCTGTCGGTGTTTATACATGGGAAAAGTGTTTTGTGAAGATGTTAAGCCATTAGAGCCCATTTTGGAGACTTTCAGTTTTTTATTGCTTTAAAGTGCTTTTCAGCTCCTGAATAGCGTTTTTGATGCATTTACAATGTTTGGCATGTGACTTCTGGCTGAATGGTTTTCTTGATGTTTTAACTGTTATAACATGTTTCTGTGGGTGTTTATTCATGGGAAAGTTGTTTTGTGAAGATGTTAAGCCATCAGAGCCCATTTTGGAGACTTTCTGTTTTTTATTGCTCTAAAGTGCTTTTTAGCTCCTGAATAGTGTTTTTGATGTATTTACAATGTTTGGCATGTAACTTCTGGGTGAACGGTTTTCTTGATGTTTTAACTGTTATAACATGTTTCTGTGGGTGTTTATACATGGGAAAAGTGTTTTGTGAAGATGTTAAGCCATCGGAGCCCATTTTGGAGACTTTCAGTTTTTTATTGCTTTAAAGTGCTTTTCAGCTCCTGAATAGCGTTTTTGATGCATTTACAATGTTTGGCATGTAACTTCTGGCTGAATGGTTTTCTTGATGTTTTAACTGTTATAACATGTTTCTCTGGGTGTTTATACATGGTAGAGGTGTTTTGTGAAGATGTTTAGCCTTTAGAGCCCATTTTGGAGACTGTCAGTTTTTTATTGCTTTAAAGTGCTTTTCAGCTCCTGAATAGCTTTTTTGATGCATTTACAATGTTTGGCATGTAACTTCTGGCTGAATGGTTTTCTTGATGTTTTAACTGTTATAACATGTTTCTGTGGGTGTTTATACATGGTAGAGGTGTTTTGTGAAGATGCTTAGCCTTTAGAGCCCATTTTGGAGACTGTCAGTTTTTTATTGCTTTAAAGTGCTTTTCAGCTCCTGAATAGCGTTTTTGATGCATTTACAATGTTTGGCATGTGACTTCTGGCTGAATGGTTTACTTAATGTTTTAACTGTTATAACATGTTTCTCTGGGTGTTTATACATGGTAGAGGTGTTTTGTGAAGATGTTTAGCCTTTAGAGCCCATTTTGGAGACTGTCAGTTTTTTATTGCTTTAAAGTGCTTTTCAGCTCCTGAATAGCGTTTTTGATGCATTTACAATGTTTGGCATGTAACTTCTGGGTGAATGGTGTTCTTGATGTTTTAACTGTTATAACCTGTTTCTGTGGGTGTTTATACATGGGAAAAGTGTTTTGTGAAGATGTTAAGCCATTAGAGCCCATTTTGGAGACTTTCAGTTTTTTATTGCTTTAAAGTGCTTTTCAGCTCCTGAATAGCGTTTTTGATGCATTTACAATGTTTGGCATGTAACTTCTGGCTGAATGGTTTTCTTGATGTTTTAACTGTTATAACATGTTTCTGTGGGTGTTTATTCATGGGAAAGTTGTTTTGTGAAGATGTTAAGCCATCAGAGCCCATTTTGGAGACTTTCTGTTTTTTATTGCTCTAAAGTGCTTTTTAGCTCCTGAATAGTGTTTTTGATGTATTTACAATGTTTGGCATGTAACTTCTGGGTGAACGGTTTTCTTGATGTTTTAACTGTTATAACATGTTTCTGTGGGTGTTTATACATGGGAAAAGTGTTTTGTGAAGATGTTAAGCCATCGGAGCCCATTTTGGAGACTTTCAGTTTTTTATTGCTTTAAAGTGCTTTTTAGCTCCTGAATAGTGTTTTTGATGTATTTACAATGTTTGGCATGTAACTTCTGGGTGAATGGTTTTCTTGATGTTTTAACTGTTATAACATGTTTCTCTGGGTGTTTACACATGGTAGAGGTGTTTGGTGAAGATGTTTTGCCTTTAGAGCCCATTTTGGAGACTTTCCGTTTTTTAGTGTTTTAGAGTGCTTTTCAGCTCCTGAATAGCGTTTTTGATGCATTTGCAATGTTTGGCATGTAACTTCTGGGTGAATGGTTTTCTTGATGTTTTAACTGTTATAACATGTTTCTGTGGGTGTTTATACATGGGAAAAGTGTTTTGTGAAGATGTTAAGCCATTAGAGCCCATTTTGGAGACTTTCAGTTTTGTATTGCTTTAAAGTGCTTTTCAGCTCCTGAATAGCGTTTTTGATGCATTTACAATGTTTGGCATGTAACTTCTGACTAAATGTTTTTTTTGATGTTTTAACTGTTATAACATGTTTCTGTGGATGTTTATACATGGGAAAAGTGTTTTGTGAAGATGTTAAACTATCAGAGCCCATTTTGGAGACTTTCAGTTTTTTATTGCTCTAAAGTGCTTTTTAGCTCCTGAATAGTGTTTTTGATGTATTTACAATGTTTGGCATGTAACTTCTGGGTGAACGGTTTTCTTGATGTTTTAACTGTTATAACATGTTTCTGTGGGTGTTTATACATGGGAAAAGTGTTTTGTGAAGATGTTAAGCCATCGGAGCCCATTTTGGAGACTTTCAGTTTTTTATTGCTTTAAAGTGCTTTTCAGTTCCTGAATAGCGTTTTTGATGCATTTACAATGTTTGGCATGTAACTTCTGGCTGAATGGTTTTCTTGATGTTTTAACTGTTATAACATGTTTCTCTGGGTGTTTATACATGGTAGAGGTGTTTTGTGAAGATGTTTAGCCTTTAGAGCCCATTTTGGAGACTGTCAGTTTTTTATTGCTTTAAAGTGCTTTTCAGCTCCTGAATAGCTTTTTTGATGCATTTACAATGTTTGGCATGTAACTTCTGGCTGAATGGTTTTCTTGATGTTTTAACTGTTATAACATGTTTCTGTGGGTGTTTATACATGGGAAAAGTGTTTTTTTCTGAAGATGTTAAGCCATCAGAGCCCATTTTGGAGACTTTCTGTTTTTTATTGCTCTAAAGTGCTTTTTAGCTCCTGAATAGCGCTTTTGATGCATTTACAATGTTTGGCATGTAACTTCTGGGTGAATGGTGTTCTTGATGTTTTAACTGTTATAACATGTTTCTGTGGGTGTTTATACATGGGAAAAGTGTTTTGTGAAGATGTTAAGCCATCAGAGCCCATTTTGGAGACTTTCAGTTTTTTATTGCTTTAAAGTGCTTTTCAGCTCCTGAATAGCGCTTTTGATGCATTTACAATGTTTGGCATGTAACTTCTGGGTGAATGGTGTTCTTGATGTTTTAACTGTTATAACATGTTTCTGTCGGTGTTTATACATGGGAAAAGTGTTTTGTGAAGATGTTAAGCCATTAGAGCCCATTTTGGAGACTTTCAGTTTTTTATTGCTTTAAAGTGCTTTTCAGCTCCTGAATAGCGTTTTTGATGCATTTACAATGTTTGGCATGTGACTTCTGGCTGAATGGTTTTCTTGATGTTTTAACTGTTATAACATGTTTCTGTGGGTGTTTATTCATGGGAAAGTTGTTTTGTGAAGATGTTAAGCCATCAGAGCCCATTTTGGAGACTTTCTGTTTTTTATTGCTCTAAAGTGCTTTTTAGCTCCTGAATAGTGTTTTTGATGTATTTACAATGTTTGGCATGTAACTTCTGGGTGAACGGTTTTCTTGATGTTTTAACTGTTATAACATGTTTCTGTGGGTGTTTATACATGGGAAAAGTGTTTTGTGAAGATGTTAAGCCATCGGAGCCCATTTTGGAGACTTTCAGTTTTTTATTGCTTTAAAGTGCTTTTCAGTTCCTGAATAGCGTTTTTGATGCATTTACAATGTTTGGCATGTAACTTCTGGCTGAATGGTTTTCTTGATGTTTTAACTGTTATAACATGTTTCTCTGGGTGTTTATACATGGTAGAGGTGTTTTGTGAAGATGTTTAGCCTTTAGAGCCCATTTTGGAGACTGTCAGTTTTTTATTGCTTTAAAGTGCTTTTCAGCTCCTGAATAGCTTTTTTGATGCATTTACAATGTTTGGCATGTAACTTCTGGCTGAATGGTTTTCTTGATGTTTTAACTGTTATAACATGTTTCTGTGGGTGTTTATACATGGGAAAAGTGTTTTTTTCTGAAGATGTTAAGCCATCAGAGCCCATTTTGGAGACTTTCTGTTTTTTATTGCTCTAAAGTGCTTTTTAGCTCCTGAATAGCGCTTTTGATGCATTTACAATGTTTGGCATGTAACTTCTGGGTGAATGGTGTTCTTGATGTTTTAACTGTTATAACATGTTTCTGTGGGTGTTTATACATGGGAAAAGTGTTTTGTGAAGATGTTAAGCCATCAGAGCCCATTTTGGAGACTTTCAGTTTTTTATTGCTTTAAAGTGCTTTTCAGCTCCTGAATAGCGCTTTTGATGCATTTACAATGTTTGGCATGTAACTTCTGGGTGAATGGTGTTCTTGATGTTTTAACTGTTATAACATGTTTCTGTCGGTGTTTATACATGGGAAAAGTGTTTTGTGAAGATGTTAAGCCATTAGAGCCCATTTTGGAGACTTTCAGTTTTTTATTGCTTTAAAGTGCTTTTCAGCTCCTGAATAGCGTTTTTGATGCATTTACAATGTTTGGCATGTAACTTCTGGCTGAATGGTTTTCTTGATGTTTTAACTGTTATAACATGTTTCTGTGGGTGTTTATTCATGGGAAAGTTGTTTTGTGAAGATGTTAAGCCATCAGAGCCCATTTTGGAGACTTTCTGTTTTTTATTGCTCTAAAGTGCTTTTTAGCTCCTGAATAGTGTTTTTGATGTATTTACAATGTTTGGCATGTAACTTCTGGGTGAATGGTTTTCTTGATGTTTTAACTGTTATAACATGTTTCTGTGGGTGTTTATACATGGGAAAAGTGTTTTTTTCTGAAGATGTTAAGCCATCAGAGCCCATTTTGGAGACTTTCTGTTTTTTATTGCTCTAAAGTGCTTTTTAGCTCCTGAATAGCGCTTTTGATGCATTTACAATGTTTGGCATGTAACTTCTGGGTGAATGGTGTTCTTGATGTTTTAACTGTTATAACATGTTTCTGTGGGTGTTTATACATGGGAAAAGTGTTTTGTGAAGATGTTAAGCCATCAGAGCCCATTTTGGAGACTTTCAGTTTTTTATTGCTTTAAAGTGCTTTTCAGCTCCTGAATAGCGCTTTTGATGCATTTACAATGTTTTGCATGTAACTTCTGGGTGAATGGTGTTCTTGATGTTTTAACTGTTATAACATGTTTCTGTCGGTGTTTATACATGGGTTAAGTGTTTTGTGAAGATGTTAAGCCATTAGAGCCCATTTTGGAGACTTTCAGTTTTTTATTGCTTTAAAGTGCTTTTCAGCTCCTGAATAGCGTTTTTGATGCATTTACAATGTTTGGCATGTAACTTCTGGCTGAATGGTTTTCTTGATGTTTTAACTGTTATAACATGTTTCTGTGGGTGTTTATACATGGGAAAAGTGTTTTGTGAAGATGTTAAGCCATCGGAGCCCATTTTGGAGACTTTCAGTTTTTTATTGCTTTAAAGTGCTTTTCAGCTCCTGATAGCGTTTTTGATGCATTTACAATGTTTGGCATGTAACTTCTGGCTGAATGGTTTTCTTGATGTTTTAACTGTTATAACATGTTTCTCTGGGTGTTTATACATGGTAGAGGTGTTTTGTGAAGATGTTTAGCCTTTAGAGCCCATTTTGGAGACTGTCAGTTTTTTATTGCTTTAAAGTGCTTTTCAGCTCCTGAATAGCTTTTTTGATGCATTTACAATGTTTGGCATGTAACTTCTGGCTGAATGGTTTTCTTGATGTTTTAACTGTTATAACATGTTTCTGTGGGTGTTTATACATGGGAAAAGTGTTTTTTTCTGAAGATGTTAAGCCATCAGAGCCCTTTTTGGAGACTTTCTGTTTTTTATTGCTCTAAAGTGCTTTTTAGCTCCTGAATAGTGTTTTTGATGTATTTACAATGTTTGGCATGTAACTTCTGGGTGAATGGTTTTCTTGATGTTTTAACTGTTATAACATGTTTCTGTGGGTGTTAATACATGCGAAAGTTGTTTTGTGAAGATGTTTAGCCTTTAGAGCCCATTTTGGAGACTGTCAGTTTTGTATTGCTTTAAAGTGCTTTTCAGCTCCTGAATAGCGTTTTTGATGCATTTACAATGTTTGGCATGTAACTTCTGGGTGAACGGTTTTCTTGATGTTTTAACTGTTATAACATGTTTCTGTGGGTGTTTATACATGGGAAAAGTGTTTTGTGAAGATGTTAAGCCATCGGAGCCCATTTTGGAGACTTTCAGTTTTTTATTGCTTTAAAGTGCTTTTCAGTTCCTGAATAGCGTTTTTGATGCATTTACAATGTTTGGCATGTAACTTCTGGCTGAATGGTTTTCTTGATGTTTTAACTGTTATAACATGTTTCTCTGGGTGTTTATACATGGTAGAGGTGTTTTGTGAAGATGTTTAGCCTTTAGAGCCCATTTTGGAGACTGTCAGTTTTTTATTGCTTTAAAGTGCTTTTCAGCTCCTGAATAGCTTTTTTGATGCATTTACAATGTTTGGCATGTAACTTCTGGCTGAATGGTTTTCTTGATGTTTTAACTGTTATAACATGTTTCTGTGGGTGTTTATACATGGGAAAAGTGTTTTTTTCTGAAGATGTTAAGCCATCAGAGCCCATTTTGGAGACTTTCTGTTTTTTATTGCTCTAAAGTGCTTTTTAGCTCCTGAATAGCGCTTTTGATGCATTTACAATGTTTGGCATGTAACTTCTGGGTGAATGGTGTTCTTGATGTTTTAACTGTTATAACATGTTTCTGTGGGTGTTTATACATGGGAAAAGTGTTTTGTGAAGATGTTAAGCCATCAGAGCCCATTTTGGAGACTTTCAGTTTTTTATTGCTTTAAAGTGCTTTTCAGCTCCTGAATAGCGCTTTTGATGCATTTACAATGTTTGGCATGTAACTTCTGGGTGAATGGTGTTCTTGATGTTTTAACTGTTATAACATGTTTCTGTCGGTGTTTATACATGGGTTAAGTGTTTTGTGAAGATGTTAAGCCATTAGAGCCCATTTTGGAGACTTTCAGTTTTTTATTGCTTTAAAGTGCTTTTCAGCTCCTGAATAGCGTTTTTGATGCATTTACAATGTTTGGCATGTAACTTCTGGCTGAATGGTTTTCTTGATGTTTTAACTGTTATAACATGTTTCTGTGGGTGTTTAATCATGGGAAAGTTGTTTTGTGAAGATGTTAAGCCATCAGAGCCCATTTTGGAGACTTTCTGTTTTTTATTGCTCTAAAGTGCTTTTTAGCTCCTGAATAGTGTTTTTGATGTATTTACAATGTTTGGCATGTAACTTCTGGGTGAATGGTTTTCTTGATGTTTTAACTGTTATAACATGTTTCTGTGGGTGTTTATACATGGGAAAAGTGTTTTGTGAAGATGTTAAGCCATCGGAGCCCATTTTGGAGACTTTCAGTTTTTTATTGCTTTAAAGTGCTTTTCAGCTCCTGATAGCGTTTTTGATGCATTTACAATGTTTGGCATGTAACTTCTGGCTGAATGGTTTTCTTGATGTTTTAACTGTTATAACATGTTTCTCTGGGTGTTTATACATGGTAGAGGTGTTTTGTGAAGATGTTTAGCCTTTAGAGCCCATTTTGGAGACTGTCAGTTTTTTATTGCTTTAAAGTGCTTTTCAGCTCCTGAATAGCTTTTTTGATGCATTTACAATGTTTGGCATGTAACTTCTGGCTGAATGGTTTTCTTGATGTTTTAACTGTTATAACATGTTTCTGTGGGTGTTTATACATGGGAAAAGTGTTTTTTTCTGAAGATGTTAAGCCATCAGAGCCCTTTTTGGAGACTTTCTGTTTTTTATTGCTCTAAAGTGCTTTTTAGCTCCTGAATAGCGCTTTTGATGCATTTACAATGTTTGGCATGTAACTTCTGGGTGAATGGTGTTCTTGATGTTTTAACTGTTATAACATGTTTCTGTGGGTGTTTATACATGGGAAAAGTGTTTTGTGAAGATGTTAAGCCATCAGAGCCCATTTTGGAGACTTTCAGTTTTTTATTGCTTTAAAGTGCTTTTCAGCTCCTGAATAGCGCTTTTGATGCATTTACAATGTTTGGCATGTAACTTCTGGGTGAATGGTGTTCTTGATGTTTTAACTGTTATAACATGTTTCTGTCGGTGTTTATACATGGGAAAAGTGTTTTGTGAAGATGTTAAGCCATTAGAGCCCATTTTGGAGACTTTCAGTTTTTTATTGCTTTAAAGTGCTTTTCAGCTCCTGAATAGCGTTTTTGATGCATTTACAATGTTTGGCATGTAACTTCTGGCTGAATGGTTTTCTTGATGTTTTAACTGTTATAACATGTTTCTGTGGGTGTTTATTCATGGGAAAGTTGTTTTGTGAAGATGTTAAGCCATCAGAGCCCATTTTGGAGACTTTCTGTTTTTTATTGCTCTAAAGTGCTTTTTAGCTCCTGAATAGTGTTTTTGATGTATTTACAATGTTTGGCATGTAACTTCTGGGTGAATGGTTTTCTTGATGTTTTAACTGTTATAACATGTTTCTGTGGGTGTTTATACATGGGAAAAGTGTTTTTTTCTGAAGATGTTAAGCCATCAGAGCCCATTTTGGAGACTTTCTGTTTTTTATTGCTCTAAAGTGCTTTTTAGCTCCTGAATAGCGCTTTTGATGCATTTACAATGTTTGGCATGTAACTTCTGGGTGAATGGTGTTCTTGATGTTTTAACTGTTATAACATGTTTCTGTGGGTGTTTATACATGGGAAAAGTGTTTTGTGAAGATGTTAAGCCATCAGAGCCCATTTTGGAGACTTTCAGTTTTTTATTGCTTTAAAGTGCTTTTCAGCTCCTGAATAGCGCTTTTGATGCATTTACAATGTTTGGCATGTAACTTCTGGGTGAATGGTGTTCTTGATGTTTTAACTGTTATAACATGTTTCTGTCGGTGTTTATACATGGGTTAAGTGTTTTGTGAAGATGTTAAGCCATTAGAGCCCATTTTGGAGACTTTCAGTTTTTTATTGCTTTAAAGTGCTTTTCAGCTCCTGAATAGCGTTTTTGATGCATTTACAATGTTTGGCATGTAACTTCTGGCTGAATGGTTTTCTTGATGTTTTAACTGTTATAACATGTTTCTGTGGGTGTTTATACATGGGAAAAGTGTTTTGTGAAGATGTTAAGCCATCGGAGCCCATTTTGGAGACTTTCAGTTTTTTATTGCTTTAAAGTGCTTTTCAGCTCCTGATAGCGTTTTTGATGCATTTACAATGTTTGGCATGTAACTTCTGGCTGAATGGTTTTCTTGATGTTTTAACTGTTATAACATGTTTCTCTGGGTGTTTATACATGGTAGAGGTGTTTTGTGAAGATGTTTAGCCTTTAGAGCCCATTTTGGAGACTGTCAGTTTTTTATTGCTTTAAAGTGCTTTTCAGCTCCTGAATAGCTTTTTTGATGCATTTACAATGTTTGGCATGTAACTTCTGGCTGAATGGTTTTCTTGATGTTTTAACTGTTATAACATGTTTCTGTGGGTGTTTATACATGGGAAAAGTGTTTTTTTCTGAAGATGTTAAGCCATCAGAGCCCTTTTTGGAGACTTTCTGTTTTTTATTGCTCTAAAGTGCTTTTTAGCTCCTGAATAGTGTTTTTGATGTATTTACAATGTTTGGCATGTAACTTCTGGGTGAATGGTTTTCTTGATGTTTTAACTGTTATAACATGTTTCTGTGGGTGTTAATACATGCGAAAGTTGTTTTGTGAAGATGTTTAGCCTTTAGAGCCCATTTTGGAGACTGTCAGTTTTGTATTGCTTTAAAGTGCTTTTCAGCTCCTGAATAGCGTTTTTGATGCATTTACAATGTTTGGCATGTAACTTCTGGGTGAACGGTTTTCTTGATGTTTTAACTGTTATAACATGTTTCTGTGGGTGTTTATACATGGGAAAAGTGTTTTGTGAAGATGTTAAGCCATCGGAGCCCATTTTGGAGACTTTCAGTTTTTTATTGCTTTAAAGTGCTTTTCAGTTCCTGAATAGCGTTTTTGATGCATTTACAATGTTTGGCATGTAACTTCTGGCTGAATGGTTTTCTTGATGTTTTAACTGTTATAACATGTTTCTCTGGGTGTTTATACATGGTAGAGGTGTTTTGTGAAGATGTTTAGCCTTTAGAGCCCATTTTGGAGACTGTCAGTTTTTTATTGCTTTAAAGTGCTTTTCAGCTCCTGAATAGCTTTTTTGATGCATTTACAATGTTTGGCATGTAACTTCTGGCTGAATGGTTTTCTTGATGTTTTAACTGTTATAACATGTTTCTGTGGGTGTTTATACATGGGAAAAGTGTTTTTTTCTGAAGATGTTAAGCCATCAGAGCCCATTTTGGAGACTTTCTGTTTTTTATTGCTCTAAAGTGCTTTTTAGCTCCTGAATAGCGCTTTTGATGCATTTACAATGTTTGGCATGTAACTTCTGAGTGAATAGTGTTCTTGATGTTTTAACTGTTATAACATGTTTCTGTGGGTGTTTATACATGGGAAAAGTGTTTTGTGAAGATGTTAAGCCATCAGAGCCCATTTTGGAGACTTTCAGTTTTTTATTGCTTTAAAGTGCTTTTCAGCTCCTGAATAGCGCTTTTGATGCATTTACAATGTTTGGCATGTAACTTCTGGGTGAATGGTGTTCTTGATGTTTTAACTGTTATAACATGTTTCTGTCGGTGTTTATACATGGGTTAAGTGTTTTGTGAAGATGTTAAGCCATTAGAGCCCATTTTGGAGACTTTCAGTTTTTTATTGCTTTAAAGTGCTTTTCAGCTCCTGAATAGCGTTTTTGATGCATTTACAATGTTTGGCATGTAACTTCTGGCTGAATGGTTTTCTTGATGTTTTAACTGTTATAACATGTTTCTGTGGGTGTTTAATCATGGGAAAGTTGTTTTGTGAAGATGTTAAGCCATCAGAGCCCATTTTGGAGACTTTCTGTTTTTTATTGCTCTAAAGTGCTTTTTAGCTCCTGAATAGTGTTTTTGATGTATTTACAATGTTTGGCATGTAACTTCTGGGTGAATGGTTTTCTTGATGTTTTAACTGTTATAACATGTTTCTGTGGGTGTTTATACATGGGAAAAGTGTTTTGTGAAGATGTTAAGCCATCGGAGCCCATTTTGGAGACTTTCAGTTTTTTATTGCTTTAAAGTGCTTTTCAGCTCCTGATAGCGTTTTTGATGCATTTACAATGTTTGGCATGTAACTTCTGGCTGAATGGTTTTCTTGATGTTTTAACTGTTATAACATGTTTCTCTGGGTGTTTATACATGGTAGAGGTGTTTTGTGAAGATGTTTAGCCTTTAGAGCCCATTTTGGAGACTGTCAGTTTTTTATTGCTTTAAAGTGCTTTTCAGCTCCTGAATAGCTTTTTTGATGCATTTACAATGTTTGGCATGTAACTTCTGGCTGAATGGTTTTCTTGATGTTTTAACTGTTATAACATGTTTCTGTGGGTGTTTATACATGGGAAAAGTGTTTTTTTCTGAAGATGTTAAGCCATCAGAGCCCTTTTTGGAGACTTTCTGTTTTTTATTGCTCTAAAGTGCTTTTTAGCTCCTGAATAGTGTTTTTGATGTATTTACAATGTTTGGCATGTAACTTCTGGGTGAATGGTTTTCTTGATGTTTTAACTGTTATAACATGTTTCTGTGGGTGTTAATACATGCGAAAGTTGTTTTGTGAAGATGTTTAGCCTTTAGAGCCCATTTTGGAGACTGTCAGTTTTGTATTGCTTTAAAGTGCTTTTCAGCTCCTGAATAGCGTTTTTGATGCATTTACAATGTTTGGCATGTAACTTCTGGCTGAATGTTCTTCTTGATGTTTTAACTGTTATAACATGTTTCTCTGGGTGTTTATACATGGTAGAGGTGTTTTGTGAAGATGTTTAGCCTTTAGAGCCCATTTTGGAGACTGTCAGTTTTTTATTGCTTTAAAGTGCTTTTCAGCTCCTGAATAGTGTTTTTGATGCATTTACAATGTTTGGCATGTAACTTCTGGGTGAATGGTTTTTTTGATGTTTTAACTGTTATAACATGTTTCTCTGGGTGTTTACACATGGTAGAGGTGTTTGGTGAAGATGTTTTGCCTTTAGAGCCCATTTTGGAGACTTTCCGTTTTTTAGTGTTTTAGAGTGCTTTTCAGCTCCTGAATAGCGTTTTTGATGCATTTGCAATGTTTGGCATGTAACTTCTGGCTGAACGGTTTTCTTGATGTTTTAACTGTTATAACCTGTTTCTGTGGGTGTTTATACATGGGAAAAGTGTTTTGTGAAGATGTTAAGCCATTAGAGCCCATTTTGGAGACTTTCAGTTTTTTATTGCTTTAAAGTGCTTTTCAGCTCCTGAATAGCGTTTTTGATGCATTTACAATGTTTGGCATGTAACTTCTGGCTGAATGGTTTTCTTGATGTTTTAACTGTTATAACATGTTTCTGTGGGTGTTTATTCATGGGAAAGTTGTTTTGTGAAGATGTTAAGCCATCAGAGCCCATTTTGGAGACTTTCTGTTTTTTATTGCTCTAAAGTGCTTTTTAGCTCCTGAATAGTGTTTTTGATGTATTTACAATGTTTGGCATGTAACTTCTGGGTGAACGGTTTTCTTGATGTTTTAACTGTTATAACATGTTTCTGTGGGTGTTTATACATGGGAAAAGTGTTTTGTGAAGATGTTAAGCCATCGGAGCCCATTTTGGAGACTTTCAGTTTTTTATTGCTTTAAAGTGCTTTTCAGTTCCTGAATAGCGTTTTTGATGCATTTACAATGTTTGGCATGTAACTTCTGGCTGAATGGTTTTCTTGATGTTTTAACTGTTATAACATGTTTCTCTGGGTGTTTATACATGGTAGAGGTGTTTTGTGAAGATGTTTAGCCTTTAGAGCCCATTTTGGAGACTGTCAGTTTTTTATTGCTTTAAAGTGCTTTTCAGCTCCTGAATAGCTTTTTTGATGCATTTACAATGTTTGGCATGTAACTTCTGGCTGAATGGTTTTCTTGATGTTTTAACTGTTATAACATGTTTCTGTGGGTGTTTATACATGGGAAAAGTGTTTTTTTCTGAAGATGTTAAGCCATCAGAGCCCATTTTGGAGACTTTCTGTTTTTTATTGCTCTAAAGTGCTTTTTAGCTCCTGAATAGCGCTTTTGATGCATTTACAATGTTTGGCATGTAACTTCTGGGTGAATGGTGTTCTTGATGTTTTAACTGTTATAACATGTTTCTGTGGGTGTTTATACATGGGAAAAGTGTTTTGTGAAGATGTTAAGCCATCAGAGCCCATTTTGGAGACTTTCAGTTTTTTATTGCTTTAAAGTGCTTTTCAGCTCCTGAATAGCGCTTTTGATGCATTTACAATGTTTGGCATGTAACTTCTGGGTGAATGGTGTTCTTGATGTTTTAACTGTTATAACATGTTTCTGTCGGTGTTTATACATGGGTTAAGTGTTTTGTGAAGATGTTAAGCCATTAGAGCCCATTTTGGAGACTTTCAGTTTTTTATTGCTTTAAAGTGCTTTTCAGCTCCTGAATAGCGTTTTTGATGCATTTACAATGTTTGGCATGTAACTTCTGGCTGAATGGTTTTCTTGATGTTTTAACTGTTATAACATGTTTCTGTGGGTGTTTATACATGGGAAAAGTGTTTTGTGAAGATGTTAAGCCATCGGAGCCCATTTTGGAGACTTTCAGTTTTTTATTGCTTTAAAGTGCTTTTCAGCTCCTGATAGCGTTTTTGATGCATTTACAATGTTTGGCATGTAACTTCTGGCTGAATGGTTTTCTTGATGTTTTAACTGTTATAACATGTTTCTCTGGGTGTTTATACATGGTAGAGGTGTTTTGTGAAGATGTTTAGCCTTTAGAGCCCATTTTGGAGACTGTCAGTTTTTTATTGCTTTAAAGTGCTTTTCAGCTCCTGAATAGCTTTTTTGATGCATTTACAATGTTTGGCATGTAACTTCTGGCTGAATGGTTTTCTTGATGTTTTAACTGTTATAACATGTTTCTGTGGGTGTTTATACATGGGAAAAGTGTTTTTTTCTGAAGATGTTAAGCCATCAGAGCCCTTTTTGGAGACTTTCTGTTTTTTATTGCTCTAAAGTGCTTTTTAGCTCCTGAATAGTGTTTTTGATGTATTTACAATGTTTGGCATGTAACTTCTGGGTGAATGGTTTTCTTGATGTTTTAACTGTTATAACATGTTTCTGTGGGTGTTAATACATGCGAAAGTTGTTTTGTGAAGATGTTTAGCCTTTAGAGCCCATTTTGGAGACTGTCAGTTTTGTATTGCTTTAAAGTGCTTTTCAGCTCCTGAATAGCGTTTTTGATGCATTTACAATGTTTGGCATGTAACTTCTGGCTGAATGTTCTTCTTGATGTTTTAACTGTTATAACATGTTTCTCTGGGTGTTTATACATGGTAGAGGTGTTTTGTGAAGATGTTTAGCCTTTAGAGCCCATTTTGGAGACTGTCAGTTTTTTATTGCTTTAAAGTGCTTTTCAGCTCCTGAATAGTGTTTTTGATGCATTTACAATGTTTGGCATGTAACTTCTGGGTGAATGGTTTTTTTGATGTTTTAACTGTTATAACATGTTTCTCTGGGTGTTTACACATGGTAGAGGTGTTTGGTGAAGATGTTTAGCCATCAGAGCCCATTTTGGAGACTGTCAGTTTTTTATTGCTTTAAAGTGCTTTTCAGCTCCTGAAAAGCGTTTTTGATGCATTTACAATGTTTGGCATGTAACTTCTGGGTGAATGGTGTTCTTGATGTTTTAACTGTTATAACCTGTTTCTGTGGGTGTTTATACATGGGAAAAGTGTTTTGTGAAGATGTTAAGCCATTAGAGCCCATTTTGGAGACTTTCAGTTTTTTATTGCTTTAAAGTGCTTTTCAGCTCCTGAATAGCGTTTTTGATGCATTTACAATGTTTGGCATGTAACTTCTGGCTGAATGGTTTTCTTGATGTTTTAACTGTTATAACATGTTTCTGTGGGTGTTTATTCATGGGAAAGTTGTTTTGTGAAGATGTTAAGCCATCAGAGCCCATTTTGGAGACTTTCTGTTTTTTATTGCTCTAAAGTGCTTTTTAGCTCCTGAATAGTGTTTTTGATGTATTTACAATGTTTGGCATGTAACTTCTGGGTGAACGGTTTTCTTGATGTTTTAACTGTTATAACATGTTTCTGTGGGTGTTTATACATGGGAAAAGTGTTTTGTGAAGATGTTAAGCCATCGGAGCCCATTTTGGAGACTTTCAGTTTTTTATTGCTTTAAAGTGCTTTTCAGTTCCTGAATAGCGTTTTTGATGCATTTACAATGTTTGGCATGTAACTTCTGGCTGAATGGTTTTCTTGATGTTTTAACTGTTATAACATGTTTCTCTGGGTGTTTATACATGGTAGAGGTGTTTTGTGAAGATGTTTAGCCTTTAGAGCCCATTTTGGAGACTGTCAGTTTTTTATTGCTTTAAAGTGCTTTTCAGCTCCTGAATAGCTTTTTTGATGCATTTACAATGTTTGGCATGTAACTTCTGGCTGAATGGTTTTCTTGATGTTTTAACTGTTATAACATGTTTCTGTGGGTGTTTATACATGGGAAAAGTGTTTTTTTCTGAAGATGTTAAGCCATCAGAGCCCATTTTGGAGACTTTCTGTTTTTTATTGCTCTAAAGTGCTTTTTAGCTCCTGAATAGCGCTTTTGATGCATTTACAATGTTTGGCATGTAACTTCTGGGTGAATGGTGTTCTTGATGTTTTAACTGTTATAACATGTTTCTGTGGGTGTTTATACATGGGAAAAGTGTTTTGTGAAGATGTTAAGCCATCAGAGCCCATTTTGGAGACTTTCAGTTTTTTATTGCTTTAAAGTGCTTTTCAGCTCCTGAATAGCGCTTTTGATGCATTTACAATGTTTGGCATGTAACTTCTGGGTGAATGGTGTTCTTGATGTTTTAACTGTTATAACCTGTTTCTGTCGGTGTTTATACATGGGAAAAGTGTTTTGTGAAGATGTTAAGCCATTAGAGCCCATTTTGGAGACTTTCAGTTTTTTATTGCTTTAAAGTGCTTTTCAGCTCCTGAATAGCGTTTTTGATGCATTTACAATGTTTGGCATGTAACTTCTGGCTGAATGGTTTTCTTGATGTTTTAACTGTTATAACATGTTTCTGTGGGTGTTTATTCATGGGAAAGTTGTTTTGTGAAGATGTTAAGCCATCAGAGCCCATTTTGGAGACTTTCTGTTTTTTATTGCTCTAAAGTGCTTTTTAGCTCCTGAATAGTGTTTTTGAACTATTTACAATGTTTGGCATGTAACTTCTGGGTGAATGGTTTTCTTGATGTTTTAACTGTTATAACATGTTTCTGTGGGTGTTTATACATGGGAAAAGTGTTTTGTGAAGATGTTAAGCCATCGGAGCCCATTTTGGAGACTTTCAGTTTTTTATTGCTTTAAAGTGCTTTTCAGCTCCTGAATAGCGTTTTTGATGCATTTACAATGTTTGGCATGTAACTTCTGGGTGAATGGTTTTCTTGATGTTTTAACTGTTATAACATGTTTCTGTGGGTGTTTATACATGGGAAAAGTGTTTTGTGAAGATGTTAAGCCATCGGAGCCCATTTTGGAGACTTTCAGTTTTTTATTGCTTTAAAGTGCTTTTCAGCTCCTGAATAGCGTTTTTGATGCATTTACAATGTTTGGCATGTAACTTCTGGCTGAATGTTCTTCTTGATGTTTTAACTGTTATAACATGTTTCTCTGGGTGTTTATACATGGTAGAGGTGTTTTGTGAAGATGTTTAGCCTTTAGAGCCCATTTTGGAGACTGTCAGTTTTTTATTGCTTTAAAGTGCTTTTCAGCTCCTGAATAGCGTTTTTGATGCATTTACAATGTTTGGCATGTAACTTCTGGCTGAATGGTTTTCTTGATGTTTTAACTGTTATAACATGTTTCTCTGGGAGTATATACATGGTAAAGTTGTTTTGTGAAGATGTTAAGCCATCAGAGCCCATTTTGGAGACTTTCAGTTTTTTATTGCTTTAAAGTGCTTTTCAGCTCCTGAATAGCTTTTTTTGATGCATTTACAATGTTTGGCATGTAACTTCTGGCTGAACGGTTTTCTTGATGTTTTAACTGTTATAACATGTTTCTCTGGGAGTTTATACATGGTAGAGGTGTTTTGTGAAGATGTTTAGCCTTTAGAGACCATTTTGGAGACTGTCAGTTTTTTATTGCTTTAAAGTGCTTTTCAGCTCCTGAATAGCGTTTTTGATGCATTTACAATGTTTGGCATGTAACTTCTGGCTGAATGCTTTTCTTGACGTTTTAACTGTTATAACATGTTTCTCTGGGTGTTTATACATGGTAGAGGTGTTTGGTGAAGATGTTTTGCCTTTAGAGCCCATTTTGGAGACTTTCAGTTTTTTAGTGTTTTAGAGTGCTTTTCAGCTCCTGATTAGCGTTTTTGATGCATTTGCAATGTTTGGCATGTAACTTCTGGGTGAATGGTTTTCTTGATGTTTTAACTGTTATAACATGTTTCTGTGGGTGTTTATACATGGGAAAAGTGTTTTGTGAAGATGTTAAGCCATCGGAGCCCATTTTGGAGACTTTCAGTTTTTTATTGCTTTAAAGTGCTTTTCAGCTCCTGAATAGCGTTTTTGATGCATTTACAATGTTTGGCATGTAACTTCTGGCTGAATGTTCTTCCTGATGTTTTAACTGTTATAACATGTTTCTCTGGGTATTTATACATGGTAGAGGTGTTTTGTGAAGATGTTTAGCCTTTAGAGCCCATTTTGGAGACTGTCAGTTTTTTATTGCTTTAAAGTGCTTTTCAGCTCCTGAATAGCGTTTTTGATGCATTTACAATGTTTGGCATGTAACTTCTGACTAAATGTTTTTTTTGATGTTTTAACTGTTATAACATGTTTCTGTGGATGTTTATACATGGGAAAAGTGTTTTGTGAAGATGTTAAGCTATCAGAGCCCATTTTGGAGACTTTCAGTTTTTTATTGCTTTAAAGTGCTTTTCAGCTCCTGAATAGCGTTTTTGATGCATTTACAATGTTTGGCATGTAACTTCTGGGTGAATGGTTTTCTTGATGTTTTAACTGTTATAACATGTTTCTGTGGGTGTTTATACATGGGAAAAGTGTTTTGTGAAGATGTTAAGCCATTAGAGCCCATTTTGGAGACTTTCAGTTTTTTATTGCTATAAAGTGCTTTTCAGCTCCTGAATATCGTTTTTGATGCATTTGCAATGTTTGGCATTTAACTTCTGGGTGAATGGTTTCCTTGATGTTTTAACTGTTATACCATGTTTCTCTGGGTGTTTATACATGGTAGAGGTGTTTTGTGAAGATGCTTAGCCTTTAGAGCCCATTTTGGAGACTGTCAGTTTTTTATTGCTTTAAAGTGCTTTTCAGCTCCTGAATAGCGTTTTTGATGCATTTACAATGTTTGGCATGTGACTTCTGGCTGAATGGTTTACTTAATGTTTTAACTGTTATAACATGTTTCTCTGGGTGTTTATACATGGTAGAGGTGTTTTGTGAAGATGTTTAGCCTTTAGAGCCCATTTTGGAGACTGTCAGTTTTTTATTGCTTTAAAGTGCTTTTCAGCTCCTGAATAGCGTTTTTGATGCATTTACAATGTTTGGCATGTAACTTCTGACTAAATGTTTTTTTTGATGTTTTAACTGTTATAACATGTTTCTGTGGGTGTTTATACATGGGAAAAGTGTTTTGTGAAGATGTTAAGCCATTAGAGCCCATTTTGGAGACTTTCTGTTTTTTATTGCTCTAAAGTGCTTTTTAGCTCCTGAATAGTGTTTTTGATGTATTTACAATGTTTGGCATGTAACTTCTGGGTGAATGGTTTTCTTGATGTTTTAACTGTTATAACATGTTTCTGTGGGTGTTTATACATGGGAAAAGTGTTTTGTGAAGATGTTAAGCCATCGGAGCCCATTTTGGAGACTTTCAGTTTTTTATTGCTTTAAAGTGCTTTTCAGCTCCTGAATAGCGTTTTTGATGCATTTACAATGTTTGGCATGTAACTTCTGGCTGAATGGTTTTCTTGATGTTTTAACTGTTATAACATGTTTCTCTGGGTGTTTATACATGGTAGAGGTGTTTTGTGAAGATGTTTAGCCTTTAGAGCCCATTTTGGAGACTGTCAGTTTTTTATTGCTTTAAAGTGCTTTTCAGCTCCTGAATAGCTTTTTTGATGCATTTACAATGTTTGGCATGTAACTTCTGGCTGAATGGTTTTCTTGATGTTTTAACTGTTATAACATGTTTCTGTGGGTGTTTATACATGGGAAAAGTGTTTTTTTCTGAAGATGTTAAGCCATCAGAGCCCTTTTTGGAGACTTTCTGTTTTTTATTGCTCTAAAGTGCTTTTTAGCTCCTGAATAGTGTTTTTGATGTATTTACAATGTTTGGCATGTAACTTCTGGGTGATAGTTTTCTTGATGTTTTAACTGTTATAACATGTTTCTGTGGGTGTTTATACATGGGAAAAGTGTTTTGTGAAGATGTTAAGCCATCGGAGCCCATTTTGGAGACTTTCAGTTTTTTATTGCTTTAAAGTGCTTTTCAGCTCCTGAATAGCGTTTTTGATGCATTTACAATGTTTGGCATGTAACTTCTGGCTGAATGTTCTTCTTGATGTTTTAACTGTTATAACATGTTTCTCTGGGTGTTTATACATGGTAGAGGTGTTTTGTGAAGATGTTTAGCCTTTAGAGCCCATTTTGGAGACTGTCAGTTTTTTATTGCTTTAAAGTGCTTTTCAGCTCCTGAATAGTGTTTTTGATGCATTTACAATGTTTGGCATGTAACTTCTGGGTGAATGGTTTTCTTGATGTTTTAAGTGTTATAACATGTTTCTCTGGGTGTTTACACATGGTAGAGGTGTTTGGTGAAGATGTTTTGCCTTTAGAGCCCATTTTGGAGACTTTCCGTTTTTTAGTGTTTTAGAGTGCTTTTCAGCTCCTGAATAGCGTTTTTGATGCATTTGCAATGTTTGGCATGTAACTTCTGGGTGAATGGTTTTCTTGATGTTTTAACTGTTATAACATGTTTCTGTGGGTGTTTATACATGGGAAAAGTGTTTTGTGAAGATGTTAAGCCATTAGAGCCCATTTTGGAGACTTTCAGTTTTGTATTGCTTTAAAGTGCTTTTCAGCTCCTGAATAGCGTTTTTGATGCATTTACAATGTTTGGCATGTAACTTCTGACTAAATGTTTTTTTTGATGTTTTAACTGTTATAACATGTTTCTGTGGGTGTTTATACATGGGAAAAGTGTTTTGTGAAGATGTTAAGCTATCAGAGCCCATTTTGGAGACTTTCAGTTTTTTATTGCTTTAAAGTGCTTTTCAGCTCCTGAATAGCGTTTTTGATGCATTTACAATGTTTGGCATGTAACTTCTGGGTGAATGGTTTTCTTGATGTTTTAACTGTTATAACATGTTTCTGTGGGTGTTTATACATGGTAGAGGTGTTTTGTGAAGATGCTTAGCCTTTAGAGCCCATTTTGGAGACTGTCAGTTTTTTATTGCTTTAAAGTGCTTTTCAGCTCCTGAATAGCGTTTTTGATGCATTTACAATGTTTGGCATGTGACTTCTGGCTGAATGGTTTACTTAATGTTTTAACTGTTATAACATGTTTCTCTGGGTGTTTACACATGGTAGAGGTGTTTGTTGAAGATGTTTTGCCTTTAGAGCCCATTTTGGAGACTTTCCGTTTTTTAGTGTTTTAGAGTGCTTTTCAGCTCCTGAATAGCGTTTTTGATGCATTTGCAATGTTTGGCATGTAACTTCTGGGTGA
Source organism: Hypomesus nipponensis (assembly GCF_054491055.1). Taxonomy (NCBI): domain Eukaryota; kingdom Metazoa; phylum Chordata; class Actinopteri; order Osmeriformes; family Osmeridae; genus Hypomesus; species Hypomesus nipponensis. The sequence continues at coordinate 991,188 of NC_140375.1, forward strand.
ATGGTTTTCTTGATGTTTTAACTGTTATAACATGTTTCTGTGGGTGTTTATACATGGGAAAAGTGTTTTGTGAAGATGTTAAGCCATTAGAGCCCATTTTGGAGACTTTCAGTTTTGTATTGCTTTAAAGTGCTTTTCAGCTCCTGAATAGCGTTTTTGATGCATTTACAATGTTTGGCATGTAACTTCTGACTAAATGTTTTTTTTGATGTTTTAACTGTTATAACATGTTTCTGTGGGTGTTTATACATGGGAAAAGTGTTTTTTGAAGATGTTAAGCTATCAGAGCCCATTTTGGAGACTTTCAGTTTTTTATTGCTTTAAAGTGCTTTTCAGCTCCTGAATAGCGTTTTTGATGCATTTACAATGTTTGGCATGTAACTTCTGGGTGAATGGTTTTCTTGATGTTTTAACTGTTATAACATGTTTCTGTGGGTGTTTATACATGGTAGAGGTGTTTTGTGAAGATGCTTAGCCTTTAGAGCCCATTTTGGAGACTGTCAGTTTTTTATTGCTTTAAAGTGCTTTTCAGCTCCTGAATAGCGTTTTTGATGCATTTACAATGTTTGGCATGTGACTTCTGGCTGAATGGTTTACTTAATGTTTTAACTGTTATAACATGTTTCTCTGGGTGTTTACACATGGTAGAGGTGTTTGTTGAAGATGTTTTGCCTTTAGAGCCCATTTTGGAGACTTTCCGTTTTTTAGTGTTTTAGAGTGCTTTTCAGCTCCTGAATAGCGTTTTTGATGCATTTGCAATGTTTGGCATGTAACTTCTGGGTGAATGGTTTTCTTGATGTTTTAACTGTTATAACATGTTTCTGTGGGTGTTTATACATGGGAAAAGTGTTTTGTGAAGATGTTAAGCCATTAGAGCCCATTTTGGAGACTTTCAGTTTTGTATTGCTTTAAAGTGCTTTTCAGCTCCTGAATAGCGTTTTTGATGCATTTACAATGTTTGGCATGTAACTTCTGACTAAATGTTTTTTTTGATGTTTTAACTGTTATAACATGTTTCTGTGGGTGTTTATACATGGGAAAAGTGTTTTTTGAAGATGTTAAGCTATCAGAGCCCATTTTGGAGACTTTCAGTTTTTTATTGCTTTAAAGTGCTTTTCAGCTCCTGAATAGCGTTTTTGATGCATTTACAATGTTTGGCATGTAACTTCTGGGTGAATGGTTTTCTTGATGTTTTAACTGTTATAACATGTTTCTGTGGGTGTTTATACATGGTAGAGGTGTTTTGTGAAGATGCTTAGCCTTTAGAGCCCATTTTGGAGACTGTCAGTTTTTTATTGCTTTAAAGTGCTTTTCAGCTCCTGAATAGCGTTTTTGATGCATTTACAATGTTTGGCATGTGACTTCTGGCTGAATGGTTTACTTAATGTTTTAACTGTTATAACATGTTTCTCTGGGTGTTTATACATGGTAGAGGTGTTTTGTGAAGATGTTTAGCCTTTAGAGCCCATTTTGGAGACTGTCAGTTTTTTATTGCTTTAAAGTGCTTTTCAGCTCCTGAATAGCGTTTTTGATGCATTTACAATGTTTGGCATGTAACTTCTGACTTAATGTTTTTTTTGATGTTTTAACTGTTATAACATGTTTCTGTGGGTGTTTATACATGGGAAAAGTGTTTTGTGAAGATGTTAAGCCATTAGAGCCCATTTTGGAGACTTTCAGTTTTTTATTGCTTTAAAGTGCTTTTCAGCTCCTGAATAGCGTTGTTGATGCATTTACAATGTTTGGCATGTAACTTCTGACTAAATGTTTTTTTTGATGTTTTAACTGTTATAACATGTTTCTGTGGGTGTTTATACATGGGAAAAGTGTTTTGTGAAGATGTTAAGCCATCAGAGCCCATTTTGGAGACTTTCTGTTTTTTATTGCTCTAAAGTGCTTTTTAGCTCCTGAATAGTGTTTTTGATGTATTTACAATGTTTGGCATGTAACTTCTGGGTGAATGGTTTTCTTGATGTTTTAACTGTTATAACATGTTTCTGTGGGTGTTTATACATGGGAAAAGTGTTTTGTGAAGATGTTAAGCCATCGGAGCCCATTTTGGAGACTTTCAGTTTTTTATTGCTTTAAAGTGCTTTTCAGCTCCTGAATAGCGTTTTTGATGCATTTACAATGTTTGGCATGTAACTTCTGGCTGAATGTTCTTCTTGATGTTTTAACTGTTATAACATGTTTCTCTGGGTGTTTATACATGGTAGAGGTGTTTTGTGAAGATGTTTAGCCTTTAGAGCCCATTTTGGAGACTGTCAGTTTTTTATTGCTTTAAAGTGCTTTTCAGCTCCTGAATAGCGTTTTTGATGCATTTACAATGTTTGGCATGTAACTTCTGGCTGAATGGTTTTCTTGATGTTTTAACTGTTATAACATGTTTTTCTGGGAGTATATACATGGTAAAGTTGTTTTGTGAAGATGTTTAGCCTTTAGAGACCATTTTGGAGACTGTCAGTTTTTTATTGCTTTAAAGTGCTTTTCAGCTCCTGAATAGCGTTTTTGATGCATTTACAATGTTTGGCATTTAACTTCTGGCTGAATGCTTTTCTTGACGTTTTAACTGTTATAACATGTTTCTCTGGGTGTTTATACATGGTAGAGGTGTTTGGTGAAGATGTTTTGCCTTTAGAGCCCATTTTGGAGACTTTCAGTTTTTTAGTGTTTTAGAGTGCTTTTCAGCTCCTGATTAGCGTTTTTGATGCATTTGCAATGTTTGGCATGTAACTTCTGGGTGAATGGTTTTCTTGATGTTTTAACTGTTATAACATGTTTCTGTGGGTGTTTATACATGGGAAAAGTGTTTTGTGAAGATGTTAAGCCATCGGAGCCCATTTTGGAGACTTTCAGTTTTTTATCGCTTTAAAGTGCTTTTCAGCTCCTGAATAGCGTTTTTGATGCATTTACAATGTTTGGCATGTAACTTCTGGCTGAATGTTCTTCCTGATGTTTTAACTGTTATAACATGTTTCTCTGGGTATTTATACATGGTAGAGGTGTTTTGTGAAGATGTTTAGCCTTTAGAGCCCATTTTGGAGACTGTCAGTTTTTTATTGCTTTAAAGTGCTTTTCAGCTCCTGAATAGCGTTTTTGATGCATTTACAATGTTTGGCATGTGACTTCTGGCTGAATGGTTTACTTAATGTTTTAACTGTTATAACATGTTTCTCTGGGTGTTTATACATGGTAGAGGTGTTTTGTGAAGATGGTTAGCCTTTAGAGCCCATTTTGGAGACTGTCAGTTTTTTATTGCTTTAAAGTGCTTTTCAGCTCCTGAATAGCGTTTTTGATGCATTTACAATGTTTGGCATGTAACTTCTGACTAAATGTTTTTTTTGATGTTTTAACTGTTATAACATGTTTCTGTGGGTGTTTATACATGGGAAAAGTGTTTTGTGAAGATGTTAAGCCATTAGAGCCCATTTTGGAGACTTTCAGTTTTTTATTGCTTTAAAGTGCTTTTCAGCTCCTGAATAGCGTTGTTGATGCATTTACAATGTTTGGCATGTAACTTCTGACTAAATGTTTTTTTTGATGTTTTAACTGTTATAACATGTTTCTGTGGGTGTTTATACATGGGAAAAGTGTTTTGTGAAGATGTTAAGCCATCAGAGCCCTTTTTGGAGACTTTCAGTTTTTTATTGCTTTAAAGTGCTTTTCAGCTCCTGAATAGCGTTTTTGATGCATTTGCAATGTTTGGCATGTAACTTCTGGGTGAATGGTTTTCTTGATGTTTTAACTGTTATAACATGTTTCTGTGGGTGTTTATACATGGGAAAAGTGTTTTGTGAAGATGTTAAGCCATTAGAGCCCATTTTGGAGACTTTCAGTTTTTTATTGCTTTAAAGTGCTTTTCAGCTCCTGAATAGCGTTTTTGATGCATTTACAATGTTTGGCATGTAACTTCTGGCTGAATGTTCTTCTTGATGTTTTAACTGTTATAACATGTTTCTCTGGGTGTTTATACATGGTAGAGGTGTTTTTGTGAAGATGTTTAGCCTTTAGAGCCCATTTTGGAGACTGTCAGTTTTTTATTGCTTTAAAGTGCTTTTCAGCTCCTGAATAGCGTTTTTGATGCATTTACAATGTTTGGCATGTAACTTCTGGCTGAATGCTTTTCTTGACGTTTTAACTGTTATAACATGTTTCTCTGGGTGTTTATACATGGTAGAGGTGTTTGGTGAAGATGTTTTGCCTTTAGAGCCCATTTTGGAGACTTTCAGTTTTTTAGTGTTTTAGAGTGCTTTTCAGCTCCTGATTAGCGTTTTTGATGCATTTGCAATGTTTGGCATGTAACTTCTGGGTGAATGGTTTTCTTGATGTTTTAACTGTTATAACATGTTTCTGTGGGTGTTTATACTGGGAAAAGTGTTTTGTGAAGATGTTAAGCCATCGGAGCCCATTTTGGAGACTTTCAGTTTTTTATTGCTTTAAAGTGCTTTTCAGCTCCTGAATAGCGTTTTTGATGCATTTACAATGTTTGGCATGTAACTTCTGGCTGAATGTTCTTCCTGATGTTTTAACTGTTATAACATGTTTCTCTGGGTATTTATACATGGTAGAGGTGTTTTGTGAAGATGTTTAGCCTTTAGAGCCCATTTTGGAGACTGTCAGTTTTTTATTGCTTTAAAGTGCTTTTCAGCTCCTGAATAGCGTTTTTGATGCATTTACAATGTTTGGCATGTGACTTCTGGCTGAATGGTTTACTTAATGTTTTAACTGTTATAACATGTTTCTCTGGGTGTTTATACATGGTAGAGGTGTTTTGTGAAGATGTTTAGCCTTTAGAGCCCATTTTGGAGACTGTCAGTTTTTTATTGCTTTAAAGTGCTTTTCAGCTCCTGAATAGCGTTTTTGATGCATTTACAATGTTTGGCATGTAACTTCTGACTAAATGTTTTTTTTGATGTTTTAACTGTTATAACATGTTTCTGTGGGTGTTTATACATGGGAAAAGTGTTTTGTGAAGATGTTAAGCCATTAGAGCCCATTTTCGAGACTTTCAGTTTTTTATTGCTTTAAAGTGCTTTTCAGCTCCTGAATAGCGTTGTTGATGCATTTACAATGTTTGGCATGTAACTTCTGACTAAATGTTTTTTTTGATGTTTTAACTGTTATAACATGTTTCTGTGGGTGTTTATACATGGGAAAAGTGTTTTGTGAAGATGTTAAGCCATCAGAGCCCTTTTTGGAGACTTTCAGTTTTTTATTGCTTTAAAGTGCTTTTCAGCTCCTGAATAGCGTTTTTGATGCATTTGCAATGTTTGGCATGTAACTTCTGGGTGAATGGTTTTCTTGATGTTTTAACTGTTATAACATGTTTCTGTGGGTGTTTATACATGGGAAAAGTGTTTTGTGAAGATGTTAAGCCATTAGAGCCCATTTTGGAGACTTTCAGTTTTTTATTGCTTTAAAGTGCTTTTCAGCTCCTGAATAGCTTTTTTTGATGCATTTACAATGTTTGGCATGTAACTTCTGGCTGAACGGTTTTCTTGATGTTTTAACTGTTATAACATGTTTCTCTGGGAGTTTATACATGGTAGAGGTGTTTTGTGAAGATGTTTAGCCTTTAGAGACCATTTTGGAGACTGTCAGTTTTTTATTGCTTTAAAGTGCTTTTCAGCTCCTGAATAGCGTTTTTGATGCATTTACAATGTTTGGCATGTAACTTCTGGCTGAATGCTTTTCTTGACGTTTTAACTGTTATAACATGTTTCTCTGGGTGTTTATACATGGTAGAGGTGTTTGGTGAAGATGTTTTGCCTTTAGAGCCCATTTTGGAGACTTTCAGTTTTTTAGTGTTTTAGAGTGCTTTTCAGCTCCTGATTAGCGTTTTTGATGCATTTGCAATGTTTGGCATGTAACTTCTGGGTGAATGGTTTTCTTGATGTTTTAACTGTTATAACATGTTTCTGTGGGTGTTTATACATGGGAAAAGTGTTTTGTGAAGATGTTAAGCCATCGGAGCCCATTTTGGAGACTTTCAGTTTTTTATTGCTTTAAAGTGCTTTTCAGCTCCTGAATAGCGTTTTTGATGCATTTACAATGTTTGGCATGTAACTTCTGGCTGAATGTTCTTCCTGATGTTTTAACTGTTATAACATGTTTCTCTGGGTATTTATACATGGTAGAGGTGTTTTGTGAAGATGTTTAGCCTTTAGAGCCCATTTTGGAGACTGTCAGTTTTTTATTGCTTTAAAGTGCTTTTAAGCTCCTGAATAGCGTTTTTGATGCATTTACAATGTTTGGCATGTAACTTCTGGCTGAATGGTTTTCTTGATGTTTTAACTGTTACAACATGTTTCTCTGGGTGTTTGTACATGGTAGAGGTATTTTGTGAAGATGTTTAGCCATCAGAGCCCATTTTGGAGACTGTCAGTTTTTTATTGCTTTAAAGTGCTTTTCAGCACCTGAGTAGCGTTTTTGATGCATTTACAATGTTTGGCATGTAACTTCTGGCTGAACGGTTTTCTTGATGTTTTAACTATTATAACATGTTTCGCTGGGTGTTTATACATGGTAGAGGTGTTTTGTGAAGATGTTTAGTCTTTAGAGCCCATTTTGGAGACTTTCAGTTTTTTATTGCTTTAGAGTGCTTTTCAGCTCCTGAATAGCGTTTTTGATGCATTTACAATGTTTGGCATATAACTTCTGGGTGAATGGTTTCCTTGATGTTTTAACTGTTATAACATGTTTCTCTGGGTGTTTATACATGGTAGAGGTGTTTTGTGAAGATGGTTAGCCTTTAGAGCCCATTTTGGAGACTGTAAGTTTTTTATTGCTTTAAAGTGCTTTTAAGCTCCTGAATAGCGTTTTTGATGCATTTACAATGTTTGGCATGTAACTTCTGGCTGAATGCTTTTCTTGACGTTTTAACTGTTATAACATGTTTCTGTGGGTGTTTATACATGGGAAAGTTGTTTTTTGAAGATGTTTAGCCATGAAAGCCTATTTTGGAGACTTTCAGTTTTTTATTGCTTTAAACTGCTTTTCAGCCCCTGAATAGCGTTTTTGATGCATTTATAATCTTTGGCATTTAACTTCTGGCTGAATGCTTTTCTTAAAGTGATTTTCAGCTCTTGAATAGCGTTTTCAATGCTCATACAATATTTTGCATGTCACTTCTGGCTAAATGGTTTTCATGTTCTTTTAACTGATAGAATATGTTTATGTGTCTGTTTATACATGGTAAAGGTGTTTTGTGAAGGTATTTATCCTTTAGATTCTGTTTTTGAGTCTTTCATTCCTTTACTCCTTTAAAGTGCTTTTCAGGTCTTGAATTGTATTTTACAATGTTTTCCATGTAACTTCTGGCTGAATGTTTTTTGTTGTTGATTTAACTGTTATAACATGTTTCTGTGTCTGTTTATACATGATAAACGTGTTTTGTGAAGGTGTTTAGCCCTTAGATTCTGTTTTTGAGACTTTCATTCCTTTACTGCTTTAAAGTGCTTTTCATGTCTTGAATTGTGTTTTCAATGCTCATACAATACTTTGCATATAACTTCTGGCTGAATGGTTTTCATGTTGTTTTAACTGATAGAACATGTTTCTGGGGCTGTTTATACATGGTAAAGGTGTTTTGTGAAGGTATTTAGCCCATAGATTCTGTTTTTGAGACTTTCATTCCTTTACTGCTTTAAAGTGCTTTTCAGGTCTTGAATTGTGTTTTCAATGTTCATACAATATTTTGCATGTAACTTCTGGCTGAATGGTTTTCATGTTGTTTTAACTGATAGAACATGTTTCTGGGGCTGTTTATACATGGTAAAGGTGTTTTGTGAAGGTATTTAGCCATTAGATTCTCTTTTTGAGACTTTCATTCCCTTACTGCTTCAAAGTGCTTTTCAGGTCTTGAATAGTGCTTTACAATTTTTTCCTTTTAACTTCTGGCTGAAAGGTTTTCTTGTTGTTTTAACTGTAATAACATGTTTCTGTGTCTGTTTATACATGGTAAAGGTGTTTAGTGAAGGTATTGAGCCATTAGATTCCGTTTTCGAGACTTTCATTCCTTTACTGCTTCAAAGTAATTTTCAGCTCTTGAATAGCGTTTTCAATGCTCATACAATATTTTGCATGTCACTTCTGGCTGAAAGGTTTTCATGTTGTTTTAACTGATAAAACATGTTTCTGGGGCTGTTTATACATGGTAAAAGTGTTTTGTGAAGGTATTTAGCCATTAGATTCTGTTTTTGAGACTTTCATTCCTTTACTGCTCTAAAGTGCTTTTCAGGTCTTGAATTGTGTTTTACAATGTTTTCATTATAACTTCTGGCTGAATGGTTTTCTTATTGTTTTAACTGTAAATACATGTTTCTGTGGCTGTTAATACATGGGAAAGGTGTTTTCTGAAGGTTTTTAGCCAATAGATTCAGTTTTCGAGAATTTCATTCCTTTACCGCTTTAAAGTGATTTTCAGCTCTTGAATAGCGTTTTCAATGCTCATACAATATTTTGCATGTAACTTCTGGCTGAATGGTTTTCATGTTGTTTTAACTGATATAACATGTTTCTGGGGCTGTTTATACATGGTAAAGGTGTTCTGTGAAGGTATTGAGCCATTAGATTCCGTTTTTGAGACTTTAATTTCTTTACTGCATTAGAGTGCTTTTCAGGTCTTGAATTGCACTTTCAATGCTTTTACAATGTTTTGCATGTAACTTCTGGCTGAATAATTTTATTGTTGTTTTAAAGCAGTAAAGGAATGAAAGTCTCGAAAACGGAATCTAATGGCTCAATACCTTCACAAAACACCTTTACCATGTATAAACGGCCCCAGAAACATGTTATATCAGTTAAAACAACAAGAAAACCATTCAGCCAGAAGTTACATGCACTCAAAAAAATGATTCTTTAAACTAACTTAATTCAATTATGGACAGTGGTTCCACTCAAGCAAATTGCTTTTTATTAACATAAATTGAATGTTTTGAATCAATGTAAACTCCTTGTGTTGGGACAACACAGCTGAATGGGGTAGAATCTACGTGAAATAGTAATCTCGAACCAAATCAATGGAATTGCTTACCTGTAACTTAAATCGGTTAAGTTAAGTGAACATGCAGTAGTTTATTTAAAACTGTCCAAATAGGTTTTGTTCAACGAACACAGGATTTGTTTCAAATAACTCATTTAAATTAAGGACAGTGGTTCCATCCTATTATTTCTTGTTACTTTAACTCAATAGTATCTATTTAAAGTTACTCCTTTCAAAGCAGCATTGCTTGTAGAGTCATAAAAAGACAACATATGTAACACATTATCAAACTGTATTTGTTAAACAGTTGCAATAAACAGTTTTAAACAGCCTGCTCAGTCCTTACATCCAAGTCTTTAAACTTGTGCAAATATTACAGATATATAAATATATAATCAGCAAAAATTACTTTTACACATTTTTCAAAAAAAGTCAAAATACTTCTGCAAAACTCTATAACTGGGTAAAAGAAATACAAGATTATTTTTTTTTTAATACAAATTTACACAATGCAATAATGATAAAAACTAAAATAATCCTCCATGCAACCAAAGGCAATGTGTCTAAATTATCAATTGACATAACTTCTCAAATGTACTAGACATATTTCACAGAAAATAACAGATGCATGAGCACCAAATAGGCAGTTTGCAACTAAGTTCAACAATTTTGAACAGTGATAAAACAACAAGGTCACCATGCTGGTGCGCAGCGTGGGTCTGGTGCTGAGATGGTGTACTGCAAGGGATGATAACTACTGGGGGGTTTGGGGTTTGTTTGTTGGGGAGACACCTACATCTACTGTCTTTCCCTCCCCTCCCCTCCCCTCCCCTGCAACCTGTGTAACCTGCAATAGAAAATCAAAATATAGCTTTTTTTTTTTTCATTTTGGAATTCTAGGAACAGTCCTTAGACTCCTTACTCAAACACATCAGAGATTAGCTTGGTCTTCAGTGTTTGCACTTTATTGGACAACTTGTTGCCATCTAGCTCCAGAATGATTTTTTGAAGGACTTCGAATGTGTACCTGAGCTCAGAAGGGTAGCTCAGGTTCAGTCCAGCAACATGGCTGTTGCTTATGGGACACTGATGAGGTCCTGAAGAACCTTTTGACCCTCTAACACCACTCCAAGATCTGCTGGGCTGTCTTCCATGTCTGCACCTTCAAGTCTTATGACATAAATTCCCATCAGTCTTCTGGATCGCCTCCTCAGTGCTGGCAACGACTGTATCCTAGAGGGGATATTTTTTAAAGAATACAGTACTCATGTGTATTAGCTTCAACAAAACATTTAGAATCCTTAAAAATACAGCAACATTTTTAAAAGCACATACTCACCATATACTCCCCAATCAGACTGCTAGGGTCTTCGTTCAGGTATGCACAGAGAGATTTGATTATGCATGCTCTCTTCACTTCAATGTCATCAGTCTAAAGATGCAAATAGCTGCATTCATCTATTATTACTTTGCCTGATTATTTCCTTAAGGGTAATACAGGCAAGCAGTCAATATGTACTTCTAACAAACATTAGCCGCTTTGCCAATGTTGCCAAGCATTATTAAACCTTATATAAATCCTATCCATACCAGCTGGGCAAGATCAGGACAGAATGGAACAGTTAAACAAAGAGAATGGTTTGGTCCAATAGTGGAAAAGCAAATCTCTTTCAATACGATAAACAAAATGTTATATGTAACATCTGTCAGGTTACAGTGATACTTTGTATTTATTGTATCATGGTAATAAACCTTATCTTATCTTATTAAAGCTGTGGGTTGTTTTTATACAAGGTTTTGTTGAGTGCAGTTTTTCATACCCGTGTAGTGGGCACCAAGAAGTTTTTAAGTCTTTGTCCAAGGACTCCTCCTCGGTTTGCAAACATCTTCATCAGTTTTCCAGAGTATCCTTCCAGCTTGGAAAAGAATGTTGACACCAATGGGATAGTCGTAATTCTCTCAAATTCTGCACAAACCTACAAACACATGACAATGTATTTGTTACAACACCCAATATAGTCTAACAGCAAACAATAATTTAAATGAAACCTTACCTCTTCTGTTCTGAAAAGAGCAGGCCACCTGGTTTTGAAGGCTGCAATAAATGGCTCCTTGATCACCTTGTGTCTCCTAATTGAAAAACTCTTGTCCATCAGCATTCTAACATTTTTCTCATTGTTCTTTTTTACTTCATTCAGAAGTGTTTTTCTGACTGCCTCAAGAGTTTCTTCCGTTTCTCCTTGTGGATGGGGAGGGCAGTAATTCACCTCTGCTTTGCGTGTTTTTTTTTACATTGTATGCAGGACTGGATATACCACCTGGCTTGTGCTTGACTGAATTTATAGCAACTTCTTTGCAGCCAAGATTTCTCAATTTTGTTCTATAGTTGCGAAGTTTATACTTTAAACTGGCTTTCCATCCACTGTATCCAGTTATAGAACCTCTCTCAAGCAAGGATGCTTTTGAACGAGTGCTGCAGCTACCTGATCATATTCTGCATCAGAAGGGTAGACTTTGTACTTATCAATTTCTTCGGCAAGTCCATCTAAAATTTAGATTTTCAGTTACGGGTCAGGACTGAGAAAAGTGCCCTGTGTTTTGAAAGCTGCATTACATTGTTCCAGTTTGAGCTCTGAGTCATATGTGAAACGAGGCACAGTGTAAACAGCAGGCCATGCAGATGACTTCATGCTTGAGGACGACTCAGGAGAAAAACTGGTTGAAGATTGAGAGTGTGTTGAAGTAGATGGAGTTGAAAGTATAAGTGTGTCACAGGATGAGATTGACAGAGCTGGTGAGGAGCACACACTTCCACTTTGAGAGCACCTTTACCATGTACAAACAGCCACAGAAACATGTTATAACAGTTAAAACAACAAAGAAACCATTCAGCCAGAGGTAACATGCAAAACATTGTAAAACACAATTTAAGACCTAAAAAGCACTTTAAAGCTGTAAAGGAATGAAAGTCTCAAAAACGGAATCTAATGACTCAATACCTTCACAAACACCTTTACCATGTATAAACAGCCCCAGAAACATGTTATATCTGTTAAAACAACAAGAGAACCATTCAGCAAGAAGTTATATGCAAAACAATGTAAAACACTAAGACCTGAAAAACACTTTAAAGCACTAAAGGAATGAAAGTCTCAAAAACAAAATCTAATGACTCAATACCTTCACAAAACACCTTTACCCTGTATAAACAGCCCCAGAAAAAATTTATATCAGTTAAAACAACAAGAAAACCATTCAGCCAGAAGTTACATGGAAAACATTGTAAAACATTATTCAAGACCTGAAAAGCACTTTAAAGCAGTAAATGAATGAAAGTCTCAAAAACATAGTCTAATGGCTAAATACCTTCACAAAACACCTTTACCACGTATAAACAGCCACAGAAACATGTTATAACAGTTAAAACAACAGGAAAACCATTCAGCCAGAAGTTACATGCAAAACATTGTATGAGCTTTGAAAACGCTATTCAAGAGCTGAAAATCACTTTAAAGCAGTAGAGGAATGAAAGTCTCGAAAACGGAATCTAATGGCTCAATACCTTCAAAAACACCTTTACCATGTATAAACAGCCACAGAAACATGTTATAACAGTTAAAACAACAAGAAAACCATTCAGCAAGAAGTTACATGCAAAACATTGTAAAACACTCTTTAAGACCTGAAAAACACTTTAAAGCACTAAAGGAATGAAAGTCTCAGAAACAAAATCTAATGACTCAATACCTTCACAAAACACCTTTACCATGTATAAACAGCCCCAGAAAATGTTATATCAGTTAAAACAACAACAAAACCATTCAGCCAGAAGTTACATGGAAAACATTATAAAACATTATTCAAGACCTGAAAAGCACTTTAAAGCAGTAAAGGAATGAAAGTCTCAAAAACAGAATCTAATGGCTAAATACCTTCACAAAACACCTTTACCATGTATAAACAGCCACAGAAACATTTTATAACTGTTAAAACAACAGGAAAACCATTCAGCCAGAAGTTACATGCAAAACATTGTATGAGCATTGAAAACTCAATTTAACAGCTGAAAATCACTTTAAAGCAGTAAAGGAATGAAAGTCTCGAAAACGGAATCTAATGGCTCAATACCTTCACAAAACACCTTTACCATGTATAAACAGCCACAGAAACATGTTATAACAGTTAAAACAACAAGAAAACCATTCAGCCAGAAGTTACATGCAAAACATTGTAAAACACTATTCAAGACCTGAAAAGCACTTAAAGCAGTTATGGAATTTTCCGGCCACAGGAAATACTGCTAATATTTTTACCCAGTAACTGAAATCTGTCATTTCCAGCACTGAGAATAGCTCACTCGCATAAATTGGTGTCCTGGAATCGTCAAAGTCAGATATTCGAATCCAGCCAAAGCTGACAATCTTGTCATGTGTCTGATTCTCTGTTTAGCAAGACTGTAAGCCACTGCAAAAGAAGCCAGGTACACCGCAGTCACTAGATGTCGAAAGTTTATTCTGGGTCATCTGACCTGCTTGGCCACCACATAGCTGCTTGTAGCTATATTTTTATATGATGTACTTGTTTTATGTTTATTTTAACCATGTACAGTGACTAAAGTGAGTCTGACGTGACAGAGTTTTTCCATCGCCGCTCCCTCCCTTTGGAACTCACTCCCCAAACCCCTCAGAGAGTGCACCAACCTGTCAACTTTTAAATCATTAGTTAAAAAGTACCTTTATAGATCTACTTTTAATGTGTAAAAATGCTGTGATTTTATATGATGTACTTGTTTTATGTTTATTTTAACCATGTAAAGTGACTAAAGTGAGTATTTTGAAAAGCACTATATAAATAATATGTATTATTATTATTATTATTATTAATATCTCTGGGCAGTCGCGCGTCTCTTCTAAAAAGCAAATAGAATGGAGAGTAACGTGTAGATGAATGAACGTGGCTATTGTAGGCCATCACCAATTCAGGCAAGTGCTCCTTCCAGTTTTTCTTCTTGTTAGCTGGGAGAGACCGCAGCATGTCGTGCATAGTGCGATTGAATCTTTCGCACTGAGCGTTTCCCTGCAGATGGTAGGGCGTTGTTCTGCTTTTGGCAATTCCATATATATGACAACTCCTTTATGACGCCAGCCTCAAAATTGCAACCTTGGTCGCTATAAAGTTGGGCGGGGCACCCATAGCAGGCAAACCAGTGTTTAAAAACCTAGAGCGGCGGCTGTGGTCCGAGCTGTCTGGTCTTTGGTAGGCACGGCCACGGTAAATCGCTTGAACATATATGAGGACTAGGTCGTTTTCATATCCACCAGCAGAGGGCTCTAGCAAGGTGTAGTCCATAGCCAGGACCTCTAACGGGACTGTAACATTGCTGCAGACCATTGAAGCCTGTGTCTTCGGGAATGCATCTTTAGCTAGGATGCACCTTTTGCACTTCTGGACCCATACCTGGACGTCCTTGAAGACCAATAGTAGCCCCTCCTCAACTTGGCCAAAGTGCCCTTCACGCTAAAGTGACCACCATGGTCATGGTGAGACTCATAAATGGGTTGCTGTAGCAAAGTGGGCGCCATCAGCTGACAGATATTCACTCCGTCACGTGGATCTTGCAGGTCTCTGACCTGTATCCCCTGCTGGATTCTCAAACGTTCCCACTGTCCACACACTTTCCGCTGTGACAAGCTCATGCCTTGCAACTGTTGCTTGTTAGGCCTCATACCCATCTTCACAGACTCCAGTACGGGTCCCAGATCCTGGTCCTTCATCTGGAGTTCCCAGACCTCTTCCCAACTATAACCACAAACTCTGGTTATTCGGGCGGTATGCACAACCTGGACCTTTCCTGCTTCCTTAAACTGGTCTTTACAGGCAGGCCACAAGCTCTCACTTCGTCTTCCCTGATCACCAGGAAGTCTTTACCAGTGTCTTCGGACTCTGATTCGATGGTCACAGGTAGGCAGGATTGCACATCTGCGTTCTGGTGCGTTCTGGACTTCCCTGGCTTATAGTGGACCTCAAAGTTGAGTTCTGCTAACTGGGCCACCCACCTCTGTTTAACGGAGGTTAGCGGTCTCCAAATTCCGGAGAGGGTTATGATTCGTGACCACTGTGAATTTTTCATACATTAGCAAGTCGCGGAACTTCTCTGTGACGGCCCATTTCAGAACGAGGAGCTCTAATTTAAATGCGCTATCATTTTTATCATTCCTCTCCGAACCCTGTAGCCCCGACTTGCATATGCTATCACCCGCTCAATGCCATCCTGGCGTTGGCTTAGCGCGGCTCAAAGCCCCCGCCGACTTCCATCAGTTGTGACTATGAAATTTGAAAAGAAAAAAAATTGCCAAGGCAGGCTTTATACGATGATGGACAGATGATCAACAGTAACGTAATCAGCAACGTCACGAAAGAGCGCTTGGGTTGAATTTGTT
Organism: Hypomesus nipponensis; assembly: GCF_054491055.1. Lineage (NCBI taxonomy): Eukaryota > Metazoa > Chordata > Actinopteri > Osmeriformes > Osmeridae > Hypomesus > Hypomesus nipponensis. Next base: position 1,006,611 of record NC_140375.1, read on the forward strand.
TTCAACAAACAACATATTACGTTGCTATGATTGGTTGTAGGTCTATCCAATTGTGCGAAGAGGCATCTGTTTTACGAGTTCGGTTGAAACATTCCCAATAGTCACAGCCCAACGTAGAGTTATTAGACTCATATTCTGACTAGAATTATGAGTATGACAATGTCAGGCTAAGGCATTTGTAATGAGTTTTAGGATTTTTTGACTTTTGCGTGCAAATGGCATCACTTTGAAAATTGGGGCGTGGCCTGTAGCGCTTGTGTCTCACATGGGCCATGTTTGGTATGGTAGTTACTAATGCACTGCAGTTTCAACATTCAAAATTTCACAACTTTTTACATTACTGGTCTTGGTGCTGCCATTGACTGCCACGGAACAAACATAATAATATCTACCGGAGAAACCCTAATAATAATAGGAATACCAACAAACACAATTCCTGACAGAGGAATCCTAATAAAGTATATATATATATATATATATATATATACTTTGCTACAGCAATATATATATATATATATATATGTATATATATATATATGTATATATATATATATATATATATATATATAGACTACAGGTAAAGTGGGACAAGGGCTAATGTGGGACATGATATTCTATGTCTTCATGTGTAAATACTTGACTGATCAAACCTCATTACAAAATTCTTCATTGGAGGGTAAAGGACTAAACTGGTGGGGTTCTATGTTTGTGATGTCAGTTTTGGGGGAGTGGCATGCTTCTTTTCGACACCAGGATCTTGAAAATAAATGACAAGTGAAATTACATTGCAATATGAAGCAAATAGCAAAGTTATTAAAGTTAAACTTAGGGTTTGTAGTTACAACATATATTTTGGTAAGAAGTAAAAGTTAGCAGGAAATCTTGAAATGTATTTAAAATAATTGTACATGTTCCTATTGACAGCCCTTTTGTCTTTGTCCCAGTTTAACAGTAACCTATATGTAAAGTGGAACAGGGTGTTACTGGTAAACTGGGACAGCCACTCAAGTCATTTAAAGGGGGTTTATGTCTCCTTTTGTTGGGTTTATTATGAATTTACATGTAGACAGTGATTGTTTTCATTAATAGTAACTACTTTGGGATAGGCTATAATTGACTTATTTTCAGTATAATGTAAAACAGTTTAAAGCTTTTTTCAGGAAAGAACGGTAAAACAGATAGGGAGGAAGATGAGGAACAAGAAAAGTGAAGATACGGGCAGGGAGCAAGAGAATGTTGAATAAGCAGAGTGCATTAAAGTAGCCTGAGTTTTTATTCCGAGTAAATAAATTAAGTGTTATACTTAATAGTATTCTATATACTACATTATAATTGATTTAATGTTTTACAAATACTGACTTAAATAGACTGTAATGCTGTCCCACTTTACCAATATCACATGAAAGAATTTGGGTTTTGGTCAGTAGAGGTTTAAAGAAGGGTCATGCTTCCTGTGTTTGGTCTTTAATGTTTTTTCCTTATGAATAGTTTAAGGGAGACTTTAAGCTTTCCATAAAGGTATGGTGTTTGATTAAATGGCAATGCGTTCATGGCAAAAAGAGACATACAAAGGACTTTTTATGAAATTGTCTGAAACTTTACCTGTAGATATATATACAGGTGTATATATATATATATATAAAACGAGATAAATAAATCTTCTGAGTTATGGTTTGTGTACAGTACTTAAAACATCGTATCATGAAACACCTTGTTATTACAATATTGGGTGATCGGATCGGATATAGTGAGCAAATGCAAAACCAATGACCTTTGCGATTTCTTTTGTTAGCATCGGCCTTGGTTTTTCTTGGTGGTGGTGTCTAAACCCATGGTAGCGCGCATGCGTCTAAACCGCTGTCTTTTTCTTGTAATGATGGCGGCGCCTGCTCTGACCAGCCGGGCGGGATCCGTGAACAGCCTGGGAAGCAGCCCTACTGCAACGCCTTCCATAAATAATAATAACAAAATAGCTCCAACTTACCCTGAGCTCGATTTTAGATCCGGGGCCACTATCGAGGACATAAACAAATTGATTCAGGAATTTAGTAAACACGATCAGCGTGAATATGACGACCAGCGAGCTCTGGAGATCCATACCGCCAAGGATTTCATTTTCTCCATGCTCGGTAAGGAATAACCTTTTAAGCAATAATTTAAATAAAGAGCCTTTTAAGCAATCATTTAAATAAAGAAATGACAATGGGGGGTTTTATGCTAACAATGTATAAATATGACCAATTTCCAGAATGGACTTAGATGGACAGGCACCGCTGCATTACAATCGCTTGTGGTTTAGTAAGTTAGGTTTGTTTCTGCATAGTGTAACATTCCTCTTTATATTCGATAACAGTGTTATCATTTGTTCAACTGGCCATGCAGTCATTAATAGGCTACTTTGGAGTTTAGACAATAGGTTCACTGTAGCCTACATCAACATGCGTCAGAAGACAGACGTTTTAGTTTAGTTTGTGCCTAGATCACGTGAACCGTGATATTAGGTGTATTGGACTTCATGCAGCGCCGCAGCCGGCTGCAGCCATCTGACTTGAAGCAGTGAAACCTGGTTAGACTATTTGTCCGACTTGAGTTGGTGCCGAGCAAGCCCCCACCCCTCGCCCCTCGGCTTGAAGCAACGGCCCCGGTGGATGTAGGTGGTATTGCATTTCCGATTTGCTACCCGACTCGTCCGGTCGTTTTTATTCTATTAACTCCAGTCAACATATATAAAACTCTCACCCAACAATATTTGGCTCATATTACTAGCTTTTTCATAGAATAATTTTTCCTGATTTTTGCTAAGTTTGAAACCAATCCGAAATGGGTAAACTAGCACCCCATTTATTTGCTTACGTCAAGAAAAGTTGCCTGGAAACGTGTTCGCGGATACGAACAGGGGACAAGCACGAAAGGGAACATCAGCAAGTCTCTGATTTACCTGAGCTGAATGAGAAGAACATGGAGAAATGACTTGATAATCTAAAGTTGCCTGCCTTTATTGTAGAACGTTTTACAAATGGTTGCATACATGAAGGTTGTTTGTTGAGTTTATTTCCGTTAAAGCAGATTTAACCATTTTATAGGCTGATGAACGCTATTATGCTCATGGCATGACAAACGTAATTATAGCCTAATGTAATTAGTTATAATATCGTGGCATGTTACTGTGTCAATATAGATTGTTGACATGTTATTCTGGAGCAAAGACAAAGATGAATAAATCATGTCTGATAACCTTATTGTTATGGTCGTTATATTGTTAGAACTTTGTCAGGTAACACCATAACAATGGCATTGACAATAAACCAGTAATAGTGTGCAACACTCATTATCATTATAACATATGCTTAATTTAGCTTGTTTTGCCGTCCGTGCTAGAACAATGACGGAGCCAGATATTCAAGTTTACAGTGTCTTTAATCGGACACAATACTTAAGCAGTCAAACAAAAAACACAAAGCAAAAAGAACAACGTATAGGCAGTGCACGTATAGCTAATACTACAGTAGGCTTACTAATAGTATTAATTTTCGTAAAGTTCACATCAGCGGCGTAACAATGACTTGGCAGGCCCGAGTGCAGATCTCACCAACGGACCCCTTAACCGACCTATCGTCGGGTGAAATTATTGAGTGTTGATCTTAGCAAGGCGCATAGAAATGTACTTATTATCAGTGTTGCGTCTGAACACGTTCATGAACTTGCTCATAATTTTGGCGAACGTGAACTGTATGGAACGCCGAGTTAGTCAAAATTAAATCAATCAATAAATAGGTAAATGAATAGATAAATACATACAAATAAATACGGCTATGAAATAAACTCTAAAATAAAAAAAAGATGGTAATAAATATATAAATATAACATTATATAATTATATAGCCGAATCCATTTACCGACATCAATAAATAAATACATTTATTTATTTAAAAATGACGTTTTTGTAAAGACAACATGTATTTAATTCATGGGACTTTTATTTCCTAATGCCACATTTATTTATTTTTTGAGACTTTTACGCACCACATTTTTTTCCACATGTATTTCCACACCACATTTATTTCCACTCCACATTTATTTCAGTGCTGTATTTATTTCACATCTCACATGCAAATGAGAGGGGCGTGGTTATCGTCAGACCAACGCAGCAGATAGCTATGCTACCTGTATGGGGGTGACAGTGGCATCGCACTGCCGAAAAGCATACAATGTAGACAAGCTTTGCCCATAATGTCTGTGTCGTCTCTGCCTTTGTATGGGAGTGATGGCGGTGACTTAGTAGCCTACGTGTGGGGACTTGATCTTTGATAGCTATGAGGTTGCGCTGAAGTTACCTTTATAAACATGGCTTTCGCTCGTGTGACGAGGAACTCGTCTGCAAAGCTAACAATCACTGCCAAACCCGTTTTGTCACTGAATGGTCATTAAAACGAGTCCAGTGGCAGTGGTTTGATTTAATATTGAATAATTCCATAAACCTGTACCTAATATCTGGGTTTGGTTATTGTGTACCGTGTTGAATGGGTCTTGGTCTTGACACGTCTTGGTTAGTTGCAACTTTAAATTGCCAATAATAACAAAGCGTTAAGAAACTTGACTTCAATTTGAAGCAGTAGCCTACTGTAAATCCAAAGGTATGGGTAATGTCTGGAATGGTCTGGCTTCACTTCAGGTCTCGTCTCATTAAATGGTGATGCATGGCACAATGTTGAGGCTAGATCGTTATAATCAGGTGCCTTATCGATCTAGTTATCCACATAATAGCAGAGCGATGTAGCGGTGGTGGCAGTGATTGTCTTCTTTGTTGCTAGCTGTGTTAGCTAACATTACCTGGCACTTATCACCCCCCACTACCTGTACATCTTGCACACGAACAGTGCTCGATAAGTCTCAAACTATTTAAGACTTCAATATCTATGTTCCGTAGAGCACTTATCCGCCCAAGTACCTCTACAAAATCTACTATCTGTGCCAAAATAATATATCCTGACAAGCCATGCCGCTCGGAAGTGCGATTCCACTGTCACCCCCATACAGGTAGCATAGCTATCTGCTGCGTTGGTCTGACGATAACCACGCCCCTCTCGTTTGCATGTGAGATTTGAAATAAATACAGCACAGAAATAAATGTGGTGTGGAAATAAATGTGGCGTGGAAATACATGTGGAAAAGAATGTGGCGTGTAAAAGTCCCATGAAATAAATAAATGTTGTCTTTACAAAAACGTCATTTTGAAATAAATAAATGTATTTATTTATTGATGTCGGTAAATGGATTCAGCTATGTAATTATATAATGCTATATTCATATATTTATTGCCATCTTTTTTTAATTTCAGAATTTATTCCATAGCCATATTTATTTATGTATGTATTTATCTATTTATTTACCTATTTATTTATTGATTTAACTAACTTTGACTAACTCGGCGTTCCATATGGGGCTGAACGTAGCCTACTGTATTACTGCCTGATGAACGATACTTTGCAGTGGACGCATTCATTCTGGTGTCTGTGAATGGCGCGTTCACTCTTTAATTTTGTTTAATAAGGTGCCAGATTTCTCGAGACTTCCAGGCTAAAAACACACCGTTAACAGTCTTTTGTCCAGGGTTACCCAACCTGTCAATCGCTGCGTGTTCTTTCTTTCTTTCTTTATTTATTCTACTGTCTATGCATGGCAAGTGTGAGAACGCCGAATTGCGTAGAAGCAGAGATATTGCAGACGGCAGCCACATTGAAAAAAGAACTGAACTAACTTAGTTCATTATTTGGAGCATTAAACTTAGTTAAACATTTTGAATTATGAACTATGAACTGAACTAGTTCATGTAGAAAGTGAACTTTCCCAACACTGCTTATTACAATACACATTGTGAATTGATTGATTAGCCATGATGAGTGATTAGCCTATCTAGCGTTAACTATTTTCCAACAACATCCTGCACATTGTTTTCAATATCTATCGTGCCGCTTCCTGCAACCACTTTTGTGTTTTTGATTGAAGGGCATGGGGTAGCGTAACCGCAATTACTCAACACACAAGGCAATGCAACACAACAGGATGGCAAACGATCACAACGTGTGGAATTGCGTTCAAATAGTACCATAGGTTAACTGAAAATATGCCCCCCAAAACGTAAATAAGCTTGACATTTATTAAGGGGAAAATCACTCATTCATAAACATGTCAGTGGTAGCGATCATTGTCAGTAACAAGGCAAAATGCGATAAAGCCTTGCTGTGTGGAGAAACTACCCCGGTAAATTGTAGGCTACTACTAGACTGTCTTGGTAGCGATTGCGTTGGTTGAATTCAATCGTTACTTCCGTTGTACGGTCTAGGCTGAAATGAATTATTTTCATGAACAGATTGACAAAGTTTAGGCTGTGGCAATGGAGTTCAGGTTAGTAGTCACTAGTCAGATAGGTTCACCTATTGAAAGAGTTTTGATTTAAGTAAGGGTAGTGCCGAACATGTGCCGCCATTTGACTTCCTACTAGTACTGTCCTGTAAACAGCTGTGGAGACGTTTTTGTTAGCTACTAGACTAGGCTACAACGTTGCAGTGAGCTACACTGGTTTGAAACCACAGGTAATGATAATTTCACCCACAAATCGTTTACTTGTAATCTAATGTCATAATAAATCCTACAACGAAAATGTATTTGTGAGGAATGTTAATTTTAACGATTGAAAACAGATGCATCACAGACCGCTGTAGTATGTGTTGCCCGGGCAACAGAGGCGCACAGGTGTGTCATATTGAAGGACTTACATTTATGTGTCTATTCCAATATCTAATGATGGTATTTGTCGTCATCTGCCGCTTGTCCGGGGATCGGGTCACGGGGGCAACGACCTAAGCAGGGAGGCCCAGGCTTCCCTCTCCCCGGCCACTTCCACCACCTCTTCCTGGGGGACCCCGAGGCGTTCCCAGGCCAGCCGAGTGACATAGTCCCTCCAGCGTGTCCTGGGTCTTCCCCGGGGCCTCTTCCCAGTATGATGGTATTCAATGACACAAATAAGTGTTCTAGAAAGAGTGGTCTGGAGTCGCAGAGGTCCGATAATATCAGCTTTAATGCAGCAGTTGGAAATCAACAAGTACAGAGCTCTAGGGTTGTCTACATTACCCTACCCGCAACAGAGTTTGGGCTGGTTCACGAAGTCCAACTGGCTATCTGTCACTGCCCCAGCATATATTATACAGTGCAATTGAAACAGAAATATCAAAAAAGGGTTGAGCATGTATCAGGGAGTTTGTTCTTCCCCACGCATCCCACCTGCTCGGGTGCTGTCTCAGCCCAGATTCAAGGTTGCTTCTGAAATGGAGAGATAACAACACAAAATACAGCCTGTTTCCCACACCCTGAGCACAGTTCTAAGTTCATAAGACATACATTTAATAAGCACAATACGTAACTTTGATACATGCATCCATAAAGTCTTACGAGCATTGTTCCCGTTGCTATATAGTGCACAGTGCCCGTGATGCATTTGGTGATTAAGTTGCCACAAATATTAATAACTGGAATTATAGATAGTGCCATGCCCGTGATACAGCTAATGATTATAGTTCTCGAATTGTACTGTAATATATTATAAATTCTTTAATATGACAAAGTAAAATGAGCGAATAGTTATCATCTAGGCCTCTTTGCTTGTGGCGTTTCTGTAGCTGCCATGCAGTAAAGCAGTTAGCCTAGCCATCTCCCAGAAGTTAACGAGCTGCTAAACTAATGTTCTGCTGGAGATAGTCACGCGAGTTTTCGTGACGTTCGTGACGTTCGTGACGTTCGTGACGTTTGTGACGTTCGTGACGTTCGTGGCGTTCGTGGCGTTCATGGCGTTAGTGACTGTGGCTAGCAAGTTAGCCACCGTTAGCTTCACTTTTTGCCACAAAAACTTAATTTCTACTTAAACCGTGCAACGGAACGTAAATCCCAATACAAGCAACTCAATGGCTACCAAGAGGAAACGTTTGACACCTAGGTTGTCTGTCTAGTCCAAATATTAAAAAAGTTTTAGGGGGGCAAAAAGAAATAATACTAGAAAAGGCTGTTCCTGCGAAACAGCTGCGAGAATGCTGAAAACCTGAATGGGGATAGCTGACCATGCTAAAAAAGCTGAAAATTGTGAACATTTTTTGAAAGTTATAAGCTGAAGCTTCAAAGCGCCCGAAATGTATTTTAAATAGGGGCTGGAGCTGGATGAAGGCATACAACTACGAAAAAGTGAAAACAATCAGAAAGAAGAGAAACAATGCATACAAATTTGAACATTTAGCAAAAAAAAATTGCTGGAGTTTCAAAAGGCCTGAAATGTATGTTACAAAGGACCTGCAGCAAGATGAAGGCACAAAAGTACAGAAAAGAGGGAGAAAAATGCAAAAGTACTGGCAGTTGGAAGATACTGCTGTAAAAGGTATTTTTGAAAGGACCTGGAGCAAGATGAAGGCAGAAAACGGAAGAAAATAAGAAAAATGCAAAACAAAAAGGGGAACATTTCAGAAAGACGAGCTGCAGGAAAATGTGAGTCTGGGTTGAACGAATTTGAAGGTAAGAGGACAACACTGGAATGACTGGAACTTGCTGGAAAAACGTAGCAACCGCTGGTCATTGGCAAGAGACTGGCAACATTTCTAACCTAGAATCTCAAAACGGAGGAGAAACTAATCCTGCGTGCCTGCACACCCAGTCCTGTTCAGACAATTTAAGATTACATCAAAATAATAATTCATAGTGCAGGGTTGCCGATGTTGTCGTTGTCCCTGGTGAGTTTTTTATACGTAAATGGCAAGATCATCCTACATCTAACCAGCGGAGCATTTCTTGCAAGTGTGTCAAAGTGGCACGTATTAACACCGTAGGCTTGAATAATAACCGAAGGCGAGAAGCAAGAGAGGATGCAATAGAAGATTTAATACATAAGCTAGATCTACTACTTCAAATTGAAAACGGAGAAGATATTAAGAGTAAAGACAAGTTACTTTACATCTGTGTTCAATATCTTCAATTAAAAGTAACAACTTTCCAGTTACGAAGCGTTTGTTCGTAGGATTAACGCCAGCTGCAGCAAACACTTAAGCTACCCCAGCCCTGGTTTGGCTGTTCGTGACGGTCAGCTATGACAGTAGAGCCTCGATTTTTGCAGACTTCTGTAAAACTTGCTAAAATAAAAACGATATAGCTATATTATTAGGGAGGACAAACGTTCTGCTCTCGATGTAATCACAACGGAGGGTTCCAAGCGTCAACAAATGCAAAATGGAACGTATTGCTCATTTAACATTGTGATAAAAAAACACAATTGTGAGATGTAATGTACAATACGATGTACGCTGATATTATTAGTACATTTACTTTCGAAAACAGTAATCAATTTTCGTTTGATGACTGAGTCGTTAGCGTAATTAGCCTCTGTTGAATGACATATACGATAGCGGTCTGTGATACATCCGTTGCCTCACATATCGATGAACCTTTTTATGATTTATGACATTATATTACTAGTAAACAATTCATGGGTACAATTGTCCTTATATACCTGTAGTTTTAAACCAGTGTAGCTCACTGTAATGCTGTACGCGACGCGGTTTAGAAAAACTTGGAATTCTACTGTTCTTTAAAATCTCGGCACTACCCTTACAAAAATCAAAATTCACAGATGAGTTTTCAATTGGTGAATCAGCCTGTCACTCAAATTAGAGCCAATACCTGTGTGAATACCATCCCGTATGTTGCACAGAAGTTTTCTCATTTTAAGTAATTGGTTGAGAGTACTTTGGGCCATTGCCTACAAACCTGAACTTCAATGCCACAGCCTCGATTTGATGTCATTGTGTTCATGAAGGTCTCCTCTACATGACAGGGAAAACCGTGAACATTTCCCAGCTGGGGGACTTTTTATAATCAAACTTATGTCTGAGGAGTGCCCCTGAGGATGTAGTTGATTGGTTTGCCTCAAAGAACGACAACTCAACAGTGACTAGTTTTCTTTTTAAAAGGCTTCTCAGAACAATGGCAACAAAAATGGAGACTGGAGGGTTGGATGCTTTTCAAGCAGGACCAGGTTGGTATGGCCATCAGAATAGACACTGACTGGAAAGCACAAGTATGCTACTATAACTAGAGCTTGTTCATGGGAACAGAGATCATTTTGTCATTCTCCTTTTTTAATTCAACCTTAACACAATCAACACAATGTAGGATTGTTTTGTCCTTGGCAAATGCATGGACCAGGGGCGTCGTTAGACCCTTTTCACTGGGGCACAGTGCACCGTCACTTCAGGAGACGTCTGTACAGGATTGTGAAAGCGACATTATCAGCGGTGGAGCCTACATATGAAGATGTGTTATGCCAAAGCAGTATTCCAATTAAAGCAGTTAAACTCAAACCGATGCCCGCAGAATTCCATGTCAGCGCGCTCTTCTGAGCTTGCCAAATAGACACTGCACACAGAAGTTCAGGTGTCGGATTCGGCACACAAGTTGGACTTGAGGTAGGCTAAGAAAACATTACAAAACTAGATAAAGTTTCTAAATGATAGGCCTACCGATCATCTTATTTTGACTAAAACAGAAAAACAATATTACATGAAGCTCAAAAGTATTTTGCGCTCAAATGAATGCAAAAAAAATTATGCTCTCGCATTTACTAATGAAGTCCCTGCTAAAGTTGATATCAAACTTGCGTATCTTACTGTAAGTTGCTCTGGAGCGCCTGCTAAATGACTAAATGTATTTGAACTGTTGTACGGTGGGTTAAGCAAGGGGAGTTTCTATAGCCGAGTAGTGCATTGTGCACAGCAAGCTTGGAAGAAAAAGATGGATATGAATAAGGGCCTGTGCCCCAGTAGAGGTGTATGTCTAACAACGCCCCTGCCCCCTGGCATGGACATTGTCAATAAGATGCTTGCATTTGCCTTACTGTACTGAATCTGATCCAACTCCATCAACTACTGTTTGTCTGGCAGAATAATGTCTCGAAGCCCAAATCTCATCAGAATCAGAATGGGATTTATTTGCCATGAAAGTTTGCACAGACAAGGAATTTGCTTTGGCAGGAAGGTGCATACAGTAAACATAGGAATTTTAAATTTAAATAAGTGGTCTAACTATACTAAGGATACATAAACTAGCAATACTAAGTGGAATACAATTAAAATAAAATATACAATAAAGTAGAATATAAGTTGCCAATTTACAATATAAAATACAATATAAAATACAAATATTACAGGAGTAGAGTGTAGTGCAAAAAGTAAAAAAGTTTTTAAGGACATTCAGTCAGTGTGAGCTTTGGCCTTGTTGAGGAGGCCAACAGCAGAAGGGAAGAAACTGTTTGTATGGCGTGAGGTTTTGGTCCTGATGGACCGCAGCCTTCTGCCAGAGGGGAGGGACTGAAACAGGGAATGTCCATGGTGGGAGGAGTCAGCCACAATCTTCTTCGCCCGTCTCACGGTCCTCGAGGTGTGCAGGTCCTCGAGGGAAGGCAGATTGCAGCCAATCACCTTCTTTGCAGTGCGGATGATACGCTGCAGCCTGCTCTTGTCCTTGGCAGTGGCAGCAGCGTACCAGGTGGTGATGGAGGAGGTGAGGAAGGACTCAATGATGGTTGTGTAGAAGTGCACCATCATTGTCTTTGGCAGGTTGGATTTCTTCAGCTGCCGCAGGAAGTACATCCTCTGTTGTGCTTTCTTGGTGAGGGAGCTAATGTTCAGTTCCCACTTGAGGTCCTGGGAGAGGATAGTGCCCAGGAAGCGGAAGGACTCCACAGTGTTGACTGGGGAGTTACACAGGGTGATGGGGGTGAGTGGGGCTGTGTTCTTCCTGAAGTCCACAACCATCTCCACTGTCTTGAGAGCATTGAGCTCTAGGTTGTTCTGGCTGCACCAGGTCACCAGGTTGTCTGCTTCCCACCTATAATCAGACTCTTCTCCACCAGAGCTGAGCCCAATGAGGGTGGTGTCGTCCGCAAACTTCACGGAGTTTCATGGACGGATGACTGGAGGTGCAGCTGTTGGTGTACAGGGAGAAGAGTAGAGGAGAAAGGACGCAGCCCTTGGGAGATCCAGTGCTGATGGACCGGGAATCAGAGACTTGTGTTCCCAGCTTAACTGTCAGACAGGAAGTCTGTGATCCACCTGCAGGTGGAATCAGGCACGTTCAGCTGGGAGAGCTTGTCCTGAAGCAGAGCGGGGATGATGGTATTAAAGGCAGAGCTGAAGTCCACAAACAGGATCCTGGTGTAGGATGCTGGGGAGTCCAGGTGCTGTAGGGTGAAGTGGAGGGCCATATTAACTGCATTGTCCACAGACCTGTTGGCTCTGTAGGCAAACTGCAGGGGGTCCAGTAGGGGGTCTGTGATGGCTTTAAGGTGTGCCAGCACCAGGCGCTCAAAAGACTTCATTACCACAGAGGTCAGGGCGACGGGTCTGTAGTCATTATGTCCAGTTGGCCTGGGCTTTTTGGGCACAGGGATGATGGTGGAGGACTTGAGACAGGCTGGCACATGGCATGTCTCCAGGGAGGTGTTGAAGATGTAGGTAAACACCGGAGACAGCTGGTCAGCACAGTTCTTGAGGGTGGCTGGAGAGACAGAGTCCGGCCCAGCTGCTTTGCGGGGGTTCTGTCTCGAACAGTTTGTTCACTTCTCTCTCCTGAATGGAGAGGGTTGTCACTGTAGAGGGGGGAAGGGGGGAGGCCTCACAGGTGGAAAGGAGTTGTACAGGACTGTCCAATTGTCTTTCAAAGCGACAGTAGAACTCGTTAAGGTTGTTGGCCAGACGAGAGTCGATAGTGGAGTAGGGGGCTCTGGGCTTGAAGTTGGTGATCTGCCTGAGCCCACTCCAGACAGAAGCAGAGTCGTTAGCAGAGAACTGGCGCTTCAGCCTCTCTGAGTACAGTCGTTAAGCCTCTCTCTCACCGCCTTGCTAAACCTGTTCTTCGACTCCTTGAAACTGTCCCTGTCCCCACTCCTAAACGTGGCCTCATTGTCCAGCCTCAGCCTTCTGAGTTTAGCTGTAAACCAGGGTTTGTTGTTGTTGTAGCTCACCCTGGTGCGTGTTGGTATACAGCAGTCCTCACAGAAGCTGATGTATAATGTCATAGCCTCTGTGAGCTCATCCAAACTATTGGAGGCAGTCATGAACATATAGCCTCCATAGCCTCACTGGTCCACTGTTTCGATGTCCTCACAGCAGGCTTGCAGCGCTTAAGCTTCAACCTTCTCCCTTGATGTATCATACTCTCTCATCATGTCTGCTTTATCAAATATTTCTCAAAAGATTGCTACCAGTGCTGTAGGCCTGTTGTAGATGTTGACAACACCTGTCTTGTGTCTTAGAAGAGGTAACTGACACCTTAGAAATGTGTACTGTATAGGTACCATCACTATTCACTGCAGTTACACTGGTGTCTGTCTAGTACGGTGGCCCTGAAGTGCAAAACAACCCCCCCAAACAAATGTCCTGGTGCACGTAACTCTGCCAGGCGATTGCATTTTGTACTTCTGTCGATCAATTTCATATTTCTTGTTAGTTAGCCTACTGCATCCAATCAGCGCTGAAGTGTAGTACCTACCCTTTCCGTTCAGAGTTAATGTAATGTGTTTTTTAGTTAATGTAATATTGTTTTCCATTTGGGGGAGCGTGTTTTTGTATTGGGGGGAGGTGAACAAGTCATCCAATTTGGGGGGAGTTGACTCGTATTCAGGGGGAGTGTTTTCATTTGGGGGATGTACTCACATTAGGGGGTGTGTTTTGCACTTCAGGGCCACCGTAGTCTAGTGTGTGATTTAAAGTGTAAATGAGATTAGTTTCCTAAGCAAACTAATACACAGATGTACTGTGTCACTATTTAAGAAAATCCACCAAAAAACTCAATGCCACATCTTAACTTGATGTCAATCTGTTCAGGAAAATGTCCTCTACAGGACTGTAAAACTGCTAAGATTTCCCAGTTGGGACTTCTGAGATATTTGAGTTCATGCCCGATGAGTGCCCGCACCCATTCACTGCAATGAAAAGCTTAATTGAACTCCGACTCGGAATTTGAGCTTCAGGGACGCATGACAAAAAATGACAACATTTGGCGTGTCGGACGTTTTAGAGTTGTTTATGTGATATGTTCCCATCGTATTTAACATACAGCAGTAGTAGGGCTGATACAGGAAGACACGGCGACACTCTGGATCTGTGGAGGCAGACTATGTTAATTGGAAATACGCGTAATATAATAATGATAGTCATGCTGAGCAATTTTATATGACTGTTCTGCCAAGCAAAGTGTGCAGTTTGGGTCTGATCTAAAAAGTCAGTGCTGGATCTGTGCAATACTAGTCATTTCAGTGAATCCCCATTTTAGTCATGGTTATCTTTCCATTTTATCTTAAAGCTCAGCATTTAGCCTATAACTTAAAAAATGTGTGTGGTAAAGTTATTTTGAAGTAATTTACTGATTTTGTTCAAGATGTGAAGACAAAAACATTATTAGCCCACATCAAGCTCAATTAAGCATGGCCTTCTTCAGTGTTTTGAATTTTATCCTATAATTTTCAATTGCTGCCATGTTCTTTTTTGGGTTATTATTCTCAATCTCCTGTTGAGAATATCGGTCAAAGGCTAGCCTACTGTCAGAACGGTTTCAGACAGCTCATCAAATTACGCTAATTATTAGTAGGCCTAAATGCATATACATATATATGTTAAGTAGATTTGGTGGGTCTACAATTTACGCATTTTAACGGTCGTAATGGTTTGACAAGTTGTCTCCCTTGCCATGTTAATTGCGGCAACATTGCCCTTTTTGGGGACAACTCCCCAAAACTCAAAAAATCAATTTACGCTGCTGAAACAACACCTCTCGGCTGATTTACGCTTTGCCTTTTGCGACATAACTCTTCTTTTCGACTATCGCCTGATCTGGGCTGCAGAGTCTAAAGGCCAAAATATGCTTCTGCGTCTCCGTTTACGGATGGGCGGGCGCACGGATATGCACGAATACGGACGGATAGACTGCGTTTATGGTTCTCCGTAGGCTGTGGGTGCTGAAAACAATTCACCGCCAGAAGAGTAGGTGGCGCAACAATTTTTGTTTAGATGTCGTTGAGTGTTTATTTACCTAGGTTACCGAGAAGTCGGAGCAAATTTAAAAATTAGCCGTTTCATCAATAAAACACACACATTTTCAGCAACTACACTGCGCATTTTTCGTCACATTTTAATTCAGATGCTGATTTACATGTACTGTTTAGCTGAAATATGAATTGTAAAAACTTTACAAGCAATGGCGGTCAAAGGATTCTGTTTGTCCTGCTCTCACGGCAACTCCGCCACTGACGCAAGCGGTTCTTAATACTCACCAATCACAGCCAAGGCGGTCTCCGTAGCTCCCCGTAGCTATGACGGATAGTTAGAAAATTCAGGAGGTGCACGTCAGGCTCTCCAAGGCTCTCTGAGTAGTGATGGGAAGTTCGGATCATTTTACTGATTTGGTTCTTTGAATCTCGTTCAGTAAAATGAACAAATCTTTTTTCGAGTCATTCGTTCTTTTCAACGGGGGGGGGGGGGCTATACGTCCACTGCAAACACGTATCATATTCTCATGTAGGTTAGTGCATGACATGTGCAGCAGTAGATACTATTTTTTTTTTTATTCCTTGCGAGGTAGTGTGGCTCAAACGTCCAGAAAGGTGGAAGGCCAGGAGATTTGCAGGAATTGAGCATTTAATAAAGAGGTTCTTCATTCCACGAACCATCAGAAACAAAAGCAAAAAAGCAAAATACTTAGCAGGTTCAAATTATAATTAACCAAAACAAAATTACCTTGTTGTGGCAGCACAACCTTCCCCCCCATCAAGCAACCCTTCACTGGCTTTATAGGGTGGGTCCCCTACCCCTAGCCCTCTTCAGACTGCCAAGATGCGGGTGATCTCAGCCATCCGATGCAACAGACACATACATGAATACACACAGTACCCCCCTCCACTTGGTTCAAACCATGATGTCATCTCTGACATCACCTCCACCATAAAATCAGGAAGTGCTGGGCGGCCCCCTCCCAAACTGGAGTCCTGAATGGTGGATCAGACCTCATGGCCCCAACGTGACAAGTGGTGAGTCCAGGCATGTTCTCACCCACTTTGTCACACCCCCCCCCCCCCCCCTTAAGACAGTCACTCCTCAAAGGAACGTGACAGGAAGTCCGCCACAACGTTCTGGCGACCCGGCCTATACTGGATCCTGAAACGATAGGGCTGCAGAGAGAGATAGCACCTAGCAATTATTATATTAGTATCCTTCATCCTGCTGATCCACTGCAATGCCCGATGATCCGTCTCCAACAGAAATTCATCCCCCAGCAGATAATACCTCAAAGTGTCCAGTGCCCATTTCACCGCCAAGGCTTCTTTCTCAATGGTAGAATACTTTGTCTCCCTAGGGAAGAGCTTGCGGCTGATGTACTGCACCGGCCTTTGATTGACCCCCTCGCCCTGCAGCAACACAGCCCCGAGGCCCATCCCAGACGCATCCGTCTGCAGGGTAAAGGGACAAGCGAAGTCAGGACACTGCAACACAGGCTCCCTACACATACAGTCTTAAGTCCACAAAAGCAGCCTCACACTCCGGAGTCCAGTTGATCTTGTTAGGGCTAGCCTTACGAGTTAGGTCACTAAGAACAGCCGACCTGCCAGAAAAATTGGGGATGAATCGGCGGTACCAGCCAAGCCCGGGAACGACTTCACCCTTCTCTTGGTAGTTGGAGGAGGATAAGAGGCAAGAGTGTCAATCTTACTCACTTGAGGGCGGATGACCCCACCCCCAATGACGTATCCCAGGTACTCCACCTCCTTCTTGGCATTGTGACATTTGCGCGCGTTGCATACCAACCCAGCCTGGCGGATTCGCTGAAGTACATCAGAGAGATGTTGAACGTGCTCCCTCCACGTCCCACTGAACACCACGATGTCATCAATGTATGCAGCTGCATAGCCATCCGCTCCTCTCAGCACCTCATCCACCAGCCTTTCAAAAGTAGCTGGAGCTCTGTGCAGCCCAAAAGGCATTGTCCTGAAACGATACAGCCCACTTGGAACCCTGAACGTGGTTAAGTCCCTCGAAGACTCTGTCAATGGCACTTGCCAATACCCTTTACACAGGTCCAGTGTCGTCAGATACTTGGCCCTTCCCAGGCGCTCAATCAACTCCTCCACCCTTGGCATCGGGTAGGGATCAAATGCCGAAACTGCATTCAGCTTTGATAAATTAATGCAAAATCTCTGTTTTGTGTCATCTTTCTTGAGAACCAGTACCACCGGACTACACCACTCCCCCCTAGATGGCTCAATGACCCCCATTAGCTGGGATCCTGGAGGTGGTGTCCCTAATAGGTTGTTGGTTGGGACATCGCAGGCGTATGTCATGTTGGATGACGTCCGTGCACCCCGGTTTGTCGCTAAATAGTCCCCCTGTCATGATGCCCCTTAGTTCCTCCTGCTGGGCCAATGCCAGATGCCCCAGCTCTGGGAATGACTGCCCTCCACCTGCAGAGGGGAAGAACTGTTCCGGTGGCTCTTCTGTCTCTGCCACCGCCCGAGCCCATAACTGTGTTGATGCAGCTGGCCTGCGAATCCATTCCTTTAACAACTTAACATGAAACACCTGGTACTTCTTGCGGCGATCTGACATATACAGTCAGTAGGAAACGGGACCAACTTTCTTGTTGATCACATAGGGCCCCTGCCACTTGGCTAATAGACTGCTGTCTGATGTTGGCAGAAGGAGCAACACTTCCTGGCCCTCTTGAAAGTATCTCCCACGTGCCCCTTCATCGTAGCCCTTCTTCTGGCGCTGCTGCGCACTGACTAGATGAATGTTGGCTAGTTCCTGGCACTGTTCAAGTTTGTCTCTCATTTTTAGTACATAATTAAGGACACTACATTTGTTCCCGGGTTCTGGTCCCTCCCATGCCTCCTTCAGCACATCCAGTGGGCCCCGTACTGCACGACCATACAGGAGCTGAAATGGAGAAAACCCTGTAGAGGCCTGCGGTACCTCTCTGTAAGCAAAAAGTAAAAATGGAAGCCATTGATCCCAATCCGCCCCTGAGTCTTCCACAAATTTCCTCAGCATTGACTTGAGAGTTTTGTTAAAACGTTCCACGAGGCCATCCGTCTGCGGGTGATAAGGACTGGTCTTGATTCCTCTGATTCCCAGCATTTTGTAGATCTCCCTCAAGAAGGTAGAGGTGAAATTTGAACTCTGGTCCGTAATAATTTCCTTGGGGATCCCAACCCTGGAGAACAGTTGTATCAAACAGTCTGCAATCTGGCGAGCCTTGACCTTCCTCAGGGGGAATGCCTCTGGATATATTGTAGCATAATCACACATTACCAAAATATGTCTATGACCTGCACTGCTCCTCTCCAGTGGGCCCACAATATCCATGGCTATACGTGAGAAAGGGGTGTCTATGACTGGCATGGGTATAAGTGGAGCTCTATCCCCCTTCCTCCCTGGCGCTGTTAACTGGCACTGCGGACACGACCTGCAAAACTGAACTGTGTCAGCAAACTGCTGTGGCCAGTAGAAGCGAGTCAACATTCTGGCGAACGTTTTTTGTTGACCCAAATGACTTGCCCACAGCACTGAATGTGCCAGTTGTAAAACTATGGGCCTCAAACTCTCAGGAACAACCAACTGATCTCCAAACCTGCTACGACGATACTGTTGCTCTGCCTTCAAAAGAAACCTCTCTGACCAAGTCTGTGAGCTCTGTTGACTCAGGAACACACCTTGAAAACAGGACTGCTAGGGAGGGGTCTCGCTTTTGAAGCTCTGCTACATCTCCAGGTATGACCGCTAAATCATCACATTCTGGCTCTGGAACCAGCTCCACTCGCTTCGTTCCCCTCACCTTATCCTGTCTCCTCTGAACCCTGCTCTTCCTTGCAACACCCTGTCTGGCTCCCTCCACCTCCGGGACCTCTCCCTCTGAAAAAGGTAATACACTCCATTCTACATCTGGCTCCATGCACTGCTTCCTGTGTATGGATCTGGTGACTGCCATCATACCCTCACATGAAACAGTAGAGTCCTTATCCTCTCCCTGCACCATCAACTCCCTAAGAACGGACAGATCCCTACCTAATACCACTTGATAGGGCAGCGTACCTATTACCCCCACTAACAGACCGTACAGCTCGCCCTTCCACTTCCCTCTGCTGAACTTCCAAAGATTCTGGTGAAAAGCTCATATACGTCTTACTAACCTGCTGGCCCTAGCCTGGCTCCCGGTTGCAGATTGGTAACCTTGTCTTGGGTCCCTGAACCTCTGTTCATTCCCACCCATTGTTGTCCCTGCCAATGCAGAGCCTGGACTGGATCTGTTAGTGACATAACCCTTCAGTGGCCGTCGGGCAGCGAGGAAAGCTTCTGCCAGTTCCGCAGCTTGCTTTGGAGTGGCTGGGTTACGCTCTTTTATCCAGGTGCAAAGGTCAGGGTTGAGGACTCTCAGAAACTGCTCCATCACGATCACATCCCCTATTTGTTCCTTCGTTTTCTCTTTTGGCAATATCCATTTGTCATACAAGTCTCTCAAGCGTGTCTACAACTCCTTGGGGGTCTCATTGTCTCCGACCGTAGCAGAGCGGAACCTCATTTGGTAAGTCTCAGGGCTTATCTCATACTTTTCCAACACAGCACCCTTCACCTTGGCATAGTCCATTGTATCATCCATGTCCATTGCTACATAAGCAGCCCGTCCCCTACCATTGAGAAGTGGTGCCAAATGCACTGCTCACTCCTCTTGGGGCCACTGACACGACCTTGCAATTCGCTCAAACGTTGTTAAATAGTGTTCAATATCTTTTCCTTCGTGATACGGTAGAATTTTTCGGCCTTTCCACCCTGGAAACCTCACCGGACCGGAAGACTGTGCCCCCCCCCTGAAGTCTCCAAGGGGTCTATTCCTGGCTGCACAGGCCCCGATTGTCCCTCCGTACCCACTTTGTCACATTCCTGCATTCAAATAATGTATCATGACAGTTTTTATTACTTGGTCATTTATTATCACAACAAACAATTGTTTGTTGCACTAAACTGCAACACTGCACTAAACTGTAGGTGTAAACGTAAAGTGAAAATAACAAAACCAGTCATTGAATTGAATTGATGTTTATTTGCCATGAAGGTTTGCACAGACTTGGAATTTACTTTGGCAGGAGAGCCTACCTAGGCAGCCATTAGCGGCGCCAACTAGAAAGGTTACAGCAAAGTATAACATGAGGAGAGAGGAGTACAGTGTGGGAACAGGCAAAAACCTCAGCACATAAACCCACAAACATTTACAACACAACATTACAAAAACACTTGCAATGGGGGGGGGGGGTAGACAAGCAGCATCTGGACCTGCAGCCATGGTAGGCGCTGGACACAGACCCGCCAGCCACCCAGGGGAAACAAGCAGTCGAAGGCGTTGGATGGGGGTGGGGGGGTGGTGGTGGTATCTGTAGTAGGTGAAAGTTAATGTGTGAGTAGGTCTGGGTTGGCGCCCTCGACCTAGGCCACAATCAGTCCGAGTTTCCCTATGCTTGTGTTGGCAGGGAGACATCCTTGGTCATGACCCAGAGACCAAGCCACAGATGACGGTTGACTATGATGACTATTGGTGGAGCCCGAAAACTCCGAAAATGTGGTGGCCGGTAGATCACCAATTTTAAAAAAACTGTGCGAGTGGCGTCAACTGTGGCGCAGTGATACTGTGAGTCGAGATACTATTTGAAAACAAAAGCGTTTTGTTATGAACAGTAATCTATTAAAGTCTGGACTGATAACGAGGACGTAGAGTGTAGCGATTGCACGGGAGCTTGACGACTGTATTTCCAGTTTTTGACATATGAGGATATTTGTACAGTATTAAATAAATATATTTAGTTATACACTGTGGTCTGCAGTTATCTAAAGGTAGGATATGTGATGTTATCCTGTATTCCATGCAGTCGGGGAATCTCCCCCTCCTGAACTCCCGTAGTGGACAATCTGATGGTAAGGAAGCGCAGAATAAAAAAAAAAAAAATTTAGTTGGATTGTACAAGGTGTTTATGGAACAAGAATCACTCAGTACAAGCGCAAATAACACTGCTGGATGTAATCTTCATGATAATCATGAAATTGAATGAAAAAAACGTGTGTGAGGAAAGCAAAATATATAAATATATTACGAGTAATGTTCTTCCCACATTCAATTTCTGTCTGACTACAGTACGGTCATCTGCGTCGCCAATTCCAACTGTTTTCAAAATGTGCGTAGGCCTATGGGAGGGTCAGAGTTTGCGTGGAGGACCGCACATTCTCCCGTCAAGTTTGTTTTTTATAAATCACAACCTTTGCGTGGGAAGAGGCGTACGCACATTTTCAGCCCCTTTTTGTGCGTACGCAAGCTTTATAAATGAGACCCCAGCTAATTAATTCCACGAGACAAGACAGAGCAAAGCAGGGAAGTTCAGGGAGGGGAGGAGAGAAAAATGTGACCGCCTTCGTCGAGAGCCAAAGAGAGGATCATTCACGTCCTACTAAAACAGCGGCCACGCGAAAGGGAATGAGGAAACTGTTTCCTCTACTAAAAAATACAATGCGGGGTCACGTGAAAAAAGGATCCAACGACTCGTAGAAAGACCGAGTCGGGAAATAAACGAATCGTTTGTTTCCTCTAGCTACCAGTACAGAGCCTATGCAGATCACGTGAAAATTTTTCCAAAGACTCGTAGAAAGACCGAGTCGGGAAATGAACAAATCGTTCGTTTCCTCTAGCTATCAGTACAGAGCCTATGCAGGTCACTTGAAAACTGATCCAAAGACTCGTAAATGAACAAATCATTTCTGTTTACTTGGACGAGCCTATGCAACAGTGCTGATGCGCGGCCACGAGAAAATGAACGCATGACTATTTGAAAGGACTCGTTACTCCTGAGTCCTTTTAAGGATTCATTCAAAATGAACGAATCGTTCACGAACGACACATCACTATCTCCGCGGACTGACTGAGAACTCGTAGAGGGCGTTCCACGGAGACGAGGGCGTTCACATGTGTCCGTTTTTCAAAAAACGCAGAAGCATATATCGGCCTGAAGCTTTTTGAGGTCTAGCTTGAATTAGCGTTGCCTGTTAGTGGAACGGAACGTTAGTGGAACGGCTTGAGGCTTAAGTCTAAGTTGACGTTTACCCAAGTGAGACTTCGGGTGCTTTCACACCTGACGTGTTTGGTCCGTTTCAATTGGACCATGGTCCGTTTTCTCTGAAAGTTTGCTTCGTTTGGAGAGGTGAGAACACGCATTCGAACTCTAGTGCGGATCAAACAACTGAACCATGGTCCCCCTAAAAAGATGGGACTCGGTCCGGTTCCAGGTGAACCATGGTTCGGTTCGCTTTAGGTCTGAACGTAATTGGACTTAATATTGACCTATTCCAGGAAGCAAACCAAAATGTAGTGCATTGTGGGTTGAAAAAGGAATTTACACTTGGTGGAGACAGCCGTGCCACTCATTAGCAGCAAAATTAGTTGAGGGAAAACGTGGGGGAATGATGAAGTGAAGGAACGGCAAATATTGGCTGATCAAATATTGCAGAGATACTTGTGGTGACACATTAGAGTAGGGAGGTATTGTCGTGGAAATTTGAGAGAATCAATCGTTTAAGCTGAAGTCGGGTGAAGTACAGAGTTAATGTTTATTTGACGTAGATTTAAACATAATAACGTTACCAACATAACATCATCAGCACACAAACATAAGACAATAACACAAAGACAATTCCATACAGCTCCATCTAGAATTCTAGAATGGAACTGGGAGAATCCAGCCCACCAGCACTACTCAGCTGATGGCCCTGAACCCCCTAGAACATTCAACAGACCATTTTATAGATACAATAGTTCTCAAAAGTGATTGGTCCATCCTACAGACATGAAGCTATACCAAACCTCTTCTGTCATTGGTTAAATCCTTAGAACAATACAGTTGAATCCACAACTTCATCTTCGGAACAACTGTCTCTTCCCCCCAGGTGACAAGAACTCTTTCAGGTCACCCAGACTTCCTGTCTCCTAGACTTCACATCTCCTAGTTAGGTGTTATAAAACTACAGGTGGCATCTCTACCAAATGAGTTGAATAAACATACATTGTATCAAGCTTCTTATCCAACTGTAAACTTCTTCTAAAACATATTAATTGTACATACGCCCAAAATGTATTTCACAGTATTTAAATTATTTAGTGATATACTGAAATAAAGCGTCATTATTGCACAGTGGACCAATGTTGGTTGAAAGTTAAAAACTTAAACAATTAAACGTGCGTGATGTTCTATGGAAAAGTTGTAGCTTGTCAGACGAAAACATATAATTCCCATGGTTTGATAACCTGGATACAATCCTGAGTAAAAGACCAACGAGCAACCCAAAAAACGTGGTTGTGCAACACCAAATCATAACAATTAAAAATATTGTTGCTGTTGCTCCATTGTTGTTCGTGACAAGGAAGTGATTTTCCCTCACACATTTTCTGTCAAATAGATTAACAACCTGTATGACCGCGTGTCATAGTTTTTTTTCAAATGTTGGTTCGCTTAAAACGGGACCGTGTGAACACTAACCGGACCTAATAAAAAATGCTGCAAAGTAGCAACTCATCCACTGATTCGGACCAAGCAAACGGACTAATAGGTGTGAAAGAACCCTTATTCATGTTGGCACAACTTGCGTTAGCGACGTTGATGGAACACCCCCCCGGGCCTTACGTTCTAAACTGATATGTTATTGTTTACGTTCCAAAAAAGGTCTTCGCATTGGTTTTAATAGACAGCATTCTACACTGGAATTCAACCAATACAGTGCCTTGCGAAAGTATTGGCCCCCCTTGAACTTTTTGACCTTTTGCCACATTTCAGGCTTCAAACATAAAGATATTTTTAAAAAAATCAACAAGTGGGACACAATCATGAAGTGTAACGAAATTTATTGGATATTTCAAACTTTTTTAACAAATCAAAAACTAAAAAATTGGGCGTGCAAGTATTTTGCCCCCTTAACTTAATACTTTGTAGCGCCACCTTTTGCTGCGATTACAGCAGTAAGTCGCTTGGGGTATGTCTCTATCTGTTGTGCACATCGAGAGACTGACATTTTTGCCCATTCCCTTGCAAAACAGCTCAAGCTCAGTGAGGTTGGATGAAGAGTGTTTGTGAACAGCAGTTTACAGTTCTTTCCACAGATTCTCGATTGGATTCAGGTCTGGACTTTGACTTGGCCATTCTAACACTTGGATATGTTTATTTGTGAACCATTCCATGGTAGATTTTGCTTTATGTTTTGGATCATTGTCTTGTTGGAAGACAAATCTCCGTCCCAGTCTCAGGTCTTTTGCAGACTCAATCAGGTTTTCTTCCAGAATGGTCCTGTATTTGGCTCTATCCATCTTCCCATCAATTTTAACCATCTTCCCCTGTCCCTGCTGAACAAACACAGGCCCAAACCATGATGCTGCCACCACCATGTTTGACAATGGGGATGGTGTGTTCAGGGTGATGAGCTGTGTTGCTTTTACGCCAAACATAACGTTTTGCATTGTTGCCAAAAAGTTTGATTTTGGATTCATCTGACCAGAGCACCTTCTTCCACATGTTTGGTGTGTCTCCCAGGTGGCTTGTTTACTTTAAACAACACTTTTTATGAATATCTTTAAGAAATGTCTTTCTTCTTGCCACTCTCCCATAAAGGCCAGATTTGTGCAGTATATGACTGATTGTTGTCCTATGGATAGAGTCTCCCACCTCAGCTGTAGATCTCTGCAGTTCATCCAGAGTGATCATGGGCCTCTTGGCTGCATCTCTGATCAGTCTTCTCCTTGTATGAGCTGAAAGTTTAGAGGGACGGCCGGGTCTTCGTAGATTTGCAGTGGTCTGATACTCCTTCCATTTCAATATTATCACTTGCACAGTGCTCCTTGGGATGTTTGAAGCTTGGGAAATCTTTTTGTATCCAAATCCGGCTTTAAACTTCTCCACAACAGTATCTCGGACCTGCCTGGTGTGTTCCTTGTTCTTCATGATGCTCTCTGCGCTTTAAACGGACCTCTGAGACTATCACAGAGCAGGTGCATTTATACGGAGACTTGATTACACAGAGGTGGATTCTATGTATCATCATTAGTCATTTAGGTCAACATTGGATCATTCAGAGATCCTCACTGAACTTCTGGAGAGTGTTTGCTGCACTGAAAGTAAAGGGGCCAAATACTTTTACACGCCCAATTTTTCAGTTTTTGATTTGTTAAAAAAGTTTGAAATATCCAATAAATTTCGTTCCACTTCATGATTGTGTCACATTTGTTGTTGATTTTTTCCCCAATTAAAAAAAAAAAAATCTTTATGTTTGAAGCCTGAAATGTGGCAAAAGGTCAAAAAGTTCAAGGGGGGCCAATACTTTCACAAGGCACTGTAGTCCAGTATTTTTAAGAAATGTAATCTTAAGTATCTTTAGTGTTTGCCGTACACATGTTATCACCGTTAATGTGTTACATCAATGTAAAGCTTAACTCTTTAATACTGGTACAAATTGCTATCGTAATTTGGTAGATACAACCTGAGCGAACTGAACCTATCATTTTAACATTAGGCTGTTAGCTAGATTGTCTTTTGCCATTTGTGTTCATAAAGTTTAATGTCCGGTGGCATTTTCATCTCTTTATATATGCCGTTACTGTAGCTATATGCATAACGTTAGAAGATATTTAGAAAATGGTGTGTAACTACAAGATGGAAAGTACTGTAACTGCACCTTTCTAACTTCACACGCAACGTCTTTTTGTCAAGCAGTATCAAGATGCAGAAAAGAAAGAGGCAAGAGAATATTGACACCTTTTTCAAGAGAAATCCTGTAAGTGAAGTTGAAAGCTGAACGTTGAATTTTTTTTACATTATACAACAGTAGCCTATTTCCATTAGATGTTGTTTGCATTTACTTCATGACATTACTTTTCAATATTCACTGAGGTTTGCTAGTGCAACAGCTGTAACTGTTTGGCCCTATTCCTTTACCACTGCCCATTATTACCACTTTAGGAGAGGAAGTTGCTGGAGGCATCAGTTTCAGAGAAAGCACAGGAAGGTTCACAGGTGAGCAATGAAATGAATGTAACAGTTTGTGAAAGAGGTCTATGAAGGAAGAGAGTCCATGTGTGTGTGTTTGTGTCATGGGTGGTGCTTATTTCCATCCCAGGTGCAAGCATATGAAATTCACAATTTCATTTTAAACGGTTTGATTAGGGTGTATGTGATGTGGCCAGGAGTGAGGAAGACAGAGATGAGAAGGGAGGAAAAGGCAGACACGAAGCAGACAGACACAGAGAAGACAGACCAGAAGCAGGCAGACCAGAAGTAGACAGACAAGAAAAACTGAGTCAGGGAGAGGTCAGGGAGGATAAGGATGAAGATGAAATGGTAGAGAGAGGAGCAGAGAACTCAGACATGGCTTTTACTCGCCATCAGTTCAGTAAGCCCAATCAACCAGATCCTAAATTATTTGCTGAACAGTACTTGGCCAAATATACTCTGAGTTTTCAAACTCAGTGGTACCGGAAATTCCCATGGCTCCATGTGAGTCCTGGTGTTGAGGGTGTATTGTGCTTTTACTGATCCAAAGCAGCTTGAGCTGTAATTCCTGTATGAAATGTGCTATATAAATAAAGTCTTACTTACTTACTAACAAAGCCTTTAACTCAGAGACATCACCTCTTGCCAAATGCTGAATCAGCATTTATTTCATCTGGGTTTAAAAATGGGAAAAAAGCCCTTGAGCGATTTACTTTGCATGAGAGATCTGATAGTCATAAGACAGCCATGACAACGCACATCTATGATGATCGATCAGTACAGGTCCAGCTATTTAGTGTTAGTGTGAAACAGCAAGAGGAAGCAAGGGGATGTCTTTGCAAAATGATTGGTGCTGTGCAGATGTTGGCTAGGCAGGGCTTACCTTTTAGGGGCCATGAATGTGGTGAGGGAAATTTTGAACAGGTTCTGAAGTACAAGTCAGAGGATGACCCCTCTCAGGTGGCTGAGCGGTGAGGGAAACGGGCTAGTAATCAGAAGTTTGATTCCCGGCTGTGCCAAATCTCGTTGTGTCCTCGGGCAAGGCACTTCACCCTACTTGCCTCGGGGGGAATGTCCCTGTACTTACTGTAAGTCGCTCTGGATAAGAGCGTCCGCTAAATGACTAAATGTAAATGTAAAATGAAATCCTGACTTTATTCAGCAGCGTGATCATACGCGAAGTAGTTGAAAACATCAGATCACTTCCACACCTGCAGTACTCTGTGACACGTGTTTGGAAAAGAGCAAGAGGCAGTGTGTTTGAGATATATTGACAAGGATTTAGTCCCTTGTGAAGTATTTATTGGATGAGGTTTCTTTGACAACAGGAGAAAATCTAACAAAAGTCGTCATGGATGAACTTGCTGGGTCACTGGGTTGTGTGGCCAAGCATACGACGGGGCATGGCAAATATATAAAATATAGCTGGCAAATACAATGGATCACAGGCCAGTGTAAGAAAAATACAAACTCTGGCTCCCTATGTTCATTGTGCTGGCCACTGTGTTAACCTAATTACAGAGTTCCTGTTTATCCGGAATTTTCTGGATTGGGTCAATGAGTTGGGAGTGTTGTTTGGGCAGTCAGGGAAACTGAAGGACATATTTAAGGGAATTTCAAGGTCTGAGGAGGGTGAGGGTTCATGTCACACTTTAAGACCTCTGTGTCCAACAAGGTGGACAGTCTGCACTAGTGCCATCCGCACTGCTAAACCAGTACGAGTGCATAATGAAGGCTTTAGTTGAGATGGCAGTCAGTGAGTCTGATGCGGCTAGTAAAGCCCAGGTAAAAAAAATAAATGCTAAGTATACTAAATCTTAGCATACTTGAGTATACTTAAAGAGTGATTAATCATCAGTATACTTCAAGCTATTGAATGATTAGTTAATTTGAAGTGTGCTATTTTGGAACAACTTATTTTCGTTGTCGTCGTCATCTGCCGCTTGTCCGGGGATCGGGTCGCGGGGGCAACGACCTAAGCAGGGAGGCCCAGGCTTCCCTCTCCCCGGCCACTTCCACCACCTCTTCCTGGGGGACCCCGAGGCGTTCCCAGGCCAGCCGAGTGACATAGTCCCTCCAGCGTGTCCTGGGTCTTCCCCGGGGCCTCTTCCCAGTGGCACGTGCCCGGAACACCTCACCAGGGAGGCGTCCAGGAGGCATCCTAATCAGATGCCCGAGCCACCTCAGCTGGCTCCTCTCGACGCGGAGGAGCAGCGGTTCTACTCTGAGCCTCTCCCGGATGACCGAGCTTCTCACCCTATCTGTAAGGGAGAGCCCGGACACCCTGCGGAGAAAGCTCATTTCGCCCGCTTGTATTCGTGATCTCGTTCTTCGGTCACTACCCATAGTTCGTGACCATAGGTGAGGGTAGGAACGCAGATCAAATGGTAAATAGAGAGCTTCGCCTTTCGACTCAGCTCCTTCTTCACCACGACGGACCGATGCAGAGCCCGCATCACTCGTGAACAAGACCCCGAGATACTTGAACTCCTCCACTTGGTTCAGGATCTCCTCCCCGACAACTTTTTTTGTACTTAATATATTTAAATTGTAATTAAATTGTACTAAAGCACAATTTAAAGTACATTAAGTGCACTTTTACATGCTAAAGTGAAACAACTTCAAGTATACTTAGTACACTTTAAGTATACGGCTATGTCCATATACTTAAAGGGGCGATTGACTGCGAAACCGATTTTACCTTGTCATAGTTGAATAACTACAGTTCGGTGGGTAAAATGAACATACAGTGAATATCAAAGTCCA
Source organism: Hypomesus nipponensis (assembly GCF_054491055.1). Lineage (NCBI taxonomy): Eukaryota > Metazoa > Chordata > Actinopteri > Osmeriformes > Osmeridae > Hypomesus > Hypomesus nipponensis. The sequence continues at coordinate 1,035,523 of NC_140375.1, forward strand.
TTGACACCTCTTTCCTATACAAATCTCAAAAAGAAAAAAATGGGCTGTAAAACGCTAGCTTTTCAGCAAAGCTACCCGTAGGACGGGGGACCTCCCTTTTTGGCTCTGGTCTGTATCTTTGTCACGCCCCAAAATGTACATCCAGACCAGCTCGAGGTAGCGTCTATCTCTGATACTAGTTTAGCTGCGCGCTGCTCTGTGTATGCTACTTATAAGGAATTACAAAGAAGAACGTTCTGAATTATAACAGGATATTGAAAATGGACCACGGTCGTAAATGCTGTGTTCCAGGCTGTACAGGGAAGGCTAACACTCAGTCTTCCCAAGGAGCCAAACATTCGATAGGCATGGCTGCTGTTGTCGGACAGCAGTCTGGCTTATTGCTAACGCCTGTCTAGATAATCTATTTGAAAGAACTGGAGAAAGGCAGGTGCTAGATATAGGATATGTTTGCATTGCTAGTAACTGTTACTAGTAACAACTAGACTGTAGTAGGCAAGGTATGTACAGTAAACTAGTTTAGCTTGCTAACGCAAGAGCATAGTTAGAATGTGTGATAATTTAGGCTAGTCTATTGGCAATGGCGCCAATGTTGTTTCATGTTCCTGACTGTGTTTCATTCAAATAAATAACCTGTGTCATGTAAATCTACAATTAACGATGCATGTTTGTCCTAATCTTTGTCAGGTTAGTTTTCAGTAAGATATCTAGAGCTAGCTAACTGAAGCCGAGTTGAATCACGATATGGTTTGGTTGCTAAGCTAAGCTAGGGAGGACAGACCAAAAATTTCCTAACAGTTTTGCTCCGTTTTTCTTTCAATTCCGTATGTAACCTAACGTAACTTAAACTAATCCGAAGTCAGATTTCAGTTACCTCTATTAGTTTTCTCACAAATCCAGTTTTTAGGCGTGATTTTAGGTCATTTTATGAAACGTTCCACCGCTTTAAACCTTGAGTTTTGTGGCACCGAGAAGCTGTCAAGCTCCCTTTAAGAACGCCATTGTTCTGCGTCACAGAGGTCTGCTTCTAGCCAGGGCGGGAAATATGACTTACATTTGTCATTTAGCAGATGCTCTTATCAGATTCTCTGATCTTATCCAGACTTACATTCTTTGTACATTGCGAGCTAATGCGGTGTCCAGTACTTCGCTATGAATAATTATGTTAAATCGAGACCACAAATATGCAAATGTTTGTCACGTTTAGCATTACTGCTGTAATGTACATTTTTGGCCACTTGGGGGTGTATTTAACATTGAACAGGGTATTTGTGTGTGCTTGTTGTGACATTGCCATTATTATTTTCAAATACCTTGATTTGAACACGTCTGTTTGTTTATGACGGACAAAAAGTATACACTAATCGTATTATAAATAATATACTTTATTTATTGGGATATGAAACTTATGGTCCAAAATGTAGTCATTGCCTGTGAAAAAACCTACAGGTTGATAGCTCTCAGAGGACAATTGGGCACCTCTGCATCCATGGTGAAGGTTCAGGGGAGCAACTTGTATCTATTACTTTTATACTAGCTATGACAGTTTGGCTTAACAGGGAGTCACCCCATTACAGGGCCCCCTGTCTCATATCACCAAACTGTACTACTTCTAATCGTATCTACTTTTATAGACATAGTCCGTTTTAATATTGCAAAGCTAAGTCTGTCCGTGCCGCACAGGCCCACTTGATCAGACAACCCAATGCTAAAACCAAACAAATACTACTACTACTTACCCAATGCAGCTATCAGATATTATGGCAGACCATTTGGCTTAACAGGGAGTCACCCCCTACTGGGATCCCCTGTCTCATATCACCAAATGGTCCATCATGAATATCCTCAAGCTACCACAAAGCCTGAATATTACATACCAATAGCTAAATGACACACTGCAAAGCTAAGTCTGTCAGTGCCGCACAGGCCCACTTGATCAGACAACCCAATGCTAAAACCAAACAAATGACTACTTACCCAATACAGCCTTTATATTACATACCCATCGCAAGACTACAAACCTATTTATGAATCCTAACCTCATTCTCGTAATAATCTGTGAGTAATGGGTATTCTACCACTGAGCTGGCTACTCTGTCATCTTCCTCCTATTCTATCTATTAAGAACCCATCTTTCCCATTAAAACTAACTACTCTGCCTGGCCACCAACATACACTATCGTCCTCACTGCTAATAAACATATGCGCTATTCTTTTCCCTACAAGATCCTCTGCACTAACCAGTATTAATACTAGTTTATTTTCCTGGTATTCGGTCCATAAGGGCAACCAGTACTTTTTTCTATAGCCATCATATTTTATTTTGAACAACATTTCATCTTTTGTTCTTTTACAATCTATAACTGTCCCATTAAACCACCTATCTAACCCACGCTCTACATACAAATGTTTAACTCTCTTACCAAGTAACTGCTGTGGCATTTCAATACTTGGAAGTCTGACTATACTCAACCCTCCCCTCCTCTAAGATGGGTCCTCTGTGGATGTCTACATCCTCAAACAGAGTGACCTCACCCTTCATAAACTGCCTGCTGTCTGCCTGCCACTCTCTAAGCTTTATAACAAGCGTTCTATACCTATCATTCATTGCTAATACATGTTCTTTCTTGGAAAGAACTCTCCAGAACAGTTCTGTAACCTGTTTGGAGATGATCCTTAATGCCCTACGACCTGCTATAAACTGACTAATATTAAGGTCAGCATGGACAACCTGAACTAACCTGTTCATTTTGAGATAACCGTGTAAATTCCAACAAGTCAGGGTAAAGATAGTAAACTCCTGCTGCATTATGGAACATTACATTAATACGGTTACCTTTGAATGGAACCAATGGAACATGATCAGAACCGTGCTTATTAAACAAGAAGGTTCTGAACTGGACGGGTTTGCCACTCTTCTCACAGCCGCGCTCCTGCACGGTCTTACAAACAGAACGGATGAGCCTCACGTTACCGCTCTCCCCCCCTGATTTAAGGGTTGAATCTAACTTTACGCAACCTACCTTATCTCCCTTAAAAACTAGTGTCTCCCACATATCTAAAGTAACACCTGTTTGATGTGCCAGTCCATCAATTACATGCATCCCACAAAACAATTCATTGACTACAGCAAGTTTAGACTTTTCTGAGTCAGGTAACTGAGTATAACCATCGACTATTTCTGGCAATATTTGCATATGGTACTGAGAGAGTATTTCATTAAATTTCTTCTTAGTACTTGCTTTATCGCCTATCAAATTAGTAATTTTTGAAAAGATCCTGTCTGAGAGCCCACCCCTATCGTCCTCTACATGCACCGTGTTGACTACATCATGCACCATTTCAACAATTGTGTCGAAAGTGCATTGGGCAGAGCCTACTTGCAACTTCCCTTTGAGCTTTAAGGTGATCTATTTGAACGTCTTTCCTCTTAATTTTTCTACCAGACTTTGTCTTTCCGTAGATTTGATTAATTTAGCTCTAAGCGATTTTATTTCTTTCTCAGCCTGGTATATTTTAAGCCCCATATCTTTACATCCCTTAGTTAATTTATCTATATCTACTTCTACTTTTTGGTACTCTACTGTTGTTAACTATGCTAACTTGTTCATGTAAACCAATCACTAAATCACTCGCTTCTCTAACATCAAAAATGTCATTTTGACTTGTCTCACAGGCATCATGAGACGCGCAGGGTGGAGTTTCTACAACTTCACGCCCATATGGAGGCGGTAGCTCAAACACCTCACCTAGACATGAGTCTTCACTAACTCTGACTAAATTATTAAATCGTTTTATCAGCTTACTTACCAAAGTATGTATTCTCTTCCATATGTTATCATCGAAGTCACATTCGTGGAGTTTAAAGTTATTTTTAACTATATTAAACGTTACAAGGTGCGCAGGCATTTTAAATGCTAATTTGTGTCTACGGGTAATAATCTCGATCATGATCCCATTTGTTAATGTTTCTAATGGTAATTTGCCACAAACCCTACTATTTGGATCTAAAATGATACCTAAACTTTTGCAAGTGTTTTGCTCCCCCTCACCTGCGAATACAATTTCAGTAGTTCTTGTCTTTTTATCTGCCATATAATTTATTTTCTTGCTAAATTGATTGCTGGAAAGAAAGAAAGAATATTCGCGCTTGTTTTTAAATAGATTTGCATTTCCTGACAGACAAAAAAGTTAATGATTGGTTCCAATTGGTGCTACGTGACAACAACATTTGCATATCACTACCATGAATCATTTCGGTAGAAAAATGTATTTAAAAAGTCACCAAGAGAGGGGGTTTTATATGACCAATGTTTGTTTTTTGTTCTGCACACTGAAAAGATGCATGTAAAGTCTAAATATATATTTATTTTTAAACCAGTAACCATGATCAATACTTGCATCCACATACGGGTATATAAATATGGGCTAGCAACTATTTACTGTGTAACTCAATCGGTGTGAGCATTTGAAGCAGCCTTGTCTGAGTCCTGCGCGGGAGTTTCTGAGGTACAGCAGGGTCTGACGTCATAGGTTGCAGAAAGACTCATTCAGGGAGCCAAAACACAAAATGTATGTCTTTCGATTTTCTTTAAAATTTGACTGTTGACGTCTTTATACGTAAGCTTGCTTTTCAGGAAGTGTCAGGGTGGTGCCGACATGCGGGAAAAAGTTACAAGGGAAAAACCAACCTTTTTCTCAATAGAACGTTCAGATTTCAATGCATTCCTATGGGATTTTCATCAACATGTCTTCAACTTGATTTTTCTCAAAATGTATATGATTTAAAATTGACTAAATATACCTTATTTTGAAGAAAACAATCTACTCTTTCATTTAAGATATGTCTCCCGGTGGTGCCGACCTTCTATGAAAGGTAGCCAAAGCACCAAAAACTATAAACATTATTTTCATACACTTTCTCAATATGTATTGCAACCAACATTTGATAGCATTAAGGGGTAAGTGTCTACATGTTAACTGGCATGTTTGTTTTTAATATCTCGATAGTAGTCGCTAGTTATAGAGCTAAGAAAAGGATGTGGACCTTAAAATTCCGGTGCCAGATTTCTCAGTGGCGTTCTTAGCTACATTCAGGCTAACTTAGCATTCGATTCAATGCGTCTTCTACCGGCGTTCCACAGTATTTGACAATTGGTTAGCCTTGGCCAAAAATGACGCGTTCTATTGTCCTCCCTAGCTAAGCTAAGGTTGCTAATGTTCTACCCACCCAAGTCAATCCAGTTTGCTTCAACAACAGAAGTGGAAACAAGTAATGTTATCATTTCAAATGATATGTAGTCAATCTGTTGAAAACAGTGTTGTGTAAACATCATAGATTTATTTGCGCGTTTTTATTTCAAGTCTCGACCTTCGGTGTTTCAGTGAGTGCTGCTGTTGGATGTGTTGCGTTTTTGCTCCCCAGCTTCACTCGTTGAAAACCAACCAATCAGCGCGCAGCTTATCTAAATATTAATGAGCATACCATAAAGTGTACTAAGTATACTTGAAGTTGTTCCACTTTAGCACATAAAAGTACACTTAATACACTTTAAATTGTGCTTTAGGACAATTTAATTACAATTTAAATATATTTAATACAAAATAAGTTGTTCCAAAATAGCACACTTCAAATTAATTAATCATTCAATAATTTTAAGTATACTGATGACTAATCAGTCTTCAAGTATACTCAAGTATGCCATGATTAAGTATACTTAAAATCTACCTTTTTTTACCTGGACCCCCAGAGGGGCATTTCGTCCAAATCCGAGTACAACCCGCACTGGAGTACAAGTCGCACTTTCAATGCAAATGTACCAATGTGCAGCCAACGTTGGGCGAAAGTTCCACTCATAATGGATAACTTGCATATACACTTGTAGTTATGGATAGCTATCTAACTAGACAACATTCACAATCAGAGTGAACACTCAAATTATCTAAACTATAGACTATAGCATTACACATATCAAAACAAAACAAACACAACAATAGAACTCCAAACAATGCTTATTTAACCAAGCTAATGCCCTTAACTTAGTAGCTTTTCAGCTTGCCACAGGGCATTCTGGGTACCAAGAGCAATGCACGAGTATAGGCGATCTTACAGCATTGTGTAACACACTTCGGTTGTGGATACTTGTATGTCCAGAAATAAAGCCACTCATTTAGTGGCAGAATCCATTGTTATGTCTACGAAATTATTTTTTTATACGTTTAGTTAGCTACCTTGCAAATCATGAGGATAGCCTATTGTAGCAGACCTTTCTATGTGATAAAGGACAAGGGTGTTTTGTCCCTCGGGAGTTGCTTTAGGCTTAATGCTGAAACCATTAATTTACGTGAAATCAGTGAGGGCTGTTCGAATGGCTATGTCAAGAAGACCAGTGGTAAAATACAAGTTTTGAAAAGATAACGCGTCTCATGGTCCACACGATCATATACAATTACATCTAAAACGAGCTTAAAAAGAGCTTGTTTATACACCAAAGTTGAATTAGTAATGTTAGCGATGCTAGCATTTTCTTGCTAGCTAGCCTATAACATTTCACTGGGTCTTGCAGCTGTTTGATTAACTGAAATTATTATTAAATGTTATGTTCTACAAGCCATTTGCCTACTTTAGCAAGTCACTGTATTTCCAAGCCCTGATAGTGCAACTGAGACAATACCGAAAATAATTCTTTAAGTAATAAGCCCCCGTTCAATTGTTGAGCATTAAATGGAGATCTTGAAAGAAGCCAGAAGAAGAAAAAAAGAGGTACTTTACTCTACTACACACTAGAGCGGCGGTCCCCAACCCCCGGGCCGCGGACCGGTACCGGTCCGTGGGTCATTTGGTACCGGTCCGCAGAGAAAGAATAAATAATTACATTATTTCAGTTTTATTAAAAAAAAATGCACTTTAAATATTTGTTTTTGTGTTGCGTCTTATTTTGAAGGCATGTTTAAATGTTACCATAGCGACCAGAGAGTGTTTGGGGCAGAGCGGGGCAGAGCCGCAGAGACATGGACATAATAAGGGCAGAGAGGATTCATGTTATGTTGTTGGCACGATGTTACGAGGCCGCTGCTAATAAAGTTGCATAAGAGTACACAGTGGATTCACGTTTATTATTGTATTTAGAAAATGCCACCGTTTGTATGCCGGTCGTATCATTTTATTTTATGTATTTATGCGCCACGCCTTAAAGGCCGGTCCGTGAAAATATTGCAACATTAAACCGGTCCGTGGCACAAAAAAGGTTGGGGACCGCTGCACTAGAGTACAGCAAATGTATACCAGAACACTGAAGGCTGATGAAGGGACTTCGAAAGTAACTTAAAATATCCTAACATTTCAGCATATTAAAATGTTTATTTTTAAAGTAAACTTTAAGTGCATTGTTACAAAGAAAATGTTTAGCATGCATTTTAAAATATACAAATAATATGGTTAAACACAAAGTTCCAGTTGTACACTTTTGTACACAAATTACATATACGTTTTACTTAAAGTATATTTTTGTATAATATATTTACTAAAAGTGTACTGTAGTACAATTTTTTAAAAGTGTGTTCAACGTATTAAAGTTAAAATTGGTAAAAGCATGATGGTAGTATACTTTTTATATATTCACAGATAGTACACTTTTTCTTAGTATATTTAAAATGATCTATTGAAAATGCGAATATGCTTGAAATACTCTGAAGTATACTTTTTTTTCACCTGGGGGCACAGGGGCTGTATGATACATTTCAGCAGGGAAAGGTTGTCATTGGTCTTTTATGTGCTTTGGAGATCACAGGGGAGTTGGAGGTTTTGAATATGTCCCTCCAGAGCAGAAGACTGACCCTAGATGGTATGTTTTCAGCTGTTGCCTTTGTTAAAGAAAGTTTCAGAAAAAAGAGAAACACAGAGAATTTTCAGGCTCTTTACACAAAAGCAACAAGGATGTGTGAGACACTCCATCTCACTCCTATTGCCTATCCTCGTGTCCGTATCCCACCTCAGCGCTTCACAGGTAATGCTCCTGCACATGTACGTGTCCCCTTCTTACTACTACAGGACTGAATTCTACAAAGTTCTGGATGTTGCTGACATGCAGTTTAGAGAAAGATTTGAGCAGGAGGGAATGCAAATGTTAAGGCACTTGGAACAAGTTCTCTTAACTGGAAAGATACATGGGGTTGTCCAACAGTACCCAGAAATCAACCCAGACATCCTCAAAGTTCAGCTTACATTGTTCAGAATGAAGTACAGCTTCCAGTCTAGTACTGAAATTGTTGCTGTTCTTCAAGGGATGACCCCAGAGCTCCGTGGTCTCTTTGACCAAGTCAAAACAGTGACCCGACTCCTCCTAGTTGTGCCTGTGTCATCAGCAGAGTCAGAAAGGAGTTTCAGCAGCCTCGGAGGCTGAAAACATGGCTTTGCAGCACTATGACCCAAACCCGCCTCAACAGTGTTGCTGTGTGCAATGTACATAAAGACAAACTGGACTGGGTAAACAGAAAAAATATTGCTGAACAGTTTGTCTCCTGTCAGAAAGAGCACTTTCGGTTCTTTTATTCAGACCGAGCCCCGGTAAATTGAAGAGCTAGCCAACTACTATACTTCTGCTGTATGTTTACTTTCTTCCTTTTTTTAAACTTCTCCATCAATTAGCTACCTGCTGCTTCCCGGACAAATGTTACATTACTCTGCCAGTCACTATCTTACAGACACTCGACAATGGCACATTATTTGTAGATAATAATGAATAAATGTTTATTTTGTAAGACTAAGTGAAATTGGATAATTTATCACGGCACACCTGACGATCTCTCACGTCACACTAGTGTGCCGCGCACAGTGGTTGAAAATCACTGTCTTAGACAATGACATTTTACGTCCTGGTGCATAATCATAATGATACGTTTGGAATATATATTCATCATTATCATTACACATTTTGATCTGAAACATTGATTGTATTTGGAATACATGTTCAACATTATCATTAGGCATTTTGATAAATCTGAAGCATTGATTATATTTGTATTCAACAGAAGCATAGGTTAAATGTTCATCCACTCCATGTTAATTTTCAATGGGAAAATCCATAAATAGAAGCAAATTCTATTCAATGCAATTTCATGCCACCGTCACAACCAATGGCATTTATGTTCCTGTGTCTCCACCCCTCTTTTACTTTGTCTGACGTTCCAAGCTATCAAATCTTTGTAGCTTTTCAGGGCTGCAAGTAACTACTTTGATCTAAGCGTTTGTCGACAATATCTCAGATTTATTGATGAATCTAGAGGAAACTTTTAACAACATTATTTTATGCAAAAAGTACACATTTTATTCCAAATTGACAATAAATAACATACTTAAATGTATGCTATTACAGCATGTGCAAAATAAATACAGACGTAAAAGACGAGAAGTAAACAGGCTTTGCTACATCAAATAGCATTAACAACAGGCCATGGACTATGGAAATTGTTGCTGCAGTGATATATTCTCACACTCTCTGAGAAACTCACCCTTTTACACACACTATCTCTTTTAGACACACTTTCCTCATCAAGAAGCCACTCATGGTGAATTGTTTTTTCCAAAATGAGAAAGACAGTATGTGTCTGCATAATCACATTTTACTGAAAAAACAATGGATTAAAACAAGATGAGAATTTATTATGGTTTATGGTGTCTGTTGCCTTTGCAACATTGATCACATTGATTTCTATAATATTTGTAAATTGTTTGTTATTTGTATTTGTATGTATTTTTTGGTGATAACACAATACTTGTTAGGCAGAAATGTAACTATACTGTGGCATCTATTAGTATGCTAATCATTTGCCCCTTTCAATCAGGTATGGTGCAAAAACTGGACCAGAAGCTCCCTGTTGCTAACGAGTACCTTCTGTTGTCTGGTGGGGTACGGGAGGGAGTGGTAGACATGGACCTCGATGACTTGAGTGTCTACGCCCGTGGAACAGACTACGACATGGACTTCACCCTGCTGGTACCTGCACTCAAACTTCATGACCGCAATCAGCCTGTTACTCTGGATATGCGCCATTCTGCACTGTGCCATTCCTGGCTCAGTCTGCGCCTCTTTGATGAGGGAACCATCAACAAGTGGAAGGACTGTTGCACCATTGTGGACCACATCAATGGAGCCACAAATTACTTCTTCTCACCCACGCTGGTGGCAGACTGGTTCTATGAGTCCATCAGTATGGTTCTGGTGGAGATCCAGAAGAAGCCCCAGCGTGGTATGCCAAAAGTGGAGAAGGTGGAGAGGAATGGCACCATCATATCAGTCATTCTTGGTGTGGGCAGCAGTCGCATGCTGTATGACATTGTGCCCGTGGTGTCTTTTAAGGGCTGGCCAGCAGTGGCACAGAGCTGGCTGATGGAGAACCATTTCTGGGATGGAAAGATCACAGAGGAGGAGGTCATTAGTGGCTTCTACCTAGTGCCTGCCTGCTCCTTCAAAGGCCGTAAGGAAAATGAGTGGCGCCTCTCTTTTGCCCGCAGTGAGGTGCAATTGAAGAAATGCATCTCTGCCAGTCTGATGCAAGCCTACCAGGCCTGCAAGGCCATCATCATCAAGCTCCTGTCCAGGCCAAAGGCCATTAATCCCTACCACCTGCGCAGCATAATGCTATGGGCCTGTGACCGACTCCCAGCCAACTACCTTTCCCAGGACGACTTCTCAGCCCACTTCCTACTTGGCCTTATTGATGACCTACAGCACTGCTTGGTTAACAAGATGTGCCCCAATTACTTTATCCCACAGTGTAATATGTTGGAGCACTTGTCGGATGAGACAGCGACGCTGCATGCCCGTAAGATCTCTTCTGTGCGCTCTGATCCTGCAGAACACCTGCGTACCACCATTGAGCATGCCAAAGCTGCCAACTGTCTGACCCTGGACTTGCAGTGGCGCAGTAGTGCCTCAAACCTTCCCTCTCCCCAATCGGACGCAGGTGGGGAACACCAGCCAGATGATCGGCTAGCTAAGAAGTTGCAACAGCTGGTAACGGAAAACCCTGGGAAGTCCATCTCTGTCTTCATTAATCCTGATGATGTCACCCGGCCTCACTTTCGCATTGATGACAAATTTTTCTAAATATTGTCCTTACCGCACCTTCTGTTTTAATTAATAAGCCTATTTGGTTTTATATTTCCCACACTGGCCAAACAGCATTTAGCAGTGTGTGCAGTCTGCTGATTTTGTTATCCCCTGACCACCCCTATCCCACTCTTTATGCCCTTTGTCACCTTAAAAAGGCCTTTAATGGAAGCCGAGGCAAAAAGGCATTGCCTCAGACTGAAGATTAAGGAATGTCAACATTTTCTTTTAGAGGTAATTATGGTACTTACACCATGTAACTAACAGTAAGAGGTAGAATTAACTAGTGACTGGATTTTTGCAAATGAATGGAGAAAAACACAGAATTTTTATCATGAAAAATATCCTTTCAGGGGAAAAGTGGACATTGTTTTAGAAAGACCAAATGCAATTTGTCACCTTTTTATCAATGAGTTAAATATATAAATCTTGTTTTAGTGTTATAATGTATTATAATGGTGTATCTACAATTCCTTATTTATATGTTGATGACAAGAGAAAATTACATTTTATTTGTACAGTCCTGTTTATTGTTATGTGTAGGGTAAAACCATCCCAGAAATATCCAGATAATCTATGCCAAAAACCTGCAAAAAAACAGACTGGCAAAGTGATTTTCTCTCCTCAAGTGCAATTAGTGAAAATACTCATACACATCTCTCTGTGAAATGTTAATGTAATTGTGTAGTTGGTATAATCCCAAAACCTTGTTTGTTTAACCTTTTTATAGAACTGTCAAACGATTGACTGTTCAATCAATATTTGCTGCTTTATGTTATAGAAATGTTTTATGACTGATTAGTTATGCAAATTAGTCAACATAGGTTGCGATGGTCTGTATTTGCTGTATAGACAGAACTGAAAACATTTGAGAATAATCAGTCTGGTCTTTTATTTGTACCAATCAGCACCCATATCTTTACCATCCACCATGCACCCCTATGTCAGTTTTCTGTTTAGTCAATTCTGTTAATGACATCAGAATAGGACCAAACTGGCAGCAGCAGCATCGGCAGGGAACAAAAACACACTGCTTCATCACCAATTTGGTTGTAATACCAGTTGTAAAGGAAATACAATGCATATAACAAAATTAAATCTAAACACATTGTTAACAACAATCTGTCACTGGGCACCTATCAATGAAATCGTGCATACACCATTTACGTGATGAATAAAATGTATAGTATCCCACGCTGCTTTTCCCTTTTTGTTTCCAAATGGTTTTTAATTTATTATAACGAGTAAGCGAGAAAAATATTGCCAAAGTATTATTATTGAACCACCTATGACAGATCTTCATCTTTATGCCAATCTTCAATCATGCTCTTCTTGTCCAACCCAGTCTGGAGAGGGCTACTTTTTTATATGGACTTTCAATATGCCATTAAGAATTCACATGTCCCTATTGCAAGTTCAAGCTCTTATTTTGAACACTTTAGAAATGAAGTGAAGTAGCAACACCTGAGTAACACAAACATTAAAATGTGAATATTTTCACTCTGGTATCACCAAGTTGATTGACATATTCCAGTCAACGAGCCCACAAGAAAACAATTGTTTTAAGGTGACGCAATGTCATCCGGATTTATCACATAATGGGGCTTGTTGGCACCTTTGCAGCCAGTGTGTTCTTGCCGTTACATTGCCCTCAGCAGGGGATAAGGGGTGCTCCTATCTGTGAGCTTGCATTCACAAGCCCTTGTGTGTGTGTGTGTGTGTGTGTGTGTGTGTGTGTGTGTGTGTGTGTGTGTGTGTGTGAAATCTATTACTGTGGGTAATAAGTTTCATATTAGGTTTAAACATGACTTGAACATACTTTCCTGTGTGGTTATGCATGTTTTACATCCTGTACCCACTCTGCCAGTCCTGCCGTTAGACCCTCATTAAACAAATCACATCCATGACTAAGGAATCCATCATCTGCAACAAGGCCTGGGTGAAGACTCATTCAACAGTTTTTTATTTTCATTGTACACGAGCCAGTCTGACTGTCTAGTCTGGCATACCCATAGATTAGATTTATTTGCCAGAATTTACAGGGAATTCATAGGTTCATCACAAATAACGTGATCTCCCTGGCATTTATCACTAGAGTGTTTTTTCACATGGGGACATGGGAATCCTTTTGTCCACCAATGAAATGCCCCGTCACACAAACAATAGCTGGTGAACCAGAAGAACAGACGGGTCCAGCTCATGGCAGTAAATAGCTATGGCTTTAGGTCACATGGCAAACAGTAAACTCAAGTGATTAAACTTTTAATGCAAGGTCTATTCACAAAGATGAATAGTGATAATGCATTAACATTGAAAGTTTTATAATTGTTTTGGTTCTTTCAAATTGTAAGACACACTATTCTGGAGTGGGGTGTGTTCGTTTACGGCATTTACCACACCATCGTTGGTGTTTCCGGACTCTGTTTGAGAAGATCCTTTTCATTGTCAATCCTGACGGCGCTTACTGCTTTTACGTTGTGGCTATCACTGGATTCAAAGATGGATTGTCTTCTTGAAGTTTTTATAGAGTTCAGAGTGCAGGAGTAGTCTGTCTCTGAAGTCAGAAGGTGATTGTTCAAGATGGAAGCTGGGTTGTCCTATCTCCCCCTCCTTTCCTTTGCACCTATTGAACAACGCAGACTCCAAATAAAAAAAATATGGCTTTATTAACTTACAAAAGATAGTTGCTGCCCATATTAAACCGTCCAGCCCAACAAAGCACCCCTTCATCGTCACATGCAGATTAGCAAGGTCCCCCACTCTATTGTCTTTTTGTATGGCCATTTGGTGATGTGATAAGCATACTGGAGGTAGTGAAAGAAGACTCATTGTGTTCGACTGATGTGGTTGGATGAGATTACAATTCATATTAAATCAATTTTGCACTCATAAAATGTATTCTTAGTCCTTTAAAACTGTAATTGAAGTTGTTGTCAGTCTAATTAGTGCATACATGATACGCATGCAGATATTATATATAAGCATTATTTAATTTAAAAGAAAGTACAGTATTTCTGCATTCCCTTGTCTGTACCATAGAAGCAAGGACATTACATACATGTGTGTAATCTATGATTGCATCCAAATGATTAGGATGTTGAGATTGGTTTAGACTATTCCTAACAAATATATTTTAAAAAAACTAAAGCAAATGAATGGTTAATAAGTCAATCTAGCATTAGAAAATATTACATTACTTCAATCTGTTCTACCCGCACACACAAGGTTTTACAAAAAATGCCTTAATACTTCAACGAATAATGTGACTGTGGGTGGCATTTTTCTTGGTGCAACATGCTCCCCTAGATAGCTTACACATTCACAGTAGAGAAATTTCCAAGAGTTTGGTCATTGGTCATTTTCAATGGCGTCCTCTAATCTAACAGCTTTAGAGACTGTGAAACCATCCCCCAGATAAAAAAGTTAGAGCACCAGAAAGGAGAGGGAGAGATCGGGTGTTGGGAAGTATCTGAGAGAACGATGAAGGGTAAGAGAGATAAAAACAAGAGAGAGGCACCTCCCATTGCAGAGAGACGTTAGTAGGTGTCAGTGAGAAGGAGGAGCATAAGTCCAACACCCCATATTTACACAGCTGCCTGGAGATGAGTTCCATTTCGAAGAACGACACACATAGACACACAGGCAGTCATGGCCTGCAGGGCCTGGAGGCCAGAGGAATCTGGGGCGATGAGGCAGTAATAGTTTATACGGCTTCTTTTAGAGCCCTTGACCGGGATCCGACCAGGCGTTTATTTCAAACATCCCAGGATCACACCAAAGTGGCAGTTAAAAGGTCAGCCTCAAAAGATGTCAGCCTCATGGAAGAAGGGCTAGTCAATGTTCTGGACTAGATGTTTGAGTGGACAGCTTTATACAGTTAACAGATGTGACATGGATGGATGCAGAGCCACTAGGTTGAGCCATGGCTGGAAACACTGGGCTGCTCTCGATTGATAGCCGACAGCAGCATGATAGTGTGCAGCACACTTTGGATGGTCCAAGGAATACTGCCAAGGTACAACTAACTCCCAACTAACATCCTTGTGAGTCAGCTATGTAGCTGGGCCAGGGAAAAAAGAAAGAGAAGATAGAAGGGGATAGGGAGAGATAGGAAAGAGGGAGAAGGAGGTATGATGCAAATAAAGTGTGGGCAAGTGTGTTGCTCTCTGGAGGAGGAGGACGTCAGTTTGAGAAACAAACAGCTGGGACCTGAGCCTGGGAAACTACGTCTCTCTATCTCTCTACCCATCTCTCTCTATCGTTCTCCACTTCTTTCTCTCGTCATCTATTTCCATCTTTCTTTCTACCTCTCTTTCCAAATCTCATTGGAGTCTAGTCCATTCAGAAGGTGAACTGAATTCCATTCAAATCACAAAGAAGCAAATTCACCAAGCAAAACTCAAGTATTCTAATGTCTTTGATCTCCTCCTTAAACGATGATGTCACAAAGCTTCTATGGCTGCTTAGACACATCCTCACATCCCATAATATGCCCAGCCAAGGACACGGAGCAAATGGTGTGTGAGCTTTAATGAATTTTCCCTGCTGTCTGGACTGAGGAAATGGAGGACACACTATTCAACACGGCAGCAGACACAGCTTATCACAAGTCACCTGAGAAGGGTTAAGATTTGTCACAAAAACCTTAAAAAAAAAAAAAAAAAAAATTAAAAAGAGGCTGATTTGAGTGAATGTTTAGGTTTTTAAATGGTCAGTTTCACGTCTTCATGTGGGTTTTTGTTCAAATTCCAGTATTAGGAAAAAGTTTCCAGAGGTGGACATGTCAGAATTGTCAACAATGTTTGTAATTGTAAAACACACACAAAAACACTTACACATTAACCCGAGTGTGATAACTCTTTTCTTGGATGTAAAAGCAATCCACGTTTGGGTGGACTAATAACAGGTGGACTTACTTTCTTTCTTATTCGAGAGAAAGTTATCCCTCCTGCACGGATACAAACCCTCACACTTTTTCAATCATAGTTCTTCAGAGGGAAACAATCAGTTCTCATCATGCTAGTTCTGCTTCTAAAGAGGGGGGGGGGGGGGGGGGGGGCTAAGGGGGAGATGTTCCCTGTGCCACCCCAACCAAAATAAAGGAAAAAATATGATTTTGTTTCCTTTTTTTTTCCACTGTATTTTGTCTATTTCTGCTCAGCCAATCATAAAATGTCTTAATATGTCATATATGTCATAAAACGTTTTACCAAATGCTGATTGGTTAATTGAGTGGTATAAACGTCGAGGACAGCATTGAGATACGTTTACTGTGAAGTTTCTGGACAGTTGACAGCCTCTTGTCACATCTGTTGGTTAGCTAGCTAAATTGTGTTTTTAGTCTTGGAGAAAAACGAGGGGAGAAAATAGATTTGTAGTTTTAAAATCCATTTGCATTCCAACATTTGTTTTTGTTTTGCTTTGCTTTTTGGGAGAGGGGTGTTAGAGTTGTTGGATTGTAGGCTGTTGCACGTGAGGAGCAATTTGCTTGCATATCAAATCTGGCTAAAGCACACAGCTGCAGCATAGCAGCACTCCTGTCAGGTTCGCTAGCTTCACCTCACTGGTTTTAGCAAATCAAAGTTTATCTCAGATTGTAATCACCAAATTGAAGCTTTAAACTGGATCTGGTTTATGTTGCTGTTTTTATCATGTTCTATTATTGCTGTGACATCATTGCAGACGGCTCTGTGTGGCAGGACATGGTCACTGTGTCAGAGGACAGTCAACTCCATCCTTGTAAGACATGTAGGTCACAGTAAGTGAAAAACTTTTTTACTGTGGATTTTCAGAAAGATCTTGACAGGACTTGGCTTTCAGAAGAAAGCTAAGTCCTGTTGTGTCCTGTTATGTCTGTGTATATATAATCTAATAAATATAGCTGTCTGCCTGATTTGATGTCTACTGGGGGGTATTCCAGGTAGCGGGTTTAACAAAATCTGAGATTAACCCTGAACTCTGAGTTGAGTTACTCTAACATGGGAAACTCCGAAGCTTCGGTTAAAGAAAAGCTGATATGAATTTGTTAACTCAACTCGGAGTACGGCAACTCTGAGTTTAGCGCGTGCATGAATACTACCAAATCCAACATCTATGGAGCTCCGATACTAGGATTCACCATGGCAACCGACGACAAAAAATGTTTTCCTACTTTACGACACTTTAGATATAAGTTTTATTTTGTGTTCATGGTCAATTGGTCAATCGGTTGTAGCAGCGTAGCCTATAGCTACAATTGGCGTGGGAGACAATTGCTGCTGAGTCAATGGATTCACTATTTGAATGCAATAGCCAGTCCATACATTGAACATTTAACCCCACTGTCCGTTAATATTACAGGAGAAAAAGTGGTGGACTTAATAAAATAGCATGTTCAATGTTATATTACATATAAAAACATACTACATCATATACGACATGATACAAAGTTTAAATATCAATTGGTGCCTATTTCAACTTGTAGTAGCAGTTTCCCTCAACAGAATGCTTTTCATCAAAGGATGATGATGATGATTAAGATGACGAAGAGACATTAATGACTGCTGCCGCAGAAATGGATGCAGAGAATTATGTATGGTAGCTACTGGTAGTTCTCTCTCCATGTAGCCTACTTTTATTTACAGGCTTTTTTGTAATTGTCAGTTACAATGACATTATGAGAATAATGAATATAAAAACTATTTGCACATTCTGACAATAGGGCATGCTGTATTCAGTGAGATGTTCATTAAATGGCAGGTGAAGTTTGCATATGGAACAGTGAAATGTAGCTAATGCAATCTCATGTATACCCAGTTACAAGTAAATTAGTTGTACAAACTGCACCTCGTGAAGAAAGTGCCAAAACTGACCAAGAGATGGTGTAGGCCTACTTCAGGTAAAATAATAAAGGCTAATCTCAAAAAAGATTTATTCACCAGTTACGAGAGAATACATGGTCACAGGTGATGTTAATTGTGGAACAATAACCTATATGAATATTAATAGTTGAATTTTCAGAATTTCTATTTTGACCAAGAGATGGTGTACTTAGGGCAGAAGAATAAAGGCTGATCTTGTAAGGCTATCAACCTGCCCTCACCTTTCATATGGTAAAACATGGAGAACTGGATGGAGTCTCAACTTGATGGCTCTCACATCTCATTGTGTAACTTACTGTAGCCTTGCTAGTCATGTTGATAAGTATGGGTCAAGATTCTGGTTTGATTGTAGTTGTTCTTAAGGAATTGTGAAGCATTGTTCTGTGGATTATTGATCTCCTGAGACGTTCTCCTCAGCTCTAGCTTGTCCTACTCCTTCTTCTTCACCTCTTGCTTTCTATCTGTGGTTTAAAATAATCATGGTAGAGTAGGCATAAGAGTTAACCTTCATTGATATCTTTGCAATATGATAAAAATGATTTAACCTTAATTTGACCATTCTTGCTCTGATTTAACCCAAAAATCTAAATAGTCAAATAACTGTAATTCCATTGGTATTGGAATTATTTGGTTAATGTTAATACACTGTCCTCACAGGTAGGTGGTAGCCTCGTGGTTCTCTCTCTCTCTGGCCTGAGCCACAGCCACGTTGATGCACCGCAGCCACTCCTCAGCATGCTTCTCATCCCGGGCTTTCAGCACACACGTCTTATTGTCTGTGAAGATCTCAAATGCCCGTGGCAGACCGCGATCACGCCGCTTCTTAGCCACCACCTAAACACACACACAAATCTGCAAATTCTATTTTCACTTTTAACAATATCTCCATCACCAAATGGTCCTACAAAGGTGCTTTTTGAATCCCAAAGTGTGTGTCCGAGTAGTAGAGTCAGTCTCAAAGTGAGTGGATTCAGTTCTGTGATGTTCATGTTTCCCCCTGGTGTTTGTGGAGGCCCACCTTGACACTCTGCACCTTGCTCAGCTCAATAGGGCTGTCATCCAGCTCATCCTTCTGGAAGAACAGAGAGTGTGTAACAGTTCAGTTTCAAATGTAGAGATATGGAGGAAAACATATGGTCTCAACATGTAAGACACACATGTTGAGTGTATCATTGCCATTGGCACAAGATCTGCTTTGAGTATGTTGAAACTAACCTTTTTGATTGATGACATACATTTCAGGGACAAACTAAGCTTTTGATAGAATTCCAACCTCGTTGCTAGAGGGAAACAAAAGGCCAGCACAGTATTTGTGATGTGGCCAAGTTCTGGTTGGAGTGGGATATGGATGGAGAGAGGGAGTTGAGGGTTTCATTATCTTGGTGCTTATGCAAGGTGAAACAAAAATGATATTGTAAGCCTGTGAGCATAATGAACAAATCTCTACCCCACACATGCACAGTTTGCCAGTGTGTATACCAGGATAAGAATGTGAATTAATCTCCTAAGTCCTGGTAGACCAAAGGATATGGCTATGGTCTATAAAACAGATAACCTGACACATGGATGGATACACAATACAACCACAACCACACAGCTCCAGGAATCCCTCGACTGAGCTTGGAAGAGACAAAAAGGAGCTGCTTCCATTGGTTGAAGGAAAAGCTGGGTTTAAAAAGTTCTGTGTTGAACAAGATTCTACTGGTTTTGTCAAGCATCTAAAATTATTTCCCATTCATATGTGTTCCTCAAAGACAGAGGACCTTAACATAAGGAAATGATTAGTTTGTTTTAAATGATCCAGGGGAGCCCTCAGAAGATCCCTCCTTTCTCCCTCGTTTGTCTCCCTTTGTATCTACATCAAAAACAAAGTACAAAATAGGTATGACAGCCACTAAACAGTACAGGCATGTACACACATACACAAAGCCACTCACACACACGTGCACAAAACAACACAACAAATAGACAAGCAGCAAAGCAGATCTAATTACCTTATGGCTAAAGTATAAAAAATATAAATGAAAGTCCAAGACTTTGTTTGGCATTGGCCTTCCTGATGATTAGTGATACTCAATAGTTTTGATTATGCAACATAATTTGCACAATATGCACAATAATTCTTTATGTCGTGAAGTCAAATGACTTCACACTTACTCTGGCCTCAAAGTAAGACACCCTTACTTTGGTGCCTTAAACAGGGTTAAGTTGGAGCGGTGTGAAGTTCTCTCATCAGAACACATATATTCCATAAACACACACACACAAATGCTATCTTCTGTTTGTTTAGACTCTTATCTTGAGTGCTATATGGCAGAAATTACTCATGAAGACTGAGCCAGAATTCAGAGTGATTTTCTGGCCCGGGGCTCCCCAAGAATAGTGTTCCGGAGCCAATGGTATTGCGCTCAGCTCTGAGGGTTCTGCTGAGAGGCTTAAGGCTTTGTCACATGACAGGGGCTCCACAACTTCATCATCACTCAGCTGAAAACTGGTTATTACCGAGGACATTTCCAAAACACAAGGCACAGTAAGTTGACAGCAGTTTGCTGGATAGCCATCTGATTGTATGTGTGTGCTATGAGTGATTGAAAGCGTGACATAAAACAGAGAAAGAAAGAGAAAAAGATGGCGAAGACAGGGAAAGAGAGAGAGAAGACGGCCTGGAAAGTACCGACTTGCTCTTCCTGAAGACCAACTGCTTTCCTGCCAGTGTGAAGTAGCGGGTCTTCCAGCGCTTGATGAACTTCCAGCATACCTGCTTCTCCTTTAGCTTCCCTTCCATCAGGCGCTGGCCCTCCTGGTTTACTACTGCACACACACAAATGCCCACACACACAAACACATATATACAGTACATGCCCACCCACACACATGCCCACCACACACACACACACATACAGTTCAATCATGAAAGTGGAAAGTGCAATACAAACTCAAACAATCAAATAACGAACTCAAGAACTAATTCTCAATTTTGAATATTTGTCACAGTGTGATTAATTAGATATTATAGCTCATTAGCATGATGAAGAACCCAATTAGAAGAGGGCAGACTTCAGTTGATTTATCTTTGCTATCCCTTTGCTAAGCTTGTACCTTGCTCAGGTTACCATCTACTGAGAGTCATAAGTGAATACTCCAATCAACTCTGTCAGAGATCCCAGGCAACACACATTATCTTGCAGGTTGGAGACAAGGTTCCCATCAACACACACCCATGATCACACTCACTCACTAACACACAACTACACACTCACCCACACAAACTGAACCTGCATATCAAATTGTAAAGGGACACAGGGAGGGTGAAAGGGCCTACACAATGGTTTGTTGTTCATGGTTGGTTACACCTGGATGAATAAAAGTATTTTAAAGAGTATTTGATATGAATAATCATGAAGTCATCTAGCAGACATCCAGACACACACACACACACAAGAATGCACACACACATAATGCACTTTCTCCCACGTGCACACAGCGCCAGGTTGGATTTGTAACATCCTGTCCACATCACACATCACACATTCTGGTTCAACCCATGTAGTGCCAGTAATACATGAAGATTGTAGACACCAGAACCAAACAAAGCAGAGCTTTGTTTCAGCCCCAATGAGTAAAGCAGAGTTTGTGTGTGTGTGTGTGTTTGCATGTAACAGTGTGGTTGAGTGTGTGTCCGATAAACTGAGTTGCTTTGCCCAATGTTAAACAGGAAGGATCTTTTATGGACACAGCTCACCCCCTGGGTTCTAGAACTGAACAGAACATTAGAGCCGGACCAGACACAAACTGGGGTATACATGATATGAGAGTGTTTGATATGGTCTTAAACGTAGAATTACTTCAACGATGCAGTCTAAACTGGGAGAAGATAGCAGGCATGTTGCTGGCTATGCAGTGCTGACATCCTGCTATCAGTAAGGTAGACTGAAGAAGGGAAGGATCAAAAGAGAGGCGAGCTAAGTGTTGGTATTATGGCAACATGCAACCACAAAGAGGGCTTTCTGTTTTCTTCTCAGTTCAGTTCAGAATGTTTTATTGGCATGACAGTTTGGGTTGAGCAGTATATATATCGTATATATACCATAGTGAGTTGGAGACTAGAAAATAAACAGATAAGTGCATGTTAAGATACAGAAAGGTATAGAACAATCACACAAGGTTGATTCACTGTCCCTTGTTGTGACATTGAGATACATATCTAGCGGCAAGACTTGCTGTAGGCCCTTCGCCCAGAGATATCCTTAATTTCTTGTATACATCAAGCTCTGTGTAGTCTTAAATTTACTGGTTACATTTTTTGAGATATTGATCTCTTTTATTTTTATACTTGTAACATTGAAGTAAGAAATGTGTTTCTGTTGGTGTTAGTAAAGGGGTGATGGACTGAGAAGGAGGTGTGCCAGGCAGTAACTGGTTTGTTAATCTCATAACCATCTGGCACAGGGGGCTCTTCTCTGGGTTAACTTCATGGACTGCAAGGGCTTTAGATTGAAGGGTTTCCTCAGGACTGGTTTTTGAATGGGTGTAAAATCTTAATGATCTTTTCTGGATTTTTTACGTTAATGGAAATTGGCCTAATTCTGCACGACATGCATTTGTGGGAGTTTTCCTTTGGATATTTAGTATAGGTATAGTCAGGCTAGGGCTTAAAGGGGAGCCAGCCCAAGGCCGCAGGGGGGAGAGAGAACCAGAGAGACAACCCTGGAGGAACGTTGCTATTAACCTTTCCCTCTTCTTTGACCCCCCAGAACCGCACTCCGTGAAGGACCACAAACCCCGGATGGGAAGACCCCTAATTTAATTTAGTTTGTCACACTACCTTTTAGCAAAAACCCATTTATGTTAAACCCTGTGTCTGAGTCCTATTTTATGATGTATCGGGCCTTCAAGTCTCCTGGGTTGCTACAACTGATATCAAACAAAATTAGCTGCTAAAGGAGTTTAGTTAAAACTGTAGACGTGCATGGAGTCCATTCAAGGCTAATCAGAGAAATGCAGGATGCAGCCATTGTTGCAGGTAAAGCAGTGTACACATATCCCTAGGTTTCAAGTAAGCTCCCAAAAACACTTGGTTTTAAAGGGTGTATACCCCTTCGTCTTAGCCCTACCCCTCAGTCAAAAAGAGTATTGGGACACCACTTACTCTCAAAACTCTCAAAAAGCACAAAACTAAGGGAGGGGTAAGGGATAGGGGTAAGACAGTGTATTGGGATTCGGCCTAAGTCTAGGAAGTGAGATATGGTCCCATATCTCACTTCACCCAATATTTTACACCAAATCTTAATTGGGATGTTAAAAAAAAAAAAAAAATGTGTTTGATTGCATAGAAAGCTCAACCAGCTTTTTCTTTAAGTGCATTCACTGCCAAGCATTTTTTGCCTGAGTACATAGATGTAATAATCTCAAATGTCTTTCCGCCAATGCTAAATTGAAGAAGTCTGTAATAAGTCCCTCATGCCAAATGGAATCAAAAGCCTTTCTAAAGTCCACAAAACAAGTAAAGTTTTAGCTGTTTTCGTTTGGTGTACATTTTTTTAAATTAGTGGTAAGGTGTAAATGTGGTCCGTGGTGCTATATTTTGGAAAGAAGCTAATTTCGTTTTTGCTCAGTGCACTGTGTTCATTAAGGAAGTTTAGAATTCTATTGTTTAAAATACTACAAAATAACTTCCCCAGATTACTACTCACAAAAATCCCTCCATAGTTGTTAGATTCACATTTGTCTCCACTCTTATAAAAAGGTGTTATAATCCCTTGATTCCAAATCCTAGTGTCCAGATTTTAGTATTAAATTGAATAACTTGAGTTCTCCTGTCTGCATTTCTAGAGAGCTACTTTTAAGCATTTCATTTCTAATGCGGTTGGGACCACAGGCCTGGCTTTAAGGGGCTGGATCTTTGTTACCAATCCTTCCTTCTAATCGGGAAATCAAGTGGATTTTGGTTGTTCTTAATTGTTGCTTCTAGTTTTCTTAGTTGTTTGATTTAACAGTTGTAAAAACACAGTTTTTTGCTGCAACTTTTAGGAACACGTTCTGCTGCGATTGCAGTACCCCTTTTAATTCTTGGACAATCTGCTGTTTTTCTTTGAGGCTAAACATTTGACATGTTTTATATGTTCTATTGTAAATAACATAATAGGTTTATGAGATTTGTCTGTGCAACACAGTCCTGCAAAAAAACGAAAAATATCTGCCTATCTCGCAGGCACTTTTGCAGCCGCAGTGTATCACATGCAAAACACTGTCAGGGGCCGGATTTCTGATGATCCAGGTGACATGCCAACCATATACATCCATCGTGCCACTCTGTTGACAAATATCAGCTACCTTATTGGTATAAAACTATCACGTGTCGAACCGTGCCACCAAAATCCTATTACGCTCTGAAGAAACTAGTTCTGCATAAAACATAGACGCATCGACAATCGACTGTAATTTCGACAACAAACTTTTTTTTGGTAGCTTAGCATGACTCATTATTTTTTATGCGCTAAAGATTGTGTAGATGCCAGACTGTGGAGCGGGATGAAACAATAACAGGGTTCACCTTACGGCCTATAAGAATGATTCTGTGTTCAGAATTCCTTGGGTGCAAAGAGGCCTACCCCCACCTCAAATTCTGGGTAAACATCCAAGACCCTTATCTTGGGGCTGAGGACTAAGAAGAGGTTTTTGATTTGGTTCTTTTAAAGGTCACATTACATGAAAACTTCACTTTAAGAGGTTATTTAACATTAATATGAGTTCCCCTAGCCTACCTTTGGTACCCCAGTGGCTAGAATTTTTGATTGGTGTAAACCAAGCCCTGGGTGTTCTTCTCCGCCTTTGAGAAAATCAAGGCTCAAACACTCTGTCAGAAAATCTGCTCCCTGTGACATCACAAGGAGCCAGGCTACCGCCCTTCTCTCTGCTTTGCCCGCCCAGAGAATCTGGCCTGCCCATGAAAAACGATTGTGAAAAGGCAAGTGCAATATCGTTTTTTCCTGGAGAGACATTATGGCTAGCAAACAAACGAAGCATAACAGTTGCTCAGTGTTTGTATGTACATATCAAAACAAAAGTATTTTTTTCCTTCGTCCAAGCCTCTGCACAACCAGTATCTTACTTGTATTTTCGCTGGAAATGCGCCGACACAACTTCCCAAAGTGTTGTATGTCTGCGCCAAACATTTCAGCAACTACTGCTTCCTAAACTTGAGCCAATACAAAGCTGGCCTTGCTGAAATTAAATTCTGGATCATTACTAACTCTCCTTGGTCAAGCTACAAACCTTGGACAAGTAAGTTGTGAACGCTATATCATTTTGTTGCCTTCCTGTAAATGGTTACCTAGCTTGCTACCCTTAGAATGTGGCTGTAACATTAGCTCTGCAGCTAACAGCAGAGTCACTGTTGCTAATGTAAAGGTAGATGGCATCAAGTGTGTGTGTGAATACAAGCGCTGTAACGCCAGTGCTAAGCATTCTCACTATTGCTTTTCAACTTCTCAGTTATTCCGCTGTTTTTTGGCCTTTAACTAGTCCTGCATACTTTCACCGATTCCTACAATTTTTGTATCAAAACGTTCAGCTCGTTCAGGAGATGATGGCTATTCTGGTATTTTATACTTTTATACTTTTTAAAGAATTAAGGTTTTTGTGCAAATTATTGTCCCATTAAAAGTAATGGTAAATCCTTTCAAATCATTAAAAAGATTCCTCCTCTTTCAAACTTAACTACTTCAGCATACTTTCAGCTAGAGACACCATTCAACCTTTAAAATGTTCACAAGACATTCAGCTATTCCCAAATGACTCAGATTTTTTCAAATATATTCAGCCAATTTTCAATTGTGACAGTTTTAAATACTTGAAAAATTGAGCTCCTTGATTTTTAGTATTGAGCAGCCAGCAGAGTGGCACACTGCTGGCTGCTCTTTTTCTGATCTTGGCTCGCCCACTGGCAGTGTGTAGTAGTAGTAGGCTACAGTACTGTCTTCAATGCCACAGCTATGGCTAAACTTTATTATTATCAGAAGATATCTTGAATGGGGCTTCCCAACGTTCTGCGGTCAACAATTTTCTCATATTTGACCATTGCTATGCATATTTGACCTTTGCCTGAAGTGGCCTTTTTGCCTCGGAGTCACGTCTTTTGTAGCACTCCGCAGTAGTCCGGTAATTTTTCAACCCCAGCATACTCTGTTGCTTAGCGACGTCAGCTGATTTGAAGCCTCAAGAACGTTCAAAGTCTATGAAGTTCAACGTCTTTGGAAAACTATTTCTCTGCTGATCAACAATACGAATGGTCGTCGTCATCTACCGCTTGTCCGGGGATCGGGTCGCGGGGGCAACGACCTAAGCAGGGAGGCCCAGGCTTCCCTCTCCCCGGCCACTTCCACCACCTCTTCCTGGGGGACCCCGAGGCGTTCCCAGGCCAGCCGAGTGACATGGTCCCTCCAGCGTGTCCTGGGTCTTCCCCGGGGCCTCTTCCCAGTGGGACGTGCCCGGAACACCTCACCAGGGAGGCGTCCAGGAGGCATCCTAATCAGATGCCCGAGCCACCTCAGCTGGCTCCTCTCGACGCGGAGGAGCAGCGGTTCTACTCTGAGCCCCTCCCGGATGACCGAGCTTCTCACCCTATCTCTAAGGGAGAGCCCGGACACCCTGCGGAGAAAGCTCATTTCGGCCGCTTGTATTCGCAAATACGAATGGTAAAAAAAATATTGTAAAAAGACACACTGTTTTAAGTTATTTTTGTTGGCACGTAGCCGTGTAATAAGCGGGATAATGTATAGAACGACGGTTATTATTGGGAAAATAAGCCCCGACAGGGCGTACAGCACCCCGACGCGAAGCAAAGGCATTTTGCTTCGCCCTGAAGGGGCTTATTTCCCCAATAATGACCGGCGTTCTATACATTATCCATTACAAAAGAAACGTTCTCATTTCCGGCACTTTCGTACAATCAGTGAAGTGTGGATAGCAACAGCAGCTAGCTTGCCTCTAGCAAACTGCTTTTTAATTAGCCATGTCTCCCTAAATTAATATCAAACTTATTTACGTTTTGGGGGGCTTATTTTCAGTTAACAGACGGTACTATTTGAATCGCAATTCCATCTGCCACTGACAAAGTTGTTACAGTAGCTTGTTTCAAAGGGGGTTTCTTGTTTCAAAGGGTGTTCTTAATGAATAATGCAATAGGCTCTGTGCACAATCGTACTGATGAACTTCCGCTGTAGCCAAAATTCGGGAAATCAGTTTCCGGTTCACTGGAGACCATCACCTGAGTTTCCAAAATGCTCAGCTTTAGTAGATGTCTCCAAGACCTGCATTTTATAAGCGTCAGTGACGTCCATCGCATCATAAATGCTTTTTTCCCCTGCTCCAACAAGCAAGCGGGACAGGATTCAAACTGTACATATCCAGTTATCTGCACAACTATGAGCGTAAGTAGTATAATGAGGTGTTCCGGTCGGCTAGCGTCTAAGCTAGTTAGCGATGTGTTAATTTGAGTGTAGTATAGAAGCTTGTTCTTCTTAATTGAAACGCTAACTGTCCGTTTTTATGTATTATCATTTGTATTTCTGCCCCTCTATCCATAATCGTTTTTCTTTGAAACATGATAGCTTAATATAGCCCGATAGCCCGAATTTTGGCTACAGCGTAAGTTTGTCAGTACGATTGTGCACAGAGCCTATATGAGTAGGCTAAATGCTTGAATATATCACTAGATGGGAAAACGGACCCACCTGCAACCGACAAAAGCACACCCTACAATTTCCCCTGAAATTGTACCCTCTCTAGTTGAAATTATTATGAGTGTGCACCTCTGCAAACCAGGGTGATCAGATGAGAATGGGCAAATTCGAGGCATCTTACAGCAACTGGGCTACGAGCCAGCTGAGTTACTGTCGCTAATGTAAAGGTATATGGCATGAAGTGTGTGTGTGTGAATACAAACGCTGTAACTCGAATGTTGTACACTTCTTTGTTATTTGGATAACTGTTCTGCTGTTGGTGTTATGGCGCGCAATATCCGCCTTTCTCCTCATTGAAATGACTATGAGTGTGCACCACTGCAAACAGGGTGATCAGATGAGAATGGTTAAATTCGAGGCATCTTACAGAAACGGGGGCTACGAGCCATTGCGATTCATCCGTTGTAAACATTAGCGCATGTTGCCGCCCCTCTCCTCCTCATTAGCATTTAAAGCTACAGACACAGAAACGTTTTGAGGAAAGCTCATTGTGGAACTGCTCGTATTGGCTGTAATTATGCACCAAGGCTGAATTTTGGTAAAAGATACTTCAGATACAGTAATAGGGAACCACTAAGGCGCTAAAAGCATTCAAAAACAGCATATCATGTGACGTTTAAGGAGATACTTTGAGACAAAGACGTTTTAACCGTCACCATCACTGTAAAGAGCGGTTCTGTTCAAATAGCTAGCTAGCACAACATGCTAACAGACAAACTTTGTAGCACAATTGCGTATGATGTTTAGTCTCCTTGCGGCCGCAAACAATTAAGTTTTCTTCACTTGTTCACCAACTGACTGTGCAATGCAGCAAATAATTGTTGTTTAAAAAGAGTTGCCCTCCAATTAGTTTTTCCCTGGGGGATGGAGGGTGACGAGATTCTGGACTAGTTAGTGGCACTGTTTGCAGGTGGACAAGGTAAGAATAAAATTGTATATATAAATATATATTGTGACGATTCGTTCCCCCCCCCCCAGGTGCAGGACAACAAATGAGACGCTGAGACGGACGGTTTGCAGCAACTCTTCGGTTATATATATTTTTGTTTTGTTTTTCTTTTGAGCGGAGCCAGAAGACCAGCAGGCACACTGCCGTACTTGGTAGCCAAAATAACGGTCAACAAAAAGAAACACTTTGTAAATAATGCATGACTGGTTATCAATTCCGCAGACGATCCTTCCACCGCCGTTGCGCCAGTCACTCTCCGGCTCCACGCTCCCTCCTTCATCTAATCGGGACCTTTTAAAGCAAGCACAATCATGAATGGGTTACACCTGTTGGTTGATTGCCCAATTAAGCGTCCTTAGGCCTACCTCCCCTGTACCCTGTATTCCACCTGACCCCTCACAATATTTTAGTGTTCCAATTTGAGAAAAACTCCACAGTGTAGTCGTTAAAGATGCACTCTGGTCCTATGTTCCAATATTAGTTGAATCAGTCCGAGAGACTGAGGTACGAGTTGAACCAGTCCGAGAGACTGAAGTACGAGTCAAACCAGTCCGAGAGACTGAAGCGCGATTTTTGTTAAGGGAAAAGGTACTGCATAAATTTGTTGCTGTTGAGATGATTTGTTGAAATGTGTTGGGTTTGGTGGTATTAATATTTGCCTATTTAAATCAACATGCTGAAGGCCTGTCCAACCAGAACTCTTGATATATGTGTAAACTGCCATTCTCTGAGAGTAATCCAACGTGCATATGTAGACTTTGGACCAAGTTTTATGTTGAAATTGAAATAGTACTAAGAGTTGATAGAATTGTAAATATAACCATGAGTAATTGTTTTACATGTTGTAAGAGGGTGAAATTGTCCCTAGAAAGAAATCAGAAGGCTGACATGATTCTAGCGAATTTGCCAGTCCGCTGTCTGTTGAACAAAGACTTTTACAAATTGCTATGATAGCTTTGGGATCTGAAAGGACATATCCAGGTTGTGGCTTTGTAAGATAATAGCTAAAGGCCTATTTAGGGTACTCAGTTTTACTCAGTTTTCCAAAAAACAGACACATGGGAACGCCTTCCGTCTAGGTGGAACGCCCTCTCCGAGAGCCCCGGAGACAGGCACCCACCCCTCGGCTTGAAGCAGTGGATGTAGAGGTAGTCCTTGTTGGACTTCTGGCTCTTCCGGTCGTTTTTATTCTATTAACTTCAGTCAACATTTACAAAACTATCTCCCCCAATAATTTTTGTTTGATTCTTGAACCTGGCTCATACTACTAGCTTTTTCATAGAAAACTTTTTCCTGATTTTTGCTAAGTTTGAAACCAATCCGAAATGGGTAAACTAGCACCCCATTTATTTGCTTACGTCAATAAAAGTTGCCCGCAAATGTGCTTGCGGATACTAACAGGGCACGAGCACAAAAGTTCACATTGGCCGATAGCCGATTTACATGGAGTTGAATGAGCCATAGACTTATATTGAATGGGAGAAATGGCTTGAGTTGCCTGCCCTGTTCTAGCAAGTTTAGCAAATGGTTGTCACACATAAATTAAATGTGATTAATATAGTTTATTCCCGTTATTTTAAAACAGATAAACAGATTTTTCTGTCATGAACGTTTTTACGTGTCATGAACGTTTTTACGTGTCATGAACGTTTTTACGTGTCATGAACGTTTTTACGTGTCATGAACGTTTTTACGTATCATGAACGTTTTTACGTTCATGACATGATGGCAAATATTATAGTATGTTAAGCGTGAGCATAGATTGTTGACATGTCTATCTGGAGCAAAGACGAAGATTAATACTTTAACTGATAACAATAATATTTTTATAGTTATGCTATTAGGTTGGGTATCACCACAACAACACTCAGACGCTTTTGTTAATGTATGTAGGCTACAAACACACACATTATTGTTTCTTTTTTGAAATGGTATCATTAAGCCAGACTGCTTTTGTGGGAGAATGAAGGTCCATTGTGAGTGACACTTTCGTCCCCACTTATGTCTTGTATATAGTTATGTTAATATGCTCCTTTTAAAGGCAAATGTTCAAGGCACACTTCTCGAGCTTTTATTTATTACATTATTAACACGTCTTGTTAGATCACGTTATATCCATTAATAGACGTTTGGTTTTCTAGGTTGAACATATAAAACACTGGTCCCATTTCAACACTGATGTGGCAGTGTGAATTTCGTGGCATTTCGTTTGAATATAAAGTTGACAGTAAGCTATGGTAAGTCTGCATTATGGAAGATTTTGGTTACCAAAATAACTATTAAGCTTTCTTTGCCTGGCGAGAACAACGACAGAGCTGTTCACGTTAACAGTTTATTTCATCCGATACAATGCGTTGGAAATCATACTCATATCACGAAGAAAAAAAGCAAAATATGTGATGAGTTCCATTTAGAATAGCCCTATATTTAGCCCTATAGCCTATTTCTAAAAAACAAATGAAAGGAATACTATACAGTGACATAATACATTTGCGTTAAGTTTTCATCATGTGTCTGATTCTTATCGGACTTGTACCCCATTCTGCCCATAGATTCTGCAACTGCAATGCCTTAGCTCACACGCTCGTAACCATGTAAATCTATACCAACTGGTTGTCGCAAAGTATGACGTGTACAGCTAGTTACAAGTGTGCACGAGGTCTCGGGGCAAGGGAAAAAAAGAGCCACTGGCTGTGTCTACTACCGCGCACTTGTGCACTTTGAGCACTGACTTTCAGTGCTTAGGGCGCTTCACTCACAAAACCGGCAGAATTCAGTGCACTGAAAGTACTCGGATGGCACACTGCAAACGGTCCAAAAAAACTGTGTACAACGATGGACACTACTTGCCCTAAACGGATGGCATCTTGGCAGCGGCGTAACAATGCCTTGGCGGGCCCGAGTGCAGATCTCACCAACGGGCCCCTTACCGACTTATTGACAGGCAAAATTATTGAGCTTAGCGATGCGCAGGGAAATTTAGGCTACTTATGATGTACAATTATGGGTAGCGACTGCTCCTTCTATGTGAAGATAAATGACGGTTTAAAAAGTGAACGCCTCTGACTCGCGAGTCTCTGGCTCTAGATATGCTTGCAATAGCTAGGCCTACAACACGGAATGAGCATAATGCAACAGTCAGTGATGAGCAGACATATCTGCGACGTTTGAAATAGAGCACAGAGATGAGAAGAAATCTGATCATTTGCCGATGCTTATCCGACGTTATGAATGATGATTCGATCTGTCATGTGTGCTATCTGGGTATTAGTCTAAAAAAACTGTCACTTCAATGGTGAATATTTGATTTTATGTTCGTTAGATATGCTAGTTTACTTTAGTTTATCCAGCTTTTGCTATTTTCCGGCTATCCTGCACATAGTTTAGCTACAGTATCTAACCTGGCTGCTGCCTGGTATAGCCTAGGCCTATATTTGCATTTTTATGATATTTAATAGCAATGTCAACTGCATACACCAGACAGTAAACATGTAAGGGATAATGTATAGAACGCCGGTCATTATCGGGAAAATAAGCCCCTTCAGAGCGAAGCTGTTCGCCCTGTCGGGGCTTAGGCTATTCCCGATAATGACCGGCGTTCTATACATTATCCTGCTTATTAAATGGCTACTTGCCAACAAAATTACTTAACACAGTGTGTCTTTTTACAATTTGTTAGCGTAAGGGGTCCCATTATCGTCCACCTAGCTAGCTAGCTCTCGACGCTCGTTAGAAATGTTACCAAAATGTCGTTATATTTCAAATTAAAAACGCTGTGTCACAGCTTTGTACTTTAATATATAGATACACACCTATATTATAACATTCCGGTATTGAAATCCAATCAGGATATGCCTAGAAATGTTACTTTCCTGATTTTAGCAGTTAGCCAGGGGGTCCCATTATCGTCCACCCAACCACTTTCAATGGATAAATGTCAGTTTGACGCTGCGGAAGGCAGATGCTACACATACGGTTTGAGAGCGTATTTACATACTCAAATCTCAAAGTAAGAAGCTGTAATTTGGTGTGCAGCAACATAAGATGTGTACATATCGATGAGTTACTTTCTTTCGTTGCTGCTGCATATCTTCTTTAGGAAATTAACGGAAGAAACGGTTGTGGACGATAATGGGGCCCCGAACGTTGGAGATTTAGAGTGGACGATAATAGGGCCCTTTACACTACCATTGGTATTTGTTATGGTATTTGTTACCATTCGTAGTGTTGATCAGCAGAGAAATAGTTGGCCAAAGACGTTGAACTTCATAGACATTGAACATTCTTTAGGCTTCAAATCAGCTGACGTCGCTAAGCAACGGAGTAGGTAGGCTTGAAAAGTTACCGGACTACTTGCGGAGTGCTACGAAAGACGTGAATCAGAAGCAAAAAGGCCACTTTCCTTGACAGCGGTCTGTTATTCATAGCAACGGTCTGTTATCAGAAGATATCAGACTGCAGAACGTTGGGAAGCCTCATTCAAGTGAATGGAGCTTTCTACAGCGTTAAGAACAGCCGTGTAATAATAGGTAATTAGCCTACCCTGGTGGCTGAGTTTCATACATTGCTGTTGCCGGGCTGGTGGTCAGACATAGCGTCCTCTTCAACACGCTTCGCCAAATGAGGATAGTTTTGACAGCTTTGCCACCCTTACATCTTGCTCTTTTCGTTCCTGCCGCTTTCTGGAGCCACTTTTATGTTTAGTGGGCATGGGGTAGCCTAATTCGCTTCAAAACGCTAGTGCAACAGAACTGTAGTATCCCAACAACAACTGTCTGGTATTCCAACAACTGGATGGGAACAATCGTGTGTGGGTGGGCGGGAATCTTTGCCAACAATATTACCCAGACATCCTTGCGATTTTTCGAGGGCAATATTACTTATTAAAAACGAAATTTGTTTCATTCAGCAAAAGGCAAATGAGGAAAAATCTATTATTTACTGTTGTTAAGACTGACTGTCTGAACTGTAAAATGTTTATTGGGCAGGTGATAGCTCATAATTATGAATAACTGACACCATAATTGGTTTAAGAGAAATGTTAAGAGAAATGTTTGCGAATTGATGGGAATATTATGTAGGTTACTATTTGCGGTTTCAAAGCGGAGCAAGGGGCCCGGTCAGGTGGCCTCAAGGGGCCCGGTCAGGTTGTCTCACTTTTAATATGAGATCGAGGACGGCCCCCCTTTCGCCACGGGCCCTAGTGCAGCTGCACTCCCTGCACTCCCTATATTTACGCCACTGCATCTTGGCTACGTAGCGGAAGAGGCTTTTCAACAGCTTTTTCCACTTGGGGTGGAGAAGCGCGTTCATTTTGGCAGGTTTTGCGGGTGTCGCGAGCAGATTTGCGTCTGTCACTTCCGCCAAGTGTTTAACATAAGTGTTCCATTTCAGACAGCACTTATCAGCGACGGAGTGCACTGAATATGTAAGTGCACTGTTTTGCAGTGCACTGTATTGCAGTGTACTTTGTTAAGTGCTCGGTAGTAGACACAGCCACTGTTTAAAGCTAGACCGGAAGACACGGAAGTGGAAAAATGGCCACGTCCAGTCTCGCGCTCTCGCTAGCCTCACTGCGCCACTGAGCTCTTTTCATAGAAATGAATGGGGACGCCATCTTGGAAGACAAAAGTAGCTTACTCTAATTATATTAACTCTATGCTTAGCTCTCATACTGGCGACCATATAAATATATGCTCGCGACTAGTTGTCGCAAAGTATGAGTATGTGCAGCCATGGACGGATTATGAAACCACGGGCCCCTGGGCCTGGATGTGTCAAGGCCCCCCCGCAAAAAAAACATTTCTCTTGGCAAAACATTATTTTATTTTTTGTCAGGAATAATATTGATATTGTTGTTTAAAAACGCAAAAGTACTCGAGTAATCAACAAAATAAACAACGTTTATATTCCAAAAATATTTGATAGTTGTAACCATAGACTAGAGTGTACATTTGTAGCCCACAGAACCCTCTTCTTGAAAAATTACTATCATAGGCTTAACAATATAATATCTTCAATAAATAGTGTGTCGGGGGTGTTTAGACACAGCTCTAATGCTATTGTTTTGCACTTGCTTTTTGGATTTCTCCCTTAAAAGTTGAAGGGCCCATATTGCATGGAGTACTCAGCCCCTCTAAAGTCCTATAGATAAACTGAGGGGATAAACACTCACTAGAAAGGTATCATGATGGTTTCTTTCTTGTGACATCTTCAAAGTGAATGTTTAGGCTATTTTTTTGTTTTATCAGTAGGACTTTTGGGGCCCTGTTAAAGACATTAATGACTTAAGCCTAGCATATACCGGCTACGGCGAATATCATCATATCAATACACTAATACATATCAAGTTAATAACAGCAACGTCACACAGAGACTCTGGGTTAGGGCCCCCCTGAGCTCATGGGCCCCTGGGCCTGGGCCCGGTATGCCCGTTGGTTAATCCATCTCTGTGTGCAGCTAGTTGCAAGCGTGC
This sequence comes from Hypomesus nipponensis, assembly GCF_054491055.1. NCBI lineage: Eukaryota > Metazoa > Chordata > Actinopteri > Osmeriformes > Osmeridae > Hypomesus > Hypomesus nipponensis. Next base: position 1,070,661 of record NC_140375.1, read on the forward strand.
ACGACTCTCGGAGCTAGTGGCCAAGAAGACGGCTTGAGTCACGCTTCAGTCTAAGCTCTGCACATCAACTTTTTGTAACACGGTGAAAAGTTTACTTTAATAGATGAAAGTTAGTATTCTGCCAGCTTACAGCATCGGTAGTTAATGTTTGAAGCTATATCTAAAAATGTCACACAGAAAGAGAAGCAGCGGATCAAACACCTCGGCTAGCAACGCTAGCATTGCCCAAGTCCAGGAGTCGCGTAACACTGCTGAACAGGAGGCCAATGTCTTGATTGATACTTGCCACAACTAGGCCGACTCGTGTCCGAGTGGGACTGTGTCTGAAGTCAGTGGCTGTTGAGGATTTCCCCTCCCTGCCTGTTACCCCGAGCAAGTCTCCGCCAATCCAAGAAAAGCATAGTTGAACAGCGCGGTGTTGATTCTGACATAATTGCAACTCTCTCCACGCTAATCAACACGAGGAGCGACGCCACAGAAAAAATGGTTAGTATGAAGATTAAGGGATTACAAAAGACAATTAACTTTGCCTGTTCAGAAATTAAGGATATGAAAAACAAGGTGAATGTAACCTGTCACGCTTGTGACAATTATTATTTAAACTCAATGTATACAAAAAATGTTTGGACTAGTAAAGGTTCGTCTACTGAGCAGAATTTGAGAATTAATCACAGCACACAGAGGTAGATTTTTTTTTGAAAAAGGGTGTTGACTTGTATTTCTTTTGAATAAAATAATAAATGGCATATGTAGCAATATACAGAGTGATATTATACAAGTCAGATGGTAAAAAAATTAAACAATACGATTCAAAATGCCTTATCTTATTACTTTGGGTGCACCCTATAACTATGACTAATTATAGGTCATAAACAAAAGAAAAACAGATCTCAGATCAATTATGCAAAAGTTCTTATACACAATAACAAAATCAGTTTCAAGGATCTGGGTTAGCTCGCCATCAAAGGTGTTGAATGTTCGAAGACTGTTCTGCTCCAAGAAAAAACCCAACCTGTTATATAAAACAGGCATCATTATAATCAACAATATTTAACATACGAACATCAATTATCCATTATCTACGATTACTTACACAACTGCACCAACAGAGTACGTTTTCATTAACAAGACGAAAGCTCACAAATCCAACGCTGTCCGATTTGTGCATTCACCCAAGCACGTAATGGCAGCGCACACACATGCACACATACTGTACACGTGATGCAGAGAGAAAAGAATAAAGTGAGGAGAAATCGGTCGCTCTCTCATCTAGCTTGAGCTAGCTAATCAGTTGTATGTGGCTGATCTTTCATTTAGCTTCAGCTAGCTAAGAAATCATATGTGGCTAACAACTTTTTGAGTTTACTCACCGATTCAAAGGAACAAACTATCACTGGTATCAAATCAGCTCTATTATACATTAGAACATGAACTTCTATTTATTCGGTTTCAGGTCTCTCTTAATCGGCTGCTTTCTGCACACTGAGCGTGAGCGGAACTCTAAAATTAGCAGGGTTTGTCTAAATTAGTGCAGCGCTGATGATTGGTTGGGCTTTTGACGGACGACCAGTTATGCCACTAAAATAAGGGATTTGTGTTTGCGTCATTCTTCGTTTTTTTCTTGCAGATTACATTATTATTATTATTATTACACATACATTTTGTTTCTAGTGACCCAAATTCACATGGGTTACATGAAGCTCGTGGGAAAGCGCGTGGTTAAGGAGGAGGAGAAAATGGCTATATGCCAAAGAAAAATCACGGTCCTTGAAAATTACTACAGTAGGTGGAATCCGCGTCTTTATGGAGTTCTCTAATCTGAGAATGAGAACGTGAGACGGGAGGTTATCAGAGTTTGCCAAATGATGTTACCGGAGAAGAAGGCTAAATTAGCAGATGTAATGGACACTGTACATCGACTCCGTGCTACAAAACCAAACGCTTCCAAGCCCAGGGGTATCATCCTCCGGTTCACCTCACGATTCTACAGGGACGCCACCTGGAAAGCAGCAAAAAAGTCAACCTTTCTTCGTGACAACAACTTGCGCTTTGCTGAGGACTTATCAATTGAAGACAGAAAGGAGAAATACATTTTGGCCAGCTGTAGAAACGGCTCGTGAAGAGAGGATTTCATGGGATTCTGTCGTTAACATTCCAAACATTTCTTCTACTCTTGAGTTTCCACCTTTTGCCAGTCTTCATAATTTTGAGCTGGCCAAATTTATATTTTTTGCTAATTGATTTTTAAGCTTTCACACAGTTTTAAGTTTAAATGATGTGCAGAGCTTGGGCTCATTTTCACTCGTGATTTGCAACTGCAAACCAACTTGGTCTCAATAAATTCTTAATTGTTCATATTGTCATTGTCTAGTCTCGTTGAATGCAAGGGGAATGTTGTGAAGCACAAAGCACTTTTTTTATTTGCCAAACAGTTTAAGACAGACTTTTGTTTTTTCAAGAATCTCATCCAATTACTTCTGATGCCAGTTTCTGGAGATCTCAGTGGGGTATTGACCTATGGTTTTGTAATGGCTCTGAGCGCTCTGCTGGAGTCATTATTTAGAAAAATAATTTTCATGGTAGTATTTTGCACTCAGAAAGTGACCATTCTGGTAACTTTCTTTGTCTTGTTGTCAGTAACAACAACACTGTATATATATCATTGTCAACATTTATGGGTACAACTCAACACTTCAAAATGACCAATTATTTGTCTCTATTGGAAGATGTATTCTTCATTGGCTGGGTAAGTTTCCAGACGCATCACTTTTGATAGGATTAATGTTGCTCCTATTAGCTCAGTTGACAGATTGCCTCCGGGACAGTCCACTGTGATGAACACACGTTTAAATGAGTTTACAGAACTGCTTGACATTACAGATATTTGGAGTGTTAAATTTCCTAATGATAGATCCTTTACATGGAAACATGTACATCCAAAACATTCTCTAGGCAGTCGCGTATAGATTTTTGGTTGGTGTCCAAATATCTTAATAAGGACACTGGGCCTCATTTCACCAAATGTTCTTACGAACAAATTTGTTCTCAAACCCCACTTATGCAGTTTTCACGAAGATTCTGGCATTCACCAATGTTTTCTTATTTGATATTTGTTCTTAGGTAAGAACAGAATTTACCCACACCAAAGAGCACTCTTACGTACAATTGAGAGCTGACATGTTTGCGCAAAATAAATAGTTATACCTTTTTCGTCCGTTCAAATTTAAAATTGAATATTTCTCTCCTTTATAATTTTCCAACTAATAATTTTCATAATTTTACACTTTTTTTGTTTGAATAATTACACACTCCACTTACACTTCTGCTCATTTGTAATGCACTTGGAATTTCCATTGTGTATGAATTGTGCTAGGCCTAGATAAATACAGTATTTTACAATCACTATGAACGTTTTTTCAATACCTTTAACAAGTTTCCTAAACTCTTAACACAGTGAGTACAACATCCGTCTGTGTAGGCTGTACAATTAACACATTTCTTGTTGCTTTGAAACAAAATGCATAGAGTAAACACACATTTTAAATGCTTGAACTTCTTTTACATACAAGCTTAACCAAGACCAAAACAATCAATTTTTACAGCCCAATTTACCAATGCTTTCACACTGTCAGCAAAACAGATAACACCATGTTCAAAACCTAAATTATTGGCTAAAGTCAAAGTGAACAGCTGTTTATATTGTGAATTGAAACAGAAATATATCCCCTGAATTGTATTCTATTGCTACTGAGAAACAGCTTAAGTTATGCAAATACTGTACATCACAGCTGATTCCCAACTAGGAAACACTCAGGTGTTGATGTTCTTTCAATTGCATGACCATATGGTATAGACAGTAAAGAGAACCTCTTTGGGCTGATCTGGTGTGGGAAAAAAACAATATAGAGCAACAAAAAAAGTAAGAATACAGTAATGCCTGCACAAGGGAGAGGAAGACAAGTACCAGGACAAGGGAGAGGAGTGGGACAAGGGAGAGGAATACAAGTACCATGACAACGGAGAGGAAGACAAGGACAAGGGAGAGGGACAAGGGAGAGGGAGAGGAGTTAGAATGTGTGGTGGCTCTCAGAGAAGGGCCGGAGCTCGGGTAATACTGTAAATGGAAGCTATATTGCATATTTCTTGCCCTGTTGCAAATGAAGCCTTTAGTGCAGCAATTATGTTATGTCTTTTTTTTTTTTCAATACAGTAACCGTACATTCTATAAAGCTACTCTGAGATGGGTCATTCAAAAAACTGTAAACTTGCCTTGCTTTGCCTTCAATTCAAATCAATTATGTTAACAGGGATCTTTGCCATCGAATAATAAGTGACTTATCACTGTATTTATAGACCAAAAGTAGGCTTATTCCATACACTAGGACTACACCACACAATGGTATTTATTGCTGCTGCAAAATGTTGCAGATCGTTCCCTGAGGAGAGATCACATCTCCCTTGACCATACCGATGTATTTGCAGAGAGTGACGAGTAGGCTACCTGTTCGTTTTTTGGTTTACGGTTTTCTGTCTTTTGTCGAGGCCTCCACCGTCTTTACCACGTCGTTTTGACATTTCTCTGAGTGTGCACACGGCCCTGCCAACGACCCTTTTATGACGGGGCGTTTACCTATAATAAATAGGAGCATTGGGGCACGAGCTTTCAATTTACGAAATATTGGGATTCATCATTCTAAGAACACACCTGCGAACAATTCTGCTGTTTAAGAATACTTCATGAATCACACAGATTTTTCTTAGGAACTTTCTTAAGAACAAATTTAAGAAATAACTGAGGAAGATATTGGTGAATGAGACCCATTGATGTTAAGATTTGTTCCCCTGTTACTGGCAGGGCATCCTACTGGAAACTTAACAGTTCTATACTTAAGCATGAGCTGGCCAGAATAGAAATAACTAAACTAATCATATTTCTGGAACAAAGCTGTCAAAGACAACTCTTACAGAAATAGCTGGGAGCTGTTTAAATATGAGGTTGGGATGTTTCTAAGGAAATATAGTTCTACTCTTGCCAAGGCTAGAAGGGCTGAAGAGGAGGATGTAATTACTGGGATTACTGCCCTTTGTCAGAAGCCTGCTGAAAGTCTACCAGAAGAAGACAAGTCAAGTTTATCCAATTTACAATTTAGTTGGATGAAATTTACAAAGCAAAGGCAGATGGAGATTGTATTAGGTCCAGGAAAAGATGGTTAGAGGAAGGTGAACAAAATTCCTCCTACTTTTTTAGATTAGAGAAACATCACTCGAAAGATAATAATATTCAACAACTAAACATTAATGGTGTTATTACAGATGATCCTAAATTAATATCTAACCACTGTAGTAGCTTTTATAAAAATCTGTATAGCTCAAAGTTCTGTAAAGAATCCTCTTCCCGCTTCTTAAACTCCTTAGGTAATGTGAAGTCAGTTGGGCGAGTAGAGAAGGACATGTGTGATGCCCCCATTAATATTCAGGAAGTTGTTGACTCAATTGAGCACCTTAAAAATAACAAGTCCCCTGGGACAGATGGCATAACAGCTGAATTTTACAAAGCTTTTTCTGACCAGTTAGCACCGTTCCTGTTAGAAGTACTCTCAGAAAGCATATCCTACATTTCACTACCTACCACCATGACTCAAGGTTTAATCACCCTGCTACCTAAAACTAGGAAATATTTGCTTCTCCTTGATAATGGCGTCCAATCTGCTCGCTCAACAATGATTACAAAATGTTTGCTTCCATCTTTGCTAAGCATATGAAAGCTGTTCTGGAGTTAATTATAGATGAGACTCAATCTGGTTTTATGGTAGATAGGCACATTTCCAACAATATCCGTCTGGTACTAGATCTGGTTGATTACTCAGATCTGATCTCTGAAGACAGCTTCATTCTCTTTCTGGCCTTCTATAAAGCTTTTGACACAGTGGAGCACTTATTTATTTTTCAATGCCTTGAGAAATTTGGATTTGGTGAATCTTTTAGAAAATCTATTAAAACCCTTTACACAAATGGCAACTGCTCTATTAAATTACTACACGGCTCATCCCCCAGATTTACTCTGAATAGGGGAATAAGGCAGGGGTGCCCAATATCGCCTTATTTATTTTTGCTTGCTTCCCAACTTCTTACGTGTTTTGTAAAATCCAGTGATTTGCAAAGTATCCATATTGCTCACAGAAATCTTATAAGTCAACTTGCAGATGACACAACCCTTTTTCTACAAACAGCTGAACAGATTCCTAGAGCGATTGATTTGATCGATCATTTTTCTAAAGCCTCTGGTCTTTACCTTAACGTAAAGAAATGTGAATTGTTTGCTATTAAGTCTGCTGCCCTCCATTTGCAATATCCCAGTGAAAGAACGTGTAACATATCTTGGAGTTACAATTTATAAAGGTCAAAAGGACAGATGCTCGTAAAATTTGAAGTAAGTTAAATCACTGGCTACTGAGAGATTTATCTCTGAAAGGTTGAGTGTTGCTTACTAAAGCTTAGGGCGTTTCTATGCTTTTTTATGTTTCCCAATCCATACATGTTGATGATAAGGTCGGTAAATCAATTGATCGTTTGTTATTTAACTTCATATGGAAAAACTGCACACACTATGTAAGAAGATCTGTCATTATGAATACATATGAGTGTGGTGGCCTAAACTTCTCAGGTTTCTCCACTCTGAACAATGTTTTTAAAATTAATTGGGCCAAACATTTCTTAAAAAATCCAACTTCAATATGGAACCTTATACCTAATTTTATCTTTTCCCATTTTGGAGGCTTCAATTTTGTACTGCTCTGTAACTATAATATTGATAGGATCCCTGCAAAATTGTCTGCTTTCCATGGACAAGTTCTGTTAGCCTGGTCTCTGTTATACAAACACAACTTTTCTCCACATAAATACTTCATTTGGAACAATAAGAATATACTATACAGAAACAAATCTTTATTCATGGAAAAATTGTTTAACAGCAACATCCTATGTCAACTTTTCAATGATGAGGGTGTACTACTAAGCTATGAGGATTTCCTGACTCTTTATAATGTTCCCATCACTCCCAGAGAGTATGCTAAAGTGTTTGATGCTATCCTGCCTGGAACTCTAATGTTGTTTAAAGGTATACCTAGGCCTCATCTTCATGAGTTGCCCTCTCTCTATCCCATTGATTCACCCGTTGGTGAAATGTGTTTCTCTTTACTCCCCCAAAATAATAAGTCTATTCGTGCCCTGTTTCAAAAGAATGTTGTTTCTATACCATCTGTTTATACCTACTGGAATGTTTGTTTATAACTTGTGTTGGCGGAAGGTTTGGTTCTTACCTCATGAATACCTATTTGTTAACAAGATCAGAGAGGTGTCCTACAAGCTGATTCACAAATCTTACCCTGCAAGTCATTATTTGAAGAAATATAAAAAGGTAATTGATGCTAACTGTAGCTTCTGTGGTAAGCATCCAGAAACTGTCTCACATTTGTTTTGGTACTGCTCAAGCGTGAAGACATTTTGGCAAGATACTTGCAGATTTGTGGTGGACCATATTCTGGCTTATTTTGTATTATTATGGGAGAATGTACTGTTTGGTTTTTATGGTTGTGATAAGAATAAGGAAAAACAATTTTATCCTATTAGTTATGTATTATTAATTGCGAAATATCACATTCATCGATGCAAATTTTCTAATAGAAAACCTCTCTTTTATATATTTTACAAAGAATTAGAAATATACATTCAAACTATATTGTATTCCTTTAATGAGAAAGCTCTCAAAACAATTGATGTCTGCACTTTCTATAAGGTCTTTGTATATTTTTTCTGTGTTGTACCCCCTTGCATTCTTCTATGTGTTTGCATACTCTGTAATTGATTGTATTTCTGCCTTCATGCAATAAATACAAATGTAAAAAGTCTCGGAGCAAGGAAAAAAGCGAGCCACTGTTTAACGCTTGACCGGAAGTGGAAAGATGGCACGGTCCGGTTTCATGCTCTCGCTTGCCTCACTGTGCCACTGAGCACTTTTCATAGAAATGAATGGGGACGCCATTTTGGAAGACAAAAGTTGCTTCTCTAGTAATAATAGGTGTGTTCGACTTCATGCAGCGCCGGTGTCGCCTGCAGCCGCCTGCAGCCTGGCTGACTTGAAGCAGCCAATGGCATTCTCAGCTTCAAGGCAGCTGACTGCAGCCGACTGTCGGCGCCGCCGGCGCTGCATGAAGTCAAACGCGCCTATTAACTATGCTCGGAGAGCTTGACGTGCACATCCTGAATTTCCTAACTTTTTGGATAGTTACGGAAACACCCTTGGCTGTGATTGGTCCGCTAATGACATCATCACTGTTGCTCCACCTACTCTTCTGGCGGTGAATTGTTTTCAGTACTCACAGCCTACGGAGAACCATAAACAAAAAATGGTCTATCGTATCCGTCCGTATCCGTCCGTATCCGTCCATATCCGTCCGTATCCGTCCGCCCGCCCCTCCGTAAACGGAATCGGAGTAGAATATTTCGGCCTTAAGGGCTAACTACTCTCCGGTGAAAACGTGGAGGAAGTGCATTCTGCTCTGTCTTGAGACAAAGAAGAGTCCAGGAAGTTAGATTTGTAGGAAGTGCATTCTGCTGAAAACAATACTTAAAGCACATGCGCAGACGTAAATTTAGAGAAATATACTAATTTGGTTACTTTTGAAAGATGTTACGTGATGAGCATTTTGCTCCATTTGCTATCAAGATTTTTGTTTGTTTGAGTATACCTCAAATGAGTTACAGAAATTCAGAGAAAAGATGGAGAGGGTGGGGCTAAAAATAGAGTCCCGTTACATTTAAGTTTTACAAAGGTGATCCCAGAGGGTAATTCTGCATAATTATGTGAGTATTAATGCTGAAAGATATGTTTGTTTAGATTAATTCAAAGTTTGGTGGTTAACAAGTGCGTGATCAACATTTGTTATAATTCCTAGCAAAAAAAGGAGGTAAAGCCTTTTCGACCAGAACTTGTATTCAAAGTGGCAAATTGTGATATGTGACGGTAGTCAATTAGAATAGTTTCTAATTAAATTGGAAGAGTTATACTTGAGCGAAATTAAGTGTAGAGAAGGTAAATGCCAACCACGTGTGTTGTTCAAAGAAAAGAAAACAAATTAAAGGTTTGTGACAGCGCGTGCTGTTTGTTTGATTCGAGTTTGAAAAGCGAGCTGATAGACAATTGTTTTGATAGATTTGAGTTCTTGGAGTAAAATTTTTGAGTAATTGAGAATGGTTACATTAAACCATATACAAGCTACAACATATTCAACTTAAATATTTTCATTTTGGGTTAATTTGGTCCGCAAATTTTGAATTAAGAAAGTTGACCGTGCATTACGCATGCTGAGGGCGTAATGGCTGGCAGATAATACATGCATATTCAAGGGAGTATTCTGTATTAAATACTTTGATAAGACTTTTGAGAAGTTAAAGAGTAAGGTTGTGTGTCTTATGGGTTTATGTTACATTGTTTAATTGTGGGTTTGAAAAAGGAAAAGGGAGCATTTTGAGTTATATTTTCTTTTGTCTTAAGGGAATTGTTTGATTGACGTGATTAGGAGTCGTAGTGTAATTCTAGCATTAATTACTAAGTCTAAGAGCAGTTTTAACTGTCCGAACATGGATTTTATGAAACAAAGTTATAATAACGATAGTTTAAAGCAAATTCAAATGTGGGTTAGATAATTAGTAAAAAGTTCATTTTTAAATCATACAGCGAGATTCATTTGATAATTGCAACCTTGTGTGTTATGGGAATTTATGGGAAGCTTGTGTTCAGTCAGGAAGGTTGTTTTTATTTGGCAAAGGAATATGGTTTGTCTAAGGGTTTGATTTAATTTGAAATTGTAACTTTATTATTATCTACATCTGACTTGAATAACCATGTGCACATCAAATATCCATTGACATGGAATCAATTGATGGCATTTTTTCCAGTTTGGGTTATTTAAAAGTGCTGTGTTTTTCACACATTAGTTTATTTTAGTTTAAGGAAATGTGAAATATTATGAGGAAATGATTAGAAGGGTACATGAGAGAGTTTAGTTGAAAGTGGATCATGAAAGATTATGAAATAATGCAAGAGAACAGAGATGATTGACACTTTGATGTTCTGAAAAAGGGAACTATGCACAATGTACTTTTATTTGGATTTTAATTGTAATTTGGTTTTAAGTTTTATTTGAGAGTTTTATCAGAGCCTGGCATACTGTTTGGGATAAACAGTTAGGCTGTGATGAGGTAGTATTAATAGATGGTATTCGTGCATATAACCTTTGTTCTGAAATAATTTGGAAAGACTCAACAAGTCTAATGAACTGTGGTTACGATGGTTTCAGCTAATTAGCTTATTTTGAACTGCAGAAAAACGAGTTATGAAGTTCTACATATCTAACCTAGAGAAAATATTGTTGGGGAAAATGTTTTGGTTAATAGCCAAATTAAGAACATTATTTGGTCTATATTTCATTTAAGAAGCATACGATTAAATTCTGGTTTGGGATAATGACAATGGTTTTTATTACATATTCAACAAAAAGAGGTGTGATTTGGTAAAATAGAGAATGTAAAGCAATTTAAGTCTTAAATTTTACTGTTTTAAAAGAAAGAAAAGGTTTTTTGGAGTGAAATAAATAAGGTTTTTGGAGTGAAATAAATTAGACTAAAAGTTGATTTTGTTTAAAAGGGAACAAGGAAACAGATTTCTAGACATAACTAATAGGAGTTGAATATCAAATAATGAGGTATTGTCTTATTATATATGTTTGCTCAACAATGGATAAATAGGGCAATGATCACCTGGAAAGATAAGAATTCTGAAGAACTTGTGTTTGCTTACTGGAAGTCGTTCAACTTCCTGAAGAGGTGGATCAAAACGCTAAACGATTTTATAAAAACTATAAAACTAGAAAAGATAAATCTTCTGCCAAATTCTTTTCCAGGTGAAGCAGTAAACATGGGGAGGTCATTTTGGAGGGGCGGGCTTGTCACACTGTAAGAAAGTAAGGGACATTGATATAGAGTCAGATTAGTTACTCACCACCGTCTCTTGAGGCACAAGTCTGACAACAAAGGGGAGTCTTTCTTTTATTGAAAGGCCCGTCTCAGCCTCAGTGAAGAAACCAACCGGCCAAGAAAGAGACATACGGTGTAGACTAAATAGGCTAAAAAGATAGGAGACAGTAAGCAGGGAAAGGTGGAAAAGATGGAAGACCTCATCCGATGGATTTACTCATCCATAGTATTGTGACATCCGTGGTACCATATGTAGCTTACTGTTGCTAATATTCATAATAGTCTTGAAATACTATGAAATAATATGGTGAAAAGATGCAATGTTTTAACTTCTGACTATCTACAAGGAAAGATTACGATTATGAAGAATTTGTTTGCTCTACTAGAGATTTATACTGAACATTGATTTTATTTTTCTGGGAATGCTAAAGCAGATGTGGCAGCAAAAGAGGCAGCCATACAGGATGTCTTAATGATAGGAAATGTGGATGAGACTGTCTTGAGAGATATGCAGGAAGTGTCACCAAAATGATGGGTTATGTAAATTCACAGGAGGAACTTATGTTACTAAACAATCTATTTTGTTATGTGCTGATTTGAGCCATAGGATGAATCATTTCTCAAACAGGAGGGATGGAGATAACAACAGAGTGTTTATAGCATATGGATTTGCAAACTATTAAAAACAAAACCTTAAGAAAATACTTTTTTAGCATACCCTATTTGAGAGAAGACATAATATGCATAAACTTTATTGAGCTGAAGAAATGTTGAAAAGATTCAGGAATGGGCCAATGACCTCTGTGAGAATTAAATTTTAATAACTGTATAGTCTACTTCGTTCTGAAATTCACAGAAAGGCGAGAGGGATGCTGATCACCCTATATATGTGTATTTGCATGTAGGCCTATGTGTAAATCCCTCTTTGATTTCATTGACTGGGGCATGGCCAGGAATATGATCAATTGATTGATCAGCTGGTTAAGCGCCAAGTACACTTTTCTTACACCAACGCATGCTGTGGCTTTGCCAATGTTTTCTGCATCGCCTATACTGTATAAAAATGTAGCCTACCTGACACGAAAAACCTGAAGGCTATGCAGAGAGTCTGAAGCACAGTAAAAGTTTCAAGTAGCTTTATTGTCCATTTCTTCACGTCAAGACATAAGAAGGAATCTATATGACGTTTCCCACTCTACCACAGTGAAACATAAAAAGCACAGGCACAACAGATAAGACATTTCTTAGAACATAGCGTTACATATTGACATACAGCAGCATAAGCTCATAAAGCATAGCTTGCTGCGGCGTGTGATATTTGCAATGTACGGCCCGAGAAGGTCTTGCAAATAAATGAGTCCTTGTCAGCTGAATCGATATCACTCAAACAAGAACTCATCCGTGTGAAATAAAGGATCTTGGCGATCGTGAAGAAGTCTATTGGTATGGAAAGTTAATTGAACTATACCTCCTTGGTCAGCTGGGTCTCTCAAAAAGGGAGCTGCCAATTATTTTCCGGGGGTGTGGCAAGCTTATCCAGCTACACTTAAGTTAGCCTGCTCTCGAGCAGGTTAGTGCTAATTGATATGTTACTATGGTGATTTATCTAAACTTGCTTCTACGAACCAAAAATAGGGGCGTGTTTTATTTTAGCCTGAAAATTAGCTCGCTAAACTGCTTAGCGAGCTACGACGAATACCCCCCTGGTTGCACTACAGAAAGTTGATATTAATTTGAAAACAAACAGAAATTGAGAACATGTAAGGAGATTCCAGGATGTGTGTCTTAGCAGCAGGCTGGAGAGAAATGTCTGTTGACCTAAGGTCCTAACCCATGATCACCTTCGGGGGAGGGTGAGCTTCTTTTTCCATCTATAAAATGGAGATCAGTTTGCGGGGGAGTACATCTGGAGACAAAATCTGGGGTGACTTAGGGGTTAAACAGGTTCTGTTTGGTTAACTAAGGGTTATGACTCCCTGACCAGGAGAGAAATGCTTATCACCTAACCTGGAGAGGAAGAGCACAATCAGGGCTTGGTTTATTCTGTCATTGAATAGCGTTTACTGAATGGTTGATTATTTTAGAGATGACCATGTAGACAACAAGTAGGCATGTTCATAGATAATTTCTGTATTGATTTCTTTGTTGCAATGTTTGTTTTTATTTGATTTTATATGGTTAAGGAGATCTGAGATGAAGTCCAGGTCTGCCGGTGAATGCATCAGACGTCGAATGACCACTCTGCTGAGTGATGACAGGTTTTTTAAACCATGGGGTTTCCTGTTATGTCCAAGCATTCACATTACTGGACTATAATAGTATATCTAAAAGACTATTGTAGTCTTATTGATAACGTTTTTGAATTTTTATGAATTCTTTATTTTTTATTTTATTGACTGTGTGTTGGTGTGGTTTTGGAATAACACATTTCATTCAGGATAAACAGGAGGGATATGTTGGAAAAATTGAAGTTGTTGCAACTGTTATCCTGTATAAGAATGATTCTGTGTTCATTATTCCTTGGGTGCAAAGAGGTCTACCCCCAACTCTGAATTCTGGGTAAACATACAAGACCCTTATCTTGGGGCTGAGGACGAAGAATGTTTTTTTTTAAATTGTTTTAAGGAGATACTTTGAGACAACGACTATAGGTGGAGACGTAAGGTCTAGTGACCATTTGCTTGACACTTATGTGAAGGAATTACGACAACAGGAGATCTTGTTGTTGTGTTTCAATCAGGGTTTATGTCGTAAACACGCACGCACGCACACACACATGCCAGGTCTATGCAAGGGAGCCAATGAAAGAAGGGCCATGGAACATTTTCATGCATTGTTTTACCACCATTTATCACTTTAAAGAGTGGTTCTGTCTAGTCTCCTAATAAAACTTTCTTAACTTGTTCACCAACTGACTGCGCAATGCTTGATAGATGAATATTTCTGACAGATGCCCAGTGTTTGATCTAACAGATATAGGATTTACCCTGTTTCACTGGTGAGATATGATGCAAGACCTTCTTTATACCACATGAAGATCTGCCCCGATGTTCTGCCCTTGCGTATGTTAGTTAGTTTCATAGAGGGCACCATGACTTCATTGTATCCTGGGGGACAGTGAGTGAGCAGATTATGTTGACACCATGTTTCTGTCAGCACAATTATATCAACATCTTTGATAGAGTTAATGAATTTAGGGTTTCCACGCTTCAGGTCTAAGGTTGAGGAGTGAAGACCCTGAATATTCCAGCAACATACATGAAATGAAGGCATTTGAAAACAATCAAAATGAACCTGGATAGTGAGACAAAAATTAAAACACCTACAATTATTTCTATATTAACAACTAAATAGTAACTGTATATGAATTTTATGGATGCGTACTATTTTCACAAATATTTATGCTGTATGGGTTACTACTATTCAATTACTGCTACAAACAGTATAGTTCCATGTTGTCCGGTTTCTCAAATGGGAAGGTGTACAGTACAACTTAGCTGGACAGAAGCCTGGTGCACAGGGTGTGCAACATCTCCCTGATGTCTCCCAGCTCAGAGGTAGCAGGGAAAGGGGCTGATGCAGCAGCCTGGGCTACAGTTGCAGCATAGCTCCGCTGCTGTGGGTGTGGAAGGGGACAAGGGGCTGCAGCATAGCTCTGTTGCAGTGGGTGTGGAGGGGGACAAGGGGCTGCAGTTAACTTCTGCTGCTGGTGCTGTAAATGGCGTTGGTGGGCAGAAGTTGGGGAGGGGGAAGGTGGCCTCTTCTGGTTGTGCTTAAGGTAAGGTTGTGGGTGTGTGGGGAGTAGGATGTCCAGTCTTAAACAGGTTTAACCCTCGTTAATTTCCAGAAACGCAGGCTGCAGAAAGTTATTACAAGGTAGCAAAAAAGTATTGAGTCGTAGCCTACAAAGCGAGTCTTTGCTACAAACAAAACCAGCAGAACGCTGCCCGAACGTTTGTTGTATTTCTTTCTGGAGGAGGTGATAAAACTACAAACTACAAATCCAGGGATAACTGCAATACCTGCATGCGAAATACGTCTGCGCTTCTTCAGAGTTTGTTAAAATTCGGCTATGTGTGGAAAATGGGAAAGTTTACTTTCAACGAGACGTGAGTTGCGTTCGACATGCACCGACTTCATGCAGCGCCGATCTCCGCTGTTGGATAAAAGCAATACCCAGCTCCAGGTACGAGGCTCGCTGCAAACTTTGCCCCAAAAATTTTCAATTTGGTTACTAATGTGATTGCTTTATCTGTAAATTAAATGTATGCTTTTTTTATGAATTCCATTCATAGAAATGACATGTTTTTTCCAGAATGTCTGTTGATTTAAATATTTTTGGGATAATGCGCTGTGTAGGTCTGTCCTAGGGAGTGGAGACCACAACTTGATCAGTGAGAATCTCTTTGGAATCCCTAACCTACTGGAGAAGAGGAATAGCTCCTTCTATTTCTCTATTTCTATTTCTTTCGCATTCACCTTTCTTAACCCTTTCACACGTACGTTCTAAATTTCTTGACTGGTCCCCCAGAGTAAGTTTTTTATGCGCGTGAGTTTTGATTAATGTCAATGTTCCAGAAATTGATTATGACGCATTGAAATCGAATTGCTATACAATTTCATCATTTCTCGCTTCGCATTTTCCATTGACCTAGTTTGCACCCCGTATTAGTGACGACTACTCCATTCATTGGTTGTTTTGTTTATCCCGCCTTCTCGTTACATATTACTTCCGCTTCAGGGGACTGGTGGAAACTTTCAAAGTAGATATTTTGGCTATGATTCTGGTGCCCAAAGTATTTTTACAACTCAAATTATACAACCCATATATATTTTGCATGCTACGGGTATGAAAGCATGAACTGTTGTATTTCACGATGTGATGTTTTTGCCAAACTAGCTAGCTCGTGGTGTCAAATCAACAAGTTAGCTGATGCTAATTTACGAGGCTATGTTACGTTGTATGTGTGGTCGGATTATAACAAATACACAATAATTAAGATACATCCAGTAAGTCTAACTATCGTTTTGTTTTCTCTACCTGGCTTCCATAAAACCTACTGAGTTGGCAACACAGCCCGTGTTCACAAAAAGTAAGGAAAATAAAACGATGCATTACAATCCTAGCACGTTAGTCTGTCTGGATGCACCTGCATTATTTTTGTACTCGTTTTAATCTGACCACTCAAACAACGTAACATAGCCTAGTAAATTATCAACAATGTCAACCAAGTTGAGCCATAAAGGCGAGACTGGAAAATGACTCCCGGACCCCTTGATCAATAGCGATCAAGTAAGCTCATGCTGCTTGGATACTTCCAAACCTTTCTGGTTGGCTTCTACTTTTCTGGGAAAACTTTTCCGGTGAGTAGATTATTTATACAAATTATACACATACCTGTGGCATGATATTGAGATGACAGCATGACCTGTTGTTGATTTCCACGATCAGATGTTTTTGCTAGCTAGCTCGTAACTTGTTATGTTTAGTCTAATTAAAGCAAACACAATAATGCAGACATCCATTCTAAATTGATGGCTATGTTTTGTGATCTCTTGCTACCATCTACTGCCATTCATTTCCGTGTTGATGGAACTTTTATTATTCCTCATTTACTGTCAGGCCACAGTTCAAGTATTGCAAAAATGTGAAAGTGTAATTTGTTTGGAAAATCTAGGCTTGAGCTACTTGGAAGACATAGAATAAACCAGACTTTATGCTTATTCAAAATAACAACTTATTGAATTCACAAGACACTAATGTATGACTGTAATGTTTCATAGGGTTATGAACATACCTCTTGTCATACCACTTGACTGCTTGCTGTTTACCGTTTTCTATATGTTGAACATCTCCCTTTCTAATTTTACAGGTGAATGTGAATGTTGGCCTGCACAGACCCCATTGCAAGAGACAGAAAATGTTGAAAGAGGGTTGCACTGCTGTACAAATTTTCCATGTATAGTACTACATTGCCATCTCTCAGGTGTGCAGAGCAAGTAAGGTCAGCACAAAGCAACCCATCCCTGCTGAACATCAACTAAACCGTTGAACACCTTATTCCTTGGTATACCTGCAGTGGCTAAAAGCCCATTTCCCATCCCACATCTTCACCCCATTGTAAGAGGGACTATAGAGAGCATCCCGAGGAGCTGCATCACAGCCTGGTTTGGGAACTGCACTGCTTCGTACCGCAACTCAGCAGAAGATAGTCAGGACAGCCAAGAAGAAAGTTGGGATCTCTCATCCCTCTCTCAAACATCTATACTTAACGCTGCCTCCGCAAAGCCACACGCATTGTGGACAAACCCATGCACCCCACACGCACCTGTACATCATCAGACTCAGATATTTTGGCATATGGCTGCTACCTCAATAACTGATGTCCACATATTATGATATTAGTATGTTATGTTTACATTCACAGTTTCCTTTGACCTAGCCCTACTTGTTAACATTCACAATATCCCCACTTAAATGTCTTGAGGCATTTGTGACTAATTTAATCTCGTCTTTTATTGACCTAATACCACGCAGTTGTTGTAGTTGTGTAGGTTCTGTGTAGGTCTTGGAAAAACGTTGTTTAGTTTCATTGTATACTGTAAGTATATGTAAGGGATAATGCCCGACGAGGTGTCCAATATCATCTGATAACAGACTCTGCGGAGGCGTGAACCGTCCGACGTTCACGCCTCCGCATCGTCCGTTATCAGATGATATTGGACACCTCGTCGGGCATTATCCCTTACATAATGTACACCCCTGCAGCCAATCAGAATCGAGTATTCACCCAGACCATGGTATAAGATGACAATAAATGCCAGTTGACTTGTCATGACAACAGATTCAGAAATCCCAAACTCATCATGATCCTTGATATCCATAGTGGATCCTGTGTAAGGATCATGTCCTAAATATAGCCAGTACATCACACAACTCAAACATGCTGTACCTTTCTGCCGATATGTTAACAGAAGCCTTTCCTACCCCTACATAGCATCAAGGTTTTAGATTTTGATGTTTTTTATAGCTGTGTACTAATGATATTCCTTGATATGTAACGTGACAATGACAAGATTGTACCCTTTCCTGGACATGTAGCTACCTGAAATGAATGAAATGATACTGTGGTAAAAATTAAGAAACGTGTTGGTGTGGGTTTTTTTACTTATTAAAATATTGATTCAAATAACTTAATTCTATCATTACTGTTCCGATTTTCAAATATTCACTCAAGTGAATCCACGGTGAATGGATATGATATATTATCATAGTGTAGCTGTCGACAAGCTAACTTGGCTAATACAGATAATGGTATTAGCTATGTTTTTTGGTCAGTACTCAATGCATTGTGGGTGTGAAAGGGTCAACGAGATAACCTACTCTTCTCACGAGAAAATACTGAGGTGTACGGGGTCAAGTGGTACATCATCAAGGGTCATATTTGTTGCCGGAAGATTAAAAAATCAAAAGATGGCTTGTAGTAGCTCAAAACGAGACGAAAGACAAACTATTGTCGGATGTTTTAGATGCATATTAGTGAACGTATATCTATTATTTCGATATGTAGTTGGTTGTACAAAAGTAACATGTGTTGGAAGTGATAGCCAAGTCAAGGAAAATGTATAATTTTATGGTTTACTAGGTGACATGAGTAAAGCGTGAGTTATTTTTGGTTAGCTATTAGCTAACATTAGCTAAACTAATTTGTGAAAACAAACGTTTTCGTATGGTTAATAAAGGTAAACTTTCTCAAAATATACAGTACATCAAGACTTATGTTTATAATGTACACGTAGTCTCATTTTGAAGAGTTTATTGTACGTAATAAGCCAAACTGGACATTCTAAGGACGCGTTCTCATTACGTTTTATGGCCTGGTACAAGAGGTCATTTTTTATGACAAAGTGAGGGTAGGAAGGAGTCAACCTGGGTCCCACTAGAGTTCCTTCTAGGACCTGAACATTTCTTAAGGCATTGCTAAGGGTGAGATCCTGTAGCTGAGCGGTTCCGTACTCACCTTGGAGCGGTGGTATGGTTCTAGAGCCCCCACAGTCATCTTCCATTGGCCCCGATTCTGGTTCCGAGTTACCCGAGTCATCCCTGGCCGATTCCGCGTCACTTGAATCCACCGCAAAGGCTTCAGCTAAAACGGGCAGCAGAGCGAGGTTTAGCAAGATTAACCCAGGTTGTATTCCCTTTACGTTTTATTTTTTCCTTATGTTTTCGAGGTTCCCGACTGTGCTTCCTTTGAGATTCCTCCCATAGCAGTGAGAAGGCCGGGCAGTCTCGTCCAATTAGGACTGAAATTGGCAGTTTCTTGACAACCCCCACCTCCACTGTAAACGTTCCCTTGGTGGTGGTTAGTTTCACCACGGTACTCGGGCACTCGTGGGTGTCTCCATGGACACAAACTACTGGAATTGGTTCCCCCCGAGCCGGGGAAGAGGCCTCCAACACAGACTCGTGGATCAGGGTCCTGGCACTTCCCGAGTCCAGCAATGCTTCTAGGTTCTGTTTATTTACTGTTACTGGGCACGTTGGTTGGCGGTCTTTACTTTCCCCCAGGAGGGCCGCAAAGTGTACATGGGGGCAGCTGGTGGCCTCGGCGGAGGGCATGGGCTCATCTGGCTTTCCACACACTGCCAGGAAATATGGCCAAACTCACCACATTGAAAGCACTGGCAAGGCTCAGGGTTGGAGAACCCCCGTGGCTGTGTTGGTTAACCAGCTCTGTTCAGGGGGCTGGACTGAGGGCTGACCAGTTTGGCTCGTTTTGGTCGCGTCCCACTGGGCTGATCAGGGACCGGAGATATCCGCTCTTTAGGGGGTTGGACGGAGCAATTCTGAGGCAGCCTGGTACTGCTCTACTGCTTCCACTAGCTCCATGGTGGTGGTTAACCGTTGGGAGCTAACTATCCTTTTGGCCTCATACGGCAGAGCTCTCAGATACCGATCCATAACCAGCGTCTCTATAATGGCCGCCGGGTCTCTCCTGTCTGGTTCCAGCCACTTTTTGGTTGTTCGAATCAAGTCATGCATCTGTGCACGAGGGGTTATCCCAGTCCGGAAGGTCCAGTTATGGAAACGTTGGGCCAGGCTAAATCTGGTAATGCCATGTCGACTCAGGATCTCTGCCTTTAGCTGGTCATAATCTTGAGCCACACTGGTCTCTAAATCCTGGAAGGCCTTAAGTGACTCCCCGGAGAGAAAAGGGGCCAAAAGCCCAACCCACTGCATCTTTGGCCACCCCTCCCGAGTGGCTATAGCCTCAAAGGCATACAGGTAAGCTTCCACATAATCCGTTGCTCCCGGTTTTGGGATAAACTCCCCAGTCTTTGGCTTTGCCTTGGCCAATTGTTGAATCTCCAGCTCTTTTAGGCGATTAGCCGTTGTGTGCTGTTGTACCAAGGCGGCATTGGTTTCTTGCTGAGCCCTCAGGTTTTCCACAAGTATCTGTAGCAGCTGCTCCATGTTTGTGTGGGGTTTGCTTGCCTGGAGTTTTGAAAAACGTTTGGTCAAGTCGTCTATATCCTCCCCACTACTCATCTGCACTCCGCCTCACTGCCCGCATTCTCCACTATCTGTAGCGTCACGAGAAGATCTGCCTAGGGCAGGCAAGAGTGAGGCAGTGCACTGGGGTGGGAAAGACCAAGCAAAAATAGGTTCCAGAAAAAAGAGGCAGTTTATTTTCTACAAAAAGACAACAAAAATCAACTCAGGCAGGGTTTTACTTCCGACTTCCACCAGCCAACAAAAATCCACAAAAGTTTAAACAAAAATGATTTTCCCCTTCAAAAAGCCATCTGTCACTCACCCAACTTTTCCATGATCCAAACTAGCCAGCCATGTACCCTTGGTCTCTCCTCCTGCTCTGTCCCCTCCCCCCCTTTTCTAGTCCTAACTTAATCAGGGGTTTCACACACCTACACCTGTCCACTTGGTGAGGGATTCTGGGAGATGTAGTGTGGGCCATTGCCACCATTTTGTGGTGTTGCCCCCTCTCTGGTCCAGGGATGTAACATCCCTCCACTACCTGTCCCCTGGTGATGTCACACCTGTTAATTAGTAGCGTCATACATGTGATCGTTCGAAAGCGGGCCCCACAGAGTCCCGTTGCACGTGTGATTCTGAACATTCCAACTGACTGTTTTCCGATAGACAAAAACGACATGACAAACGCTATATTATGGCTTTAAAATGTACAATTAGGAGGCTAACAAGTAGCACTAGCAGGTAGTAGCATAGCTATGAGTATTATGCTAGGTTGCTAGGTAACGGAAGATAACTATAGCTAGCTAGTTTTGCAAAAACAACTCACTCTGGTGGAAGCGTCGGAAATATTTAGAACTCACTCGTTAACAGGTTAAAATATGTTGACAAAAACAATGCCCGCACGCACGCTCAAGTCTGCAAACAAATAGAACGCTTTCTGTGGTGGGGTTGTATTATATGAGTATTGACAAGTTTATTAAAGAGTTGTCTCAATTCTGCTATGATGCTAAGTCCCTGAGGTTTACATTACCATAAACCTAAGGGACACTCACTACAGGGACCCAGCCTGAGAGCCCAGAAGAGATGGCTGTCATATTCACTGAGGGAATGAGACTGTTCAATTGAGGAAGGCTTGTTGGGAGCATTCCATCCTATTGGCACAGGGATTGTTTTCCACTGTGTATCGATGTGAGGGCCTTTGTGTGCGTGACAAAAATAAAGGGAAAAAGAGCAGCTGTTTGGGTTCCAGGCATACATTGATGCAGTCTGATTGTAAAGTAAAGCCTCTTCCAGTAACCCCTGTGGCTAGATTGCTCAATGTTGACTTCACTCACTGAGGACTATCGACAGTAGAGGGAGTGGTGAGATGGAGAGTGAGGGTGAGAGAGAGAAGTTGAGAGACAGAGGTTGGGAGAGATGGTGAGAAAGAGGGAGCATGCTGTAAGCATTACATACCCACACGTCCAGTCAACTCCGGAATTATTGGCACCCCTGGCAAAGACAAGTAAATGAGAATTCAGCTTAATGTCACATTGGAAAAAATGTGAACAAACCAACTTTCAATTGAAGTCCTAGTATTTAATGGATTTTATGATGCCACACAACATCACAAAACCTCCATCGTATTTCACCATAGGGATCAGGATATTTTTGCTATAATCATCCTTCTTTTTATGCCAAACTCACCTTGAGTGTTTGTTGCCCAAAAGCTTGTTTTAGTTTAATCTGACCATAGAACACTGTTCAGGTCAAAGTTCCAGTAGTGTCTAGCAAGCACCAGGGGGCAGATGTATGAAGGCGTGTACGCATTAAAATGGGAGCAGGAACATGTGTATGGGAGTTTGTACGCCGAGTTTCAGATGAGATGGGAATCTGTGTACCTTCTGCATAGAACCCATACTTACGACAGATGTAATACACACAGAGTGAGCGAAAGGCAGAGAGAAAGAAAGAATCTTGCTTCAGCCTATTTAGCCAGAAAGAAAACGTGTGAAATTGGGCAACAAATTAGTTATGCCAATATATTTGTCATAGCCTATACGGTGCACAGTGCTTTAGCGATTTTGGAGGACATTGCCAATGGGAGATTAAAGGCAAGCGGGAGTTCAGGGATCGTGCCGATTTATTGGCCCACAATGACGACTGGTTGATAAATCGTTATAGATATCTGTAGCGGGGTCTCGTCGTGTTAAAATAGAAATACTTAATTTATCATAAAGTTTGGGGCACCACCCTAATATTGGTTTAGGACATTAGGGAATCCTATATTTAACATGTAATAATCTCATAGTCTCATCTTTAGGAATGAATTCATTCTTAGTGTAGAGCCAATTGTAACATCAGTGAACACGCACGTCAAAATATCTTTACAATGAATTTTTTCAAGTAAGGTAAACGGATCTTATGAACAAGTTAGATTATGGATTTGATATGAGTTATTGGTTTCAATGAACAGAATGAAATGGACTAACTTAAAGAAATACAGAAATGGTAAGTCAATGATTACATCCTTACAAATCATAAACAGAGCTCACGCCAATGCCATGTCTGGGAGGAAAGAGCGTTAGCCATAGTTACGTTTGATCAGGGGTTGATCAATGAGGTTGAGGGCGGTTTGCGCCAAAGGTCCATTTGAAGAATCGGAGGTGAAAGCGCGGCTGCGCTGCCGGGTCATGTGGCTGAGTCTGGGGGATCTCAGTCAAGTCGCAATGATAATTGCGTTTTTGGTTCTTCTGTTGAAACGTCCAGATAGTGTCGCAATCACTATAAAGTTGAATCTCAGGAGAAGCTTGGAGACGTCCTTTGGAACGCCAATCCCAATGGCATTCATGCCATGGTTGGTTTCACTGGAGTCCGAGATTGATGGTCATCTCAGATATTTATACAGTTCAGAGTTCGAGGGAGGACCTGTCTGGGGTCAGACGTTGATTGGGGGAAGCTGGGTTGTCAACTCCCCCCTCCTTCCTTCACACCTACCAAAGGTGTGATCTGGTCTCTGGCTGGTTCAAAAGATCATTCAAATATTGTTCTGGACATCTTGGTACAGTTACAAAATATAGTTGAATGATTGTTTTATTAAGAGAGCTTTGTGTAGATACCAAGAATGACATGGTTATCTTTCAGGAAGAAGGAGTAGTTACTAGAATCAAGATTTCAGTGAACACAACATTAAAACAAAGTAACAAACATGACACAAATATCCCTCTCATAATTCTCCACCTTGTACTCTCGTGGTAAAGGTGAAGTCTGAAGAACTTTCCTCAAATGTTCTGATTAAGGTATGTTCTTTGTTCAAATGCCGCCTAAACGGATGCAAATGGTTGCTGGAGACGTGTTGTCTCAAGCACGCCCTTTGAAGCTTGCAAGCTAGCAGGAGGGCTGAGATTGGGGAGGTCCCCCCCCCCAATTCTATGGTTCCTTTGCATCGGCGTTTGGTGGGTAATCAGCATACTGAGGGTGTCACAAGGGCTGATTAGGTTTGTCTGATGTGATTGAATCACTCTTCAAGTGTGGCAAGATGTTGGCTCCGTGTGGTCTTGCTGACCTCACTACAATATCCGAGAGCCATTCTTTTTTATCTCTCTAGTGAGTGAGCTGGGCTGATCGCAGCCATTCTGGTTCATGGTGCAGTTCACACCAGACGCACCACGGCGCGTTTCAGAAGCGTCCCAGACTTGACCTGTAGTACAGCCACGTCCAAGCCGTAAGTTAAAATACAAAATAAAAGGCCAAAAATCAGAGGCATGTTCCATAAGGCAAGTTTACTCAATAAACAGGAAAGTAACTGAAATTGAAATGTGTCTGAAATTCGCCTTACGGAACATGTCCCGCCCCCGGTATTTCACTAATGTACTTTCGCTACATCGGCGAAAGGAGGCCAGAAGTTGAACAATTTTACATTATGGATGATGAGAGATTCATTGTAAAAGTATAGCAACACTAGTTGTATGACACAACAAATCCACAAATAGCACACACCAATTCGTATCTCGCAAACTCACCTATACAGATTCTCTTCTGAATGCTCTACAAACGAAACTTAGCGCAAGTTGGGTCAGGCAAGACCGATCCCTGCACATGGGCATACTCGATAATGTTTCACTACTTACTCCCCCTGCTAAGAACGCTTTACTTTCCCTCTTCCTATGTCGGGTTGTCATCTGGGTTCCAGTTTGATTAGCTCTCCCATCTACCAATTAAAGCTGTCAAATGATTACATGATCCCGTGCCTTTAAATACGATTCTCCCCCTGTGTAGTTTTTCCATGCTATCAAGTGTGCGATAGCTACTGTGTGTCGTGTTGGCTGGACCTTACCGTATCTTGTTTTTGGGGCTATGTCTGATTCCGAGTTGGACTTGTTTGAGGAAGCCATCCCGGTTCGGGGGTTCCGCCTCTTCCGTCGCTCGACGTAGCTTTCGGCTCGCTGCCAGTTGGGGCTCCGACGGGTCTGCGGTCCTGGCGGGGCTGCACGCTATGGGTATCTTTCCTGCGCCTGGGTCTTTCCCAGCTTCACGCCCTGGCTGTCGAGGCAGACTGCGTCCCTCCTGACAGGGTCCTGTCGCCCATGGCTTCCTGCACCATTGCTGCTCCAGGTTGGAAGTGTTCCAGGAAGTTGCGCCGTCCGGAGCTCCTGGATTCAGACGCTGGTGCGTCTGCCAGCTCTGCTGTCGCTCCACTGCCTGTTCCTGCTTCCAATCCTCCTGGGGAGGCCCTCGCATCTACCCTATTGGTCCTGGTGTCATCCTTGCAATTGATCGATGCCCGCCTGCAGTCTCTGGATAGCGCCGGGGCTTCTACCTCTGCTGCCCTCTTCAGTGGCCGCACACTACACACTCACTACAAAGCATGAAACGCTTCAATTGAAGGTTGGATTGCTCACATTTTTTATAACGCAACATTAAGCTGAATAACAAAAAGGTGATTTTTTTATAATATTTTTAATAGGTCTGCCACTAACGACTATTTTTCTATCAATTAATCTGTAGACTATTTTATCGATTAGTCGATTAATATAAACGATTAATTTTCCTCCCCAAAATTTTTTCAGTTCATTTATTTTGAAAACAACAAACTGTATATATCATTGAGTAACAATCAAAGGCTTACAAATTAAAGTGCAAAACCGTAGGTTTAAACTATCAACTCCGACGTTAATTTAAATATTTAGATAAGGTACATAACATATCCCAACATACACGAACACACACCCCTTTTAAACCAAAAATGCCAAGGTGCTGGTGCACCTTGCACCAACACCAGCCAGTTCGGTAATGATTCGATAGCGATACTCGCCAATTATCTAAGAACCAGGTAGTGTACATTTACCACACACTAGAGCCGGAGTAGGGCTAACGTCTTTAAATCACTTCATATGCCTCCATTGTCCTAGCAACGTGTCATGGTTACGGTTAACAAGTTAGCTAAATAGCAAGAGCTAACCTAGAGAGCCATCCTATCAACCAACGTAGAATAAACCCAGATTCTAACCTACCTAAACATTTATTCAATGGAAACTCTAAGGTAGCAGGCAGACGACTTTATAGCTTTAATAATGCGTGTATTTAGCAGCTACAATGACAACATATATTAAAAAGGCTCTGATAAACATGAATAGACAACACCAGACAACGGTGGTTTTGCCTTTTCTGGCAGTCAATCATCCAGTATAGCGCCTGTATGTTTTCTTTTCAGGTGCTCGTGCATAGGGCAAGTGCTGCTGTGGTATGCCATTGCAACTTTGCACAGTGTACAAAACCACCTTATTGTTTGGTGATAGCGTTAAGTCAAAGTATTCCCATACTTTTGAAGCCTCGGGTATTTGGGGACTCGGTTTAAGTCGGACTCTGCTGCAGCTGCCATGATATTTAAGTATTGATTGGAGCCGACCAATGACTTGAGCCAACAACGACTGACGTCATGCAAGCAATTACGTTGTGATATTGAAGAAGAACACTTGTTATAAAGAATTGAAGCGTTTTTTGTATTTTTTTATAATAAAAAAAAAAGATGCGTCAATTTAAAATATTGACGTTGACGCATTTTCACGACAATGTCGACGAATCGTGGCAGCCCTACTTTTTACTCATCTTTGCCAGGGGTGCCAATAATTCCGGAGGTGACTCACAGCGTGAAAGACATTCCAATGATTAAATGGTAGGAAAGTAACATGATTACTTCAAAACAACATAACAACCACCACACCCTCACACACACACTATTACACCCAACCCCTTAACTTCTTGCTCCAGCAACATTAGAAAACTGAACCAATTTTTCAGGGGAGGTTGCCGTCAGTGTGTGGCTCTCAAGGTCTTAACCATTCTGTTTTTGTTTTCATTATGTTCCAGCAGAACACTATGCTGGAACCTCTGTTAATGTATGAGCTGCCAAGAGTAAAGAGGACTTCTTCCAAGGCCAAGTCTCTGGCCAGGCCAAGCACAAAGACCAAATACAACACTCCCCCCCAACACACACACATTCTTGCCTCACCTTAGCTCCTGTTTTTCTAAGTTAATTTATTCTCTTGTTCTATAAAACCCTTTCTCTACTCTGACTAGATGTGTGTGTTTGTGTAGTGTAGTAGATGCCATTCAGACAGTGATGTGATCACAATTCCTCTTTACACGGTTTAATGACACTGTTTACAGCTCAGCAGTTATAGTCCAGAGGTCTGACTTAGCACACACTCTCACTATTAATGCTGCACTACATCAAGTGTGTGTGTCTACTATATCATAGCAACTACAAGGCCTCAAAATAACTGATTGCTCCAGTTTTAAATGGAGATCACTCATCCACTTCAGATACGCTCCTCATAGCCATTCATGCTCTTATGATTGCACTGGTATGCACTAACCAGTGGTTGGGTTGCTGGCATTTGGCTTTGCGTTCTGTATAGTAGCAGTGGTGTGTGTGTCCTGGGAGATATATGCCACGCACAGGGAGCTGGAACAGCAATGGCAGAAGCAAAAGAAGAAAATAAAGAATGGCAGAAATGTGGTCCTCTTCCTTAACTGTCCTTACTAACACTATGCTGTCACCATTCATAGCAAGTTTTTACAGTCATCTTAGCATTTCCTATACAGTCATTCCATACAATTTTTAGGGCTGTTTCCAGGTCTGAGACAAAACTCTGTATCTACCAAGCAAGCTATGGGGGATGATTAGATCAGTTACAAAGAGATGCTTCATCCCTGAGCTGGCTCAAAGTCATGTGAGGGTCCATGGGTTTGTTGAACACTGTTTTACATTGAATCAAGCTGTTCCAAATCAACTCAGATTCTAAACACTATGTTTTATTCAGAACTTGATATAAACACTAGGCCAGCATTTCTGCATGTGGGTGAGTGGACCGGGATGGTCACCGTGGGGAACATTCTAGGATAGTGTTCTTAAGTGGGTTCTGATACGTTAGTTAACACGGTCCAGTGAGAACCTACTCCATCATACTTAGTGAGAGTGTGTGAGTATTAATCATGGTTCTGTCATCAGGACCCATGACTGAAGCAATGCAGACACAGAGCATGATCATGATCACCATAATACAGAACACATGAGACTGGAGATTGGATTTAATTTGTTTAGGTTCAGATGTATCCACATTCAGTGCATATTACAACATACAGACTAATACACAAACTAGTTAAAGTCAGGCCCTCATCCAACTGTCCAGGTAGTTTTAATCAGTTTGAGAAAAGGAGTATTTGGTTTATAAACTTCTGACATGGAAAGTTCGGAAACTTTTTAAAACCATCTCCTGGAGTCAATACAAGATGGCAGTTGTAATACTAACACCTGGGGAAACCAGTATGGATCCGTCTATCAGATGAAGAAGGGAAAAACTGCTGTGTTTGCTTAATTCAGGATTTTTCATATTTGGCTGTGGTCTGTTCCATAGCTTTCTCTCTTCCTCCTGGTGTCTGCCATTGCTAAACAACTTCCTGGGCAAATAAGGACAGATGTAAAATATCTGGTAGCTTCTTGTTAGAACCCCTTACAGCACATACAATTCTTCTCTGTGTGAGACCCTGCTATTACCATTTCACTCTCTCCCCATCCATTCTCTCTCTCCTTGTCCTTTTGTCTCTACCCTTTTCTCTTTTTCTTCTCTTCAATCTGTTTGTCCTTATCTCTTCATCTCAATCCTTTCAAAAGAGCTGCACTAAACATATGCTTCAAAATACTTTATGTAAGCAGGCCCACAGGAACCCCACCTAAGGACGGAAGTTCTGAGCATAAAATAACCTCCGCCTCCAAAGTTACAACATTCTACTCCAAAGTTACAACATTCTACTGCTTGTCTTCTCAACTGTGTCTCTACTCAATCTTAATCTGTTTCTCTAATCAGCTTTATACCAGGCCTGGTTTCTACTGTTCCTCCTCAACTCTACTGTGTGAGATCATGGCTCCTGTCTGTCCTTGTGTAATGATGGAGAGCACATCTGGTCTTCTCATGCTTCTCTGATGACCATCTATGGCTCACACAGGGCTGGTTGTCCTCCAGATATAGCTCTGAAATCGGAAAACCCATTCAAAGGAAGCCAGGTCACTGAAAGGGTCCTAATTCATAGTCTTGGCTGATTAGCGCTGAGTCATGGAACTGGAGTCATGGAGAAGGAGGAATTATGGGGTGGACGTGAAGTGGACAGGTTAATAGCTTTACAACTGATTACAGTGATTGACAGACCCATTCTTGTCACTTGGTTTCCGTAATGAGTGGCTATGTAATGTGTGGCCATTCTTCATCTTAAATCAATTTCCCTTTTCCTGTTCTGGGGGAAGCTTAAACAAATTACATGGGAACTGAGATACCTCAATAACTAATAATCTTTGTGGTTCCCATTAGATAATAGGTTAAACACCTTGGGGCAGACAGCTTTCTGACTTTCTGATCAATGTCACTGATTAGTGATCGGTTGCTGCTAAGTTATAGTTTTTTCAACCTATGGTTGTAGTGTGTATGTGTGTACCTGAAGCCTTGTCTGGGTTGTTGCACATGAAGCAAAGCCAAGCGGCCTCGTCCTCACTGTAGCCAAACAGGGGGGTATTCGTCGTAGCTCGCTAAGCAGTTTAGCGAGCTAATTTTCAGGCTAAGATAAAACACGCCCCTCTTTTTGGTTTGTGGAAGCAACTTTCGATAAATCACCATAGTAACATATCAATTAGCACTAACCTGCTTGAGAGCAGGCTAACGTAAGTATAGGTGGATAAGCTTGCCACACCCCCGGAAAATAATTGGCAGCTCCCTTTTTGAGAGACCCAGCTGACCAAGGAGATATATTCTAGTTCGATTAGCTTTTCATACCCATAGAGTTCTCGCGATCGCCAAGATCCTTTATTTCACACGGATGAGTTCTTGTTTGAGCGATATCGATTCAGCCGACATGGACTCATTTATTTGCAAGACCTTCTCGGGCCTAATTGCAAATATCACACGCCGCAGCAAGTTTTAGGCTTTATGAGCTTATGCTGCTGATGTAAATATGTAAGGCAATGTTTTAAGAAATGTCTTATCTGCTGTGCCTGTTTTTGTTGTGTCAGGTACATTTTTATACAGTATAGGCGATGCAGAAAACATTGGCAAAGGCGCAGCATGCGTTGCTGTAAGAAAAGTGTAGGCTATTGGCGCTTAAACAGCTGAGGAATCAATTCATATTCCCTGGCCATGTCCCAGTCAAGAAAATCAAAGAGGGATTTACACATAGGCCTACATGCATATACACATATGATATCAGGTCAAATGGGCCATCAGATAAAATGGGCCATTTAAGATTTGGGGGTCCCAGCCCTGACAAGTAACAGGGGATTTGATTGCTTTATGGTTGCTATGGTGGGCGGGCCAATAATTCAAACAAGACTGCAGAAAGCTGCATGGTAAGTAGCCTGGCATACCAAATCTAACTTAACTATTATAAGGATGATAAATCTATAAAAAAAAAAAACATGCACATAAAAAAACTGCATAATATCTGTCTTGATGGCATCAATCAGAAATAATGTTGTTAGTTAGGTATGTTAACATATTTTTTGCAAAAGTCATATTTTTCTTGGTGGCCCAATTTACCTTAAACCACTGAGGTAAAATGAGCCATCATCTGTGTCCCTCAGAAACACACATACAAATGTGTTGGAGTGTGTGAGGGTGTGTTTTTGTGTCACACCATGACCCCCCCAACAGTAATAATGGTAGTAGATATTTTATGTACAGTGAGTATGGCGAACGAGAAGAAAGCGAGAGGAGAGGAGAGAGGGAGAAGGAAAGGGAGAGAAAAGAGAGGAGGAGCAAGGACCAGAGAGGAAAGGATACAAAGATAAAACAGGGATGGAAAGGAAGGCCAAACAATTACAATCTGTGGAAAGAGGAGAGGATGAAGGGGGGCCTTAGATGAATACATGGAGGGAGAGATAAAAGGAATTACAGTAAGTGTGCACCTCTTATCAAGAGCATGGGGTGTGCCACGATCCACACTGCAAAGACGCATCAGTGGAAAGGTGACTGGCAGTGAACATGTGTCAGGGCGGAAGCCCTACCTTCCACAGGAGGCGGACAGGGAGCTTGCTGTCACCCTCAACACATTGGCGCAGAGGGGATTTCCCTTCACAAAACGTGATGTCCAGCAAGTGGCCTTTGATTTTACAGCCAAGAACAACATATCTGGTTTCTCCAAGACAGCAGGGAGGGCCGGATTTTACTGGTTTAAGAATTTTCTAAAGCGCAACCCAGAGCTTGGGATGCGCAAGCCAGAGATCCTGTCTGCAGCATGGGCTGCTGGACTCTAGAAAGAGGTGGTTAGCCAGTGGTTTAACCAGTATGAGAGCCTTTTGGTCGAGCTGGGTAATGAAGGCACACCGTAACATAAATATGGAACAGTGACGAGTTTCGGCTTCAGGATATTTTTTTTTATTATGGCACATATGAATATGTTTGTTTAATGCAGTTTAAATGTTATGTGGCTGTATAAGCAACTGTGTTTTAAAATTAAAATTGATGATAAATTACTATTTCCCTTTGCAGTTTCACTGGCCCATTTTACCTGAAGAGCTGGTCCATTTTACCTGAAACTGCTTGTGCAAAAAAAGTTGGCACAGCTGATGTTTAAAGAACTGTCGGGCCTAAATAATTTTATTACATCATTTCAACAAAAGATGATCAAAAACAGTCATTAGTAATCATAAAAACACATGGAAAAGGCATGGTATTGTAGCCTATTATTGTCCCAAACGATTTAAGTGGCCCATTTTACCTGATATCACCCTAGTACATGCGCTTTCAGTAGGCCTACATATATCCTCATAAGTGTCTATGAGTTTGTCTCAATTAGATACTCTTTGGCCTTGTTTTTATACTTATTCTGAAAGAGTTGAAATCATAATTTTCGCTAGCAAGATCTCATTTGATGATTAATTTCCATTAAGCCTACTGCCAGCAGGCACATTTAACCCTTGTGTTCTCCTCGGGTCATTCTGACCCATCAGTCATTGTGACCCACCGTCGTTTGCAACAACTTTACCGCATACTAAAACAAAGTGAAGCATTTTCTTTTAACCGTTGGGCTGTCTCAGACCCCCCACATTGCGAAGGTAAAAAAAAAAAAAAAAAGCTTTTGTATTGGGTAAAATTGGGTAAACACAACGATGGTTCGTTATGAACCTTTTGGTCATGTGACCCGAAGGCAGCACAAGGGTTAAAGAAATGTGATCTGATTGATCGGGGTAATAAGGCACTAAAGATGAGCATATACATTTTACCAAAATATGCATTTAGTTTATCGGCAATTTTTTTGCCAAGCTTGCTCTGGCAGCCGTGGCGGTGTTTGGTTTAGCCATAATAATATGCTTATTGTCTTCGTAGACTCATTATAATAGTTTGCTCAGATGGCGAGAATATCACCGCTCTCTCTTTAGTCTTTTCCGCCATCATACCGTTACAAAATCACGGTTTTGGTGATTGACCTTTCCTGACTTTTGAAGTAGGACGTGCTCGTGCACTTGCCCTGATAAGTTTAGCCTGATTGAAATTAACCACATGATTTGGATGCGGATCAGCCGTCGACGAACCGATATTTGCGGTTCTCAGTTAGCTCGCTAATGTTAACGGGCTAAAGGGACAATTGATTAACTTAGCTTCAACCCTTACGACGAACGGGCCCCAGGTCAAAGAAACGCACCTCCTCCAGGCGGATCTCTAGACTGTCCAGGTCCTGGAGAGAGGGAGATAGTGGAGAGAGAGAAAAGGTGGAGACAGAAAGAGATACGGAGAGAGAGGAATAGAGAAAGGTGGAGAGGGGAAAAGAGAGAGTGGAGAAATTGAGTGGTTGGAGAGGGAGAGCTATATAATTATTGATGAAGATGATGATAAAGAATGATGAACACTAACCAGCCGCCTCTAGACTACCAACTACCAAACAATATCCCGCGGTTATTATATTGTTGTTAATACATACATACACTTTGACACACTTGCAAGAAATGATCCGCTGGTTAGATGTAGCATGATCTTGTTATTTACGTATAAAAAACTCACCAGGGACAACGACAACATCGGCAACCCTGCACTATGAATTATTCTTTGACGTCACCTTAAATTAAGTGTCTGAACAGGACTGGGTGTGCAGGCACGCATGATTAGTTTCTCCTCCATTTTGAGATTCTAGGTTAGAAATGTTGCCAGTCGGTTGCTACGTTTTTCCAGCAAGTTCAAATCATTCCAGTGTTGTCCTTTTACCTTCAAATTCGTTCACCCCAGACTTCAGCAACTGGTTTTCTGTTCAATTTTCAAATTTTCCTGCAGCTCATCTTTCAGAAATGTACCCCTTTTTGTTTGGAATTTCTTTTCTTCTGTTTTCTGCCTTCGTCTTGCACCAGGTCCTTTCAAAAATACCTTTCACAGCGGTACCTTCTAACTGCCAGTACTTTTGCATTTTTCTTATATTTCTGTACTTTTCTGCCTTCATCTTGCTGCAGGTCCTTTCTAACATACATTTCAGGCCTTTTGAAACTCCAGCAAATATTTTTTTGCTAAATGTTCACATTTTTATGCATTGTTTCTCTTCTTTCTGATTTGTTTCACTTTGTTTAGCGTTTTTCTTCTCTTTTTTGTAGTTTTATGCCTTCGTCCAGCTCCAGCCCCTATTTAAAATACCTTTCGGTCGCTTTGAAGCTTCAGCTTATAACTTTCTGAACATATTCACAATTTTCAGCTTTTTTAACATGGTCAGCTATCCCCATTCAGGTTTTCAGCATTCTCACTGCTGTTTTGCAGGAACAGCCTTTTCTAGTTGCTGCTTCAGCATTCCAAGTATTGTTCTTTGAATCTTTATTGTTGGAATGCTGCTTCAACTTGGAGTGGTTGGAGATTCAACTTTTTTTTATATCACTGATTATGTTTCATGACTTTTTCAAACCGTTTCTGAGATTTACATGGGTGTTTACGAGAAAGCCCACAGTGCAGACTGAATCGCTTAGAGCGGAGGGAAGCTTCGGGTGTCGTTGAAAACATATTTCTAGTTTGCCACCATTGCCACAATTTTTGCTCCTCATGCTTCGTTTTTGGATCAATAGATAGCTAATTTTGTGCTGGTTGTAGACAGTTGTCTGTGGAATCTAAAAGACTTACACATTTGTTCAGAGCCCCACGAAAGCGAGACAAAGTCCAACTCTCGCCCCATAGAGTCCAATGCAAATGTGGTGACAAATTCGTCACAGAAAACAAAAAATAACAAGATTTATAAACTGCCGTTATAGTCTTATTTCTGAACGCACAGATATAAAAAGGACATCTCTGGTTTCGGCAGAGTCTTGGGTCTCGGAAAATATCTTTATTTTTTGGATTAGACGTATAGTTTTGCGTCTACGTTAACTTGTTTGAGGTGTGGATTCTTGCTAAATTTCTGGTATTCTCTGCCCTCAGCGCATTAGCAGCCATAGCTGCACCATCACCGTGGCAACCACACAAACAAGCGCCTGTCTCTTACGCCGTGGCTACACCAAGTACGGAAATCTTGCCTTGCGGACGCGGTGTGGACTCAGCAGAGTTCTAATACATTGTAATCAATGAGAGTGGCTACACCAGACGCGGAAACGAAATTTCCGTACGGAAAATGTATAGACTGGCTTCTATTTTTATTATTTTCCGCAAGGTTTGTGTGGCCCTTTCTACATAGAGTCTGGTAATAAATCTATTAAATGTAATCGCTTATTATATATGTTGCTGTAAATAATGAACGAAGCAATAAATCCGATTATTTCCCAAACCCTCAAGAGCCGTTTCAATGGAGATTTAAAGTTTCTAACGACTTTAACTTAGCTTTTTTTATTTGAAGATACGACAGTTGTAAGTAGATTTAAGTAAAAGTGTTACTAGTATAAGAATGGATGACTTTATATTAATCCATGAAATTGAGAAACGAAGACAGCTTTACGACCACGGTGACTCCAATTACAAGGACAAGCGACAAAGAGATGTCGGATGGAGGGCTGTTTCGGAGGCAGTTGGGATAACTGGTGAGTAACTTATATAGTGCTACTATAAACAGCTATTGAACGGGCCAATAACGGTCATTCATTCTTCAAATCATTGTGTAGCATTACTTTAAAATTGTGTTACTTAATCTAGTGATAATTCTGAGAATGTATTTTTAAGTGGAAACAGATTAAAATGAATCATGTTGTCAACAAGAAAGCTTTAATGAAAATACATTCAAAACCAAAAATATCTAGAGAGACACAGGAAAACAGACACTGAAAGAACGAGAGAGGGAAAGAGAGAGAGAGTTTATAGTCAATATATATTTACAAAAAACTAATGTACAATGTTCATCATTTCATCCAAACTTATTAAACAAAGTTATTTACATATTATGTACGCTATTTACACTTCCTTCTGGGGAGTTAAAGAATTCACAGAGCAACTCCCGAGTGTGAAGGGCTTCCCTGGGTCCTCTATTACCACCCATGTGTCTGACACTCTCTAAACTGCTTTCTCCGTCCCTTTGACTCTCTATCAGCTCTCTGTCCCTAGGGTTAAGCAAATAGTTGTGGAGCACACATGCTGCCATGACTATCGTGTCCACATGACACGGCAGCATGCATATCCTCGTATGGAACACCCTCCACCTGGCAGCAAGAATGCCGAACGCACACTCCACAGTCATTCTTGCCCTTGATAGCATGTAATTAAAGATGTTCCTTGGCCTTGAAAGGTTGCTGCCAGGGTAGGGTCTCATAAGGTAGTGTTTTAAAGGAAACGCAGCATCCCCTACCATCATAAAAGGAACGTCACCGTGCTGACCATATCCAGGCAGGGGGGTGTCTTCAGGCACATTCAAACTTCCTTCCTTCATTCCCCTTCCCAGTGCTGAATTGGCGAACACCCCACCGTCACTAGCACGGCCAAAATCACCAACTTGAATAAATCTAAATCTTGAATCTGCATCCACTAATGCCATCAAGATTATTGAAAATGTTTGTTTATAATAAAAAAACTGGCTACATGATTTTTTAGGAGCTTGGATGACTATATGTTTCCCATCTATGGCTCCGATGCAATTAGGGAATTGCCATCTTCCCCAAAAGCCCTCTGCAATCTCTCTACATGCTGCCTCTGTTGGTCTCGGCATTTGTGTTTCCATCATCTTGATGACAATTGCCCTACATGTCATATAGACAGAGTCTGCCACAGTTTTGCGTCCTAGCCTGTAGGCAAAAGCCAGACTCCTAAAGGACTCTCCGGTGGCAAGGAATCTGTAGGAAAATAGATAATTTGTTAACTGGTGTGCAACATGAGTTATTGTTACTGAAAACAAATGTATGTTATTTAATTATCTGGCAATTTATGTCAACAGTTGTGAAGTGCCAAGGTCTCTGGAGGGACCTAAGGGACCAATTTTCAAAAAGAAAAGTTCAACCACGGAGTGGATCGGCAGCAGGACCCCAAAAGGAGTGGAAGTACTCTCAAGCCCTTTCCTTCCTTGCTCCCCACCTTCAACCCAGGAGGTACAGGGCAAACACAAAGGCAGTGATGGCACACTGATACCCAGCACACTATTTTACATATGGCACAAGTTCCAAAGAACTGAATTTTTTTTTCATTTCAAGAATCAACA
Organism: Hypomesus nipponensis; assembly: GCF_054491055.1. Taxonomy (NCBI): domain Eukaryota; kingdom Metazoa; phylum Chordata; class Actinopteri; order Osmeriformes; family Osmeridae; genus Hypomesus; species Hypomesus nipponensis. The sequence continues at coordinate 1,107,295 of NC_140375.1, forward strand.
TACATTTACCTAGACTATAAATGGTCGTGCATTTAATTTGTTTTAGCTCTAGAAGCAGCCTACACCAGGTTGATGTGGATGATTGGGAGGCATTGGACCTGAGCCATGGAGAGGATGTCCGGGATGAAAATGACCAACAGGCAGCTGATAAACATTTTCAACCTGGTTCTTCAACCAGTAGGGTAGGGCTGTGCAATTGTTTTCCAAATCTAATCAATAATTGTGTTAAATAATTGTAATTTCAATGTTGATTACAATAATTGTGATTATCATTTATTTTCCGTAATCAAGCAGCCCTACAACAGACCTGCCCCACGCAAGAGGGCCTCAGCAGCGGTGTCTTTGGAGGATAGGCTGCTGGCTATGGTCCAGGAGCCTCCACAACCAATGTTCCATCGTGTGCCACAAGAAGAAGATGAAATGTTGCATTTTGCCCTCAGTCTGGTGCCGTTGTTAAATAAATTAAGTGGCTGGGGTAAATTAAGGGCAAAAAATGCCCTCTTAGAGAGTCTTCAGAGTGTCCATGACCTGGACCAAGGGCACCGGAAGGCACAGATGCAGGGCCCTGGTCTAATGAGGCCATGGGATCAGACATCCCACCAGAGCCACCCGAGTCAAGGATATGCACCACCCTCGCATGCACAGTTACATAGGTACAGACCAAGAAGTGAGGAGACTTGGGGGGAATGTGGTGAAAATACTGTGCCTTCACCCATCCATCACTTTACAGACCTATAGATAAATAAATTGACTTTGTAAATCAGTATTTCCTTTGTGTTTCTCTGTAACTTTTCAACACTTAAGCCTATGCAGTTTGTCTGAAATTAATGGAGTAAGTAAAGGCGGTACAATACCCCCCTGGGCCTTGAGCCTCCAAATAGAAGCCCATTGAGGACCACCCAACTCTCTCCCCAAAACCCCTTTAACAGTGTGTTTTGTCACTTGGTTGTGACATTAACAAACATGCTACCAGGAGCAGTAAATATAATGTGTACATACATAATGAAACTATAATTTTTACTAGTTGCCCATGGATAATAATCATGGCAAAGGCTGGTGTGTTGGCCTACCTCAATGTAACCACAAGTCTTTGCTTTGGTTCGACTGCCAGTCTGTAATTGGTGTCCTGTCGCTGGAGATCTGCACCTATCAGTGACAGGATGTGGTCCATCTGCGATGGTGTCATTCTCAAGTACGCTCGATGATATTCGGAGTTAAAACGCAACTCCTCCACCAGGTTGTAGAAAGCCCCTTGCTCTCGCCTGCGCTGGTTGATTGCAGTCACCCAAGTTTGTTTCTTCTTTTTTATTCTCTGGACGATGAGAAGTAAGGCAAGTGCCTTCCGCCTATTCACTGCAGGCACTGTAATAAAACAACTCTGTTGATGTTAGATTATTCAACAACGCAAAGCTTTCATCTATGCTACTGTAGCTACAACTAGCCTCTCTGCAATTCCAAAGTTTAACATAACTTGCTATATAACCTACTTAGTAAGACTACTATATTATATTGATCGTTGGTGGAAGCTGAAAACCCTGAAAACTATTTCATTTGCAACTAGCTAGTTTGTATCACACCAACGTTATGTATTATTTCATAGTTAGTTTGTATCAAATGGTTTAGCTATGTCCGTTGGTGGTTTCTTGGTAACTACTCAAACACGTCTACATGATTCTTTTTATTAACCCTTGTATGGTCCACGGACAAAACGTGCACCATCATCCTTCTGCAACAAAGTGTCGCCGTGTCTTGCTGTATCAGCCCTACTACTGCTGTATGTGTCATTCAATCAAAACATTGAATCCCACTAAGAAAGACGAGTAAACACACTCAATGATAGGCTACATCTGCTACTGATATTACTATCCCAACTATAATTTCAGCTGTTAAAACTATAATCATTCTCGTTACAACAATAGCCAACTTCTTCTGTTTAACAGTTCAACTTTCAGCTTCTCCCGCATTGTAGGAAATTTAAGCTCTTATAGCTTTGATGCAGTTCAGCTTCCACACTACCTCTTCAAATTCAACTTTTTCTTCGATTGCTCACAACGTTCAAACGTATTCTCCCGCATAGTTTTTAAGCACTGAGCTTCGTTAGATGATGCAGTTCAGCTTCCACACTCCCTCTTTTGAGTAAGTCATACATTTGTTAAATTAATTTCAGTTGGAAGGTATTTTCTCATTTCTGTATTTTCAGCCATTTGAAAAAAAAAAAACAGATTTCAGCATTCCAACGCATTTTCAGCAGGAAATGCATGTTCTAGTTCTTCTATTTCTTCCGCGGCACCTTTCAGCGCCTTCAAATCTTCAGCTATTAAAACCGTTCAGCTATCAAAAAATTCTGCAGTTTCAGGCTATGACTGCTATGACTTTTCAGCTTTGTACCTCTTATGCTTGAATTAATATAAATCAATATTCATAATATTTTTAACATGGGTTTCCAATGGAGTTTTCTTTCAAATCCTTTCAAACTTCTTAAAACTTCTTCAACTTCCAAATCCTTCTTCTTCCTCAATCTTTCAGCTAGAGCCACCATTTAAACTTTAAAACGTTGACAAAACCCTAAACTATTTTTAAATAATTCATCTTTTTGATATCTATTCAAAAAAAAAATATATCACTGATTATGTTTCATGACTTTTTCAAACCGTTTCTGAGATTTACATGGGTGTTTACGAGAAAGCCCACAGTGCAGACAGAATCGCTTAGAGCGGAGGGAAGCTTTGGGTGTCGTTGAAAACATATTTCTAGTTTGCCACCATTGCCACAATTTTTGCTCTTCATGCTTCGTTTTTGGATCAATAGATAGCTAATTTTGTGCTGGTTGTAGACAGTTGTCTGTGGAATCTAAAAGACTTACACATTTGTTCAGAGCCCCACGAAAGCGAGACAAAGTCCAACTCTCGCCCCATAGAGTCCAATGCAAATGTGGTGACAAATTCGTCACAGAAAACAAAAAATAACAAGATTTATAAACTGCCGTTATAGTCTTATTTCTGAATGCACAGATATAAAAAGGACATCTCTGGTTTCGGCAGAGTCTTGGGTCTCGGAAAATATCTTTATTTTTTGGATTGGACGTATAGTTTTGCGTCTACGTTAACTTGTTTGAGGTGTGGATTCTTGCTAAATTTCTGGTATTCTCTGCCCTCAGCGCATTAGCAGCCATAGCTGCACCATCACAGTGGCAACCACACAAACAAGCGCCTGTCTCTTACACAGGTGATTGGTATAAGCTGATTAGTGGAGACACAAGACAAGCGATTCAGTCAACTCGTCTCATTAAAAGACTAAGAGCACCACAACACAACTACTAGGGATGGAGATTTGAACTGATTTCACTATTCGAATAGTATCCGAAATTATTTTTGAATATCTGGATAATCTATTTTATTAATGTGGTTCCGTTATGTAATTAGCCTGACGTGACGCAAAGCATACAGTAAGCACATGAACCACCACCCATTCTGGCAATAATTGGGACTGTTAAACTATTAGATTAAATAAGGGTTGAATAAAGAAAACAAATGAAAGATCAATTTATTAACATGACGAAAAGACAATTAACTTGAAAAAACGCTGCGTCTTCAGACCTGTAGGCTCTTAATTTGGCGGAAAAGCGATTAGCCTATTATTATGTGAAATAAAAAGTAGGCTACATTGGACTAAATTAAACACATTGGATAGGCTATCCTCCATAAAAACGAAAGACACACGGAGAAATATTGCATATTAACTTGGATATTAACTTGGAACCGGAATCCTATAGGATACGGTGCGCCACCACACATTGCGAACATAAACAGCCGATTACGCTAGCTCTACATGGCTACTGGTAAGAAAATAAATAAGCCACAACTGCATTAGCCATACGCATTTTTATTTAGGAGAATTAGCATGTAAACATGCTCAGGGGACAAGCTAGTACGGAGTCGATTTACGAGCAGGCCGGCGTAGAAAAGACTGCAGGAACTGAGGTTGTTGCGTGGTACTGCTTAGCCAGGACACTATGCTTCTTGTAGCGCCAAATGAAATGAAAGGAGACTAGCAGCAGAACGCAGGCGTAGCCTACCTTTTTTGATGGTTTTCATCATTTTCTAACGTCACAACTATTAGAATTCACAACATGACGCGACGGTTTTTCCAAAAAAAAACTACGCTCATAAGTATTCGAAAAAAGTATTCGAATACTAACTTACTTTAGGATATCCGGATATTCGATTAACCACGCCCATCCCTAACAACTACTACCACTATTGATACTGCTATATCTTATGCCACACTACAACTACTAATTCTGAAGATGCTGCTAATATCTCTTTTGCTAACTACTATGCTAATGCTACTGTTTTGTTCAACTACGCCACTGAGTGCGTTCACTTGACCATGGTGAGAAACCCGATAGCAATTGTCAGATTATGCCAATAATACAATTACTACATATACATGTGTAATTAGTAATGTGATTATTCAAACACGTCTACATGATTCTTTTTATTAATCCTTGTATCATCCTTCTGCAACAAAGTGTTGCCGTGTCTTCCTGTATCAGCCCTACTACTGCTGTATGTGTCATTCAATCAAAACATTGAATCCCACTAAGAAAGATGAGTAAACGCACTCAATGATAGGCTACATCTGCTACTGATATTACTGTCCCAACTATAATTTCAGATGTTTAAACGATAATATTCTTGTTACAACTATAGCCTACTTCTTCTTCTGTTTAACAGTTCAACTTTCAGCTTCTCCCGCATTGTAGGCAATTTAAGCTCTTATAGCTTTGTTGATGCAGTTCAGCTTCCACACTACCTCTTGAAATTCAACTATTTCTTCGATTGCTTCACAACGTTCAAACGTATTCTCCCGCATAGTTTTTAAGCACTGAGCTTCGTTAGATGATGCAGTTCAGCTTCCACACTCCATCTTTTGTGTAAGTCATACATTTGTTAAAATAATTTCAGCTTGAGGGTATTTTCTCATTTCTGTATTTTCAGCCATAAAAAAATTTAATAATCTGATTTCAGCATTCCAACGCATTTTCAGCAGGAAATGCATGTTCTAGTTATTATATCAACTTCTTAGTTCTTCCGTAGGTTTTTTGGCCTTTAACTAGTCCTGCATACTTTCACCGATTCCTACAATTTTGGTATCAAAACGTTCAGCTCCTTCAGGAGATGATGGCTATGACTTCTGGTATTTTTCACTTTTATGCTTTTTAAAGAATTAAGGGTTTTGTGCAAATTATTCTCCCTTTAAAAGTAATGGTAAATCCTTTCAAATCATTAAAAAGATTCCTCCTCTTTCAAACTTGACTTGTTCAGCATACTTTCAGCTAGAGACACCATTCGACCTTTAAAATGTTCACAAGACATTCAGCTATTCCCAAATGATTCATCTTTTTGAAATATTCAGCCAATTTTGAAGCGTGACAGTTTTAAATACATGAAAAATTTAGCTCCTTCTTGATTTTTATGGTTGAGCAGCCAGCATAGTGGCACACTGCTGGCTGCTCTTTTTCTGATATTCAACTAAATTGTCAAACAAATTCCTCTGATGTTCATATAGTTTAACTTACAGAAACAAGTTATACCTTAAAATGTAGGAAAACTTGTCCTCTTTCAGCCAATGTAACTATTAAAGAGTTCACATTTACAGATTTTCAGCTTTGAGCCTTGAAGAGTAGAGCCGAGAGCAGCCTTTCAAATTCTCTCACTAACTTCAATGGAGAGGTGGGTAAAATTCATCAGAGAATTTCGAAAGTAGATGTGTTTTTAAAGTGCCGGTAGAGTCGTATTTTCGACTGCACAGACATATAAAGGTCATCGCTGGTTTCGGCAGAGTCTTGGGTCTCGGACAATATACATATTTTGTGGATTGGACGTATAGTTTTGCGTCTAGGTTAACTTGTTTGAGGTGTGGATGCTAGGTAAATGTTGGTTCTAAAACTGGTTGTTCCCATCCTTGATTGTGATTGGCTATATCGCGTTCCCTGCCGTTGTAAAATCCAGCACAACCTCACAGGTTGTCCTCATTACATTCTTTAACATTCCATATTACTGTGCATCGAATATTTCAAATTGAAAAAGACGGCAAAGATGTCCATCTGGCTGTTTTGTGGCAACGATTTATGTAGGAACTATACTTTGTAGTAGCGGAAGAATTACGGTTTATTATTAAACTATTTTGTTTCTAATTGTTTTTATCGATGAAACCATATAAAATATTTGTAGTAACAGTTTTAGAAAAGCAATAAGCCCCGCGTGGTTTACGCCGATTTTAGAATAGGTAAGGGGGTTTTCGGCCCTTCGCCTCGTGCCTAACAATGCTCCACGGACGAAACTTGCAGCATCATCCTTCTGCAACAAAGTGTCGCCGTGTCTTCTTGTATCGGCCCTACTGCTGTATGTTTGAATCCTACTAAGAAAGCCGAGTAAATACACTCAATGGTATGGCTATAATTTCAGCTGTTAAAACGATAATATTCTTGTTACGACTAGCTAGCCTACTTCTCCTGTTTAACAGTTCAGCTTCTCCCGCATTGTAGGCTATTTTCGCTCTTAGCTTTGTTAGATCATGCAGTTCAGCTTTCACACTGCCTCTTTTGTGTGACTCACACATTTTTGAAATTCATTTCAGCTTTCAGCTTGCGGGTATTTTTTCATTTCTGTATTTTCAGCAATAAAGATAAAAAATAAAAATAAACGTTCAGCTCCTTCAGGAGATGTGTTTTGGTATTTCTCTCTTTTATACTTAAAAAAAAGTTAAGGTTTTTGTGCAAATTATTCTCCCTTTAAAAGTAATGGTAAATCCTTTCAAATCATTAAAAAAGCTTCCTCCTCTTTCAAACTTAACTACTTCAGCATACTTTCAGATAGAGACACCATTCAACCTTTTAAATGTTCACAAGACATTCAGCTTATAACTTTCTACAAAGTTCTCACTATTTTTAGCTTTTTTAGCATGATCGGTTAGCCTCATTCAGGTTTTCAGCATTCTCACTGCTGTTTCGCAGGAACAGCCTTTTCTAGTTGACCGTTGCTATGGATATTTGGCCGCTGTCAAGGGAAGTGGCCTTTTGCCTCGGATTCACGTCTTTCGTTAGCCGGGCTGCCAGCCCAACTTCTCCCCACCCACAAAAAAATTTGGTTGGGAAGTTGGGTCTGGAGGGTCTCGTATTGGGAAACAACTACAGAAAACCAGAATCTGGGCGTACCAATGAAATTGCCAGGGCAGGCTTTAAACGATGATGGACAGATGATCAACAGTAACGTAATCACCCACGTCACAAAAGAGCGCTTAAGTTGAATTCGTTTTGTACAAACAATATATTACGTTGCTCTGATTGGTTGTAGGTCTATCCAATTGAGCGAAGAGGCATTTGTTTTCCAGGTTTGTTTGAAACACGCCCCGTAGTCAAAGCCCAACGGAGAGTTCTCAGACTCATATTCTGACTAGAATTATGAGTATGACAACGTCAGGCTAGTCTTTCGTAGCACTCCGCAAGTAGTCAGGTAACTTTTCAACCCCAGCGTACTCTGTTGCTTAGCAACGTCAGCTGATTTGAAGCCTAAATAATGCTCAAAGTCTATGAAGTTCAACGTCTTTGGCGAACTATTTCTCTGCTGATCAACAGTACGAATGGTAACAAATACATTGTAAAAAGACACACTGTGTTAAGTTATTTTTGTTGGCAAGTAGCCGTGTACAGCGGCGTAACAATGACTTGGCGGGCCCGAGTGCAGATCTCACCAACGGGGCCCTTAACCGACCTATCGTCAGGCGAAATTATTGAGTGTCGATCTTAGAGAGGCGCATGGAAATGTATTTATTATCAGTGTTGCGTCTGAACACATTCATGAACTCGCTCATAATTTTGGTGAACTGAACATAGCCTACTGTATTAGGCTACTGCCTGATGAACGATACTGTGCAGTGGACGCACTCATTCTGGTGTCTGTGAATGGCTCTTTTTAATTTCGATTAATAAGGTACCAGATTTCTAGAGACTTACAGGCTAAAAACACACCGTTAACAGTCTTGTGTCCAGGGTTACCCAACCTGTCAATTGCTGCGTGTGCTTTCTTTCTTTCTTCGACTGTATGCATGGCAAGTGTGAAAACGCCGAATTGCGTAGAGGCAGAGAGCGGTATTACAGACGGCAGCCACATATTGAAAAAAAGAACTGAACTAACCGAGTTCATTGTTTGGAGCTTTGAACTTACTTCAACATTTTGAATTATGAACTATGAACTGAACTAGTTCATGTAGAAAGTGAACTTTCCCAACACTGCTTATTACAATACACATTGTGAATTGATTGGTGAATGTTTGATTTTATTTATATGCTAGCTTAATTTAGCCTATCTAGCTTTGGCTATTTTCCAACAACATCCTGCACATGTTTTCAATATCTAACCTGGCTGCTGCCTTATGCCTATCCGTGCATTTAATGATGTTTAATAGCCATGTCTAAATGCTTTCAATAGGCTATACCAGACAGTAAACGTTAGCCTACCCTGGTGGCTGAGTTTCACTCATTACTGTTGGGCTGGGGGTCAGACGTAGCGTCCTCTTGAACACCTCGCCAAAAACCAAAATGAAGATAATTTTGCCACCCTTAAATCCTTTGCGTTTGTGCCGCTTCCTGCAGCCAATTTTGTGTTTTTGAAAGAAGGGCATGATGGGGTAGCCAACTTACCGCAATTACTCAACACGCAATGCAACACAACAGGATGGCAAACGATCACAACGTGTGGGTGGGCTATAGAATCGTTGACAACATATTACCCAGACAATATTACTTAATAAAAACGAGATTTGTTTCATTCAGCAAAAGGCAAATGAATTATTTGCTGTTGTTAAGACTGACTATTGTTAAAATGTTTATTGGGCAGATGAGAATAACCATAATTGAGAAATGTTTGCGAATTGATCGGACTGGATCATATGTTAACCTTTCTGTGATTTACGTAGAGCGAGGGGCCCGGTCAGTTCTTCTGGTAGAGTTCTCACTTGAGATCGAGGACGGGCCCCCTTTCACCACGGGCCCTAGTGCAGCTGCAATCCCTATAGTTACGCCACTGGCCGTGTAATAAGCGGGATAATGTATAGAACGCCGGTCATTATCGGGGAAATAAGCCCCTTCATGGCGAAACTGGAGAAAACTCTGCTTTGCGTCGTGCCTAACAACTCCCCTTACCTGTTCTAAAATCAGCGCAAACCACGGCCTCATGGGGCTTATTGCTTAATTATCCCTTACAAAAGAAACGTTCTAATTTCCTGCGCTTTCAAACAATCAGTAGAGAGTGGATAGCAACGGCAGCTAGCTTGCCTCTAGCAAACTGCTTTTGAATTGGCCATGTCCCCCTAAATTAATATAAAACTTATTTACGTTTTGGGAGGCTTATTTTCAGTTAGCAGACGTACTATTTGAATCGCAAGTCCATCTGAAATACTGACAGTGACAACGTTGTTACAGTAGCTTGTTTCAAAGGGTGTTCTTAATGAATTATGCAATATGAGTTGGATAAATGCTTGAAAATATCACTAGAAGGGAAAACGGATCCACCTGCATCTGAAGCAAGCAAGCACACCCTACAATTTCCCCAGAAATTGTACCCTCTCTAGTTGGGTGTGCTTTGCCTTCGGCAAGGGCACAACCATTGTTATCTCACATATATATTATTATTGGGGTGTGCTTGCCTTCAGCGAGCACAAACCATTGTTATCTCACATATATATTATTATTATTATTTATTTTTGCCCCCCTAAAACTTTGTTAATATTTGGACTACATCGACAACCTCGGTGTCAAACGTTTCGTTTTGGTAGACCTTGAGTTGCTTGTATTGGGATTTACGTTCCGTTGCACGGTGTAAGTAGAAATTACGTTTTTGTGGTGAAAAGTGAAGCTAACGGTGGCTAACTTGCTAGCCACAGTCACTGACGTTGCTAACGTCACGAAAACACGCGTGACTACCTGTTGCACAACATTAGTTTATCAGCTTGTTAACTTCTGGGAGATGATAGGCTAACTAGAAACGCTACAAGCAAAGAGGCCTGGGTGAACTATTTACTCATTTAACATTGTCATAAAACAAAATTAGGAAATGTAGTGTATAATATGATGTATGCATTGTTATTAAGCTAGTACATCTATTTTCAGAAAGAGTGGTCTGCGGCTGATGCGTTAGCATCAACACTACCCTTACTTAAAAAGTCTTTCAATAGGTGAAACTATCTGACTAGTGACTTCTAACCTAAACTCCATTGCCACAGTCTAAACTTGTCAATCTGTTCATGAAAATAATGCATTTCAGCCTAAACCGTACAACGGAACGTTAAATCGAATTCAACCAACGCAATCGCTACCGAGACAAAGTACTCGGTAGTACTGTACTGTAGCTAGTAGTACTACAATATACCAGGGCAGCTTCTCCACACAGGGCTATTTTGCGTTTTTACTGACAATGATCGCTACCACTGAGCTTTTTGAATGAGGGATTTTCCCCTAAATAAATGTCAAGCTTATTTACGTTTATGGGGGCATATTTTCAGTTAGCAGATGGTACCATTTGAATCGCGATCCAATCTGAGATAGCTATATGCCCGGTAATGTCGTTGTTACAATAAGCTTCAAAGGGGGTTCTTTATTAATGAATGAATGCAACATGAGTAGGCTAAATGCCTGACAATATCATAAGAAGGGACAAACTTAAAATTATGTTTAAATCATAGAGATTAGGTCCAGTTTTACACTGGTCTGCCAAATGTATTCGTTTTGATTCAACTATGAGGCTGCTCCCTCTAGCAGGGAAAATGAGAAGACAACTATTTCATTCTACTCTTCACTCTCAATATTTTGAGTTGTAAATGAGCATAAAAAAATATGCTTTTAAATCTATTTAATCTTTAAAGATAATAAGTAGGCTATGCATTTTTTTATATAAAATATAGCCTACAGAAATATCAGTTGTAAAAATGTCATCAAGTTACTTTTGAACCATATGACCCATTGTCCAAAATGAGGTATCGTTGGGTTCCCTGGATCAAGACGAGTTCAACGCACTATGACATCATACCCAGCTCTATAGATTCTCCACCATTTTGAATGTAAAGGAAAAGCGTTTTTTCGCTACCCCTCCTACAATTCTTGTCGAATCTTCTTCAAAATTGCCACAAATTATCTTCAGACCAAGCCTCACAAAAGTTAACCCCCGGAGCTTAGATTTTCGCAACCGTTTGTTAGTTACAGCCACATCTAATTGATGTGGCTGAATTGATGTGGCCGCCATTTTGAATATACCGTTTTTTCGCTACCTCTCCTATGAGGTTTGTCCAATCTTCACCAAATTTGGCACAGATCATCTTCAGACCAAGCCTCACAAGTCTTTTTGATTATCTAAACCTATTGACTGGAACAGCCAATCAAAGTCGTCAACCAAGCCACCATAAAAGAAGTGAGGTCATATCTCAGCACCTCTTTACTGCATTGACACCAAATTTGGTATAGGGACACTGTTCTAAAGAGGGCCAAAATAGGTCATGCCATTTCACCTCTAGGTGGCGCTGCAATAAGCAAAGATTTGGCACCATTTATCTTCAGATCAAGCCTCACAAACCTTTTCACCTTTTGGTAAAGCTGATCAAATTCAGTGATGAAGCTGCCAAAACAAGAAGTGAGATCACATCTCAGGAAATATTTGCTGAAAAGACATCAAACTTGGTACATATGGAAGCAAATCGTGACCAAAATTCAAATGAAAATGCATTTCCAGAAATGCTTTTTCATTTTAAGAATATGGCTGCATTATTTGACTCATAAATAAAATAAGTAATCAATCATTCTATTTGCATTTCAATTTTCTTCTTTAAGACTGCTCATTCTTTCACTTAATTAAAATGAAAACAAAAAAGACATTTGAAATTTAATTTTCAAAATATGCCCCAGCAAATAGATACCAAAATTCGATTTGAAATGTAAAATTCGAAAATGCGTTTTCATTTTAAGAACGTGGCTGCAAAATCGTGACCACAATTCAAATTCAAATGCATTTCCAGAAATGCTTTTTCATTTTCAAGAACATGGCTGCAAAATCGTGACCACAATTCAAATTCAAGCCTCTTGTTGCCGTGGAAACAATAAACAATAACACGAGCCAGCTGTTGCTGCTGCAAATGACCAACGGAAAAAATGTGATATTCTAAAATGACCACTAGATGTCATAGAGGTAAACTGCCAAACCTATTTTCTATGCTTGCCAGGGGCAGAACAATGATCATGTTCGTAATGTTAGCAATACGTAACGCTAGCCGCAATGCTAATTTCCGCTATGTTAAACACTATTGACTTATGCTAAAACCGAAGTTCAATGTAAGTTAGCCTATTAATATAAATAGCCTACAGTATCCTCCGACCAGCGGTGGCGCTAATACCTCGGATACACATGAAAAAAGGGGCCTGAGGAGAGAGTTCCGGCTTCAGGGGCCTGAGGAGAGAGTTCCGGTTTAGAGGGGCCTGAGGAGGGAGCACTGCATTGGGACCCTATTGAAGAAGTCCACAAAAGGTTGTGTCATCTAACCGCTAGGGGGCGATCCTGTGTCTGATACATGTTAAATTGTGATACCAGCTGCATTGATGTGGCCGCCATTTTGAATGAATGAATCGTTATTGGTAAATATCAAATATTCACCTAATTTGGCACAGATTATCTTCAGACCACAATCACTTTGACATGTCAAATAGAACTGAATTACAGCTGTTTAAACTTTGGACAAATCAAATTTTTACCCTGTAACTGAAATCTGTGATTTTCAGCACTGAGAATAGCTCACGAGGATAACTTGGTGTCCTGGCAATGTCAACGTCAGAGGTTTAAATCCAGCCTAAGCTGACAAGCTTGTCATGTCTCTGATTTTCTGTTTAGCGAGACTGTAAGCCACTGCAAAGGAAGCCAGGTACACCGCAGTCACTAGATGTCAAAAGTTTCTTCTGGGTCATCTGACCTGCTTGGCCACCACATTGCTGCTTGCAGCTACATTTGCATTTTAGATTTCTTTTAATCATACCTCACTTACAACGAAAAATATTAAGTTGTTTTATTAGTTAGATTTCATACATCAGATAGGTAGAAAATGTAATGTTGTGAATGGAATTCAACTGTGTTTCCTGCTACATTTTGCCACCCACTCCATTACAACTTTCAGTTCTGGGTGATTTTGTTGTTCTGCAGCCCAGTCAGCAGGCTGGTCCAGCCGTAGTGCCCTGCAGTCAGCCTCGTCCTCCTTCCCCGCTTCACGGTCCCTGTTCTCTGCCCTGCTGCAATGCGAGCACTCTGCTGGACACGGGCGCCTGGACAACCCATCTACGTTGGTGTGGGCCTCATCCTTACGGTGGACGATAGGGAAGTTGTACTCTTGTAGCCGCTCTATCCATCTTGCCACTTGACCCTCTGGCTCTCGGAACGACAGCAACCACTTGAGGGAAGCATGGTCAATGCGAATTAGGAACTTAAGGCCACACAAGTAGTGTTTAAATCAATTCACTGCTTCCACCACTGCCAGGAGTTCTCGGCGCGTGACACAGTAGTTCTTCCCCGGTCTTGAGAAGGTTCTACTGTAGCAGGTGATCACTCGTTCCCCCTTGGTCGTGACCTGACCCAGGACTGCTCCCAGCCCCTCATTGCTGGCATCTGTATCAAACACAAACTCCCCTCCAGGCTCTGGTGTTGACAGTACGGGGGAATGGCACAACAAAGTTTTGAGTGTGTCGAATGCCTGCTGCTGCTCTGGTCCCCATGTAAACCGGATGTTCTTGTTCGTCAATTGGTTAAGTGGGGCTGCTTTTGTAGCAAATCAGGCGATGAACCGACGGTAATACGACGTCAATCCTAGGAACGATCGTAGCTCAGTAAGGTTTTAGGGAGTTGGCACATCCCGAATAGCAGTGACCTTGCCCTCTTCCTTGTCCACTCCTTGTCCACTGACCTTATATTACGCATATTACGGCTGAAACTGTTAGCTGCTCCTGGCATTCTCTAATCCCTGTTCTCCTCTCTGTCCCTCCCACACATCCCCTGTGGTGTGGGGGGTCTGACCTGTCTGGACCTGCCTGGTCGTCGGTCTACCAACGCTGGACCAGGTTGTCAACCGGAAACCAGCCTCCATGACGGTCAACAGCGAGTTTCCAGGTCCCATCCAACGTCTATAAAGCCGAACAATGGATTTTTGGTGTTTCAAAACCCATTGACATTGTATGACTATGTTTAGCTTGTGTTCTGCTCCTCTCTCTTACCAACCGTCTCTGGAGGAGGGGATCCCTCTCTGAATTGCTCCTCCCAAGGTTTCTTCCATTTTTTCTCCCGTTGGGAGTTTTTCTTGTCTTCCTTGAGGGTTTAGGTTGGTTGAGGGGCAGTTCTATGGGCGTATGTGAAGCCCTCTGTGACATGCTTGCGTGTAAAAAGGGCTATACAAATACATTTGATTTGATTTATAGCCCAAGAAGACCAGTTCCTTCCTCATCAGCTTGCACTTCTCTGGGTTCAACTTGAGTCCAGCCTGTTGGATCTTTGACAACACTGTTTGAAGGGCTGTTAGCACGGTTTTGAAGTTGATTCCGTGCACCAGCACATCATCTAGGTACACCTGCAGGTTGGCCGGGACCCCCGCCAACACCCTCTCCATTAGCCTCTCGAAGGTCGCTGGTGCGTTGCACAGTCCAAATGGCATGGCAGTGAACTGCCATAAGCCTGTTGAGACTGCAGTCTTGGGGCGGGCCTCTGTACACAGTGGCACCTGCCAATATCCACTTCTCAGGTCCAGCTAGGAGAACCACACCGACCCGTTGATTCGGTCCAGTGACTTGTTGACCCGGGGCAGCGGGTAGGAGTCCTTGACTGAGATGTAATTTAGTTGTCGGAAATCAACGCAGTAGCGCCAGGTTCCATTTTTCTTCTGCACCAATACAACCGGCGACAACCATGGACTGTCGGATGGTTCTACCACCCCTGCTTTGCGCATGTCTTCCAGGCACTGGTCCGCTACTGCTTGTTTCATGAGTGGTAGGCGTCGTGGCCGTTGACGTATTGGGTGAGCTGTTCCAGTGTCGATCTCATGATGTATTGTGTGGATACGACCCATGTCTGTTGGCGCTGTTGCAAACGCTGCACGGTGTTCATAAATGATGTCCCACAGCTGCTGTTGCTGGATGTTACGTTCCCCAGTCCTATGTTGTTGGGGTTGTCTGTGTTTCCCTTTTAGGATCCCCCTCTGAGTGGTGCTCTGGCTCCTCCCCCCCTCATTGATTGCAGCTGGATCCAACCTCCACCTCTGCATAAAAGCTCCACGTCTGTGCCAAGTGACAGAGGGGAGAGCTGACTGTTGGCGGTGGGCTATGGTCTGGTATCGTGTTGTTCTCTGTGTTAGATCCTGTTTTTGTGTTGAACTGTGTTACGCGTTTTGCTTCTGTGCCAAACATATTTTCAGTCTATGTGACAGACCTAACCTGTGTTCTTTTCTGTTCCCAGGGGGAAGGGGAAGGCACCTTGGGAGTGCTTAGGCAAGAGGCCCATGGGCATACGTTACCCGTAGCTGAAACCTTGTCTATGCACACGAGGTAAGATCTGGGCGGACCACCCCCTGTATTTTTGTTTAGTACGCCGACTGGCGCGTCAGTTAGGGGTGTGATTTCTTTTACTTTCTTTGCTTTGGTTCCATCCAGCCCTTTCCCCCATATTACTGTGTTTTGGCGAATAAATAGCCCCGTGAACGGGTACCACAGTCTGTGTCCTTTCCTCACACCTACGACCCCACACCCGTTCTCTGACTCCACTGTTGGGGCTTACTTGGTTGCCAGTGCACTGGGCAATCGAGTGACGTGGTCATGGGGCTGTCGTTGGGCTTGGTGCATTCGAGAGCCTACTCAGCGGGGCTGGTGAGACCATTTCTATCCTAGCTGGCAGCTCTGTAGAGGCTTGGTGGGACAGAAGGGAGCATACCTGGTCTGATGTTTCAAGCCGCACGTGTGCAGTCAGACTGGAGTCTTCCACTTCACTGGTACGTGATTCTCCATTTTGGAACAGGCCTAAAGCATACTAGGGAACAGATGTTATTATCTCCCAGTATCACAGTGTTCTTGACCAGATCTAACACACAGCTGGTGGCCCTCAGAAAATCTATACCTAGTAGACATGGTTCAGGAATTTTGGCTACCCAGGTCAGATGTGGGAAAGTCTGGTTTCCGATCTCAATGTTGACCTTGCTCTGCCCCAAAATTTCGGCCTTGTCCCCAGTGACTGTGATCATCGGCAGCGTTGTGGGAAAAAGCACCTTCCCCTCCCCTACCAGGTCAGGCCGGATGAGCGTGACTGTTGACCCTGTGTCTACCAGCGCATTAACTGACCTTCCTTCTATTTTAACTAGCAATCGGCACTCCTCCGCTTCCGGTGACCCCAGACCACTAGCCCCTACAACATAATTATTTCTAGCTGACGTGGGTTGGAACAGTACTGTTTCGGGGACAGTGGTACTGTTCTTTACACGGCCCCCGGGCAGTTTCCCTGCGACAACCTGAAGTTTTGTTTGTCATCCTGCGCTGTGAATCCGGTATTGGATGTGGCCTCTTTGTCCACACCGCCAGCAGGTCTGATGGGGTCCAACCTGAGTGAGTTATGGCTGCTGGACTCGGGGCTTGGGCCATTCGGGGCCGGGTCGGCCACTGTTGGTGGGTTATGGTCTCCCGTCCTTCTTCCAAAATGTGCTCCACCTCCTGGGCTCGTTCTAGCGCTTCTTCCCAGGACCCGGGGTTGTTTAGCCGTACCTGTTGTCTCAAAGACAAGGGTGTCCATCCACTGATGAATGCCTCTTTGGCTAGGAGGAACCGCTGTTCCTCCTGGAATTTGGGGAATGCTTACCGGGCTAGGTGTCACAACTGCGGCGTAGACCCCCAACTTCTTCCCGTCTCTACGGCCCCTCTCAATACATTTTCACCTCGCCACTGAACATTGGGTCTCCAAACTGGCTCTCTATAGCCCGAGCGATTGCTAGCGGGTCAGTCATGTCTACGGCAGTGAGGTCCAACAACACATGTCGAGCTTCGCCTTCCAGTGCAGCTGCCAACTGTACCGCACACTCTGAGGCGTCCCACCAGTTGGCACTGGCTATCAGCTGAAACTGAGTCCAATAAGTCTCCCACACTGTGCTACCGTCATAACGTCCTACTTTCACCCTCCTTCCACTACGGTGTGTAGCGGCCAGGTTGGTTGAGGACACTCCAACCAGAGCAGCAGTGATAGCTTCAGTCAAAGCCGCTATGTCCGTTGTGGAAGTATCATTGGTTTGTTGGGTCACATTTCCTATACTTCTCTCACTATGAGTTGCCAAGCCACCAGGGTTGAGCACTGTCAGGGGAGTTACAAGTCCGGGGGCCATAATGCTAGCTGTTGCTGGGACTGGCTGACTAACTGGAGTACTCTGGTACACTGGCGGCAAGCTATAACTTACAGTAACAGGCACTAGCCCAACTGGGTTTGTGTATTTGAATGGGCTACTGAGGTCAGCAACATCATTGGAGGTATTAAGTCTACTGTGGTTAGCCTGGCTACTGTGACTGTCTGGATTAAAGTAGCTAGCATGGCTAATGTAGCTGGTGGTGCTGCTAACGTAGCTAGCGGGGCTAACGTAGCTAGTAACGTAGCTAGCGGGGCTAACGTAGCTACAATCCACTTGTCGGCTCAAGAATAACATCCTGTGGCATGGGTAATTTAGCAGTAGAGTCATGACTGCTACTCGCTAAGCCAGTATCTTCTCCCTTAACAGCTTTGCAGTAGGTTGATCTCAACCACTCGTTGAAGTTAACTTGCTCTGCGATATTTTGACGGGTGGTCCCCAGTGACTTGCTAATAACACATGCCGTTCTGCCTACCTCGCTCCAGTTGGTAGTTCCCTTCAACTCCCCATCATGATGTAGTGAGGTCAGCAAGACCACACAGAGCCAACATCTTGCCACACCTGAAGAGTGATTCAATCACATCAGACAAACCTAATCAGCCCTTGTAACACCCTCAGTATGCTGATTACACACCAAACGCCGATGCAAAGGAACCATAGAATTGGGGGGGGGACCTCCCCAATCTCAGCCCTCCTGCTAGCTTGCAAGCTTCAAAGGGCTTGCTTGAGACAACACGTCTCCGGCAACCATTTGCATCCGTTTTGGCGGCATTTGAACAAAGAACATACCTTAATCAGAACTTTTGAGGAAAGTTCTTCAGACTTCACCTTTACCACGAGAGTACAAGGTGGAGAATTATGAGAGGGATATTTGTGTCATGTTTGTTTCTTTGTTTTAATGTTGTGTTCACTGAAATCTTGATTCTAGTAACTACTCCTTCTTCCTGAAAGATAACCATGTCATTCTTGGTATCTACACAAAGCTCTCATAATAAAACAATCATTCAACTATATTTTGTAACTGTACCATGATGTCCAGAACAATATTTGAATGATCTTTCGAACCAGCCAGAGACCAGATCACACCTTTGGTAGGTGTGAAGGAAGGAGGGGGGAGTTGACAACCCAGCTTCCCCCAATCAACGTCTGACCCCAGACAGGTCCTCCCTCGAATTCTGAACTGTATAAATATCTGAGATGACCATCAATCTCGGACTCCAGCGAAACCAACCATGGCATGAACGCCATTGGGATTGGCGTTCCAAAGGACGTCTCCAAGCTTCTCCTGAGATTCAACTTTATAGTGATCGCGACACTATCTGGACGTTTCAACAGAAGAACCAAAAACGCAATTATCATTGCGACTTGACTGAGATCCCCCAGACTCAGCCACATGACCCGGCAGCGCAGTCGCGCTTTCACCTCCGATTCTTCAAATGGACCTTTGGCGCAAACCGCCCTCAACCTCATTGATCAACCCCAGATCAAACGTAACTATGGCTAACGCTCTTTCCTCCCAGACATGGCATTGGCGTGAGCTCTGTTTATGATTTGTAAGGATGTAATCATTGACTTACCATTTCTGTATTTCTTTAAGTTAGTCCATTTCATTCTGTTCATTGAAACCAATAACTCATATCAAATCCATAATCTAACTTGTTCATAAGATCCGTTTACCTTACTTGAATAACTTCATTGTAAAGATATTTTGACGTGCGTGTTCACTGATGTTACGATTGGCTCTACACTTAGAACTAATTCATTCCTACAGATGAGACTGATTATTACATGTTAAATATAGGATTCCCTAATGTCCTAAACAAATATTAGGGTGGTGCCCCGAACTTTATGATAAATTAAGTATTTCTATTTTTAACACGACGAGACCCCGCTACAATGAGTAGACGTTTTGCCCTCACTGAAATGCAATAAGAAGCGTTCTCCTCTCCCCTCCGTCTCTCTGTCGCCTTCTGCCATCTTCCGACTCCAGTGGTGTTAGCAGGCCCTTGGTCATGTTTCTGTTTTCGGCACCGGGAGTGTACCCACACTTCTGACACCAATGTAGCATGCGGGGAAACAGACAGGACTCAGAACACAAGAGCCAGAGACCACGTAGTCAGGTTGATAGCTCGAAAGCCCAGATGTATTTTCACACACAGCTACCCGGGGTTGAGATACAATAAACCCAGGTTGGTGAGTCCGCCAGAACAAGAAAACATCCCCCCTCTTTTTCTGTCAGGTTCAAAAAACAAGCCCTGTATGTTAACCCTCCCCCTTCAAAGTTTCCACCAATAACCAAACCAGGCTAGACATCTCCGCCAATGAACAAATGACACTTGAAGTTGTGTAAACCAAACCCTCCCAACGTAACAATATATTACACAAGTATTTTTTATTATGCTTTTTAGTGTGTGTGTGTGTCTGAGTCAAAACTCAGTTCACTATGCTCTGGGTGAGACCACCCTATGTGCCATGTAGGGGCCTCACATACAAACCATTGAAGACCTTTTGCCTTTCACAAAAACTACTAAAATACAGTACATACTCAATTATATTGAGGGTCGCCCTTAGAAAAGAGCGGGGAAAACCCTACCTGCTCAAAGTAGACGCTAGCTTTTATTTTCTCATGGAGACATGGCTTTGGCGCATTGCTCATTGCCGATATAATGTTGGTTAGCATAGCCATTGTGTTACAGGTTTTAACTGGCTAAAATGGTTAAGGTTAACGTGATTTAAGTCATTTTGTTTGAAGGAAGACAAAGCCTTGCTGCACATCTAGGTCAGGTTTTTCCTGAGGGGAAGGTGCCCACTGCCACCTACGGTCTTCTTTAGACAACTGCCTGGTGGTCCCACCGCTCAAGACCGCCCGGTCCCAACACAAGCTCTTCTCCTGTCTGGCCCCCCAGTGGTGGAATCAACTCCCCACCTCCATCAGAGACACTGACTGTCTCTCCACCTTCAAGAAAAGGCTCAAGACACACTTGTTCGGGGAGTACAACGGTACTTAGGAATGGTTTGCTCGACCCGATGTTAGTTTCCTCAAGGATCACAATGACTCTTGCTTGGAGACTTGTTGCTCTTGTGGTTAGTGCTAACTGATTTAAATTGTTGTACTCGCTGTGATATATTGTTTTTTTTGTTGCTTGTTTTCTACAGGTACACTTGCACTTATAGTGGTTCATGTTGTTTAATTGTAACTTGTTTAACTACATGCTCTTATGGTTCTTCCCTTTGGCACTTATTTTGGTTGTTCACAATATGTGCTTCATGTTTTGGCTACTCGCAATGTTTTTGGGGCTATCTTCTTGTTATTATCAGGGACCTATGCACTTTGTAAAGCTCTCTCTTGGAAGTCGCTTTGGATAAAACCGTCTCCTAAATGAATACATGTAAATGTAAGAGGTGTTTCGGGGCCACTTTGACCACCTTGTCCGTGTGAGCAGACCATGTGAGATCATTGCTGATGTTCACCCCCAGGAACCTGAAGCAGCTGACCTTCTCCACTTCAGATCCGTTGATGTGCAGGGCTGCATGCTCCTCTTCCTGCTGCCTCCTATAGTCCACAATCATCTCCTGAGTCTTGCTGATGTTGAGAGAGAGGTTATTGTCCTGACACCCTGATGTCAGGGTATCAACCTCTTCTCTGTAGGCTGACTCGTCACTGTCAGAGATGAGGCCCACAATGGTTGTGTCGTCAGCAAACTTAACAAGGATGTTTGAGCTGTGCATAGCCGCACAGTCATGAGTGAACAAGGAGAACAGGAGAGGGCTGACCACACAGCCCTGGGGGGTGTTGGTGATCAGTGTGGATGAGGTGTGGTCACCGATTCTCCGTCAGGAAGTCGAAGATCCACCTGCAGAGGGGGGTGTTAAGTGTTGAATGCTGAGCTGTAGTCAATGAACAGCATCCTCACATACGTTTTCCCTTTGTCCAGGTGGGTGAGAGCGGTGTGCATAGTCAGAGTGATGGCATCGTCTGTATACCTGTTGGACCGGTATGCAAACTGCATAGGGTCCAGGGTGGGAGGCAGCGAGGAGCAGATGAATGATTTTACAAGCTGCTCGAAGCACTTCATGATGACAGAGGTCAGTGCTATGAGGCGATAGTCGTTCATGCAGGTGACCTTGGTGTTCTTGGGCACAGGGGCAATGGTGGTCCTCTTGCAGCAGGTGGGGAGTACAGACAGGCTGAGGGAGAGGTTGAAGATGTCACTGAAGACACCTGCTAGCTGGTCAGCGCAGCCCCTGAGGGCCCTACCTGATATGCCGACTGGGCCAGGTGCCTTGCGAGGGTTGAGGGTTGGGTGTATCTGGCCTTCCTGTACTGATCAGGGTCCCCAGAGTTAAAGGCAATAGACCGGGCTCTCAGGTTTGGCCCGGACCACGGCATCAACCCAGGGTTTCTGATTGGGAAAAGACCGGACAACCTTCTTGGATGTCATCAATGCAATGTTGAATGTAGCTGGAAACAGTGTCCGTGTATTCGTTAATGTCCCCATCTGCTGCCTCCTTAAACATTAGCCAGTCAGTGGTATCAAAGCAGTCCTAGAGGGTCGCCACACTCTCGTCACTCCATAGGTGAAGTGATCTCGCAACCGGTTTGACCTGTTTTAGCTTTTTTCTATATGCGGGGAAGAGAAGAATGGAGGTGTGATCAGCCTTCCCAAAAGAAGGGCAAGGAGGGGTTTGTAGTTGCAACTTGAATGCTGTATAACAATGGTTGAGGATCTGGTCTCCGCGTGTGAAGAAGTCAATGTGCTGATAGTATTTGGGTAGGGCCTTCTTCATGTTGGCTCTGTTTAAATCACCAACAACTATGAAGGCTGCCTTTTGGTGCACATTTTCCAGACCATTGATAATCCCATACAGTTCATCCAAAGCAGTGGCCTTATCTGCCCGGGGGGGATGTAGACTGCACTCATGACAACCACAGTGAACTCCCAAGGCAGATAGAAGGGTCTGATTTTTACAGTAAGCAGCTCAAGGACCGGAGAGCAATGAGATGCTAGTACCGCTCCATCCGTGGCTCATAGAAAGTTAATAACACAGACCCCTCTGCTTGCCTGAATCAGCTGTCCTGGCGGTATATGTTGAATCCAGATGGTGTAACCGCTGTGTCGGAGATCTCCGGAGACAGCCAAGTCTCGATGAACACCAGTACACACACAGCAGTTCCTGATGTCCCATTGGAATTTGACACAAGCATTAAGTTAATCCATTTTGTTGTCGATGGACTGAACGTTAGCAAGTAGGATGGTTGGAAAAGCAGGTTTGAAGCACCGTTTCCGAGTTTGGACAAGAACTCTAGCACGTCAGCCTTGTTTCATCTTCCTTCGTCTTGCACGTAAACACAATGGCTGAAGAGCCCGCTGCAGTCCGAGCTCGTACATCGGAAAGTAGAATTAAAGTTAATAAAATAATGCTTGCCAAGTGAAAACCTAATATCCAGAAGTGTATGCCGGTTGTACTGAATGAGCGACAATGTAACATGGACAAAACAAATTTACGAACACTAACAAACAAACTAAATGCTCTGTACTAGCGGAGCTCTCGTCAGTTCGGCTGTCCTGCAGGCGCACCAGAAACATACACTACTGAACACCTCTCACGTATACTAGTGAAAATGGAAGCTCACACAATGACAACTGAAAATGTAACCTCTTACACACCCCACTGAGAGTGAAACCTCTCACATATCAGTGAAAATGAGACATCTCACATTTACACCCTTTCATGAAGTAGAAGTACAATTACTTTTTAAACAGGAAGCACATCTACCCCCTAGTGAATTCTGGGAGTTACAAAACAAATGCACAAACTATCTGGCAGTTCATGACTTCAAAAAACATGCTTTTTACAAAAGTACTTATGCTTTTTCTATATATTGTAAACAGTAACAATGAAGACATTAACAACCTTTTGAGAAATACTTAAAAATACTTAAACTGCATTAATTGCATTCAAAGTGAAAGATTGGGAGATTATTTTGAATAGGAGACACTCTACCGTGCTTGAACTTCTTACAGAATCCAGAGCTGGTAATAACTACATTTTGCCCATGGATTGGGTTATGTTGAAGACTTTATATGGATGTTTGTAGTCCATTGTAACGTGATATGACGTGATCATTCCATAACAATGGACAGTGATGCCACCAACAATTTAGAATAATTTGCCTGGTCGTCCACGTTACAACAGCAAATTTCACACTGCTTATCAATGGGAATGAATTGTAAGGCAATTGCAAATTGCTTTGGGATCAGCCGCCACACCCTGCACAGGCACAGGCAATACCTTGGAGTCCAGGGTTTACAGTACACCATCATGGCCACCATACAATGTACAAAGTGATAATCGGTTTAATAAGATTAACAAGCAATATCTCACCTACATGCTACTAGACGACATTGCTCGCGATCTCAAGGAGACAATGTCTGCTATTATGGCAGGTTGTTGTAGTCCACATAGACACCTTAATGTGATTGGCTAAAATTGGAAGAGATCTGACAGACAGCAGAGAATATATTTTAGAAAAAATGCATTTGTGAATCTAAGTGCGTCAGGAAAGTTCCAAAAATCCACACAAATGAGGGATTTGTAATTTGTGTTTGTCCGATTTGTAACTCGTGTTCGTCAGGTTGCAAACAAATGTAATAGGGTAATTTATTTGTGAATCATAAAATACATTTGTAAAATCACGTTAGATTTATTTGTGTACCATGAAATACATTTGTGAATCGTGTTACATTTGTTTGTGAATCACGAAATACATTCGTGAATCACGTTACATTTGTTTGTGAATTCTAAAACTAATCTAAGCATCTGCTAAATGACTAAATGTAAATAATCCTAAACCTGCAATGATTCTGTAACAGTGTTGCTACAGCACTGCAGTGTTACTGTGACGCACCACACAAGCTTGAGTTAAAATACATTATTTAATGTGACATTACTTTCTGTACATGCAAGTCTTAAATTGCTTAAATGTACGATGCACTTGTCAGTCCTACACCACGGCAAGATACTTGCTGAGCAACAGCCAAAACACAGGGATACAGTAGCTAACAACGCTAGTGCTAAGTAAGTATTTAGCTGCTCGGCTCCATGACGCCAGGTAAGTAGGGCTTGTGAGACTGCTCACCAAAATAATGAACGGGAACCCACTTGTCTAGCAGATTAAGACATGTTTGTAGGTACCTAACGAACAATAGCCTCAACTTTCCTAGACTTTCAGCTAGGGTTTTAGGTATGTAAAATAGCCTCAACTTTCCTAGACTTTTAGCTACGGTACCAGTGGCGACTGGTCATTAGGGGCAGGTGCCCCACCTGTTATCAACAGAAATAACTGCAACAAAATTGTTATTTTTAATTTCTCAAACATTTATTTTCGTTAACTTCGAATAATTTACTATCTATGAATATAGCGTCTTCCTAAATAGTTTTGTTTCATTTGTTTGTGTTAAGATTGTATTTCATGTTCATTGGTCCCTGCCTTGTTGCTTCAGACTGCGATCTGCCAATTCGAGTTAGCATAGGCTAATCGTGAAGGTGGGGCTCTGGTGTATGGAGGACCAAACCTGCCATATTTACAAATGAATGAATGAATAAATAAATGTCCACATCCATGCATTTAGACAGAAATAAACGACTATATATATTAATTAATGCACAATTGTCAATCAATAGTTAGATATATTTTACATTTATGTATTTATTTATTTTGCATTCATTTATGTATTGATTTATTTATTTATTTATTGATTCATTCATTTATATATTCATTTATTTATTCATTTATTTATTTATTTATTCATTCATTCATTCATTGTTCCCAATATGATAATGAGAGGAGGCCAGTAGGCGTGGAAACTGATGTTCAGACATTGCAATCAATCCAGAGCCATAGATTCAATCTAGCTAACGCCTGGGACACACTGGCTGCGAAGCGCCCTGGAGCGCCACAATATACTACGAATGGCGCAATGCTGACAATCAACAATCAGGATTTTTTATTTTAAAATGTTTACGTTTTTATCGGGGTAAACACATGGTTGGCCGGTCAGCGTAGTGAAGTTGGGTGTTAAGTGATAGCCCACAACTAACGTAGTAAAATCTTTATAACATGTTTGTTTATCCAAATATCATATATGGTGAATTAAATCTTTGTTTTCAACAAGGTCGGCCAGCCTGTCCATGTAGGCTATGTTGTCCATGACAGCAAGGATGGATGTAAGGCTACATAATCGAATAAAAAGCGTGGAAAACGATTAGCCAATGGTGTGTCAAATACCGCCTACCTATTTTGATTGACACATCTCATTAACATATTGAGAAGAAGAAATACAGGAATAAATGAATGAATAAATGAATGAATAAATGAATGAATAAATGAATGAACACATGAATTAATAAATGAATGAATACATGAATGAATAAATAAATGAATAAATAAATGAATACACAAATAAATACATAAATACATGTAAATTATAAGGTAATATTGATTGACAATTGTGCATTAATTAGTACATGTATTCATTTATTTATGTATAAATGCATGGATGTGGACATTTATTTATTCATTCATTCATTTTTAAATATGGCAGGTTTGGTCCTCCATACTGGTGGGGCTAGCCTCTCTCTCACAATGCAATGTACATTGGAGGTGGGAAAGTATTAATACGCATGCTCAGAATGTAATGTAATGTGGATCACACACATTTTATGCCAAGTGGGGCAGAGAGCCGGTTGCCCCAATACAGCGTCATTTTGTATTTCATCCATGATTGGCTGCTTGTCGCCAACATTAGTCGGCAAGAAGAGCGAGGAGATGTAGCTAGATTGTCTTAGCTAGCTTGTTAGCTGCACAAACGCCAGATAACTTGAGAAAATGAATAAAGTGGTTTTCATACTTGAGCACCCGTTATATACCCTTATATGCCCTCTAAACCCTTAATATGGAGGAGAAAGTTGAAGTAAAGCAGCTTAAGTGGTGCTCATCAGCCACGATATTGTCATCGCTCAAACTGCTGGTAAAAGTATAACCGCAGGTTTAACGTGGAGTGGTTTTTGAAGAAAAACAGTTAGTCTAGTTAGCATACAAAAGAAGGCACCTCTCTTCAAGTGAGCTCTCAGCCTTGGTAAGTGAAAGCATATTTTATCATCATGCCTTTGTGGTGCTGGTCCGTGCATTGTTCATATTATGGGGCTGGATCGACAGCTAAAGATGGTGACGTGTCAGTGTGTCCTTGCTTATCTGGTTGTTGTCATAGAATGGATCTATATCCCTAAAAAGTTGTATTTCTGCTTCGTCGTGGCCTTCCTATTGTGTTGAGCTCATTGCTGTTTGCGCATGGCCCTGTAGGCACATTGGTTCTGAGCTTGGTTGCATTCCTAATTTACGTTTGTAAATATGACAGTGGTAATTTTACATGTGTGTGAGAGACAAGGAGAGCAATTAAACAAGAAGGTCTCTCTCTCCAGTTTGTGTACTACAACACCTGGTAGAAGCAAACCACTCTGTTGTTAAAAGTGTTGTGTGGAGCCACGCTGTTTGTTGACGTGTTAAATAAACACATCAGTAGCAAGAGGGACTTTTGTAGCTTACTGGTATACTATATTTTGAAATGTTTTTTGCCCCACCCAATTTTTTGCATATAAAAACGCCACTGTACGGTACTAATGGTGAGGGCTCGATGATATAGCTGTCTGTCTTACTAGCACGTCGTATCTATGGGTCGTTGCTAACGTGTGCTGACGTTGTGACTATCAAACTCGCTAGCAATCAAGGCACTTTTTGCCACAAAAACGTATTGTCCTAAACCGTGCAACGGAATGTAAATCCCAATACAAGCAATGCATCCTGACCAAGACAAACATTTTGACACCAACATTGTCGGAACCTTAGGAGTGGGAAAATAATAATACCTAGAAAGGCTGTTCCTGCAAAACAGCAATGAGAATGCTGAAAACCTGAATGGGGATAGCTGACCATAATAAAAAAGCAGAAAATTGTGAAAATTTTTAGAAAGTTATAAGCTGAAGCTTCAAAGCGCCAGAAAGTTATTTTAAATAGGGGCTGGAGCTGGACGAAGGCATAAAACTACAGAAAAGAGAAGAAAAAGTGAAAAAAAAATCAGAAAGAAGAGAAACAATGCATACAAATGTGAACATTTAGCAGGAAATTATTTGCTGGAGTTTTAACCTTTAGGAGTGAGTTCTAAATATTACCGACGCCAGGGCCGGATTAACAAATTCTGGGCCCCTGGGCACGAAGGCATCATGGGCCCCTCCCACCACTCCTCCTATTAACGCAACCACAGCTAGTTATATATGTAAAACTATGTCCGTTGCAAAATAATATTGATTGTTCAGTAGGCTACAGCAGCCAATGAAAAATGAACAGCACACAATCTATAAATGTAATTAAATTATACATACCAGCAGAGAGCATAATACCATGTAGGCCTAATAATAAATAAAGATGCCTCAAGTGGATTTTTTTTTAGGGCAAGTGGAAGATACATTTACTTATATTGACTCTTTTTATATGGCTCTGACTTAATGTAGCTTTTCAGGAAGTGTCCATGTGGTGCCGACATGCTGAAAAGTTACAAGGGAAAAAACAACTTTGTTCTCAATAGAACCTTCAGATTCCAATGTATTCCTATGGGATTTTCATCTACATGACTTCAACTAGATTTTTCTCAAA
Organism: Hypomesus nipponensis; assembly: GCF_054491055.1. Classification (NCBI taxonomy): domain Eukaryota; kingdom Metazoa; phylum Chordata; class Actinopteri; order Osmeriformes; family Osmeridae; genus Hypomesus; species Hypomesus nipponensis. Next base: position 1,135,457 of record NC_140375.1, read on the forward strand.
ATGTATATGTTTTAACATTGACTAAACATACCTTATTTTGAAAAAAACAACCTACACTTCAGTTAAAGATATGTCTCCCAATGGTGCCGACCTTCTATGAAAGGTAGCCAAAGCAGCAAAAACTATTAACAGTATTTTCATACACTTTCTCAATGTTTATTGCAACCAACATTTGATAGCATTAACGTGTAAATGTCTACGTGCCAACTGGCATATTTGTTTTTCATTTATTGCTAGAAGTCACTAGTTATTAAACTAAGAAAAGGACGTGGAAGTTTTCTGAACGTTCGATTCACTGCGTTTGCTACCTGCGTTCCAGGATAATTTGACAGTGATTACCCTTGGGCAAAAATAACGCGTTCTATTGTTCACCTCAGTAGAGTCAAGAAAAGTCAGCCTCACTGCTCACATTACGAGATAGACTAGCAACAGGTGCCTCCTCTGACGACCAACCTCCTAAAAAAAAAAGCTGTCAATAGGAGGCATCCTACTTTGTAAAAAAGCTCCTCTCGCTTCTTTCTCCTTTTTTTGCTTTCGCTTAACTTACCCGCTAGCGCTAGAAGTGAGTCGATCCATTCTTTTCTGCGCTGCCTGTCTTGCTAAGCTACGTTTTTTTCTTAATTTGTTCAGCTTTTACATTAAACCCACCCTCCCTTACCATTGTACCAATCGTAAAGGGTAACTATGTCTTCTGGTAGTAAATATTCACACGATTTAATTGGTCAATTTGTCGCACTTAAACAGTGAGTATGTAAACACTGGACAGTTGACTTGCTCATTGTAATTTATTTTAATGCACGTTACCCGACATGTTGTCGGGGGCCCCCTGGTGGCTGAGGGCCCCTGGGCAACTGCCCTGGTTGCCCATACGTTAATCCGGCCCTGACCGACGCTGCCACCAGAGTGCGTTATTTTACCTAGCAACTATGCTACTACCTGCTAGTGTTACTTGTTAGCCTCCTAATTGTAAATGTTGAAGCTATACTATAGCATTTGTCATATAGTTTTTGTCTATCGGAAAATAGTCGGTTGGAATGTTCAGAATCACATATGTGTGACGGTACTCTGTGGGGCCCGCTTTCGAACGATCACATATATGTGACGCTACTAATTAACGGGTTTTAAGGGCTGAAATTTATTTTACAAAGGACCTCGAGCAAGATGAAGGCAGAAAACAGAAGAAAAAAAGAAGAAAAACGCAAAACAAAAAGGGAAAAATTTCAGAAAGATGAGCTGCAGGAAAATTTGAAAATTGAGCCGAAAACCAGTTGCTGAAGTATGGGTTGGACGAATTTGAAAGTAAAAGGACAACACTGGAATGACTTGAACTTGCTGGAAAAATGTAGCAACCATCTCAAGACGGAGGAGAAACTAGTCATGCGTGCCTGCACACATCCTGTTCAAACTTAATTTAAGATGACATCAAAATAATAATTCATAGTGCAGGGTTGTCGATGTTGTTGTTGTCCCTGGTGAGTTTTTTATACGTAAATAACAAGATATTACTTGCAAGTGTGTCAAAGTGTATGTCTGTATTAACACCATAGGGTTGAATAATAACCGAAGGCGTGAAGCTAAAGAGAGGATGCAATGGAAGATTTCCTACATAAGCTACATCTACTACTTCAAATAAAAAACGGAGAAGATAATTAGAGTAAAGACAAGTTATTTTAGATCTGTGTTCAATATCGTCAATTAAAAGTAAAAACTTTCCAGTTACGAAGCGTTTGTTCGTAGGATTAACGCCAGCTGCAGCTAACACTTACCCCAGCCCTGGTTTGGCTGTTCGTGACAGTCAGCTATGACAGTCGAGCCTCGATTTTTTTAGATTTCTGTAAAACTTGCTAAAATAAAAACTATCTAGTTATATTATGTACACTTTAAGCTCAATGGACATCCCTTTTCTGGCCAATTTGGTAGATTGTGGGAAAAAAGTCAAACCGTTTTTAGTTATGGAGAGCCATCACGCTAGCTCGATTATGAGAAATGTAGCAAGAATCCACACCGAAAACAAGTTAACCTAGACGCAAAACTGTACGTCCAATCCAAAAAATACGGATATTTTCCGAGACCCAAGACTGCCGAAGCCATTGATATCCTTTATGTGTCTGTGCGGTCAGAAATACAACTCTTTTGGCAGTTTCCAAAATGTTACCCAATTCTGCTTTCATGGTGCGTGTCTGTTTGGTTGCCACGGCAATGGAGCAGCTGTGCTCACTAACGAGCTGGGCAGAGAATAACCAACATTTACCTAGCATCCACACTTCAAACAAGTTAACCTAGATGCAAAACTATATATCTAATCCCAAAAATATGGATATTGTCCGAGACCCAAGACTCTGCCGAAACCAGAGATGTCCTTTATATGTCTGTGCGGTCAAAAATACGACTCTCCTGGCAGTTTAAAAACACGTCTTCTTTCGAAATTCTCTGACGAATTTTACCCACCTCTCCATTGAAGTTAGTGAGAGAATTTGAAAGGCTGCTCTCGCTTCAAGGCTCAAAGCTGAAGATCTGTAAAAGTGAGCTCTTTAGTAGTTACATTGGATGAAAGAGGACATGTTTTCCAACATTTTAAGGTATAACTTGTTTCTGTAAGTTAAACTATATGAACATCAGAGGAATTTGTTTGTCAATTTAGTTGAAATCAGAAAAAGAGCAGCCAGATGCTCAATCATAAAAATCAAGGAGCTAAATTTTTCATGTATTTAAAACTGTGAAAATTCAAAATTGGCTGAATATATTTGAAAAAGCTGAATCATTTGGGAATAGCCGAATGTCTTGTGAACATTTTAAAGGTTTAAAGGTTGACTGGTGTTTCTAGCTGAAAGTATGCTGAATTAGTTAAGTTTGAAAGAGGAGGAAGCTTTTAAATAATTTGAAAGGATTTACCATTACTTTTAATGGGGAAATAATATGCACAAAAACCTTTGTTCTTTAAAAAGTATAAAAGTGAGAAATACCAAAAGTCATAGCCATCATCTCCTGAAGGAGCTGAACGTTTTGATACAAAAATTGTAGGAATCGGTGAAAGTATGCAGGACTAGTTAAAGGCCAGAAAAACTCAGAAATTGAAAAACAATTGTGAGAAAGCTGAACAGCATTCTCACAATAAAGAGAAACAGAATAACAATAGTGGGAATGCTTAACAGCATTCTCACAAAAATGCTTAACAGCATTCTCACAATAAAGAGAAACAGGAAAACTATAGGTTGTGCTCTTGCCAAAGGTAAACACACCTAATAAAAATATATGTGAGATAACAATAGGTTGTGCTCTTTCCAAAGGCAATCACACCCAAATAGCACAGGCCACAAGTTGAAATTGTCATTTTCCACTATTCATCAAGAAACCTCTTTACTTCTCTTTCTCTCCCTCCCTCTCTCTTTCTCTATGTCCACTGCTCTATCTATCACTCTAAAGGGAACATAGCTCTAATGTGAACAAGATGCAGGGATTCCACCCAGACCTCCTGCAACTTCTGTTCTGTAAACAGAGGGAGAGGAAAGGATGAGAGAGTTAGGAAGAGGAGGAGGGCAAGAGAGTAGACAGAAGGAGTATTTTTGGAAAATTGCTGTAACTCACACCACAGGACAAAATCACTCTAAATCCAGGTGGAAATGATTGACTGTCTCTTTGTCTCTCCTCCCTCTCTGTCTCTCCCTATTCTCCCTCTCTGTTTCTCTCCTCTTCCTCCCTCTCTATCTTTTTCCATCTGAGTGAGGCCTCTCTGTCTCTCTCCCTCTCCCAGTCTGTCACACACAATTCACTCACCCAGTGTCTCAGTTTCTCTCAATCTTACCTTCTCTATCCTTGTCTTTCCCTCTTTGCTTCTCCCGCTATAAATCTCTCTTTTTCCGTCTCCTCAGTGGTGCCCTCTCCCAGAGTTGGGAGTCCTCCACACAAAACACGGGAGGGAAATAAAGAGTTCCATGGATCGTTCTGAAGACTCGCTCCAGTGGCAACCACCCCCAGCAGAACGTCTGACTGAGTTGCACACACACATACACACACAGACCATTTGTTCCATTGCACTGGGAAAGCAGTACTGCTACTTGAGATGGTTGTAAGAGTAATTTAAGAGAGCAGCTTCGCTGGGCACCAAGGCCTGACTTTGCCAGACACACACACACGTTAGGAAATAAATAATTGTCCTTCAGACACACACACACACACTCACTCATAGAATTGTGGGGTAGTAAACTGGTAGCACTCCATCTCAAACGCATCACAAGTGAAAGAGGTAGGGGTCTTGACATTTAAAACATTTACAACAGGCACTGCTAGAGACAACCGCTCTCATATGTCAGCCCATTACCACACTTTTAGTGGTTTTACTACCGTTACCCCCTCTACCCCCTCCCCATTCTTTCTTCTCCTCTTTCTCTGCTCATTTCACACCATCCTAGTCTACCCCTCCTTCTCTCCCCGTTTCACCCCTATTCCTGGCTTTCCTCCTCCTTCGCTACCCCCACCTTCCTCTCTCTTCCATTGTCCCTTTTTCTGCTACATGCTTTAAAAATTAAGAAACACCAACACTAACTTTTTCTACTCGCTGTGAATAAGAGTGCGTGTGTGCCTTCCTCTACAGTCACAATACTTGTTTTAGAGAGGGAATTTACCGATTTCCTTGTCCAATGTTGAGGGTGAAACATTAAGAATAACAAAGACACACCCACACACAAATATATATGGAAACACAATCATAAATACAGATACATGCACTAATGATAAGTGTGTGAGAATACAGTTTACGGAGGTGTCCACTTAACGAACCATGTGAAACAATCTCTTTGACAGTGTTAAACACCATTACTTTAGCTTCAACCTCAAAGGATTAAGCTGTGTTTCTTGCTCACCCCAAGCCTCTCCTCACACACACACACTGGCATGCATATCCTCCCCCAAACAAACTAGTGTAATTAGTGTGAACCTTCTTGTCTGGGGTGTTGCATCATGGCCATGTAGAAACTGTGAGCCCCCTTCAGCTGGGTCCTCTCCCACAGGGAGGCAAGCCTCTGCACACTCTGCTCCCTGGAGGACAGGGGAGAGCTGGACTTACTCTGGAGGACGGGGAGAGAGAGCAAAGAGAGTTGTGAAAGTATGGTTATTGCAAATCTGAATCTATTATTCTTTTGGCAGCAAACTTGGCTTTATCATCAAAAATAACGATGTGGTATAGAAAAAGAGGGAGAGAGAGAGAAAGGCAGGTATGCAGATGTATTACAAATATTTATACATCTACAAATCTACTAAATACCATCCCAGCCATTCTGTGCTTAGTCAGTTCTTTCAGCCCCCTGGTTCTCCTTCTCTGCTATGTCAGGTCTTTTAGGCCACTGGTTCTCCTTCTCCTGGTTTAGTCCCGGTCTCTCCTTCTGCTTGTCTTCACTAGCCCCTAGTCTTAGGCCGAATCCCAATACTCTGTCTTACAAGACTGTCATAATTTTTTAATCAATTATTTAAGGCGAAAATATTACATTTATGGGACTCTATGGATGATCTGTCCGCCATTGTTGCAGGTTGAGCAGGATTCACATACCCCCATTTCAAGTAAGTTCCCGAAAACACTTGTTTTTTGTCTTAGCCCTACCCCTCGATCAAATACAGTATTGGGACACCACTTACTCTCACGTGAATGCGCAAAACTAAGGGCTAGGGGTAAGGGATAGGGTTAAGACAGAGTATTGGGATTCAGCCTTACTTCCACCTCTCCCTCTCTAAACTGCTCTCTTCTCCAGTTCATCATAGTCTATTCCCCTGCGCTCTTTGCCTGGTCAATCCCTCTGTTCTGCCTCTGGTATCTCCCTCTGCTCTCTCCCTTTGGTGTCTCCTACTGCTCTCTCCCCCAGCCTACCTGCAAGTGAAGCAGCATGATGTTGATCCACAAGTGAGGCTGGCGGCTGGTCAGATTAAAGCAGGACTTGCCATATAGACAGTAGTGGCCCTTCAGGGGGCAGGAGAATGACAGTTTGGCCACACAACCACGGTTTGAGTGTACAGCACGCACGCACACACACACACAGAAACACACAACATTTGCGTAAACATACAGTCAACAATGAAGAACACAGCATTCACATGTACATTTAGCTCAGGCAAGCTTTACTTTGAGCCTGGTTTCTATCCCCCAGCTGTATAAGTAAGCAGGTTTTAGGTAGCGCTGCTACCTTTGACACACATTACACTGTGTTCTTCCCACAGTTCAGCCAAAACTCCAGGATTAATGGGTCCCGAATGCCTTATGAACCCAGAATCGCAGCAACACCAATGTATGTGTGTGCACAGTTTGTGTCAGTGGTGTAACATTTATGTAACGGTAGTGGGAGTCTGATGGAGTCTGATGGCTGAGCGGTGAAGGATTTGGGCTTGTAATCAGAAGGTTGCCGGATCGATTCCCCGCTGTGCCAAATGAAGTTGTGTCCTTGGGCAAGGCACTTCACCCTACTTGCCTCGGGGGGGAATGTCCCTATACTTACTGTAAGTCGCTCTGGATAAGAGCGTCTGCTAAATAACTAAATGTAAATGTAAAAATGGTAGTGAGTGTGTATGATTTCTTTGTGTGTTTCAAAGTGTTGACCATGTCATCTTGTTTGACACCTGTCACCAAGTGCCTTTGCTGTCTTACAGTGTCACATGTTGTTTTAGTTACTGTTGTCAAACACACATTCACATATACACTCTCTCACTCCATGGGTCGGAGTGGACCCGTGTGGGGACAGAGCGACACATCTGGTTGTGTGCTATCACGTGTGTTAGCCTAGCATGGTGTTGTCACATGCAGCGAGGGTCACCGAGTTTCAACACACAGCATGACATCAAGCTGGGATGGCCGCCTCTGCCTCGGTGTCATGGTGCCTGGGGGGGTGACATCCTCCTTTGGTGGCTTTGATGAGATCATGAAAGAAGGGACACAGATTTGGAAAATTGTGTCTGTTGACTATTGATTGTCCCAATCTCGCTGAGACCGAAGGTGGTACTCATAACATGTTATCCTGTTAAAGTGTGTGTGTGTGTGCGTTTGGCGTGATTCAGGGCTTTTCCTTAATTTCCTTCATGTCAGTAAAGCCAAAGGAGAGACTAATAACATCCTATGCTGTCAATCTATCAACTATCTCTTCACCACATCTCCACCCCATGGCTTTCTGACCTAGCTTAAGGCCATTGCACCAGGGGCATAGCCAGGATTTAATTTCTGGGGGGGCCAGCTCTGGCCTGTCTTTTATTTGGGGTGGCACATGATTGTCAAAAACTACTATTTTGAACCTCACACACTGCATCACTCAGAGCAGAAGTTTTCTAACGGCTCATCTAGTTTTATGGACACTAATGATGTCTTATTGATAATCCCATGTTATTGGAATGGGTGCTTAGATAATGTGCAAGTGCGATGTGTCATGATTATCTGAGGGGGTTCGGGACCTTAACATGGGGATGTTTGTACTGCAAGTGACAGAAAGACACGATATGAATTGTCATTTTAGGCGATAATTTATTTAGGTAATCTGTAGCATTTTAAGTGCAATATTCCATTCATTTCGATAATATATACTTATACATATGGATACATAAAGAGAGAGAAAGCAAAAATATGACGTGTGTGTGAGAGTGTCTTTTTTGTTTGTTAGCTTAGGCCTATTTGTTATTCTTAAGAACATATTTGAGAGTGTCTGTCTGTGTATTATCCCATAATACACTCTAGGAAAAACAAAAGAGGTAAGATGAAAAATATCACTAGCTCGTCCTTATTATTGTTGAGGCTGTTCATGGTACAGAACTGTATAACGGATGTTGACCGTTTACAGTTCAACCGTTCAATTTTGAGTGTAAACTAGCGACAGTGTGTTATCTCTGACTAGTGACAGCTGGGAATGGATTTAAGATAACTAGCTAGCGCTAGCTCGCTAGCCAGAGATAATCTTACACGTTTGCAAGAATAACAGTAGCAGCCTAACTCAACTCTCTTTGACAAAAATCCTCAATGTCGACACATTCTTACACATTAAATTGAGTGTGAAGATAACTTTATGATCTCATCATTTCAATGATCCATTCAAGTATCACCAACTTTCTCACCTGTTAGTTACAGTGGTATCCAGTAGTTAGCTGCTACTGCGCTGTAAGAATGCAGGTACGTTGATATATAATAATAATAGGGGCTGCCGCGAGGCAACGGCCCCGGTGGATGTAGGTGGTATTGCATTCTCAAATCTGGCTCATACTACTAGCTTTTTCATTTAATACTTTTTCTAAAACGATTTTTTCTAAATTTGAAACCAATCCCAAATGGGTAAACTAGCATCCCAATTATGTGCTTAGTCAAGCAAAGTTGCCTGGAAAAGTGCTCGCCAATACGAACAGGGTACGAGCACAAAAGGGAACATTAGCAAATCGCTGATTTAGCCTACCTGAGCTGAATGAGAACAAGGAGAAAGTGCTTGATAATCTACAGTTACCTGCTTTATTGTAGTAAGTTTTACAAATGGTTGCACACACACAACGGTTGTTTGTAGTGTTTATTTCCTTATTTTAAAGCAGATTTAACCATTTTGTATGATCATTATTATGCTCATGGCATGACAAACGTAATTATAGCCTAATATAATTTGTTAGAAAAATATTTGGCGATATTAAAAAGACGAAGATGAGGTAGATGAGGAAGATGTGGTTATCATGTCTGTCTGATCACAATATTGTTATTGTCGTTATATTGTTACAACTTTTGCTTGCTTACTGCGCTGCCACTGAGCACTTTTAGAAATGAATGGGGACGCCATCTTCGGAGACAAAAGTAGCTGTGTCTAATAATATATAAGTCTATGCTGTAGCGTGACAAAAGAGTCACATTGACAATATAAGACGACTTGATAAAAAAAATACTAATGGGTCAATGACATGACATGCATAGTTTTGTGTCCGACTGCATCATTTTCTTTTTAAATAGTATGAATCAATTCATGACATGCATCACTTTATTCGTTTTAATCTATTTAGTTTGAATACATTTTCAGTAAATTAAATAAAAATATATTATTTTGTGTTTTGGCATCTCAAACCCCCAAAATGTCAGGTGGCGCAACCGTCCGTGCAAATTAACAGACCAAAAAAAGTATTGAAAATGGTGTTTTAATTATAATAAATTCAAAGTAAGATACTGTGGCATGATTTTATGTTTGAAACCTTTCAAATAAATCCAATTTTCCAAATATCAATACTTTGATCTAGTTGAGATCATTAAAAAACTTTTGTCCAGCAATTTGTATTTTCTCAAATGTCAGGGTGGCGCAACTGTAAAAATGTGGCTTTTATTCTGAAGTGGAATGTCATTAATAGTAAACAGGATATTGCATCATCCAGAGGACCCCAACTGACCTTTATGACGAGTGAAAAGGTTGGTAATTTTCTCTCAAATTTTTATAAAAATAGCTACTTTCACCTCATAGTTAGATTGGTACACTTTTTATGTCAGGTGGTACAACCAATGTTCTCTCTCGTCATCTTCCGCTTGTCCGGGGATCGGGTCGCGGGGGCAACGACCTAAGCAGGGAGGCCCAGGCTTCCCTCTCCCCGGCCACTTCCACCACCTCTTCCTGGGGGACCCCGAGGCGTTCCCAGGCCAGCCGAGTGACATAGTCCCTCCAGCGTGTCCTGGGTCTTCCCCGGGGCCTCTTCCCAGTGGGACGTGCCCGGAACACCTCACCAGGGAGGCGTCCATGAGGCATCCTAATCAGATGCCCGAGCCACCTCAGCTGGCTCCTCTCGACGCGGAGGAGCAGCGGTTCTACTCTGAGCCCCTCCCGGATGACCGAGCTTCTCACCCTATCTCTAAGGGAGAGCCCGGACACCCTGCGGAGAAAGCTCATTTCGGCCGCTTGTATTCGCGATCTCGTTCTTTCGGTCACTACCCATAGTTCGTGACCATAGGTGAGGGTAGGAACGTAGATCGACTGGTAAATAGAGAGCTTCGCCTTTCGACTCAGCTCCTTCTTCACCACGACGGACCGATGCAGAGCCCGCATCACTGCGGACGCCGCACCGATCCGCCTGTCGACCTCGCGCTCCATTCTTCCCTCACTCGTGAACAAGACCCCGAGATACTTGAACTCCTCCACTTGGTTCAGGATCTCCTCCCCGACCCGGAGATGGCACTCCACCCTTTTCCGGTCGATAACCATGGCCTCAGATTTGGAGGTGCTGATTCGCATCCCAGCCGCTTCACATTCGGTTGCGAACCGCTCCAGTGAGAGCTGAAGGTCACGGCCCGATGAAGCCAACAGGACCACATCATCTGCAAAAAGCAGCGACCCGATCTTGAGGTCACCAAACCGGACCCCCTCAACACCCTGGCTGCGCCTAGAAATCCTGTCCATATAGGTAATGAACAGAATCAGTGACATAGGGCAGCCCTGGCGGAGTCCAACCCTCACCGGAAACAAGTTCGACTTACTACCGGCAATGCGGACCAAACTCTGGCACCGGTCGTACAGGGACCGGACAGCCCCAATCAGGGAATCCGGTACCCCGTACTCTCGGAGCACCCCCCACATGAGCCCCCGAGGGACACGGTCGAACGCCTTTTCCAAATCCACAAAACATGTGTAGACTGGTTGGGCGAACTCCCATGTACCCTCCAGGACTCCGCGGAGGGTATAGAGCTGGTCCACTGTTCCACGGCCAGGACGAAAACCACATTGCTCCTCCTGAATCCGAGGTTCGACAATCCGGCGGACCCTCCTCTCCAGGACCCCCGAATAGACTTTCCCAGGGAGGCTGAGGAGTGTGATCCCCCTAAAGTTGGAGCACACCCTCCGGTCCCCCTTTTTAAAGAGGGGAACCACCACCCCGGTCTGCCAGTCCAGAGGCACTGTCCCCGATGTCCACGCGATGTTGCAGAGTCGTGTCAACCAAGACAGCCCTACAACATCCAGAGCCTTAAGGAACTCCGGGCGGACCTCGTCCACCCCAGGGGCCCTGCCACCGCGGTGCTTTTCAACCACCTCGGCGACCTCGGCCCCAGAGATAGGAGGGCCCCCCCCGATGTCCCCAGACTCTGCCTCCACGTCGGAAAACGTGTTGGTGGAATTAAGGAGGTCTTCAAAGTATTCCTTCCACCGATCCAGGACGTCCCCCGTCGAAGTCAGCAGCGCACCGTCCCCACCGTATACAGTGTTGACAGAGCACTGCTTCCCCCTCCTGAGTCGCCGGATGGTGGTCCAGAACCTTTTTGAAGCCGTTCGGAAGTCATTCTCCATGGCCTCGCCGAACTCCTCCCATGCCCGGGTTTTTGCCTCCGCGACCGCCAGAGCCGCGTTCCGCTTGGCCTGCCGGTACACATCAGCTGCCTCAGGAGTCCTACCAGCCAATAAAGCCCGATAGGCCTCCTTCTTCAGCTTGACGGCATCCCTCACCTCCGGAGTCCACCACCGGGTCCGAGGGTTACCGCCGCGACATGCACCGACCGCCTTGCGGCCGCAGCTCCGGTCAGCCGCTTCAACAATGGAGGCCCGGAACATGGCCCATTCGGACTCAATGTCCCCGGCCCCCCCCGAGACATGATCGAAGCTCTCCCGGAGGTGGGAGTTGAAGCTCCTTCTGACAGAGGGTTCCGCCAGCCGTTCCCAGCAGACCCTCACATTACGTTTGGGCCTGCCAGGCCTGACCGGCGTCCTTCCCCACCATCGGAGCCAACTCACCACCAGGTGGTGATCAGTTGACAGCTCCGCCCCTCTCCTCACCCGAGTGTCCAAGACATGCGGCCTCAAGTCCGACGACACGACTACGAAGTCGATCATCGAACTGAGACCTCGGGTGTCCTGGTGCCAGGTGCACATATGGACACCCTTATGCTTGAACATGGTGTTCGTTATGGACAAGCCGTGTTTAGCACAGAAGTCCAACAACAGAACACCACTCGGGTTCAGATCGGGGGGGCCGTTCCTCCCAATCACGCCCCTCCAGGTCTCACTGTCATTGCCCACATGAGCATTGAAGTCCCCCAGGAGGACGAGGGAATCCCCGGGAGGAGCGCTTTCCAGCACCCCCTCCAGAGACTCCAAAAAGGGTGGGTACTCTGAACTGCCGTTTGGTGCATAAGCACAAACGACAGTGAGGACCCGTCCCCCCACCCGAAGGCGGAGGGAGGCTACCCTCTCATCCACCGGGGTGAACCCCAATGTACAGGCACCGAACCGAGGGGAAACAAGTATTCCCACCCCAGCTCGACGCCTCTCACCAAGGGCAACTCCAGAGTGGAAGAGAGTCCAGCCCCTCTCAAGGAGACTGGTTCCGGAGCCCGTGCTGTGCGTCGAGGCGAGGCCGACTATATCTAGCCGGAAACTCTCTACCTCGCGCACCAGCTCAGGCTCCTTTCCCGCCAGCGAGGTGACGTTCCACGTCCCTAAAGCTAGCTTCTGCAGCCGAGGATCAGACCGCCAAGGCCCCCGCCTTCGGCCGCCGCCCGTCTCACACTGCACCCGACCCCCATGACCCCTCCTGCGGATGGTGAGCCCACTGGAAGAGGGTCCCACGTTGTCTCTTCGGGCTGTGCCCGACCGGGCCCCATGGGAAAAGGCCCGGCCACCAGGCGCTCGCCATCGAGCCCCACCCCCGGGCCTGGCTCCAGGGGGGGGCCCCGGTGACCCGCTTCCGGGCAGGGGCAACTGGGAACCATTGTTGTGTTTCTTCATGGTTGGTTTTTTGAGCCACGCTTTGTCTGGTCTTTCACCTGGAACCTGTTTGCCTTGGGAGACCCTACCAGGGGCATAAAGCCCCCGACAACATAGCTTCCAGGATCACTAGGACACGCAAACCCCTCCACCGCGGTAAGGTGGTGACTCACGGAGGGGACAACCAATGTTAAACTAGGGAAATGTTTTTTTATCATAAAACTCTTTTTATATCAAAATATTATATGAATGACCTTGAACCTGAACTCAAAAACTAATACAGGCGTCCAACTAGAGGCCTGTTTAATTTGAAATTAGAGGGGAAAGTCAGGTGGTGCAACCAGTCAGTCAGGTGGCGCAACTGCAAGGAATTTAACTATACATTATATCTTAGAATATTATTAATTATTATATGATATATAAGGCTCTTAGATTGTCTATTCATTTTCTAAAATGTTTATTAGTTTAATATTAAAGATGGTATACATTTTCAAACATTTTTATGATTTTTAAAAATGATTTTAGATGCCATTATCAACTAAGGAAAAATCTGCACGACACAGGGAGCGCACTAAAAATGATCCGGCTGCAAGAGAAACATACCTTGCAAAAAGAAAAGAAAGGTATGATAAACTGTAATGCAAGCCTGGATTTTGTAGGTGTTACTTTTATACAGTTGTCAGACCTTTCAAAGTTTGTAATGGGAATATGCCAGTTGATCAGTTCTCATGTTTTGTAGTTATCAGAGGAGGAAGAGAGAGGGAAAAATTGTGAAACCCCCCATCAGCCAGCTGTCCACAACAGAACAGAAAAAAGCAAGACAACAGTGGAAGCAAGACCAGAGAAAGCACAGGGAAAGGAACAGGGCTATGGAGGACATTTTGAATTTTACACCAGAGTCAATGGATACTACTCCCATAGAAGTCCCAGCAGAGTTTCAACCTAACCCTCCTAACATTGATAGAGGGAATATTGTCAGTTTAGATCCACCCAGAGCATCCTCAACACCAGAGAGAGTAGCCAACAGTAATGTGAAATGGCTAAGAGAGAAAGCTAAATTGCGCCGTAAAATGCACAAAATGAAAAGTGAGATGGAAGTTGCCAAAAAAGAGTCTGAAAAATTAAGAAAGCGCGTAGAAAGATTAAGGGCCAAAGAATCGAAGAAGCAAAAGAAAAAATTGAATACTGAAGGGAAACGATCAGGGAAGAAACTGGCCATCCAGAGAAAGGAGAAAGTAGCTGACTTCCTCTGTCGAGATGAGAACAGTCGCTTACTGCCAGGGAGAAAGGACACGGTCACAAAAAACAAAATTAAACAACAGAGGCGTGTCTTGGTCAAACCTTTAATTGAACTCCATCCGCAGTATAACTGTGAAATGCAGAAGTCACACTGGCTGTCTTACAGACAATTTGTTCGGTATTGTCCTTTCTTTGTTACACAACCAAAAGTTTCAGACAGGAACACATGTGCTTGTTTGGACCATGAAAATGTCAAACTCCTTAGTGACAAACTACAGCAGAAAGGTCTTCTGAAAACTGCTAGCCTTTCTCAGCTGTTGTCCTCAATCGCATGCAGTACAGAAAACAAGCCATGTATGTATTGAGTCTGTCCACAATGTTGCTACAATGAGGTTGAAGTTTCAAGACCTCAGACAGAAGAGAGTGTGACCTGGAGTCAGTGGAAGAGAAAACCTGTGACAGAGGGGCTTAAGACATATATGAATTTTGTTAAAGAAGCCCAAACTGGACCCTGTACAGAACTGTTGAAACTTTTCAACCAGAAGCTCGACGGCCTAGCCAAAAACCACTACAATTGGCTACACCAAGTTAAAGAATGCAGGGCTTTGAAAGAAAGCCTAAGAGAAGATGAGGTCGTCCTCCATATTGATTTTTCCGAAAACTTCTCCTGCAAGCTTAATAGTGAGGTGCAGTCTTTCCATTTCGGAGGAAGTCGGAAGCAAGCTACTGTCCACACCTGTGTAGCTTATACAGCAGCTGGCTCACAGTCCTATGCCACCATCTCTGCGTCTCTTCGGCACGATGAGAGAGCTGTGTGGGCCCACTTGGAGCCAGTGCTGAAGGATGTAATGAGGAAATGCAACCCATCCCCCACAACGTTACACATAATGAGTGACGGTCCTGTCACTCAGTACTGAAATAAGAATAATTTTTATTTGCTCAGCACCATCCCCTTCCTCTCAGGCTTCAAGCACGTGACCTGGAACTTCTCGGAGAAGTCCCACGGCAAAGGCGCCCCCGATGGAGTTGGTGGTGCAGTTAAGCGCACTGCTGACTCTGCTGTCAAAATGGGAGCAGACGTCCAGACCCCAGAAGATTTTTACAGCCTTGTAACAGAGAGGAAATCTGACATCAGGTTCTTCTGGGTGAGTGAGGAGAACATCAGAAAATTTGATGAAGCAGTTCCTGAAGCTGTGCCACCTGTAAAGGGAACTATGGCGATACACCAGGTCATCTCCACTGAGCCAGGGAACATAATGCACAGGGAGATCTCCTGCTTCTGCAACAGACCACATATCTGCCAGTGCCACAATACCACAAGGGTCAACTTGCAAACAGCCGGTACCCAGGCCAGTGCCCAAGATGACGATCTGAATGGGAAGTTCATCTTAGTGAAATACGAAGGTCAGCCATTCGTGGGACAGGTTCTTCAGGTTATTGGTGATGAGATTGAGGTGAGCTGCATGCAGCAGTTGGGAAGAAAGAATGTGTTCACTTGGCCCCATCCAGCTGATATCATTTTTTACTATATAAAGGATGTGCTCAAAGTAATATCAGAACCAGAGCCTCTTAATTCACGGCACACACGGCTAACTCATTCAGACTGGGACTGCTTTAGTTGCCACAACTGAAATGGCATATCAGCTCTACAAGAATTAAACAGAGAGTAGCCAACAGTAATGTGAACATTTCTGTTTTATGTTTTGAAATATTTTGTCAAACATTACTTTTTTGTTAAATAACAATACGTTTTTATTTTGTGTTTAGTTATTGTTACATTCCAGTTGCTATTAATTGAATGTTTTAAAATCTTGGAATACTTTCTATGAATGAATTTGAATATATTTAGACGTTTCAATGGTGTTATGTTTAAATATTACACTAAAGTTTTAAACTAAAACATGATACTTTAGAGTGTGACTTTGTTGTTGTTAATTTACAATTCATTACAGTGTATCTAATCAATCTGTTGCACCATATCCTATACCGAATGTGATCCTGTGGCCTATATCCTGTTTTTGATCTTTTCACTACTTTTATTTTAATAGTCTTGATATATGTGATCAATTTACTACCTTAACATCAGCAGAGACTGTTAACTAAAATATTTTTTTTGGTATTTGAAATAAAAATGCAATTATTCTGCATATTTCCTGTCATTACTACTGTTGTCAGGTGGCACAACTGAATCGTCAGGTGGTGCGACCAGGTAACATTTGTATTTAAACCAATAAATAATAGGTTAAAGTGACAAATGGTTTTAAACTATTATGTGCATAGCTATTGTATTGAATACATTAATTTGTATATTCGTAAAACAATTTTTCTGTCTTTAAATTTAAAATTGGATGCTTAACATTTACAAAATACCTGGCACTAGGCTGCAACAATCTTAAATTGTTGTAAATACCAAAAAGCAGACACAAAATAATAATCTGTTAAGCACTGTATACACACTAAGGAACACTTGCTAAAACATTCACTTTGAGTAAATGGTAGGTAAATATATATATTTAAAAAAATATTTGGTTGCGCCACCTGACATTTTTTGGGTGGTGAAGTTAAAAATACAGTAAAAAAATGAATTTAATCACTTTGAAAAGTTATTTATCAAATAAGACTTGTTTAAATACATTGCTCCAATGTCAAAAACATGCATTACATCCATTTTGAAAACACTTTTTTAAAATATTTTTTTAAAGCTTCATTTGTCATTGACCCTAATGCATTTATTTAAGTTTTATGCCGTTTCTGTTCAGCAGTTTTTTTTTTCGTTTTTTTTTTTTGCCTTGAGGTTGGGGGGGGGGCCGACAGGGTGGCCATTCTCTGGCCAGGGCCCCCCTTGGCCCCCACGTGGCCACGCACCTGCATTGCACACTGAGTCCGAAATTTTTGTATGCGTTTTTTTTGTATTCGTCAGCCAAAAATTTGTCACGCAAAGACACCTTGCACACTGAGTCTGATGCGTATTTATTAAACGTTTGCGAAAAAAAACGGACAAAATACTAAATGGATTAGTCAAGCACTGAAGATGGTTTTGTTGCTCAGATGCACAGAGGAAGGAGAGTTTCATCTCCCTTATCAAGGAGCTCAGAAATTATCCGGAGAAATTTAAAATTGACCTCAGAATGTCAGTGGATCAGTTTGATTATCTAATGTTATATATTATAACTTAACAGATATATTGTTATGTAGTTTATTGCAGTCATCTATGTGACCAGGGCATTGCATGTATTCTATTAAAAGTACAAGTATACTAGCAACTGAATGAATACACCCTGGTTGGGACGACGTTATCACTTTTGACAACAGGCGCGCTAATTAACACTAAAGGGCGGAGTAAGCCGCTGATTGCCCGTCGAGGATCTGGTTAGATAAATACCACGCAAAATGCGGAAATACACCGTGCGCTATTTGCGGTTGGGCAAAGGCGCAGATTAAGCTGGACGCAATGTTAGTAAATGGGGCCCTGAGTTTTGTGCACAGCAGTCTAGGTCCCTCCCACTCCCTACACCCCCAGTAGTCATAGTAACAGAGTGAAGAAGAGCAACCCTATCTTTCCAGGCCTACACACTCCTGGGCTACTCACTCAACTACGTTGCTGTGGAGATGGACCAGTGATTCACCCCTGGTCCACCGGTTAACACAGGGTCAGTGTGAACCGGTGGCTTAAGGGAGTGGTTCCCAACCCTGGTCCTCAGAGCACTACTGTCTTGCATGTTTTAGATGTGTATTCCCTGTTCCAACACACCTGATTCAAATGAATGGGTTATCCAGCTCTGCAGAAGCCTGCTTATGACCATTCATTTGAATCAGGCTTGTTAGAGCAGGGAAACATCTAAAACATGCAAGTCAGGGGTGCCCTGAGGACCAGGGTTGGGAACCATTGGCTTAAGGCACATGAAAGAGCGCGATTGTGTATGTGTGTGTGAAGTCATTGGTTTGGGTTATGTTTGATGTGTATTAGTGAGTGTAAGCGGTTTCTTCATATATATATTTCTTATAATATGCATTTCACCAATAATATATTTTCAATTTCTTTCAACTTTTTTTTTTTTTTCATGTGAATATCTGATTTAATGAATATATATTTTTCATTGTGAATGTAGCGGGATCTTTGACATGTTGGTGACGTTATTTCCTGTAAATTTGCGCCTTCCCCCCAGTCGACCGATACCAACCCAGCCTGCCACAACACACAGCATCGTCCTCTTCTTTATTAATGTGGTTAAAGATACAACACATCGTCTGACGTGGTCTATTTTCTATTACATTTTGGCCTGAAGACCAGGATGTATGGAGTGGGGGAAGATCCTCTTTAACATGAATGGAATTTCAGTAAAGCGCTTAGCTGTCTGACCTCAGCGGGGGAGTGTGTGTGTCTGTGTTTTTGGACACAGCATTAATCATTGCCTTCTCAATGCATTGCTCATGTCAAAACATAGACCCCCTCGAAGAGCCACTAATCACACCTTAAAGCCTTAACAAGCCCCCTACAGACTCATGTGTAAGTGTGTGTCTGTGTGTGTAAGGATGACTAGTAACACTATACTATTAATCAGACTCAGTCCACGCATCTGACTGTAATCTTACTGTAGAGTTCAACAAGATGTATTGTGCAAATACGCACACACTAACGCAGTGGTTCTCAACCGGGGGTACGCGTACCCCTAGGGGTACGTGAAGGCAGTCCAGGGGATACGTGAGATTTTTAAAGATTAGCATCCATTCAAAAATCCTTTAAAAATTGTTATTATACGGCTCTTCAGAATGTTCCCAAAAAGTTCTGTTGATTTGTATGGGCCATATGTAGGTTAAATGTTTGCGTTCGCAGGTCTGTTATTTCTTGATATTCATTGCTGCGGAAAGTTTATAACCGCTGTCATTGGCAACAGGTTTTGTGCTTCTAATTCACATCTTTCATATCATTCCGCAAGTAGTCCGGTCATTTAACGTAACGGAAAGTCATTGAAACTTGAAGTCAGAAGGTGGGTTGCTACGCACAAAGTTTTACCAATTGTAAAATTGTTTATTTTACACAAAGCTCAAAAAATATGTTGCGCTCAAATAAAGGCAAAAAAACATTGGATTGCGCGCATTAACTATTCATCTTCCGAACTAGCATCACATCTATCTCAGAATGTGCATGCATTAGCAGGGCAGGTGTGGTGGCGTATACGGGGGGCAGTTCTGGTGGGCGGGTCTGGATTAAAGGCCAGGGCCTATTTTTACTCTCACATATACGTAAACCACCTCCGTGGATGCGGGGGTCGCGAGTCACTGGCACCATTATTTTAGGGGTCGTGGGCTGAAATGTTTGAGAATCCCTGCTGTAGGTGGCACTGTTATCTCCTCTGGATAGTTTTTCGTGATGTTAACATTAATTTGTGTTTTCTAGTCAAATTTGAATAGCTCTTGGCTAGTAGTGTGCATTGAATATGTGATGTAATGTTTAATGAACACTACATTTTGTATTGCTTGAGGGAAGCTGAGGTGCAAAGAGAGAGAAAATAAGATGGCAATTTGTTGTTTCATTGTCTTCTGCAGGAGCAAATAAATCTAACCCACCCATGAGTTGTGCCTGTTCATGCCCTGAATACATCTGTTACAATGGCATAGCGCTGTGTATTAGGGCCTACATCTTTTTTTCAATCAAAAATGCTCTGCACTGGTTAGGGGGTACTTGGCTGAAAATGTATTTCACAAGGGGTACATCACTGAAAGAAGGTTGAGAACCACTGCACTAGCGCATCCTGTTTAGTGCAGCTTCACCCAGGCAGAGCATCAGTTGAATGTTGATGAGTGTGTATGTGTGTGTGTGTGACAAGAAAGGATTGGAGAGAAGAAGCTATCATGTTGTATCTTCACACCAGTGTTCTGATGTGTGCATGTGTGTTTGTGTGCGTGTGTGTCCGTGTATGTGAGTGCATGTGTGTGTCAAGTGTGTGCGTCAGTGTGTGTATGTGCATGTGTATGGTACCTTCTATGACACTTTGTTCTGGGATGGGAATCTGCCGGAGCATGGGTGAGCAGAACTCCTTGATTTTCTCCATGTTATCTCTCAGGTGCACATACAGCCTGTCGACCTCCCACTTCTCCTTCTCCAGATCCCTCTCTTCTCTCTTCTCCTTTATTCCTCCATCCATGGGGAGAAACATGGAGACAGGTAGAAAAATCTAATTGACCAGTTCCTCTTCATCGTGAGTTAACTGAACGTGACCGCATCGCGTGCGCAGCCAGGCCTTTTGACCTAGAGTAGACCACAACAGAATCATGTAAATCACTTTCAATTCAAGTTTAGATAAGTAGTTTCTAAATAATCATACTAAACCAAATAAGGAAAGTTAGGGTTAATATGATGGGAACATGGCATTATGCAAGGGCTTTGTTACACCCACAAATATAACAAACCAAATACAAATTTGCAGCTTTTAATACAATAATCCTGCAAACATAATAGCATATGCCAACCACAAACGTAATGCGTCAGGGATTTGTTACGTTTGCAGGAAGGTGAAAAACTAAAGTTTTCAATGTTGTAATAACTTCCCTCAAATGTAATAAATCAATTATTTTATCAAAATGTTCAACGAGTGTATACATGTCTTTACTAATAATTTCAGATTTTTAACCCACATATTATTGTCCTTTCAATTAGCCTATTTACCTTGCCTAAATACCTACTTTGCTCTATTTTAGGATGATCAAGTGCATATACAAATGAGCAACACATCACATCCTATTCATTCCGGGGGGGGGGGGGTATTCCAGTTAGCGGGTTTAACAAACTCTGAGCCTAACCCTGAACTCAACCTAACCCTGAATTCACTAAAATTTGAATTTTCGAAAACTCGGTTCCAGAAAAGCTGATTTGAATTTGTTAACTCAACTCGAAGTACGTCAACTCTGAGTTAGCCGCAGGCATGAGAACTATTAAAAGCCAGCATCCATGGAGCTCCAATACTAGGATCCACCATGGCACCCAGCGACAAAAAACGTTGTCCTACTTCACCACACTTCAGATATAAGTTTTACTTTGTGTTTATGGTCAATCTGAGCATATTCCAGAAAAAAATAACACGGCTGTCGCAGCCTATACAATTGGCGTGGGAGACGAACTGCTCAATGCATACATTTGAATGTAATAGCTACTCCATACATTGAACATTTAACCTGAAAAAGTGGTGGACAGTAATAAAATAGCATGTTCAATGTTATATTAAATATAAAAACATACTACGAACAGGTAAGACACATTTTGCTTAGGCTGTATGCTTGAGATAGTGGCCTCGACGTCTTCTTAGTTTTAATCATATTTGACATGATACAACGTAAATATCAATTTGGGCCTATTTCAACTTGTAGTAGCAGTTTCCCCCAACAGAATGCTTTCATCAAAGGATGATGATTAAGATGATGAAGAGACATTGACTGCTGCCACAGAAATGGATGCAGAGAATCATGTATGATAGCTACTGGTAGTTCTCTCCCCATGTACTTTTATTTACAGGCTTGTGCGGAATTGTCAGTTACACTGACATTATGAGAATAATGAATATAAAAAACGATTTGCACATTCTGATCCTGTTGAACAGAGCATGGATGCAGTATACAGTGAGATGTTCATTTAATGGCATGTGAATTCTGCATGTGGAACTGTGAAATGTAATGCAATCTCATGTATTCCCAGTTGCAAGTAAATTAGTTGTACAAACTGCACTTCATGAAGAAAGTGCCAAAAACTGACCAAGAGATGGTGGAGGCCTACTTAAGGTAGAGGAATAAAGGCTAATCTTGAAAAAGATTTACTGGAACACCAGTTACGGGAGGACACATGGTCACATGTGATGTTAATTGTAGGAACAATAGCCTGTATGAATATTAATTGTTGAACTTGCTGAATTTCTATTTTGACCAAGAGATGGTATACTTAGGGCAGAAGAATAAAGGTTGATCTTGTAAGGCTATCAACCTGCCCCCACCTCTCATATGGGAAAATATGGAGTTACTGGATGGAGTCTCAACTTGATGGCTCTCACACATAACTGTCTAACTTACAGTAGCATTGCTAGTCATGTTGATAAGTAAGGGTCAAGATTGTGGTGCGATTAGTTGTTCTTGGGTATAAAAGGAATTGTGAAGCATCTGTGGATTCTTGATCTCCTGAGACCTTCTCCTCAGCTCTGGCTTGTCCTACTCCTTCCTCAACTCTTGCTTTCTATCTCTGGTTTACAATAATCATGGTAGGGTAGGTAAGAGATAACCTTCATTGACTTCATTCATTTGCAATACGATTAAATTATTATATTATTTAACCTTACTTTGACCATTCTTGCTCTGCTTTAACCCATAGAGTCAAATAACTGTAATTCCATTGGTAGGTATTGGCATTATTTGCTTAATGTTAATACACAATCAGTTTCCCATCTTTCTTCAAACCATAGGGTAATTAGTTTTGGTTGTGTGGCCCTACAATCTTGAAATAGATGAAACACCAGTTACAGGACGCTACATGGTCACAGGGGAATCATGTCAATTGAAGGAACAATAGCCGATAAACATACTCATAATCATTGTTAGATTTCTATTTGTAGGCAATGAAGAAGACCAAATACAATTACAATAATTTGTCTTTATTTCAGTGCCAAAAAGCAGGTCAGTTTTGAGTGCACGTTCACGGCGAGTAACATTAGCGATGTAGGCCTAAGGGCTGAGAATGTAAGGCTACTAAAATAAATGACAGATTGTGAAGGGAAACGGTACTGTCAGGCCAAATAGTGTCCTAGGGCCAAATAGTGTCCTACCTGACGTCACAATGCCGTTCCGAAGCGTTCCGGACGCGTCCGTCGCTATGCCGACCTTAAATTCCTGAGATATCTACGCGTGCTAGCAGGAAACTGTCATGGTTGCTATACTGGTTACTAGGTAGGAAGTTTTGTATTTAGGCTCATTTAAACCAGTTTATTCTATTCTACTATTTAAAGTTTTCACTTGTTCGACATTCCCGAGACAGCAACGCGGGCAGGTAGAATACTATATCCTGGTCTGTTAAAATTGATGCTAAACAAGTAATGTTTTTGAAGAAAACAACTAGCTAGCTAGAACCAGCTATCAAACGAGTGAAAACTTTAAGGGAAAACTCTGGCTTTTAGGGTTCCAGAACAGCTGATTTGAATTAGTTCACATTAGTTCAGTGTGTGAGGTGTATGAAAAGCCAACATCAATGAAATTCTGATACGAGGAAACACAATACACCATCGCACCCGGCGACAAAAAATGTCCTTCAGTGGTTTTCAAACTTTTTGTGCCCAAGGCACACCAAAAGGCAAGTCAAAATCTCAAGGCACACCTGTATTCATATCTGTGCTAAGCGCCTCTATAACATGTTATCACTCTGTAAACGTTTATTTTTATATACTGATGTTATAGGGAAAGGTGCAATTGCTGAGGGTCCAATTAGAATGAAGAAAAAATGGGACACTTGGATATCCAGTAGAATCATAACTCTTTGTATTAAATACTTTTAAAAAACAATGAATTCATTGAGGTGTTGGTGGGTGTATGTGGTAAAGCACAAACAGAAAATATACAAAATGCAGGTGTCATGCATAACTCAGAAATTAACACATAACTCTGTAGTACCATTTGAATAAAACATTATACAGGGAACTAGCCCTCGTGAGGCCAACAATAACGGTGTTTCACTTGTCATACAACGTGACTTCCGTGTATGACTGAAGTGACCTATATACAAGGGTACCACACTATAAAAACCTTTAAAGACAACCAAGTACAAGAAAGTGCAAAAGTGCCCGGACCAAGCTAGCCTGGTCCTTACCAGACCCTCGTACATTTCATTTGTACAGAGGGTCTGGGATCGCCACATTGACAAGCGTTAACTTCCTTGAAGGCGGGTCCTCTGTTTAAGTTTAAAACTATTGGATCTGCCCAGAGCCACTCGGATCTGCCATAACCAATCGCAAGCGTTCGTCTTAGCCAACTCCTTCACCACTACTCTAACGGAGCAAGCTGCCGTAGCTGGAAAATCAAACCTTTCCCGAACCCCGTGGGGAGGAGGGCTACAACATCATGGCCACCTACAAAACTCAGCAAGGAATGTTCTTGCTCTGGCTTTAACTTATGGATATTCGGCAGCATTGCCACAACCGCAGAATAACTTCGCTCACATCTTTCTCTACCGCCATTACTGAACTACTCAAACTAGTGCACAACATTAACGTCATCGTTCTCAGCCACTCCCTCTGTTCGCTGATTGGACCTACAAAAAAATTGTTTCTGAAAACCGACTTCAAAGTCAAACTCCCAGAGCTAGTACAGAAGCAAAATCTAAATTGAGCGGAAGTACGTAGGAGGGCAGAGCCAGGCTAGGACCAAGCTGCCACTCCATCCAAAAGGATAAGCTTGCCCATAAACCCCCGAATCTTGTCTGTGGACGATAGAATGTTCCCATTCCTGCCATGAAGCTTGGTTTTTAACTCGTTGAGATGCCCAAATATATCTGGAAGGTAAGCCAGCTTGGCGCCCCACCTCTGATCCGCGAGCTTGTCCTTATGAGGGACAGGGTGTTCATTCGAAAACTCCAAAACCTCTTCTCGCAGCTGATAAAGACGGGACAGGATTTTTCCCTGTGACAGCCAACGTACCTCTGTGTGGAGGAGTAGGCTTTGGTGGTCAGCTCCCATCTCAGTGCACAGTTGGGAGAATAGCTGAGACTTTAATGGCCTTGATTTGATGTAATTCACCACCTGCACAGACTGATCCAGCACATCAGCCAACTCCGGGGGCATGGTTTTGGCAACTAATGCCTCTCGATGTAAAATACAGTGTTTTGTGACAATATTTGGGTTTTGTTCTTTCACCTTGGCAATAAAACCTCTCACTCTCCCCGTCATGCATGCCGCACCATCTGTACAAAGACTGACGCACATTTCCCAGGTCAGACTTTTCTCTTTTAAATAGTCATTAGATACCCTGAATACCTCTTCCCCTGTTGTGTGGCTTTCCATTTCTTTACAGAATACAAAAGTATCTTTGGCTCTCGACGAAGGCGGTCGCATTTTTCTCTCCTCCCCTCCCTGACCTTCCCTGCTTCGCTCTGTCTTGTCTTGTCTGCCTCAAGATACTCTCTCACCATCACTCTCCAAAACTAGAAGCATGGAATTAATTAGCTGGTCTCTCAATGCAATTGACACCATCTTCTCGAAGAGAAGCTTGGGTTCGGGGGAACCCAACTGTCCTGACGGGACGTTCGCAGCTGGCTACACGATGGCGTGTCGTGTGTCTAGCGGCGCTTTCCGTTGAGGATGTTGAAGACATCTTTATTTTCGCAACCGTGATTACAGGCTTTCTGCTGTTTGGAATAGGCGGTTGGCTTGTATATCGGAAAGTCAAGGATACGGCTGCAGCCATCAAAAGCCCCCTTAGGCTGCCCGACCTAAATGATACGGTGGGTAGAGCCGTTGGAGCTCTGACTGTGAACTTACAGCGGAATATGGATTACAACAGGGATAAATTTGCGGCTCTGCAAAGGAGATTCGAGGAGTTGGAGGCCTTCCTGAAGGGTGGACGTGAAAATTGAGTCGCGTCTACTCGTCTAAACAACTACAGCAATCTTATTTACTTTCGGCCCCGTAACCAGCACAGGCCTTGGCCAAGGCCGTTGCTGGAAAACAACTCCCCTGGAGAGCGCTGAAGCAAGACTATCTGGCTCTTCCCACTCCACCACCATCATCTGTGGCTTGGTCTATACCCGGGTCATGACCAAGGACGTCTCCTTGCCAACACAATCTGCATAGGGAGACTCGGACTGATTGTGGCCTAGGTCAAGGGCGCCAACCCAGACCTACTCACACATTAACTTTCAGCTGCTACAGATGCCACCACCCCCCCACCCCCATCCAACGCCTTCAACTGCTTGTTTCCCTGGGTGGCTGGCGGGTCTGTGTCCAGCGCCTATCATGGCTGCAGGTCCAGATGCTGCTGGTCTACCCCCCGCCATTCCCATTGCAAGTCTGTAATGTTGTGTTGTAAATGTTTGTGGGCTTATGTGCTGAGGTTTTTGCCTGTTCCCACACTGTACTCCTCTAGGAGCATTGTCTGGGGGTTGCCTTTTTCTCTCCTCCTCTCTCCTCATGTTATGCTTTACTATAACCTTTCTAGTTGGCGCCGCTAATGGCTGCCTCGGTAGGCTCTCCTGCCAAAGTAAATTCTGTGTCTGTGCAAACTTTCATGGCAAATAAACATCAATAAACATCAATTCAATTGATAGAATCACCATCAACATATCTGACGTTTGCCAGAGGTTGGGCAGCCCCACTTATGTCAGTTGACTCGTCTACCTGTAGAGAAAATGTGCCGCTGACCTGCAGTTTCTCCGTCAACTGTTAATTCTATGTCATCTGACATGTCGTCAATCCTTCTTTTAACTGTATTATCTGACGAAGGAACTTTTGATAAGGCATTTGCGGCATCTGGACCCAGCATGACACCTGCAATTTTTTTAAAGCGGGGAGGATGAGCGTCTCCGCTATTGTGTGTTTTTTTCTGCTTTGCAATAAGCTCTGCTGGCATATAACTTGCCTCCATAGCCTTATCAGACACTTTTACACAATCCAACAAATGGTCTTGCTGCCTCTGGTTCAGATCTCTCGCTCTTTTAAAGAAGGCCAAGTTTCTCTCAACATGAAAGGGATGTTTGGTTTCCAAGTGCCTCTTCAATTTACTTGGCACCATGTTAGCATTAGCCAACTTCTCCCGACAGATTACGCACTCGGGATGGGGGCAGTTGACATCCCCGGTCCAGGAAAAGCCATAAGACAGGCAGCTTTCATGATACTGTCTGCTGACAGTCTTTCTTTTCTTCTCTTTAGGTGGTTCTTCTACGCTGACTATCTGTGTTTTGCTCCTCACAAGAAAGCGATCCATTTTATTTCTTATAATGACTTTTGAGCAAAACTGTCATGTTCCCGGCCTAGGCCAGACCGGGTCTTAGTCTGTTCTTCCAGGTCCAGTCATCCATTCAACTTCTTCACTCCCTCCCGATAACTCACCTCACCTGCGGCCCATTCCCTCATCAACACCACAGCTCTTAAACCCCGGATTGTCACCCACTACTCCCCAGTTTGTTGAATCACCGACCCCACGTCTGCATTCCTGGCTTTCCGTGGTTTTTTGGACCAGTCTATGCCTGTTTTTTTTTGTGCTGACCTTTGTTCTTGTTCCACCACCAGATCACCGCTTCCTGTCCTACTGGTACCTAGTGATGGGGGAAACAAAGCTTTTCGAAGCAACGAGCTATTTGACACAATTGTCTCGAAAAAGTATCGCTTTTTCGAAGCGTTCTATACATCTTCTCCATAGGGACATCTGCTGGTCAGTTTATGGTATGGCGACTGTATCGAGCGATGGAAGGACTCAAGTGACGTCAAGTCCTCGAGACGTCAGTCTCATAATCGTCATTGACAACTTGATAAATTAAGGTTATGTGACAAATGTTTCGATTTGCAAGTGTCAAAAATATGTTATCATATATCTTGTTGTATTATAAACAACGTAACGTCTTTGCTACTTTACGTTTATGATATTTATTTTTAAGTTCTTATAACATTAATTACACATATTCTTCAACTGAGTATGGCCTCGTGGTAAGAGCGCAACCCCTCACTCAAATGAAGTGAGATCGCATCCCCTCACCCCGTTTTAGTAGAAGTATATTCTAAAACAATATATTACTAGATGATAATGTAAGCTAGCGGTTAAGGTTTTGGAACATGCTTTTGCAACCGGGAAAGGGATGGCCACATTTGAAGGCTGGTAAAACTAGAGAAAGATGTAGGCTTTGTGCTTATGTAGGCTACACCGACTATCTCATATTTGTATCCATCGCTGTCTATCTAGCTCTGGCAATCTACCTGTATCTCTGGTTCTGTCATTGAATGTAGTGTCCTTAAATAGTCCTTCCCATTCCTCAACACTGCATAAACAATATGCATTTCCATAAACAAATGAAATATCAGCTGAAAATACAGCATCTTGGTATTTGTTCAGATTGCAGGATCAACAAGAGCTTTTGTTTAAGAGTAAAAGAGAAATCCACACTTACACAATAAATAGTAACAGCATGGCAATAACAAGTAGACAAATTGTTGAGAAGTGGATCTTTAGAACTACATTTTGTGGAATGTAGGATATGACCAAAGTGCTACTTAATAAAAGCAAAGTAACGTTGTCCCAAATAGGGGAGTGAACAAGTGAGGCTTGACCTAGTGTGGTCTGGGCATCTTGGCTTTACACATTGAAGACCAAACCAGAATGATGAGGTGCTGCTAAGTTTAACTAAATAATTCTGATATACACATTACTTGCTTCAAAAAGGCCTCATTGTTGAATTGGAAATATGTGCACTTGAGCATAATTCACAACAAGCAAGCAGGAGCTTTTGATAGAGGCTACTGAAAACATTGATGCAAGTTATTGGTAATAAGACATTTTTATAGACTCCCATATTCTGCTCTCTTGTATAGATTTGTGAAAATGAACAGTCATAGACATTTTGCCTGAAAACAGAATTTGAAAATAATTTCTAGAGAAGGTAAACACAGCTATCTGTATGGCTTTGTAAAAATGAACAACCACATTTTGGCCATTTGTATAGATTTGTAAATATGAACAACCACATTTTGGCCATTTGTATAGATTTGTAAATATGAACAACCATATTCTGGCCAATTGTATAGATTTGTAAAAATTAGTGCTGTCAGTTTAACGCGTTATTAACGGCGTTAACGCAAACCCAAATTAACGGCGTCAATTATTTTATCGCGCTCTTTTTGGCCTAGCAAACTTTGTAGTTTTTTTCACATGCTGTTGCAACAACTACCGACGTTAGAAAAACTACAACACCACACCGGATCTAGCTAGACCGGAAACAAAACAACAGGCACCCCAAACACTCGTTTGGCTTGCGAGCTGGCTAAAGAGTAGTAGCAGAGCCCGTTCACGGATATTAGACATTCTCTGGTAGTAGGCTAACGTTACGTTTTGAGTGGATGACGAGCGCGAGATGCCGAAATGGATGCCAATAAGATTCTGAATGGAAAGTTTGCTTTTAAAAGTTGCCAAATGGTTCTATTGACAAGACCAGTGATCTGTGTGTTTTGTCGTTGTAAACTGAGCTATCATCGCAGCACGTCCAGTCTGAAACCACTTGATGGCCAAGCACACAGCTGATGCGAATTCTCTGCCCCCTCGTCAAAGCCAGGCGATTGCAATGTTGTTTTCAATAAAAAAAATATTTGCACAAAGCAATCCGAACCACTTTTCTATGTTGATAAGAGCATTAAAATTTGAAAAAAGATTGGGACAAAAAGAAATCAGGGACGTTTAGAATAGATAAAAATTTGCGATTAATTGTGATTAATCGCGAGTTCACTATGACATTAATGCGATTAATCGCGATTAAATATTTTAATCGTTTGACAGCACTAGTAAAAATGAACATGAACGTTCAGTCTCTCCAAAAGCACACTGGCGATTGAGGTTGATCCCGAGATGGGAAGGAACTCAAAAAAGCGCTCCTGCACTTTGTGGTTGCTAACTATGTACCTCAGCACAAGCACCAGCTGTGTCTGTGTAGAAACGTCAGTGGTCTCGTCAGCTTGGATAGCTACAAAGTTCGCCGACTTCACCTCCTCCACAATATGTTCCCTCATGACCGCTAGCATACACTCCAGTAACTCGTTTTGAATGGTCTTTGATGTGCCCTTGAAAACTTTAGCATTTTTAAGATGGTCATCAAACACCTCATCTAACTGTGCCACAAAGTTGACAAGTCCAAGAAAAATACCAGGGTTGGTGGAGCCCTCAGTTTCATCTTTGCCTCGCAAAGCTAAGTCAAACACTCCGCAAAACTTCACACACTGGATTAGCTGGCTGAGGATGTGGCGGTTCTTGCTAACCTCATCGTTGTGGCGGCGGACAGCTAGCCTGTACCCCTCATCCAGTTGCAGACAATCTCAAACAGCTATCCATGTGGGTCTTTGACAGCTCATGTTTCTTAATCTTTTCTGAAAGATGGTGCATGTCCGTTACACCAGTCGCTGTCCAAGCGGTGCTGTCTGCCGTGCCGCCTTCAGGGTGAAAGAGTAAGCAGGGGTAGCAGAAGACTGCATTAGCTACATCGCAGCCTGCTAGCCAGGTTTTTCGTTCATACCAATTTTTGGAAAATCCTCGGGTGGAAGACTTTCCCCCTTTAGTAGAAACCTGTTGAAATATTAAATTTGGTCTGGGAGGTCCTAATTGTTTCGTTGCCAATTTATCTTGATTTGTTCGCCGACAAAAAGGAACTTCTTTCAAAGAGACAATCGAGTTGCACTGAACGCTAGCCATCTTGACAGTTAGTAAGTGATTGACGCTGCTACCCGCTCTTTTCTTAGTTACGTTCATGGTTATGTTACGTATGACGAAAGCGCGTAAGTGCAAGCCCTCCCGGAACCCATAGAGATTGTATTGAAAGCTCTGATATTTGAAAAAAAAGATTTTACATGAGAGTCTATGAGAGACTTCTGGGGCGATTTTCAACCTAACCTAAATCGCCCCAAAAGGGGCGGGGCCATTTGAAGCACGACTTTAGCCTGATTGGACATTTAGTGGCAGATCAGACATCTAGATTAGAACACTGATAACGACTGTTGCCGTGATATAATTGATTAGAAAAAAATCCCTTCCTTTTCCCGTTTGGCAGTGCGTCGCCCATATCGCCCTAATGAACACACCGCCCCTGTTGCTGTCACAAAATCCCACGGCACACCTGGCCTTGCCTCACGGCACACCGTTTGGGAACCATTGCTTTACCCCACTTTTGAAGTATTATGCTTATAGTAAGTCTGAGCATATGTTCCGGAAAAAAGCAACACTGCTGTAGCAGCAAAGGAGAGATAATTGACGTGGGAGTCAATGCATACATTTGAATGTAGTAGTCCATCATTGAACATTTAACCACATTATCCGTTAATATTACAAGCAAAAAAGTGGTGGAAAGATTACTACTATAATGTTCAAGTAGGTGCATCCCACAGGCACAAAGCGCATTTGGCAGCAGTTTAAAATTAAATATAAAAACATACTACAAACAGGTAAGGCATAGGCTTAGGCCTATAGACTTGTAATTTTAGCCTACGTCACTTTGATTTTAATTATATTTGACAGGATATAAAGTAAATAGACCTATTCACCATGACGTCACAACACAGGGTCTTCCGCAGCACTTTTCAGTTAAGGCGGAAGCCTAAGCAACACACGCCTGGCGCCTTAACGATGTTGTCAAAAAACAACCAAAAAAACATTTATTTTTATTAAATAATGATATCTGCTTTTGTCCTGTTTTCTCCCTTCCATTCCAAACCGTGATCAACACCAGTCTCCCTTCTCTGCTCAACGCATTAGTCTATTGTACAACCCCCCCCCACAAGTTGAATCTTGATGATTGATATTACATACAATAATTGATTGGACAATTAATTATTTAAAAATTATTGCTTTAGCTAGCTTAATTTAGTTTGTGAATAAGGCAACATAAACGGTATCTTGCACGTTCAGTGGTAACATTGTTAAACAGTGGTACATTGTGAGGCAGTAAAACAAGTGCATTAATTTTGAACTGTGATCTCTAAACCTGCACAGTATTAGGCTATACAATTATGTGGAATTCTCTATTATAATTGTTCAATATTGTATAGGGTTCCTCCGGTAGGAGGACCGTATTGTTATTAGGATTCCTCCGCCAGGAGGAACCCTTTTGTTATTAGGGTTTCTCCGGTAGGAAAAATCGGAAATGCCTTAACAGAACCTGCTCAACTGGAACGAGGTCAGGTGCACCGGCCCGCCGATCATAACGTGCCTTGTCCCGTCCTTGCTGTTGCCGGGAGTGCTTCTGGGCCAGGCGGTAGACCTTCCCTAGGAGCTGGTGTTGGACCCAGCCATTTGTAGCGTGGGTATCCCCCTGCACTGTTACTCCATGGATCCAGTGTATTGGCAAGCGTGCGTGGCATCCAAAACCCATGAAATGGGGTGTCATGTTCGTAGTTCTATGCATGGTGTTTTTATATACCAGAAGCAAGGCTGGCAGCTTAGTCTGCCACTGCGACTTTTCCTCTTCTAGTAGAGTCCCCAAAAGGGTCTGATTGAAGCGTTCAAATGCTCCGTTCCCTTGGTACGGTGTCGTTCGACTCCTTCGGCATCCATATAGTTGGCACAGCTCCGTGAAGAGGGCCGACTCAAAGGCGCCCCCCCAGTCCAAATGGATGTTTTGGGCAGCCGAAGACCTGGAACAGGTGAGTCCAGACAGCACGGGCGGTAGTCGTGGCTGACTGGTCCTTGGTAGGAACAGCTACTGTATACCTCGAAAATCAATCAGTCATTACCAGAATGTAGGGGTGGCTATCGTCAGATCGCCCAAGTGACAAGTAATCTATACCCACAATCTGGAACGGGTAGGTTGACTGAATAGACACCAAGGGTGCTCTTAACGCAGGTCCAGGCTCGTTGATTGGACTGACGACATTCGTGGCACCGTCCTTAGCCATTCCAGGCCAGAAGTACCATCGACGTAGGAGGGCCGTGGTCTTGTCTGGGTTGGCATGCCCAGCTTGTCGATAGTATTCTTCCCATAATGTCCGTCCTCTCTTTTGGTACCAAGACTTGTTGAGGCTCCCCAGTCCCCTGCTGCACCCTCTTCCTCCACCACACTCCTTCCTTGTTCTCCTTGCAGCAGTCATACTGCAGCCACCTGCTCCCCGGGCAACCCAGACAGGATATCCACATTCTGGTTATTCCTCCCTGGTCTCTATCTTAAGGTGTAGTTGTAGTTGGCCATCGTTGTTCCACAGCGCCAAGCCGGGCTGACTGGAAGTGGACCAGAGGGTTGTTATCAGTGAATACCTTAAGAGTAGCACCCCAGAGGTAATCCTTACATTTTTCATTTATAGCCCACTTCAATGCAAAAAATTATATCTTAAAAGACCTAAAAGTAAGGGATGATGCCCGACGAGGTGTCCAATATCACCTGTTAATGGACATTTTTTTTTCAATATTTTCACGAACAAAGTAGCCTAGCCTATACCGGCCATAGTCTTGGTCACTATCGCCGACCGCAGCCTGTAGTGAATTGAATAGCAAATTGATGTGAGATGATCGCGTCAAAGTTGACATTATCTCCTAACAGTAAATATAATTTGACAATATGTTTAACATCAAGACTAGCCAGCTATCCAGCCGTGTCATTGTTTCCAAATCAATATCAAGATTTTCACGATCAAAGTAGCCTAGCCTATACCGGCCATAGTCTTGGCCACTGTCGCCGACCACAGCCTGTAGTGAATTGAATAGCAAATTGATGTGAGATGATCGCGTTAAAGTTGACATTATCTCCTAACAGTAAATATAATTTGACAATATGTTTAACATCAAGACTAGCCAGCTATCCAGCCGTGTCATTGTTTCCAAATCAATATCAATATTTTCACGAACAAAGAGGGTCGCTGTGAAATAAAGTATCAGTAGGTGGGTTGTAGCCTACTCCTTGAAGCTTTTTCATGAATTTCTAATGTTATGACTGCCAAAAGTTTATGCCAATGCTTGACTAGACTTGCCAGACTAGATGTAGGCTTGTATTGCAACAATTTAGCTGTCGGGTCGTTTTCATAAGTAAGGTTTTTATTGCAAAGAAACATGTTATAATTATACAATAATTGCACTTCAAAGATTGGCGCCAATGGAAATCATTGGTTATAAATAGAAAAAAAGAAGAACGGCCATTTTGCACCAGATCAGCATGGTGCACAGCAGGCAAACCTTTTTGCTAGCAACAGGCCGATTTTTTTTAATATAAAATGTAATTCGATGTTACCATTTATCGTGAAATTTGATAATGATGTTGGCAATTCAGGTAAAGGGGCCTTGGAAGGAGGCTGTTTAGAAGGCTGGCCATGATAGGTACTGCTCTTCGGCGTATTGGAAGACAAGATGTGCCTCCAATCTCTTCTCTCCCGCACCGACGGAGCCCAGTAAGCCTGCAGGCTGCTCTCGCATCGGTGGTCACCGACATTATCTGGTGGCTCTCCAGGCCAGCATCCGAGAGCCAACCGTCAGTGGTGCTGCGGTTTGTTTAGACCCTTGAAAGACCCACCTGAAAGGTATAGGGATAAGGATATTTAGCCTATTGACCTATATTATGGGGATGGAGGGAGAAAATGAGGTCACAAAATTAGACTGCCGTGTCTTTATTAGACGCAACAGACATTAGGCTATAGGCTAGGTTAAGAGTAAGCAAATAGCCTCTTTGCTGATCTTTTTAGCATGTTGCCTAGATAGTGGACACCCATCGTCTCCCGGCTGTACCATATGTCGGAGGTCATCATGCCACGTTTTGGGTGGAGGTAGAACGATTTGGCATCAGATGGACATTTGGCCTTAACTTTTGACCGGACACAGCGGATCTCCGGGCCTGGCAAACATAAAACCTCTCAGGTTTTCTTTGTCTGGGTCATTCGAGTCTTTGTGGTTTTTGTTTCAGGATTGTATGCCAGGCTGACATATTCGACCCCATCCTCGTCTCTCTGGACAATGAAAGATGCCCCTGACAGCTCCCGGTTTCCCTCCCTGCCACGCCGAGCCAAACATAGTTGCACATCAAACCATACTTTACGGACCAAGCCACGGGGTGTATCGGGAGACAGTGCTGGGGAATTTCTCATCTTCTCAAGGTCAGACTCAGAAATGCAGAAATCCCCCCCCCCCCCCTTGGCCTTGGTGGACTGGACAGAGGCGTAAAATCCCCGCAGGGTCTCATTCAGCAAGTCGGCGGTGTAGTTTTCAAAGTTGGTGTTCATTTGTTTTCGTGAAAGGAAGTCCCTTAGTGTATTAATTGCCCATTTCGTGTTCATCTTGTCTTTGTGTCCTTCTATCTGATTTAATTCTCCCGGTGTTATCTCCTTGTGCCGTTTCTTCCGTTTCTCTTCATTTTCTCTTTCTTGGACTGCGTTCTCAGTTCCCAGTTCTCAAAGTTTTCATATTCTCCAAATAAATTAAACGAAATGTTGAAGTCACAAATTGTAGCTATGGTTACTCATTTTTGACACAGGCTCATGATACTATGTTGCCAGCGGAATAATTTAGAACGGTGAAAAGACAGTTTTGCTGGAATGACGCAGTAGGTGTCCGTTATCACCCGATAATGGACACCACTGCAGCCAATCAGAATCGAGTATTAACCCAGACCATAGTATAATTCTGGTTGTTTCTTTCAGTAGGGTGTAAGCTCCAACTACCCTATGCTATTACCCTCTCCTTGCCGTCCTGTACCTGAGACAGAACTGCCCTTAGCCCATCCAGGCTCGCGTCAGTGTACAGGCGGAACGGGAGGCTGAAATCGGCATATGGCCGAATCGGGGAACTCACCAGAGCGCTATTCAATTGACGAAAGGCTTGCTCACATTGTGCTCCACACCACTTGCCAGTAGCCAGCGGGTAAGTCCACAGTGGAATACCAGGCAGCTTTCTTTAAGCAGGTCAGTGACTCTTCAATACGTGGTAATGGATAAGCATCTTTGTGTGTCACCGCATTGAGTTTCAGATAATCCACGCAGAAGCGCCAGGAGCCATCTTTCTTTCTAACAAGGACAATTGGGGCTGCCCATGGGCTGGAACTCTCCCGTACTAGCCCAGTCTCCAGAATGCTTTTCAGAAGACTGCGGAGCTCGGGATAGAGGCTGAGTACCGGCCGGTATCGTTCCCGGCTGAGTGGTGCAGAGCCAGTCAGTCTTGATGTTGAACGGCCCCTGTCCGCACAAAGTCTTCCTCGTGCTGTGCGAACACAGCCCTCCACTGGTCCATCCGGCCTTTCACTCTCTGTTGCTGTCCTGTAGTCAAACCTTCACCCAGCACTGGGGGCGCTGCGGAGTCATTGACCTGGAGGGCATCAATGCTATAGATGGCGACCTTGACAGTCCCGGTCTCTTCACCGTGCAGGCGGAGCACCCGTTGTGCTTGGACAATCTTCTGCCGTGAAGTTCTGCAAGGACTGTCCTGGGGGCAATCTCGAAAACATAAGGATGGGGATTACACAGGCGGATTGGCACATAACCTCCACTTGTGGTGACTAAGGCCCTCCCCACCCGCCATTCTGCATCATGCTGGGGTAATGGTTCAACCAAAAGGGTACGTCCTGAGGAAGACAAGTCTTCGCTCGTCTGCCCCCACACTAAGAGTTCGGATTCTGCAGGAACCACAATAGTCTCTAACTTTGGGTGTCTTACATGCCCTTAGAAGGGCGGGTTGGGCCCCATGCTGACTTTATGGCAGACAGCAAATGCTTTCCCCCACTCCTGCTCTGCTTGAGGTGGAAGCTGGGACCGGAAGGCTGCCTCTCCAGTGTAGCAGAGAGTCCACAGACAAAGCATGGTACCATCCACACCTTCCCCTACCCCCGACAAGGGAAGGGTCCTTCCCCTTTGTCCTTATCTCCCAGAGTAGGAGCTTCAAATTCCTGACCCAGCATGGGGTCAGGAACAGAGACCATGGTCTCACATTGTCAGAACAAAGGGAATTACTTGAAGGAACTTTCTTGTGTGGACTTACAAACATTTTCTAAAGGACTACATGGCTCATGGACACTAATTCAAGGACAGTAGTCGATGTGTTATAATGTGTTTGTCTCATTTACCTAGAACGTTGTTAATTGATGTTTGATTATAACTTCCCTTCAGGTATAGTTAAATCAGTCAATCTTGGTATCAAAATAATTGTATCATACTAACAAAACCAGTTATGAACGTTGTATTGTTATATTCTGAAGTTTGAGCATTCCATGGACATTTGAGATAATGGAACTCAAAACTATCAGCCACTTCACACCTCTGGGCAGGTCCCAGGACAACGCCCAGGTGGAAGTAACTGACCAATGAGAGAGGTCACCTTCAAAGGGATGACCCCCTGTTCTTTGGGGTATTTAACCCCCAAACGTACAATCACCCCCGCTTGTTCGTAGGATAAACTTGTGGGTGAACGCGTCACTCTCTAACCTATTCCTCTTAACCTGCACCTTCACTGAGCGCCCGGAACTTTGACGAGAGATTCCGATTCTGTTCGTTGGACATAACGAACCATTTGACTCCGTTCTTCAAACCGACAAAAGTAACTGCGATTTGCAATATTTCTTACTTGTGACATATTGGCATGTTGTGATTGAATTGTTGATGTTTGATTGTATTCTACAAATGATTTGACTTAATCATCGTTAGGTCAGTTTCCATTGATCGTCCATTGTTACTATAGAAGCCTCTTCCTATCTCTACCTCTCCTCAACTTCTCCCCCTCCCCTCCACACACGCTCTACGCAACCATTGTGTAGCGCGCTCTCATTAGAATTTAGGCCTACTGTACTGCTTTAGCCCAACTAACCCATAACTTGTCTGGTATGTGTTCACTATAATTACATTCTCTTAAATAAATCATTGTGTATAATACTCGCTTATCTCTCACGTTATATGATCTGCTGTACTTTCATAGAATTTACTACTTAAGATTAGACTGATTATTACGAGTGCTATTATTCGATATTATTAAACAAGGTTTTGTCTGTCCCTTTCACGAATCAGAGGTGGTGCCCCCAAGAACTACTATACTTTATTAGAAATTAAGTATTACTAATCTTAAACGAGCAAACCACGCTACATACTGGAGCCCCGTGCGAGGCTTTGAAACAGATTGAAACGAGCGATTTATAACTGAGATTTTCCGTCTGAAACAAAACCCACCCTCCCACCCTTTTGGTTAAATTAACATCCGTTGTATTTAACTATTCCCCAAATAGCTACGGTTTAAAACTCTGTTTGAATACTGTGCTGTGTACTAATTGAATTGGCTTTGTCGTGACAATTAAATGTTTGTGGTTGCTATCGAGCTTTGAGCTAGGATTGAGCGGAGGTACGCGCGTGCGCAGTGACACGGCGTCCCGTCTCATTTCATTTTGTAAATCTGAAGGCAGCGCTTCCAAGAGAAGGCATAAGAACCTTTTGACGGGTCGTAACCACTACTTATATTGGTACCATACACGCTTCTAAAAGGTGTATCTTAGTAGTGTTTACTATTTTGGGTTAAGCGAATTCACCTTGAAACTGATAAGTTGTTCCGAGAAACAAACATGCGGTTTAGTCCTAAAGGACTTTTATTTTGAAAGAGACTTAAGCGAATTCACCTTGAAACTGATAAGTTGTTCCGAGAAACAAACATGCGGTTTAATCCTAAAGGACTTTTATTTTGAAAGAGACTTCGCAGTTCTCTACTAAGCTTCAATATTGTTAAGCAATTGGTCATTGATTAACATAGCTTTTTGGAAAAGCTTCACTTTGTTTTGCATGTTATTCAACATTAATGTAAACACTCAACTTTCTAGAATCAATAAAGTAACAGTAAAATAATTATTGAGACAGTGGACGCTGCTTATTTAAAGACTTTTATTGTTTGCTTAACCGGAAATAGTTACGCTTCGTCAGCAAAACTTGTAATTTGATTTCATTCTGCGCACCTAAAAGTAGAAAGTTGTCAGAATATCGGCGCTGTTGACCATCCTGAACTGTAATTCTATTTACCCC
The DNA here is from genome assembly GCF_054491055.1 of Hypomesus nipponensis. Classification (NCBI taxonomy): domain Eukaryota; kingdom Metazoa; phylum Chordata; class Actinopteri; order Osmeriformes; family Osmeridae; genus Hypomesus; species Hypomesus nipponensis. Next base: position 1,174,029 of record NC_140375.1, read on the forward strand.
TCATCAGTACCAACTTTAACACAGTCACTTAATAATAATTTAACGTAAAGTTAAAGTTTTAGTTTGCCCACTCTATCTGGAATCAGTCCAAAAGGACTTTTGTTTGAAGTAGCCGAACAACGCAGCCTGTGCTGCCACAAATTGTTACACAATTCTTAAACTGATAACCCTAGCTTTTCGGAAAAAGCTTCACTGTTTTACATTCAATTCGACATTAATGTAAAGCCTTGCCCAATTAAAAGCTACATTATAGATGCAGCAGCAATTTGGTTTATTATCTGTGATTTGATCTGCGATTGTAACCTTAATATTAATTTAATTTTGAATATTAATTTCTGATTTTAAGTTCATATTAGTTTGTATTATTTTGTTTAATTTTGTTTTTTTTTGTTTTTTTTTCAAAAAAAAAAAAAACACACTACAAACTAAAGTGCCTAAGAACTTTACCACAATAGCATTGTGCTAATAACCTCCATTAGCCAAATAAATCCTTAGTTAACTAATCATGTCTCACCTCACGGAAGCTGAGAAATTGATGGCCTACCTATCAGAGAAAGAAAACCCCAAATATGTGGAAACTCTGACCGGTCTACCGTTTGAGGAGATCGCCAGGAAAACCCTGGAAGTGGTCGCAGAAAATGTGGGTCAAACATTGAGCAAGTCCCAAACCATCAAATGCATATCCAGCCTCGGTCTCAACTATGCTGCCCAACTCAGGTTATCAATTGCGGATGTCAAAACACAATGGGCACAAGCTCTTCGAGATCAAGAAGATGCTCTCAAAGCGACAGAAAGTGAACGACAGCGCCAAGAACAATTGGAACAAAAAGCAAGCGACCTGGCTGGAGAACTGGAGAGTGCTAACACACAGCTAACGGAACAGGAAACACAACTGATACAACAGGAAATAATCCTCAAAGAGGCCCTCAAAGCAAGAGAAACAGAACAAGATCGACGAGAACAAATAGAACAGGAAGCCAGCAGTTTAGCCGAAGAACTAGAAGACGCTAAGACTCAGCTAACGCAACAAGTAAAAACACTCAGAGATGCCCTCGAAGCAAAAGACGGAGAACAGTACCAACTGGAACAAGAAACCAAACAACTTGCTGAAGAACTGGATACAGCTAAAGCACAGCTACTGCAACAGGTATCAACATTCAGGGAGGCCCTCATCATGACAGAGAAAGCACAAGGGCACCGGGGACAACTGGAACAGGAAGCCAGCTGCCTGGCTGAGGAACTGGATAAGGCTACAACACAGCTGATGGAGCAGGAAACACAGCTAACTCAACGGGACAGAACCCTCAGGGATGCCCTCAAGGCTGAAAAAAGGGAAAGAGAATTAAGGGAGACGCTGCAACGGGAGAGCGAGGAACTTGCTGAAGAACTAGAAAACCTGAAAGACGAAATGCAAAGGGTTCAGAAAAGCAAGGACGACACAGCATCACTACTGTCAAACACAGCTAGGGTATTGAATGAAACGAATGAAAGAGTATCACAATACGAAAACTTGAAAGAAGACAACAACACTCTCCGTATAAAAATCCAACACCTGTACCAAGACCTGACACACATCACAGCGGCCCGTGAGACAATAAAGGACGAGTTGTATGAAACAAATAGGAAACTAATATCCACCATCGGGAAGCTAGACGCAGCGAATGCCAAAATCCATTCCACAGATGACCCACACACCGACTGGAAGTGGAGGAAAGACAAAGAGGTAGATCTCCATTCAGGAAACCAGAACCCAAGACAGCGGCACTCACCTAAACCACCCCTCCACCCTGAATATGAATCAAGAAGACCATATATAGATATATCTCCTCCAAACCAATCCCGATGCCAAGCTGACACAAACCCACGAAGGATGAGGACAACAAAATATGCAGAATGGCTGAACAGACGACGCGAGGACCAAAAATGGGAGCTACAATTCCTTCCTGAACAAGGCGTTGACAACACAGCCCCAGACAGTTGGGATGATGGTGAACACCCACGCTCAACCCATCAGCGGAATGCAACAAAGTTGCAAGAATCAAAACCGGCAGTATCCCTACATCTGCTCTCAAAAGTAAGCAGGCACATTGAAAGGTTCGATCCAGAAAACCCCACTCAGAGCATTGAAATGTATCTGGACCAACTAAACTATAATCTGAAACGCCTGCCGACAGCTACAGACGCAGACAAACTGTACCTGCTGAGGAACACCTCTTCCAGCTCAATCAGAGCCCTGCTTGACAGGCAACCAGAAGGAGAACGCGACAGCTACGACATGGCTTGCCGTACCCTCAAAGCGTGGCACTCAGAAACTAAAAGCTCTGGCTGCACTACCGCCATGCACACAAGACAAACGAAAACCCCAAAATATTCTATGAGAGGTTCCGGAAAGCTTTCTTTACAACAGAGAATCAACCCGGAGGAGAAGAAACTCCCATGTTCAAATCAATGTTTATAAACAACCTTTCCCAAGCCATACGACCCTTTATGATGACCTTCGCAGACCAGGAAACCATGACGGCTCTGCAAATAAGGGACATGGCATATAAATCCTGGGCGAACAACGACCGACCTCAGGAACCAAATGTCTATGTGGTGGAATCAAATTCACACCTACAACTAGAAGGAAGAGAACTCCAAAAACCCTACGAACACAGACCTGCCTACACGCAACACTCCTATAATGCACAAGACCACTCAACAACACCCGAACAATATCAAAGCAATTACAACAGACAACCCAACAACAACTACGACAACAAACAACACCCCCATCAGGCACGAAACTATTCAAACAAACGCCAAGAGTACCAACAAAAACAAGATAAACGTGACAAGGACATGGAAATCATGAAGAAAACCCTAACTGCCTTAGTTAGGAACATGGAAAGCGCAAACCAGAAAGAAGAATCGAAATCAGCATGACTAGAAGGCCCCAACGCGAATAACACACCTCAAGTGCCCCTCATTGGATGGGAAAAAGGAAAGAGGACCCAAAAACAGCACAAACCCACAAGAAGACAACCTCCAGAAACAACAACACACAAACAAGCGCCACGTTACACACATTTCTGGGTAAGCTTTCCAGAAAAGGAAGAGCTCACCGAAGCTATGTCCCCGTCACACTTGAAAATGAAGTACCCTGCGAAGGATTGCTGGACACGGGTGCAGAAATCTGCCTTATTGCACCCACCTTGGCCGCCCAGCTGAAAGGAATAGCCAGGTCAAACAGAAGATGGATTAGAAGTGAAAATAGTGAGTTCAACATCACAGGCTTCACCCAAAACAAAGCTCCAGTCACAGAAACACTCTACTTGAAGCTAACGTTCGGGGAAATGTCCCTAATCCACCCCGTCCATGTTTCTCCGCTTGAGACCGAAAAACTGCTGATTGGACACGATCTACTCAACAGACTGGAACCCCTCATTGACTTCAAACGAAACCAGATGTGGACCAACGTCAAGAAGCCCTATCCACTGCCTCACCCTGAAGTCCACAACACAGTCTTCACAGTTGAAGGGGGGGGACATCCTACGTCTGATCCACATATCTCAGAAGGAGACTCGACCCATGGACTAGATGGCCACTCCAGACCGCCCCAGAGCTACGCCACTTACTCATCGAGACACACAGTTCGAGGAAAATCAGCACTCCGCAATGACTGTCGGCCATCAGAAACTCACCTGCGACGAGAAGTATCACAGGTCCAAAAGAAGTCACATGATGCCAACTGGATGAGAGCGCAGAAAGTAGGAAGACCTACTATAGCCGATAAGCATCCCAGAAGAGGCACCCCAGCTGTGACAAAATGGCGCAACCCCCGGAAGAAACCACCGGACAACAGGCCATGCACAGAGGCCTGGCCTGGCTTTATACCAGCAACCTGACCCTGTCAAACTGCTGAGGAAACAAGTGCACAACAGGTGCCTTGCCCAAGTGCCTCAAAGTTCACAAAACTAACCTTCCCTTAAACCAAAACAATAGCCAAATACCGTCACAAGACAAATATGGCTCCACCAATTTACCAAAAATAAATAAATTTTTTATTTATTTTTTTATTTTTGTATTTCTTTCTCCTTTCTTTTTCTCTTTCTTTCCTTTCAATTTTAGGCATAGGACCTTAACCTAGAGAAACTTATTAATAGGACCTAAGTTAGCCCCATTGATTCCTGCCTTGTTTAGAGTCCACTCATGCCAATGTGTCCAGTAGAAATGCTATCGTACTGTCGTGTTTGTCTTTTCTCTGCTCTTCTTACGTGCCAACAGCCCAACGACGTCGAGTCATCGGACGTTGCCAGCAGGGGGATATGTAGCAGAGAGTCCACAGACAAAGCATGGTACCATCCACACCTTCCCCTACCCCCGACAAGGGAAGGGTCCTTCCCCTTTGTCCTTATCTCCCAGAGTAGGAGCTTCAAATTCCTGACCCAGCATGGGGTCAGGAACAGAGACCATGGTCTCACATTGTCAGAACAAAGGGAATTACTTGAAGGAACTTTCTTGTGTGGACTTACAAACATTTTCTAAAGGACTACATGGCTCATGGACACTAATTCAAGGACAGTAGTCGATGTGTTATAATGTGTTTGTCTCATTTACCTTGAACGTTGTTAATTGATGTTTGATTATAACTTCCCTTCAGGTATAGTTAAATCAGTCAATCTTGGTATCAAAATAATTGTATCATACTAACAAAACCAGTTATGAACGTTGTATTGTTATATTCTGAAGTTTGAGCATTCCATGGACATTTGAGATAATGGAACTCAAAACTATCAGCCACTTCACACCTCTGGGCAGGTCCCAGGACAACGCCCAGGTGGAAGTAACTGACCAATGAGAGAGGTCACCTTCAAAGGGATGACCCCCTGTTCTTTGGGGTATTTAACCCCCAAACGTACAATCACCCCCGCTTGTTCGTAGGATAAACTTGTGGGTGAACGCGTCACTCTCTAACCTATTCCTCTTAACCTGCACCTTCACTGAGCGCCCGGAACTTTGACGAGAGATTCCGATTCTGTTCGTTGGACATAACGAACCATTTGACTCCGTTCTTCAAACCGACAAAAGTAACTGCGATTTGCAATATTTCTTACTTGTGACATATTGGCATGTTGTGATTGAATTGTTGATGTTTGATTGTATTCTACAAATGATTTGACTTAATCATCGTTAGGTCAGTTTCCATTGATCGTCCATTGTTACTATAGAAGCCTCTTCCTATCTCTACCTCTCCTCAACTTCTCCCCCTCCCCTCCACACGCGCTCTACGCAACCATTGTGTAGCGCGCTCTCATTAGAATTTAGGCCTACTGTACTGCTTTAGCCCAACTAACCCATAACTTGTCTGGTATGTGTTCACTATAATTACATTCTCTTAAATAAATCATTGTGTATAATACTCGCTTATCTCTCACGTTATATGATCTGCTGTACTTTCATAGAATTTACTACTTAAGATTAGACTGATTATTACGAGTGCTATTATTCGATATTATTAAACAAGGTTTTGTCTGTCCCTTTCACGAATCAGAGGTGGTGCCCCCAAGAACTACTATACTTTATTAGAAATTAAGTATTACTAATCTTAAACGAGCAAACCAAGCTACACCAGGATGAAGGCCATGCATGAGTTCTTGCCAGCAGTCTGCTTTAATGTTAATTTCTAAGATGGCCCTGCAGGATAAAACTCCTTTATCCTGCAGGATAAAACTCCTTTATCCTGCAGCTGAACACCACACACCTTAAGGTCCAGTAAGGCATAGCCATGTATGGGATTTGCAAGCCATTTGTAGCTTTCAATGTCAACCAGCGTGACCCCTCTCCCACTTCTAACCCCACATTTTCCAAGCGCTGTCTAAAAAGGGTCTGGCTCATCAGGGTTACCTGTGAACCGGTATCAAGCAAACTAAGTATTATTTGGCCATTAACCTCCACCCCTGGACACTCACCTACTATAGCAGGCCGCAGGGAGGGAGTTGAAATGTGCTTCACCACCGGTCGGCCCGCTGCGGTGGGGGGTTCTGAAAACCCCTTGCGGGCTGCTGCCACTTGGGGCAATTCCTCCGCACATGACCAGCCTCCCTACAATCCAAGCAGATGGGTCGGCCTTGTGGGTCCCACTGGTAATTTGTCGCATGGCTAGGGCCTGCCTGGTTTGGAGGGGGTATTAAATGCTCTTGTGGTCGCTCCCGGGGTCTGTCCCCTGGTTGGCCGTTGGAGGCAGTATGTCCCTGCAACTGCTCTCCTAACTGCGTTAGGAGATCAGTTGGCCTTCACCTGCTCTGACAGTTCTTGTTGCAGCTCACGGCGCAGTTCTTCCTTCCAGTCGTCCATCTGCTTATTGGTCGGTCCAGCTGGTTCTTCCCTCCTTTCCATCATGGTTGCTGCACCGGCAGGAGTGGCTCTTACTGCACTTGCCTGGGCTTCCTCAGTGCCACTTCCCAGCTCCTCTTCTAGGGCCCGGGCTTCTGCAGTCACTGCCTTAAAACCTTGGAGAGGCTGTCGACGCAGGTAGCGCTGTAATTCCGTTCTCACAGGACTTGTCTTCATGCCAAGCACAAACTGGTTCAGTGGTGCCTCGTCTTCCTCCCCCGCAGCCTGTCGGTCAAGCTGTCGCCACTTTGCATGACATTCCCTCATCAGGGCTTTGCCGGCATTTGAAAAAGGCTGCTCTTGCCTGCACTGCACTGAGGGTTTCCCCATAAAGTTCCTTTAGGGCAGCAAGAATGTGCGAGTGTTGCGTTGTGCAGCATCCAACAATGCCACTTTGCGTCGGGCTTCTCCTTCCAATGCGCTAGAGATGAACTTGGCTTGCTGTTCGTCAGAGAGTGGTTGTGCACGCAGCATAGCCTGCACCTGAGCACACCATTACCCAAATCGCTGCCGCTCCCGTTGAATTTTGGAAGCCGGGGAGCGCAGTAAAACCATGGCATCATTGGAATGCTTGATCTATCGGGCGAGCCCAAGTGGTCTTCTATGTCACCGGGCATCCTGCCAACTATGCCAGGAAAATGAGGTATCAGCCGTTTGGCCCCTCCTTAAATTAAGGAATGCCCAGGACACAGAAGTACCACAAGAGATATAAAAAAAATACTACTTTTAATTTGTATAAAAATGTTGAAGATAATTTGTTAAAAAAGCAGTCTTCAAATCAATTAAAAATCCACCATTCAGTCAAGTGCTGTTAGAGAACTGGGGTCCATTTGCAGCAATTCAGGAGTGTGATCTTGAGAGTTAGGTGAGTGACGTCGGGTCAATGCCCCCCTCAGGAAGATGGAATTCCCTGGCAATTCCCAATGACGTTGGTCATTCATCAATTGTTTTGTAAGCTCGTTGATAGCATCTTTGGTAAGATATGTGGTTTTGAAATGTTAGTGTCACGCAAGACAAATACCTGAACTTAAACTTGTCCTTATGGCCCGTTCCTGTGTGTCTAATGATAGCGAAGCTCCCTGTGTCTGTTTTGACCCAGTTTTCATAGCTACGAAAGTAAAAGTTTTTTCTTTAGACAAAACTTAGATTTTATTGTGTTTTTAAATGTACATACAAATTTAAACTCACACTAAGAAAATGTATACACTATGGCGTCCGTAATGTTTAATCTTCATTTTTGTTCAGAAACAATGCTGCCTTAGTTTTACTTAGTATAATTTAGGTCATCTAAGATAGTAAAGTGCCTATCAACATTCTACTCCGTACTGTATAGCCCAACGAGTGCAGTTTCATCATCTTTGTTTTATGAGCCAATCTGTACATTGTAACATGCTTCTGTATTTATTTTGTAACATCTCATTGATGTATTGTTATGTATTCAACAATGTTGGAGGAAAACATCTTCGGTGGATTGCTTGTGGCAAGAGTTTAGCTGCCTGTCAAATTATACTCGGCACAGTATAAGGAGGACAGATACCATGGGCTTGGATATGGAGTTGGACCAGTTACTATTCACTTTGACTTGATGGTTGTGATCTGTGAAGAATGAATGGCACCATGCAATGGTGAAGGGCTATAACCCATGGTTGATTGTAACTGGTGTTGGAAAACACATGTAGTAGGGCAGAATAGAGGAACTGGGCAAAGGGTTCTGGTGTGGAAAGTCCCCAAAAACTGTGCAGAAAATATTACATGGCATTGTATTAAGGCCCAATTGGAGAAGAAGCCATAGGATATTTACAATTGGAAACTCTTCCATTGTACACCCAGAAAATATTGGGCTACAGGTCTTTTGGGCCTGTTTTGAGCACTCCTTGGGCTGGAAATGTTTGCCACACTTGACAACCCTGAAGTCCGAAATGATGTCATTCCCAGACCTGAGTCAAAACTTTTAAAGAATGGATCTCGCATGATGGGCCTGACCAGAGCATAGGTGGCCTTACAGAACACGCTTCAAAGTTGTCACTTTCAAAATGGTTGCATTTTGACCCCATCAGTCTAAAATGTCTGAAAGTTGGTACGTATGCCTTATTTCTCATGGGGAACAAGAAAGTCTCAAGAACCCATAATGTCGGCAGCATGGAGTTTTCTCTACAGTGACAGTTTCTGAAGAATTTTTACAAATAACTTAAAATCAGCCATTGCTCCAATTGTTCCTGAAATGTTGTGTAGCTACATGTGAGAAATTCATCTTTATAAAGTTCTGCACAGTCGATGAAGTCAAGGAAGTTTTATTACTTGCACATATTGAAGTAAGGAGACAAGTCAGATCGCCGTACAAAGTTGACTGTCGACCAGTCTCCTTGCAAGACCATTTATACAACACAGTTCTCAATAGTCATTGGTCCATACACTGACATGCAGATGTCCCATATCTCTTCTTTCATTGTCTCCCTTGCATAGATCTTGCGCACGTATGAGTGTGTGTGCGTTCTTGCTAGCGTGGAAGACTTAAAGCCATTACAGACTACCAAGGGAGAAGCTCCAGTGAGACCCAGTCCTCTGTTCTCCTGCCAGACGAGCTGAATTCCTTCTACGCTCGCTTTGAGAGGGACAGTGACCCCCATGCAGTGGAGTTACCTGAAGGCCAAGCCAGTGGTGTGCCTAAACTAACTGTAGCCAAGGTGAGGCTGTGCTTTAAGAAGATCAACCCTTGCAAGGCACCTGTCCCAGACGGCATATCAGGTAGGGCCCTCAGGGGCTGCGCTGACCAGCTGGCAGGGGTCTTCAGTGACATCTTCAACCTCTCCCTCAACCTGTCTGTACTCCCCACCTGCTTCAAGAGGACCACCATTATCCCTGTGCCCGCGAACATCAAGGTCACATGTTTGAATGTCTACATTACATTTATGCATTAAGCAGACGCTTTTATCCAAAGCAACTTCCAAGAGAGAGCTTTACATAAGAGCATATGTTACTGATCATAACAACGAGCTAGTCCCCAACATTGCATGCAGCCAAAACATGAAGCATACATTGTGAATAAACTAAACAGGTGCCAAAGGGAAGAACCTGAGCATGCAGTTATACACGTTTACAAATTAAAACAACATGAACCACAAAAAGTGCAAGACTGTACCTGTAGAAGAACAATCAACAGTAAAATAATTCACAGCGTGTACAAGAGTTGACTTCGTAATAACTAACCTACAAGAGCGTCATTGTGAGCGTCTATAAGAGTCATTGTGATCCTGGAGGAAACTAACATCAGGTCCAATCAAGCGTTCCTAAGTGCCGTTGTGCTCCCGGAACAAGTGCGTCTTGAGCCTTTTCTTGAAGGTGGGGAGACAGTCAGTGTCCCTGATGGAGGTGGGGAGCTGGTTCCACCATTGACTATCGCCCTATAGCACTGACCTCTGTCATCATGAAGTGCTTCGAGCGGCTAATCAAATAATTAATCTGCTCCTCGCTGCCCCCCACCCTGGACCCTATGCAGTTCGCATACCGGTCCAACAGGACTACAGACGATGCCATCGCTCTGACTATGCACACCGCTCTCTCCCACCTGCACAAGGGGAATACGTATGTGAGGATGCTGTTCATTGACTACAGCTCAGCATTCAACACCATCATCCCCTCCAGACTGGTCTCCAAGCTTGTGGACCTGGGACTAAGCACCTCCCTCTGCAAGCGGATCTTCCACTTCCTGACGGGGAGGCCACAGGTGGTGAGAATCGGTGACTGCACCTCATCCGTACTGTTCACCAACACAGGCACCCCCCAGGGCTGTGTGCTCAGCCCTCTCCTGTTCTCCTTGTTCACTCACAACTGTGCGGCAACGCACAGCTCCAACCTCCTTGTTAAGTTTGCTGACGACACAACCATCGTGGGCTTCATCTCTGACAGTGACGAGGCAGCCTACAGAGAGGTTTACACCCCAACATCAAGATGTCAGGACAATAACCTCTCTCAACATCAGCAAGACCAAGGAGGTGAACTATAGGAGGCGGCAGGAGGAGGAGCATGCACCCCTACTCATCAATGGATCTGAAGTGGAGAAGGACAGCTGCTTCAAGTTCCTCGGGGTGAACATCAACAACGACCTCACCTGGTCTGTTCACACGGACAAGGTGGTCAAAGCAGCTGTAAACGCCTCTACTTCCTGAGGAGACTGAGGAAGTTTGGTGTGGAGTCATCCTCACTAACTTTTACAGATGCACTATAGAGAGCATTCTGACTGGTTGCTGTACAGTGTGGTATGGGAGCTGCACAGACAGGGACCGCAAGGCCCTACAAAGTGTGGTCTGTTTTGCTGAGTTCATCATCGTCCGGAAACTCCCAGCCCTACAGGACACCTACCACACACGTTGCCACAGGAAAGCTGGCAGGATTCTAAGAGACTGTTACCACCCATCCTTCAGTCTCTTTACCCCGTTGCCTTCTGGCGTTACCGCAGCATCCGGTTGCGCACACGCAGACTGGACAACTGTTCTTACCCAAGGGCCATCAGGCTTCTGAATGGACACTGATATGGACATTGATTCACTGCACACTAGTCACTTAAACACTGTCACTTTCAGCTACTGGTTGCACTATCAGTAACAATGCACTACTGTACCTCACTGTACTCCGCCATCAGGCTCCTGTATGGTCATTGACATAGTCACTGATCTGCAATTTTGCACTATTGTACTGTATTCCACCAAGGTTAGAATAGGTTATAGGGTTGTAATAGGTTTTATGTGCATTTAGGGTTAGTATAGTGCTGTAGTGAATGTGACTTCATAATTCACCCTTGTTCATAGTGTGGTTCTACACACTGTTGTTTCATGCAGTTATTTAAGTAATGTGTTATACACGTAAATATGAATGTTCCGGGATCACGGTCCCTTTAAATATTCTATTGTTGTGATGACGTAGAGCCATGCTTGTTAGATTACAGGGCAACGCCATCTTGTCATTCATTCTGTTTTCTGCTGGTAAAAATAAACGAGACACACACTTGTGTTCTCAACTTGAGGAATTGCCTTTCGCTTTTAAATGCAACTTCCACACTGGTGACCCCGACGTTCGTTTGCTTGACGTATTCACAAACACGACTCGACCATGACCGCGAACGCCGTCACCCTCAAACTCCCCGAATTCTGGGAATCGTCAGCGTCGGCATGGTTTGCCCAGACGGAAGCGCAGTTCGCGTTGCGGGACATAACCACTGATTCAACTCGGTACTACTACGTTGTGTCAGCTCTCGGTAACTCAACAGCAACCAGAGTGGTGAGTCTCCTTAACCATCCTCCAGCTACGGAGAAATATGCAGCACTCAAAGCCCACCTGTTAAAGACCTTTGAACTGTCCGACGCTGAGAGAGCTAGCAGGCTTTTCTCCCTCCAAGGACTCGGTGATAGCAAACCGTCTGAGCTCATGGACCGTATGCTGGACCTCCTGGGTGAGCACAGACCCGATTTTCTGTTCATCCAACTTTTCCTGCGTCAGCTGCCTTCCCAAGTCAGAGCTGCGTTGGCCAACACCACGATCACTGACTGTCGAAAACTGGCTGAAGAGGCAGATACATTTTTCCTGGCCAGCCAAGGGCACTGTGTCATGGCCGCATTTCTTCCCACGCACGTCACTCCTGTGACAATGGAGGATTCCATGCTGGTTGCAGCAACCTCTTCTCGTCGGCAGCAGTCTTCAGGTCGTCAGCAGTCTTCAGGCCCCCAGCAGTCTTCTTCAGGCTTGTGCTTCTATCACGAGAAGTTTGGACCGAAGGCTCTTAAATGCCGCTCGCCATGCAGTTTCAGCGGGGTGGGAAACGCCAGGGCCGGCGCTCATTAGTGGCCATGAGTGTCGGCCGCGTAGGCAGGCTGCTTTTTATCCGTGACAGCATCTCCGGACGACGTTTCCTGTGCGACACGGGTGCACAGAGGAGCGTCCTGCCTGCATCCCGTTTGGACATAGTAACCGACAGCCACGGCCCCCCGATGGAAGCTACTAATGGGACCCCCATCCGCACGTATGGAATAAGGTACATTGAGTTGTGTTTCGGAGGGCATCGGTTTGGCTGGGATTTTGTCACGGAAAAAGTCGCCGTTCCCCTCCTTGGCGCTGATTTTTTGTGTGCGCATGGACTGTTGGTGGATGTTAAGAACCGCCGTTTGATCGACGCTGTCACGTTCTGCTCATATACATGCACGCTCGGTGGGGCTGAATCCATACGACTGTCCAGCATGCTCTCCCCATTGGATGACTTCCACCGGCTACTGGCTGGTTTCCCAGCACTCACTCAGCCCACGTTCTCCGCGTCTGCCGTGAAGCATGGTGTGGCGCACCATATCACCACCACTGGTCCACCCGTCTACGCCCGTGCTCGGCGCCTCGACCCTACCAAGCTCGCTGTTGCTAAGGCTGAGTTTTCTAACATGGAACGCCTTGGCATAGTCCGCCGATCCGACAGCCCGTGGGCGTCACCCCTACACATCGTCCCCAAACCTGGTGGCGGCTGGCGCCCATGTGGCGACTACCGGCGGCTTAATGAGGCGACGACACCTGACCGATACCCTGTCCCGAACGTACAGGATTTTTCAGCGCACCTGGCCGGTATGGTAATTTTTTCTAAGGTAGACCTCGTCCGGGGCTATCATCAGGTGCCCATGCACTCTCTGGACATTCCAAAAACAGCAGTGATTACGCCGTTTGGCCTTTTTGAGTTCTTAAGGATGCCGTTCGGCCTTAAAAACTCAGCCCAATCTTTCCAGCGCCTCATGGACTCTGTTTTACGTGACCTGCCTTTTCTTTTTGTGTATTTGGACGACATTCTGGTAGCGAGCACGTCCAAATCCCAGCACCTGTCGCACCTCCGAACCCTTTTCGAGCGGCTCAACGAACATGGCCTGATTGTCAACCCTGCCAAGTGCCAGTTTGGTCTCTCCACCATTGACTTCCTGGGACACAGAGTCACCAAGGACGGTGCCGTCCCTCTCCCATCAAAGGTGGAGGCGGTCACACAGTTTCCACGCCCACTCACCGTGAAAGCCCTGCAGGAGTTCCTCGGCATGGTGAACTTTTACCACCGTTTCATCCCTCGAGCCGCTCAGCTCATGCGGCCCTTGCACGAGGCCTTGAAAGGTAAGGCCACGCAAGCTGTGGACTGGACTGAGGGCAGGGACAAGGCTTTCGCTGACACTAAGGCGGCCCTGGCGCAGGCCACCATGCTGGCACATCCTTCAGCCACTGCCTCCATCGCCATCACCTCGGACGCCTCAGACTACGCTGTCGGTGCCGTCTACGAGCAGTGGATAGGCGGGGCCTGGCAACCGCTTGCTTTCTTCAGCCGCCAGCTGCGCGCTAAGGAGCGTAAGTACAGCACTTTTGACCGGGAGCTGCTGGGTCTCTACCTCGCCATCAGACACTTTCGTTTCCTTCTGGAAGGTCGACACTTCACCGCCTTTGTCGACCACAAGCCGCTGGTTTTCGCCATGGCCAAGGTGGCCGAGCCGTGGTCTGCCCGCCAGCAACGTCATCTATCCTACATTTCCGAGTTCACCACGGACTTACAGCACGTGGCCGGAAAGGACAACCAGGTGGCGGACTGCCTGTCACGGGCTGTGGCAGGGGCGGTCCATCTTTGTCTGGATTACAGCCACATGGCAGCGGATCAGACCACAGACCCAGACGTTCGCACCCTGAGGACCTCGACTACAGGTTTGAAAATAAAGGATGTGGTTTTTGGTGAAACCGACACCACGCTCATGTGTGACGTCTCCACGGGAAGTCCTCGGCCGATTTGTCCCCACGGGGTGGAGACGACGCGTTTTTGATGCCATCCATGGTCTCTCCCACCCTGGTTCGAAAGCGTCACAGCGACTGGTGGCGGCGAAGTTTGTTTGGTGCGGCCTCAAAAAGGACGTACGAGACTGGGCTACCACTTGTCTTGAGTGCCAACGGGCCAAAGTACACCGCCACACGAAAGCCCCGTTGGAGTTGTTCCCGGTGCCAGAGCGGCGGTTTGACCATGTTAACGTGGATCTGGTTGGCCCTCTGCCCTCCTCTCATGGTTTCACCTACCTGTTGACCATGGTTGACAGGACCACCCGCTGGCCCGAGGCTGTGCCACTGACATCGTTGGCATCTGTTGAGATGACGCGAGCGTTTATCGGCACCTGGGTTGCCCGTTTTGGCACCCTGTCGGACATATCCTCCGACCGGGGCGCGCAGTTCACGTCTGAGCTGTGGAATGCGGTGGCCCAGAGCCTCGGAGCGAAACTCCACCGCACGACTGCATACCACCCGCAGGCCAACGGACTCTGTGAACGATTTCACAGGTCGATGAAGGCTTCTCTCCGTGCCGGCCTCAAGGACAGCAAATGGGTCGACAAGCTCCCGTGGGTGATGCTTGGCATCCGGACTGCACCGAAGGAAGACTTACAGTCCTCATCCGCGGAGCTTGTCTATGGGCAGCCTCTGCGGGTTCCAGGGGATTTTGTTCCTCCTTCCACCGTTCCCTGGTCTGCGACTCTCCAGCGGGCCTCACTGCTGGACAATGCGAGGCTGTTCGCACCTATCCCTACTTCCCGCCATGGCCTCCCTCAGTCGCACATCCCTGCTGGGCTTCAGACGGCGGAATACGTCTTTATTCGCCACGACGCTCACAGGGGACCGTTACGTCCGCCCTACGAGGGCCCATTCCGTGTTTTGGAGACGGGAGACAAACATTTTGTGGTGGACATGGGTGGTAAACCGGAGCGACTCTCCATTGACCGCCTCAAACCAGCTCATTTGGACGTTGCTATGCCCATTGAATTGGCCCAGCCCCCACGACGCGGGCGTCCTCCAGCTCTGCACCCACTCCCTGCTCCCCTCCCCCCAAAACTCCCTCACTCCATGCCCCACGCCCGTGTCATGATGGTACATCTGCCATGGTAGTGTCTCCTCGACCCCCTGTGACACACAGCCGTTCTGGCCGGTTAATACGACCACCTCGCCGATGATTTCTTTTCTTATATGGTGAATTCTGGGGGGACGTGTGTAGTGAATGTGACTTCATAATTCACCCTTGTTCATAGTGTGGTTCTACACACTGTTGTTTCATGCAGTTATTTAAGTAATGTGTTATACAAGTAAATATGAATGTTCCGGGATCACGGTCCCTTTAAATATTCTATTGTTGTGATGACGTAGAGCCATGCTTGTTAGATTACAGGGCAACGCCATCTTGTCATTCATTCTGTTTTCTGCTGGTAAAAATAAACGAGACACACACTTGTGTTCTCAACTTGAGGAATTGCCTTTCGCTTTTAAATGCAACTTCCACAGTGCATTATTTATTGTTATCTGTATATTTAAGAAGTTTTAGTATTAGGGTTAGTATAGTGCATAATTTATTGCTATCTGTATATTTAGGAAGTTTCACTTATTTAACTTCAGCATAGATGTAAAGTATGTTCTGTGTACTTGTGTGTTATGTTATGCCAGGTGCTTGCGTTGTCTTGTTTTAAGAATTTCAGTGCCCAGTCTGACCTTGTGTTGTTCTGTGTACCTGACAAATAAAAGACTTAAACTTGACTTGAATAAGCAATTGCTGCCTGCAGCTATATTTAGGATTCCTCGGGTAGGAGGGAACCTATTGTTTTTGTTAGTATTCCTATTATTATTATTATATTTCACCACAAAATGAAATGGCTCAACAGCTCTAAAAGTCCATGGCCACATTTTATCAAATGTGGCCCACAGCCATCGAGCCTGTCATGATACTGATGGTCTATTTAGCTAAACAGGAATCCAGGTACATCACAGTAGCTGTCTAGCTGCACAGCGATCATTCTGAGGGGATTACTACACCCGAGGCCTGTACTACAAATCAAGATTTGGCGTTAGCGAGGTAACTTCAGGTTCAACCCAGGGTTTTCTGTATCACGACAGTGGATCACTTGTTAACGGGGTATCGCCATGGTAACACATGCTAACCTGGTCGGGAGCAGGTTAAGTTGGAGATCAGAGATCTACCAGTAAAAAAGCCCTGCCCTCGAACTCATTCTTGAGGATAGTGGCGTCATTGTTCATAGAATATCATGTGGAGCTTGGTGCGCGGATAGTGAGAGGTGCGCTCAGAAGAGCCAGAACATTTGGAGCCCGACAAAACCTGTTGCATTCCCTCATGAGCATCTTTATGAAAGATATAGATTCCCAGCAGAGGGAATTACATATCTTTGCCAGCTTCTGCGACACATTGAAGCCGTGCACTCACAGTCCCACAGACTGTATGCATAGCTTTTCATTATTTAGCTATGGGTACCTTAATAGTGTGGGTGATGCGGAGAACCTGAGCAAGAACACGGTTTGCCACGCAATTTGCAACAGATCTTCTTTAATGGCTGTTGCCACAATTTTCTGATTACTGGAGTGATGGAAAAGAGATATCCAAAGTGCCCTTTGTAAAAACTTTGGACTCTAATATGTTGACAGAATGAAACAAAGATTTTCCTTCTGTCTTCATTCATGTTCTGATTTTCGTTCTGGAAATGTATGCAAATGATATCATATTTTACAACTGAATGCATAATTTGCTCATTGAAACATACATTTTTACAGGAAACTAGTAATGAAAACAATATTTGACCTAATGTTAGTTATCAACTGGGGAAGTTTCATGTTGATATGTTATCCCTATTCACTGGGGTGTCTACCCTAACCCCTTCTGTTGTCCTTGGAGAGCCATGTTCTCAATTTCCATATCAGAAATGGGGGTTTCATTCAACCAAAACATTTCAAACCACAAAGAACAATGTGTATGGTACAGTACAATGCTCTTCACAAGTTAAATAAATTATAATTTCACTACTTTCATTGAATTTGAATGTTTCATTCACTTTTATAGCATTTTTCAAAATGAATAAATAGGACATTGAATGAAAGAAATGGTGAAAAACCCCACAAAATACTCAAAATGCACAACAAAAAAGCCACAAAAAGGCATAAAAAGACCAAAACGTTGAAAAAAGTTTAACAAATACATCCTCATTTGTTCTTCCTTCCCTAGGAACACAGACTCTTTGAGCAGGCAAACACAGTTTCCTGATCATCTAGGACCTCCACTTGAGAAAGTAAATTGCATATTTGATCAATATTCAGCAACCACATATGGCATACATACTGGTGTATGACTATTAGTTTCACTGTTAACCTCTGTATGGCACATGGGGACGACAGTGGGTGGTGGCAGCAACACCACTGTATTTCCTGTCATTGCACAGTAATGAAGAACAGTAATACATTTCACTCCTACAATATTCATAAAGAATTGTTGAATGAACATGGTCACATAGATTAGTTGAAACATACATATGCCTGGGTTTCCAAGCTGATGCCACCAGGGTCTGAAGAAATGCCCCCTCCACTCCTTCCATCATGGGGTGACCCTGATAGGAGAGGGCCAGCTCCTCAGCAGGAGTGAAGTCCTGTGGAGGAGGACTGCCCCCCCAGTTTTCTTTGCCTCATTTTCTTTCTGTTGGCCGCAACCAATTTTATTGTTCTATAGGCCGTTTGTAGCTATACCAATATCCAACAAAATGGACTGACTCAGGCAATTCAGTCTTGTGGGCCTACTTGTTGGCCTTAAAATATGTGCAAGTATTGCCTACTGCTACTTTCCGTTTTGAATTATGTTTTATATGTATTTTTTATTTGCTCCCACGATCGTTTGCCACTGCCAGGGTTGCAACTAAAATAATACAGCAACAATAGTTGAACGTTATGGAATGCATAATGTAATTATGATCCCATCTTGTGTCTGGGGCACAAGATATTAATAAATCATGTTGCTTACGCATTTACAGCGTTTGCTATTTTCAGCAGCGACTTTGATTTTTGTCTGTATTACGTCTGTACAGGGGCGCAGCCAGGAATTTTGGGCCCCATGAAAGTTTTTTTTGGGGGGGCCCTGTCAGTCAGGGGCCCTTAAAATCGTCCTAACTTCCCCCCCCCCCCCCCCATACGGCGCCACTGTGTCTGTATTCCTGATATGTTTGTATTACAATATTTCACACAGGAGCAGTAGACAATTTGTAAAATTATTGTCCGCTCCTCCTGCGTGAAATATGCGGCTATTGTTTTTTCCATGTTTGCGATTGGACATACGGTGTAAAGCCCGCCCCTTTATGTGAATGTGCACGTCTCTAGATTGGAAAGATCTGGGTTGAGTTAGAGAATTGATAACCACCGTCGTAGTACCGCTTATCGTGATTGCGCTTGTTAGGCTTTGTGTAGCCGGGTAACTGAAAGTAATCCAAGGCATGTTGATCTTGATTCATAGTACAGGCCCTAGAAGAGCCAGAACTAGGTCTGGCTCTTTTTGAACCTGTTTATGGTCCTGCAACCTGTTGCACCAGCTGTGCGTAAGTTCTTTCTTCGGCTAGGGTGCAAAGTCCATACTAAACAATACGTTTAAACTAGTTAGTTTGATACTAAAGCTGAGACGATGTTTGGTTGCACCACAGATACATATGTTTCATCTTAGCTACACTGGCGTAAAGTCAACATTAACCAAAATAAGATCACGGAAAATTAGGTTTTATCTTTCTGTGGCCAGTGAAACCTGATGCAGTGTTTACTGTTTAAGCAACTTATATTTTATTTTTATGACAACGTATATTTTATTATATTGTACATTTTATTTAACTCTAATTCCACTTAGAACTGCTAGTTTATGTACCCTATGTACCCTTAGTATAGATAGTCCACATATTTAAATTTTAGGTTCTTATGTGTTTATGGTATGCACCTTCCTGCCAAAGTAAATTCCTTGTCTGTGCAAACTTTCGTGGCAAATAAATCCCATTCTGATTCTGATTTAGAACTGTGTTGTCAGTTGACAAATGATAACGCTAGATATGTTTCATAGACTATAGCTACTCAGCTAACTTAGTGCAAGCTAACAATGTAACTTAACGTACATCTGTGTTAGGCACTCTTGCATTTACGCAATGATCATCTCGGAAATAAAGTACTTGTGTTGTCATTCCTTATGATTACTGTTGTGTTTACTGTCGTTTTTAATGTGACTGTGACGGTTTTTGTAGGCAAGAATATGTCATGCTAAGTTTGAGTGTGTTTCAAACGTCTCTCGTTAAGGTGATAACTAAAGTACTCCCTTAATCTTCATGTAATAATCTAGTGCAACACAGTGAAGACGAGGGGTGATTGGGTGAAACCGTCAGTTAAGTGGTAGTCTACTGCAACAGCTAGTTACAAGTACCTCTGTGCAAACAGGCCCATCGGTTCTTCAGAACACCTATGCACCGCTCTACCACATTTCTGGTCTTTAAGGCCCTTGCACACTGAGTACAAAATTTTCGCAATCGTCAGCCTCAATATTTTGGCTCTGAATTGCCAAAAAACCTATCAAAATGCTGGCTATGGATGCGAAAAACTGAGAAAATCGAACCCTATCAAACTTTTTTTTGACGGACGAAAGTTTCGGAGGCAGTGTGTAAGCGCGATTGACATAACGTGGGGTCGTAAAAAAAAAAAATTGGGACTCGGTGTGCAATGGCCTTTAGTGTGTGCTGAATTGCAGGGCTGCTCACTGACACTTGCTGGGTTTAGGTATGGGGTCATAAGCATGAGAGTCGTTAGACCCTTTTTACGGGGGCATGTGCCCCAGTATAAATCTGCTGTCTGTTGACTCATACTCCCACCTAATACGAGTCAACTCCCCCCAAATCAGATGACTTGTTCACCCCCCCAATACAAAAACACGCTCCCCCAAATGGAAAACGACGATAGATTAAGTAAAAAACACATTAAATTAACTCTGAACGGAAAGGGTACTACACCTCAGCGCTGATTGGATGCAGTAGGCTAACTAACAAGATAAGAAATTGATCGACAGAAGTACAAAATGCCATAGCCTTTTTACGTGCACCAGGACATTTATTTGGGTATCAAAGCATGTAGCATAGGCTACTAATGCAACAGCATAAATTGCGTGTTAAACGTAAACATCGATAGCCAAACAACTAGTCCACGGATCTGTCATTATCATGAACTTGATAGTTTTGGTTGGAAGGAAAGAGGACACATTTGTGTTAACAATTCAGAGTCATGACACTACTGTTTATTTTAATCAGGGTAATTCCTATGAAATAATCTTAGATTTGCTGTTAACGTTTCACAATATTAAAATAAGTACTATTTGCATGCTAAAAACGCAGTTGAAGGAAGCAGGACTTTTCAGAAGAAAAAACTAATAATCCACTACTAGAACGAAAGGATAGTTGACCAGGATACGACCAGGATAGTTGTTTTGCTATCGATTTTTACATTTAACATGCAATACTTTTGCATAAGTATCCTACTATTTGCTACATTCTTCAATAGACAAACAAATGTCCTGGTGCACGTAACTCTGTCAGGCTATTTCATTTTGTAGCTACTTCTGTCGATCAATTTCTTATCTTGTTAGTTAAGGCCGATATATGCTTCTGCATTTTTCGAAAAACGGAGACATGGGAACGCCCTCGTCTCCGTGGAACGCCCTCTACGAGCTCTCCGTCAGCCCTCGGAGAGCCTTTACGAGCTTGACGTGCACCTCCTGAATTTTTTAACTATCCGTTGTAATTTCGGAGAGCTACGGAGAGCTACGGAGAACTACGGAGACCCCCTTGGCTGTGATTGGTCAGTATTAAGAACTGCTTGTGTCAGGGGCGGGGTTGCCGTGATAAACAGGAAGAACAGAATCCTTTGACCGCCATTGCTGTAAGTTTTTACAATTCATATTTCAGCTAAACAGTACATGTAAATCTGAATCTGAATTAAAATGTGAATTGGGCAGTGTAGTTGTTGAAAATGTGCATATTTTATTGATTAAACGGCTAAATTGTAAATTTGCTCCGACTTCTCGGTAACCGAGGTAAATAAACACTCGACGATGTCTTACAAAAAAACTTTGGTCCACCTACTCTTCTGGCAGTGAATTGTTTTCAGCACCCACAGCCTACGGAGAACCATGAACGCAGTCTATCCGTCCGTATCCGTGCGCCCGCCCATCCGTAAACGGAGACGCAGAAGCATATTTCGGCCTTTAGCTGACTGCATCCAATCAGCGCTGAAGTGTAGTACCTACCCTTTCCGTTCAGAGTTATTGTAATGTGTTTTTGAGTTAATGTAATGTAGTTTTCCATTTGGGGGAGTGTTTTTGTACTGGGGGGACGTGAACAAGTCATCCGATTTAGGGGGAGTTGACTTGTATTCGGGGGGACTGTCATTTGGGGGATGTACTCATAGTAGGGGGTGTGTTTTGCACTTCAGGGCCACTGTAGCCCAGCCGCGATGCCAGCAATAATCATCTTCGTCTTAAATATTTTGAGAACATAACCAATTTATTTTGAACTGAAATACTCACCATTACTTAAAAAAGCAAACAAACATTGTATTGTGGCTTTAACAAAATGTAGCCTGTTTCATAATGAACCCCCCCTCCTAAAAATTGTATGAGTCGTTTTTTGTTTAGCGATGTCATTTATTGATCTAAGGTTAAGCTACTACTGTAGGCAACATTTTGTTGCTATGCCAGGACCTGTTCAGAAATCGGGATATCAGAAACAAAAATTGAGAGAGCTAGCAAGGGCATTCGACCCCCAAATAAAAGTAATAAGTTTTTTTTTTCAGTCAACTCCAAAAGAAGTTCCCAGCCAGGCTGCAGAGACGAGCGAGCCAAGAGGAAGCTAGTTAGAGCAAAGCTGACACTGAGAAAGCGCATGTTCTGCATTGCTTTGAGGACATTCTGCACTTTACCTGTAACTGTGGCAGGAGGAGAAAGGTCCTTCAGTAAACTCAATCATCAAAATGACTAGTGCTCCACAATGAGCCAAGACAGACTCAATCACAATACTTGCCATTGAGTGTGATATGGCTAAACAAATTGACTTCAAATACATTATAAAAGCCTTTGCATCCAGAAAGACAAGGAAGATGGCTGTATAATAGTCAAAGATGAAGGCAGGTAAATTGCATTTTATACTAGAAAATGTGGTGTGAGTGTAGCAGATCTCAGTGTGTCAAATTGTTATTTTATGTGTGTGTGTGTCTGGCCCCGCGCCACACAAATTGTTAAGGCTTCTCAGTAATATTTATTAAACTTTATGTTTAGGTTTTATGTATAAAGATGTATTTGTTTAACTATAATGAAGCTCCCATCACTGAGTAAGTCTCTCTCAGTTTACATATGTTTTATGTAGGAGAGAGAGACCACACACGTGCATGCATTAATATAAGTAAAGACCTATTAGGGGGGGCCCATTCACTGGACCTTTGCAGGGGCCCAGCCATTTCTATGGGCGGCCCCGCTCATGCACTATCGCTCATTGAAAGAGTTCTACTTCGAATATTTACGATCAGGAAAATTCAGGAAGGCCGCTATTCCATGACCTTTCGATTGACAATAGGGGCTTCCATGCCCTGTTCATAGCCTTCTAAAACCAACCAGATCTGTGCGTCCTGCCCCCCCAGCCGCCCCCCACACACACACACACTGAGCTAAAAAGTAAAAATTGCTTTGTCTGGCTCTCAAATGAGCCTGTTAGCCTTGTAGCTAATGAAATGCTGCAAATGCTAATAGCCAACATGATAGGTATCTGTTTAGCCTGTAAAATAAAAGTCCAGGCGCAAAATGGATGACAGAAGCAGTGTTCTTTGTGCGTCAATCCTGCTGAATCAGATAAAGCACTCCAATGTGTTCATGCTTCATGTTTTTGTGTTTCAGCAATACTAATGGGGGATTTAGCTATAATGTATGATAGTTCTTAGGGCTGTCCCCACTCAGTCGACTAGTCGATTTTCTGTTCGATATGCTCTTGGTTGACTAAGATTTTTTTAGTCAAGTTGCCATATGGCAATGTGAGATCCGATTTGCAAACTGCCAACAACGGTTTATTTTCCATAGTTCGACATTGAATATGATGTAGCCTACCACCTGAAAAACGTAAGTTGGCCTAGCCCTATTTCGCTCATGCTAACGCGCTGGGTTGAAAAATGAATATACCCAGCTAACACATGACGTTGCGGAAACGTTGCCAGTAAGTGCTCAGTTGGTAACCCGCGACGTTACCTTCTGGCAACGTCGTAGCAACGTTATAAAGGGAAAGTTGCCAGTTGGTCCCATAGACAACGTTGCCGCGACGTTGTACCTTGGTCGGCTGGTTACGTTATTTTTAGACCTGTGGGCAAAGTTGCCACAACGTCGTACCTTGGTCGGCTGGTTAAGTTATTTTTAGACCTGTGGGCAACGTTGCCACAATGTCGTACCTTGGTCGGCTGGTAACGTCATCTTTAGGTCCGTGGGCAACGTTGCCGCAACGTTGAACCTTGGTCGGCTGGTAACATCATTTTTAGGTCCGTGGGCAACGTTGACGTGATGTTGTACCTTGGTCGGCTGGTTACGTTATTTTTTGGCCCCATGGACAACGTTGCCGCAACATCGTACCTTGGTCGGCTGGTTACATTAATTTTGGTCCCGTGGACAACGTTGCCGCGACGTTGTACCTTGGTCAGTTGGATACTGTTATTTTTGGTCCCGTGGACAACGTTACCGTGACGTTGTCCCTTGGTCGGCTGGATACATTCATTTTGGTACCATGGGTTAAGTTGCCGTTAAGTCTCTCTTTGGTCGCAGGACAACGGATCTCAAGTGCAGTGGTTTATCCATGAAGAGATCACACTGGACTGCTCTCAGTTCAATCAGGAGAGACCTGGATGAGTGGAAGATATTTATTACAGAATAATAAATGAACTACAATGTTTGGAGCTTGGACCCCGCGGGGAATTATATAAATCAACGTGCACCTGCCCAACGCCCGAAGAGAATCCCCCGCGGAGGCCAGACACTGGTGGCGGTGGCACAGCCGACGACCAATCGAGCAGAAAATGGAGACAGGAGCCTGGCGGCGACGGGGAGGTGGAGGGTCGCGCACTTGACGGCATGAACGAACTACACAGGTAGAGAATCGTATTTAAAGGCACTGATCCTATGACGCCATGTATTGTAGGCGGGAGCACTAATCAACCTTAGCCCAGTGACCGCCCGACCTGGGAACGGGGAAAGGAAGGGCGTTCTTAGCGGGGGGAGTGAGCAGTGTATACCACGATTGAGCCCGAGTGCAGGGATCGGTCTTGCCTGACTGAACTTGCGCTATGCTTCATTTCAATCAGGAGAGACCTGGATGAGTGGAAGATATTTATTACAGAATAATAAATGAACTACAATGTTTGGAGTTTGGACCCCGCGGGGAATTATATAAATCAACGGGCGCCTGCCCAACGCCCGAAGAGAATCCCCCAAAAGTAAAAGGGTGGAAAGGTAGAGACTAAACGAAAACATACTCACCAACAGGAGGAATCATGAAACCGCTGGGGAATAAGCAACACAAACACAACACGGAGAGCTGCCGACCTGGGTGCGTAGCACCGATCGGAGCGACCGCGAATCAATACGAAAGTAGCTATACAGAATTACCTAGGCTAGAGCATACATACCCGGTCCGGATCCTTCAGGAGATGGCAAAGCACAGACACATCCGTAGACCTGTGCCAACAGAGACGCCAAGGGAAAGAATAGCGATGATTGCGCTGTAGCCTCCAGGCCAGAGGCATATGCCCTAGTGCATAATGAGAATGTGCTAGAGGGCCGACCCCCTCATGCTGTCTGAGTTTGGCCGTGGCTGGCTGAGGCCCGACGCCCTCAGATTTGCAGGTGAAAGCCTATGCCGGCTTAGGTCGGCTAAAGGGCGCACGCCCTTGAGACTATGTGAACAGCCTGTGCGGGCTGGAGGACCGACGTCCCCACGTACATGACCTATGTAGGCTAGAGGGCCGAAGCCCTTGAGTCTATGTGCGAGGCCTGTGCCGGCCGGAGGTCAAAGTCCCCGCGTACGTGACCTAGGTAGGCTAGGGGGCCGACGCCCCTGAGTCTATGTGACAGCCTGTGCGCTGGCTGGGGGACCGGCGTCCCCGCGTACGTATGTCTAGGTGTACTAAAAGGCTGACGCCCTTGAGTCTATGTGCACAGCCTGCGCCGGCTGGAGGACCAACGTCCCCGTGTACAGATGACCTATGTAGGCTAACGGGTGACGCCCATGAGTGTGTGAGAAGCCTTTGCCGGCTGAGGAGCATATGAGCCTTTGTTGGCTGGAGGACCGACGTCCTCGTGACTTGAGAAAACCAGAGAGCAGGGACCAGGGACCGACTGTTTACATACAGAACCAAGACGAGTATTCGCGGGCAACGTTTGCATCGAGCCTGTAACTAAGATACTGTATAAACGAGACACAATAACAACACCGACTACCAGTTATTTGCAAGTACTCACCGAGAGCCGTTAGGGCCGTAGAGATCTTTGGGCCTAGAGGATGGCAGCTGAATCAGGACGGACATAAGATGTCAGCTTGCTGGCTGATGAAGACCAGCGGCCCAGCTGCTGCAAAGACGCAGTGGACACCCCTTGCATGGCAGCGGACGTAGCCGCGCCGATCCGGAATGAATGGCCAGAATACCGTCCAGGGGGGAGGTTGCATTTAGCTACGACCTGAGCTAGATGGTAACCGAACCAGGATTGTGACATGGAATTATTGGTAGGGGTAATGAAGAGGGGGGAAAATGGACAGGAATGGGACCTCTTCTTTACGTATCTAAGCATAGATAAGAAAGGACAGAAAGGACACCCCGTTTTAGCAATGATGATAGTGCAAGAGCCTCCGGTTTTGGAATGTTTGAGAAGCAGATTGAAAAAGTCAGGGTGAAATGTTAAGGCGTGTCAGCCCCCGAAGGGATGTAAGGCCTACCTGCTGCAGGCATAGCCACTGTGGAAGCCAGGGTGTGCAGCGGCTCTTCCATGGGCACGAGGGTCGCCGAAGCGGGGAGAGCCGCAGCCACGGGAGCGGAAGCCCCGACGTTCTCCAAGGAACGCAGGCGAGCGTCGATGGACTGGAGGGATGATGCCAGGACACTGAGGGTGAAGATCAGAACCGGGAACATGCGGAGGAGCGAAGACAGGGCCGGCAGATGGGCCGGCGTCCAAATCCAGGACCTCCTGATGGAGCGACTTCCTTGTGCGCTTCCGACCTTGGGCGCCTGCGGAGGGGGTAGCCACGGGCGACGGGTCTCGGACAGGAGACAAGCAGTCAACCCCGTCGGCCAGGGCGCGGAGTTGGGACAGCTCCAACCCAGGCGCAGGAAGGACGCCCGCGGCGCGCAGACTTGCCTCTAACGCTGACCCGTTGGAGCCCCAACAAGCAGCGATCCGGGAGCTACGTCTAGCAGCAGAGGAGGCGGAACCCGGAACAGGGGCGACCTCCTCGAACAATTCTAACTCGTACTCTGACATAGCCTCCAAAAAACGAAACAAGGTAAGGTCCAGCCAACACGACACAAAATAGCAATCGCGCACTTGACGGCATGAACGAACTACACAGGGAGAGAATCGTATTTAAAGGCACTAATCCTATGACGCCATGTATTGTAGGCGGGAGCACTAATCAACCTTAACCCCAGTGACCGCCCGACCTGGGAACGGGGAAAGAAAGGGCGTTCTTAGCGGGGGGAGTGAGCAGTGTATACCACGATTGAGCCTGAGTGCAGGGATCGGTCTTGCCTGACTGAACTTGCGCTATGCTTCATTTCTGACACTTTTGTAATGTAGCCATAGTCTCCATGAATTTCAATCACACAATATTAAATGTTGCACCCAGCACGTATAAATGTAGACAATGTATATAATTCATGTGCAGCTCAGCCCCAGCATGGTCATCAATTTTCTCATATGCAGGAACATAGCTTTAATAAATAAAAGACTGAATTTGGAATATAATTCTTATATTCTTATTCTTATCTTAAGCCTAGGGTTGGTAATGAATAATCGATGATTGATTAATTGTCATTATGAATTCATTAGAATAAAAATCCAAGCCTAATGAATAATCGTTATTGTATTGCCGCCCATTATGAAAACAACATCTTCCAGTATTTTGCGCGAGCGCGACTTCCTACAGCAGACAAGCAAAGATGAAGCGGGCCAGGAGAAGTGCAGTGTGGGACCATTTCTCAAGGAAAGATAAAGTCTACTTCAGTTACTGTGACGCTGTATTTACTTACCATAGTTCAATGTCTCCGCTAATATATAATTTAACAAATATAAACTCCAGCGGAGGTCTACAGCAACAAACCATTCAGGCTACACCAGCTAGGAGGACGTGTGATGACAAGCGAGCTAACGAAAGTAGGCTAGCCTGTAAGGTAGCTATAGTCTACATCTTGGTAATAAGTTGCCACGACTGTCAGTTTAAAACAATGATTTAATATGGTATTAAGACATGTTTTGTTATTATTCTTGTGTATTTGTGTCCAGTCTGATGACCAGTCAACTACGCTCATAGTTTTACATTAAGTAGCGTAGTTAAAGGTTAAAACTAAATTGTCAAATAATTAGGCTTCCGCCAGCATCGAGAAGCATGACATTTAAAAGGATGGATTAAACCTTGTTTATTTCTTTTGAAAATTATTTTACATTGTTATTTTTCAAAGTCTATGCAGTAGCCAGGCAGTGATGCGTTGCAATCGCTATCTGTTAAAATCCGTCTGATGGCATAATGCGCTGTGAGGGGGGGGGGGGGGGGGGGGGGGAGTGACGTCATGCCTTAGCAAATAATCGATTAATTGTTCAATAACGTAATTAATAATCGAACATGAAAACTCCTGTTAAGCCCCATCCCTACTTAAGCCTATATTAAAATATAAGTATTTAATTCTTTAAATGTACAAAAGCAATCAATGTGTGATGTGTAACATGATTAAGCAAACATTCTTTGTCCAGCACACCAAAGCTGTATGACACACAATGCAAATTTGAGCTGCAATAATTTTGTAATACAACATTGTTAAATGTGACCAAAAGGTAAGCGATTCTTAAGTTTCATTTCCAAAGACAAGTCATCACAGAATATTACAATTCTTCCTAGCTAACCTGCCCCTGAGCAACAACTTTGCGCATGCCCATTTGAACGCATCTCTGAAACTGGGATTTCAGAAAAGAGTTTGCAGGGATTCAACCGTCTTGAACGCATGGATTAGTGATGGGAAGTTCAGTTTATTTTACTGATTCGGTTTTTTGAATCTCGTTCAGTAAAATGAACAAATCTTTTTTTGAGTCATTCGTTCATTTCAACAGGGGGGGGGGGGGGGGGGGGGGGGGGGTATACGTCCACTGCAAACACGTATGATATTCTCATGTAGGTTAGTGCATGACATGTGCACCAGCAGAAACTATTTCAAAAGAAATTCCTGCATTAAAACAATGTATCATGAGTTTTTATGATTTGGTCATGTATCATCACAATAGCATTTAATTATCACATCAAACAATGACACTGCACTGAACTGTAAATGTAAAGTGAAAATAACAAAAGTCATCAGTATGATGATTTGAGCGAATATCATTCACGTCTTACTAAAACAGCGGCCACGCGAAAGGGAATAAGGAAACAGTTTCCTCTACTAAAAAATACAATGCGGGTCATGTGAAAAAAGGATCCAAGACTCGTAGAAAGACCGAGTAGGGAAATGAACGAATCGTTCGTTTCCTCTAGCTACAGAGCCTATGCAGGTCACGTGAAAAATGATCCAAAGACTCGTAGAAAGACCGAGTCAGGAAATTAATGAATCGTTCGTTTCCTCTAGCTACAGAGCCTATGCAGGTCACGTGAAAAATGATCCAAAGATTCGTAGAAAGACCGAGTCGGGAAATGAACGAATCGTTCGTTTCCTCTAGCTACCAATACAGAGGCTATGCAGGTCACGTGAAAAATTATCCAAAGACTCGTAGAAAGACCGAGTCAGGAAATGAACGAATCACTCGTTGAGAGGACTCGTTACTCCCGAGTCCTTATAAGGATTCGTTCAAAATGAACAAATCTTTCACAAACGACACATCACTAGCATGGATTTCAACTGGAAATTAGCTACTTCAAAGGTGAGTTTCTTTACAGAAATAGTTTAAATATATAAACATATTTTCTGTAATTGGATGGAGCATGCTATTACGTATAGGTTTGAAATGTAGGCTATTTAGCCTGGTTATCTGTTTCAGATTCACATTGTTTACGTTAGGATTTCGCTACTAGTAGTAGTGCTAGTATAATGTACTGTAGAGGTAAGGCTAAAACCTCCAGAAACTTATGTTTAAATACTGAAAATATATACATCAAAGTTTAGCGTCTCACAAATCACCCACAAAAGAATCAGTGAAAATAAACGTTCAGAACTGTTAGAAAAAACCTTGTCCGAAAATAATTTATTTAGCCCTGGATTTTCAAAGACTGTGGAGCTAGCACGTGGCTGATCAGTCGGTCATGGCATGCACAGCAATGGCGTCTATAAAAGTATCATGTCACTAATTCTTCCAATTTGTACATGACATCCATTTTTGGATAAGTTTATTCGTTTTAACCTTAAGATGCGTGAGTTCTAAATATTTCCAACGCTTCCACGAGTGAGTTTTTTCCAAAACGGCAGCTAGGTAGCTTTAATTAGCTTCCGTTCCCCAGCAACCTAGCATAATACTCGTAGCAATGCTCCTACCTGCTAGTGTTACTTGTTAGCCTACTAATTGTCAATTTTGAAGCCATACTATAGCGTTTGTCACATAGTTTGTCTATCGGAAAATAGTCTGTTGAAATGTTCAGAATCACACGTGTGACGCTACGCTGTGGGGCCCTGCTTTCGAACGATCACACGTGTGCGATGCTACTCCTTTTATATCAATATCAAAATGCTAATACTATGTAGGGTGAATACTGGTAAAGCGGGACAATGGGTAAAGTGGGACAGTTAAGCTTTATAATTTTTATATTTACATGTATATGTTTCCATTAATAAAAATCAACACTGAGCTCATCCTAAGCAAGTATGTGATAAGAAAATATAGGTTGTCTGGCTATGACATCAGTTCCGGGGGGTGTGGCTTACCATATTCAACAAACTTGCAGTGATCGCGATGGTAAGTAAAAATACATAGCATTCTGAGGTAAATAATGTTAAGGTTATAAAAATAAAAAAAGTAATGGATTGTTTGTAATTGTTATATATTTTGTTATGGGATGTAATGGTGAATATTTTTTTTACAAAATATTATTAATATTAATCATCTACTTTTTATAAAAATGCGATTTTGACACTGTCCCAGTCAGCCAATAGTGTATTGTTAAACTGGGACACGGTATTACAGGCAAACTGGGACATTCAAATGTAGTTCCCTTTTTATATACCCCTCATAAATTTAGTTAGTTAGCTACATGCTAAATGAGTAAATATAGATATTTCAACCAAGATTGATTCAACTGACTATATTGAGCTAATTGCTAATATGCTAATATACGAATTAGCATAATACACGCTAGTTAGCATAATTAATTAGCCAACTTTAGATTGACTGAATATTATCATCATTAATATTAATCATGTATTTCAGAATCCAATGACAGAACAGAGGTCAGGGAGGAAGGGGAGGAAAGCAAAGAAGAATAAGCCAGGCCAGAAGCCAGGGCAAAAGTTGAATCAATGGAGTGAGGATAGGATGAAGGGTGCGATAATGGAGTATAGGGAGCAGGTGGAGGCAGGGCAGGCTCCACAACTTCGCATGATTGCTCGTGCATGGAACGTGCCAAAAAGCACTCTACAGCGGAGGGTCAAGAATAATGTCCAAGGCTACAAACATGCTTCGGGTCACAAACCAGTCTTACCTTATGAGAGTGAGGCAGAGTTGGTTAGGCTGATTAAGACCCTTTCCAAGAGAGGTTTCCCACTTAGGAGAAAGGAGATCCAGTCGCTTGCCTACCAGTACGCAGAGGCAAACAACTTGCCTGGATTTTCAAAAAAAAAGAGGGCTGGGCAGTACTGGTTCGAAAACTTCATGCGCCGAAATCCTGACCTCAGCCAAAGGAAACCTGAGGCCCTCTCTGCTGCAAGAGCAGCAGGGATTAACCCCATAACAATAGATACATGGTTCCATCAATATCAAGATCTCCTTACCGAGTTGGGAATCAAGGATGTGCCTTCCCACATTTGGAATTGTGACGAGACAGGAGTGCAGGACCATTTTCTGTCAGCTACTGTGATTTCAGAGGTGGGGAGTGCCTGCTACGAGGTCACGTCAGGCGAAAAGGGGGAGACGACAACAGCTTTGGCAAGCTTTAATGCTGCAGGGGACTACGGCCCTCTTTTGATCATCTTCAAAGCCAAGAGGCTAAAAGCAGAGTGGCTTTATAATGTTACCCCCAACACAGTGGTGAAGGTGTCTGATAACGGGTGGATAACAACGGACCTGTTTTTGGATTGGGGGAAGCAGTTTGTGGACATGCTCCCTAAGGATGACCTCAGACCACATGTGTTGCTGCTTGACGGCCACACCAGCCATGTATACAATGTAGAATTCCTGAGGCTCATGCAGTCACATAGGGTACATGTGGTTTGCTATCCTTCCCACACCACCCACTGTCTGCAACCAGCAGACAAGTCCCTCTTTAAGTCCCTTAAACACCATTGGAATGAGGAGGGACGGAGCTTCATGCGGCTAACAGGAGGGAGAAAGCTCCTTAAGGCAGAGTTTTTTTCCATGTTTGGGAGGGCATGGAGGAGGGCAGCCACAGTCCAGACTGCCCAAG
Source organism: Hypomesus nipponensis (assembly GCF_054491055.1). Classification (NCBI taxonomy): domain Eukaryota; kingdom Metazoa; phylum Chordata; class Actinopteri; order Osmeriformes; family Osmeridae; genus Hypomesus; species Hypomesus nipponensis. The sequence continues at coordinate 1,206,104 of NC_140375.1, forward strand.
CTGGCTTCAGGGGGACTGGAATGTTCCCAGTAAATCCCATGGCCATACATCCCAATGTGTATGAGCCAAGTTTGACCACCGAAAGGGCACTGGAGCCTGAAGGAAGAGCACAAGATGAACAACTGGAGTTGCCAGAGATGCGTGATGGGATTGGGGCAGAAGTATCTGTAGATACCACAAACATAGGCCAAGGAGAGGTGTCTTTCGCCACACTAATTCCCATTCCAAAGAGAGAAAGAGGCCAGACGAGAAAGAGGTCCAAACCACCCTCTTACCACCTAACCAGTGATGAACATTTCTCATACATTGCCTCCAAAAAACAAACCAAGACAACACAAAAACCAAAAACAAACAAACCAAAAAGAAAGATGGAGGGTACAAGCTCAGATGACCAGGGCATTTGCAGCATTTGTAAAGCCAAATTTGCTGATAAAAATGATCCCAAGAAGACAGAGGATTGGATCATGTGCATCGTTTGTGAGGACTGGTACCATGAGACGTGCGGCGAGGAGAATGGCATCATTGAAGATGGGGAGGCATTCACTTGTGCTGGCTGTTTAGACGCGTAGACTAACCTACTCTACAAAAAGCTGAAATTAAATTTTACCTGTGTGAGATGAGTTAGCCTATAAGATGAAATGTTTGTGAAGGTTCCTATGTTTTTATATGTAAATGCATATGAAATAAATGAAACTAAATAAAATATTGTGGGCAGGCAAGGGGGTGAAACTCCTGTCTGTTAAAAAAGGGATGTTAATATTGTTATATTGTTTTTTATATTGTTATAGTGTCATTAGGCCTACACTTTAATAATAATTTAATGTGTTTGAGTTGTGTCCCAGTTTGCCAATAAAGGTGTCCCAGTTTGACAGTACCGCCTGGAAAAATGTGGTTTGGGGTCAATGTGTGTTTGAGGAAGAGTCATCCATCTTGTGTTTAATGTTTCTGTCTTTTTTATTCTGTATAGTATAGTACAGCTCTTAAGCTATTTGAAAATAGTATCATAGGAGGGGCGTATACATTTGGATCATAATAAAAAATTGTGCAGACGGTAAATTATCAGAAAGTGTCCCACTTTACCAGTATGCACCCTACATAAACTACATTCCACTTTCATTTCTGTACAGATTATCCTACCACCGTCACACGGTCTAGCACTGTGTCCCTGGGAAATGATGGTCAAGTAATGAATGACCGTTTATAAGTGACAATAATTGTATGAACCATGGCAACCCTAAAGGCTATGTTTTGAAGGAAAAGCATGACTTAAAACTTTTCCATCACCAGACCCCTAGGTGTCAACTCTGGTCTGGTGGAGGAGAACCCATAGGGGGTCCAGGAAAACAGCTGGCAGCCAGGCAAGTGCAAATATAAGACACTCAAGGCTTCTCAATAGCATAATTGCCAACACATTGTAAGGCATAGTTAAGTTGTTCTGATCGTGGCAGGGGGATACATATTTGTCAAAACAACAAATGTTGTCTTACTAATGCTTTGTATATGTAACGGGTTAAGATTTAGTTTACATTAAACAGACACCCCCTCCTATTTTTTTATTCATAAAACTATTCAAATTTTCTATTATAGCGTGTTTGTACACGCCCGGCCGTTAGATGGCGCTGAAGCGCTCCGGTGAATCACGGGAGACCATAGCTTCCTCCAAGCCTGCTACGCAGTATTAAACTGGCGTGGGTCGGAGCAAGACAATAACTCTTGTGTGTCTCCGTGTTTTCACAGGTATAATAAACCATATTCGAAATTAGTTTATGGCTTTTCAAATATGAATATGATATCAATGTGATCTTCAATAGTGTGTTGGTAGCGTTGTGAGTTGTGTAGATATAAGTAATAGATTGTCTAACATTGTTGAGGATCGCCATTGACTGGCTAATAGTATGCTAGCTAACCCGTTCCAATACTGGTGATAAACTACGTTTAACCTTAAGTACAGTACTGAAATGTTGGTAACATGCTGTATTGAAAATATGTTTAACGGATCAACAGTATTGAGTTATAATTAGCAGATGCTTTTCTGCACTGTTATGTTCTGCGTTTTTATGTATTTTGCTGCTGCAAGTTAACTTGCGCATGCGTGAGACTACGCATGTGAAATGAGCCTGTATAGCGCATAAAGGTTGTGTGGGTGAACAGACACTAGTGGTTGTTAAGTCCTTGTTTCATTTGTGGAAATGCATTGATGTTAAATTCTTTTGGATGTTTATATGTTTTACTTTTGGATGATATGCGGGTATAGGTATCTACATGTAGATATAGAGATGCAAAGTATCATATATGTGACGTGTCAGTACTACACTATGCTATTATATATTCAAGTATATTTGATTGTTTGCATTTTCTCAAGATAATATGTATAATGTGATATATTGGTTCTATATTGCATTGCAAGATTATTATGTACGCAGTATTAAACTGGCGTGGGTCGGAGCAAGACAATAACTCTTGTGTGTCTCCGTGTTTTCACAGTTTAATCCAAGATACACAGTACTGTTCAGCCTGTGTGTCACTTGCTGCCGGTCCAGATATCCCCTAGGTCTGGAGCCGGTAACAATTGGGGGCTCGTCCGGGATTCAGCATTATCGAGCGGGGAAAGCGGCCAGTGCAACGGCGAGATCCTGTGCCCAAGCTTCAGTGAAGGCTACTGCGTCTAGAGTCATCCAGAGTGCGACGGTCACAGGAGAAAGGTTGAGATGGCTACAGTAACCCCACGACGGATGCTGATCTTCAAGATTCAAAAGAAACTTCCTGATTTGAATGTTAGCCAGCCGCAAGAGGTTGCAACTACCATTAATGATGGCCAAGAGATTTACAATATGGACAAACGAAGTGAGCCTGAGCTCTATGACTTTATAATTGAGTACATCAGAAGTGATGATTTAAAAGCTATGGAAGACGAAGGCATGACTCAACTCCTCATTCTGCATGACCTGCTCCATGAGCTGTCACCAGTTCCAGACACTGGAGCCGCTGAAGTTGGTGATGTGGCAACGCAGCTCATGGAAGATGCAACGACTCACCAACATGAACACATCCCTTCTGCTAGCAAGGATGAGAACATTCATACACACCTATCAACCATGGACAGAGACACTCATGAACCTACCAGGAACGTTCACCTGGACAGAATGAGTTCATCCAGCACTGATCCGGTGGTAAGATTGACAGATGTAACAGCTCTGCTACCACGAAGAGAATGTAAACTACATGGTGGTCAAATCTCTGATACAGGTTCTGACATATCATACAGTAACCTTTGTAAACAGATTGATACAAGTCTAAAAGAGGGGTTTAGTGAGTCAGAGGTAATGCGAGCAGTGCTCAAGATAACTAAGCCTGGTACCTTCAGGGAAATGCTAACAAGTAAAGATGACCTTACAGTAGAGGGTTTAAAAAGATTCCTTCGCTCCAATATTAGGGACAAAAATGTAACTGAGCTTTTTCAAGAACTAAATAATGCTAAACAGCAAGATAGAGAGAGTCCACAGCAGTTTCTCTACAGGGTAATGGGTTTAAAACAGAGAGTACTTTTTGAGTCACAACAACCTGGTGTAGATTTTTCTTATGGCAAAACACTGGTTCAGGGCACTTTCCTTCACACACTGTATCAAGGGCTAAATGAGAGAAATAGTCACGTTAGACGTGATCTTAAACCCTTTCTTTCCAACATGCAGGTCAGTGATGATTTACTGCTAGAACAAATGACCAAATCTACCACTGAGGAGGAAGGGAGGTTAAAACGCCTGGGCACAGTAGCTAAAACTAGACCAGTGACTGTAAATGCCGCTCAACATGACATGACTGAACCGACTAATCAAACCAAAGTTGACTCTGAGTTAAAGGCTAACCGGGATGCCATTAACGAGCTGACGGCACAAGTATCCTCCTTGACCAAGCATCTGGCCCAGATGGCCAAAACAACGGAGAATGTGAAATCTGGAGGCCCAGGTACACAAAGTTGTCCTCAGCCATCTGATACAAGGGGTAGGTGCAAGGAATGTGTAAAAAATAGTAACATGAGCTGTCCCCATTGTTTCATTTGTGGTCAGGCGGGACATAGGGCCATTGGTTGTCTTCAAAAGAAATTGTCGGGAAATGGGAAGAGGTCGCTGGAGAGGGGCAGCCAGTGATCTCGAACATTGAACAGCCCACAGTGAAGGTCAAACCAGCTAACATCTTACAGACAAATCCACCATGTCATCCAACCTCAAAAAAACGTGTGGCGGAACTCATCGGGAAGCGATGTATGGTCCATTGTTTCATTAATGACGTGCCTCTTGAAATGCTGCTAGACTCGGGGGCCCAAATGACGATGGTGAATCGCAAGTGGATAGAGAAAGCGTTGCCCTGTGTAAAAATCCAGTCACTGGAATCCCTATTTAACAACCAATCTCTTGAAATATCTGCAGCTAATGGCACAGAAGTACCCCTGGATGGGTGGGCAGAAGTTGACCTTCGAATCGGTAATCAGAACCATGGATATGTGACTATTAGAGTACCTCTACTAATTAGTAAAAATTGTAACGGTCCCCTTTTAGGTAGCAATGTCATAACTGAGGTTATCAAAGCAAATGTAGACAATAGCAATGAAACTGATGTCACCGCTATATTGAAGGACGCTTTGAGTGTCACTGAGAACACAGTAGAGGCCCTGGTTTCGGCCCTCCAGATAACTGCTTCTGATGAGACACCTTTGTGTAATGTGCGCATTGGCAAGAAAGGCGTCGCTATCCCTGCTGGAAAAATATATGAAGTTAAATGCCGTGTTAGGGAGTGGCTAGGGAACGGTACGATGTTGTTCCAACCCTGCCCAGAAAATAACTGTACAGAGGGTTTAGAGCTGTTTCCAGCGTTAGTAGATGTTCCTAGAGGGTCTTCAAAATGCACTAAAATCCCTATTCAGAATTCAACTAGACATGATATTTATCTAGCTCAAAGGACAGTCCTTGGTACTCTCGAAGACATAATAGAAGTGAAACCAGTTCAGTACCCCTCACTGAGTTCCGAGACCATGCAGAAAAATACTGCTGGAACATGCTCAGCTCCGCTAGAAAAAAAAACCCTGACTAACCTAAACAGTGCACAGTGTACGAACAACAAGTGGCATCCTCCGGTTAACCTGTCACATCTAAGGGAGGAAGAACAGGAGGTTGTCAGAGAGATGTTACTGGAACAGTCTGATGTTTTTGCCCAGGACAATGCTGACATAGGTTGCATCCCAACTCTGCAACTGAAAATTTCCTTCAAAGACGAAACACCAGTTCAAAAGTCCTACAATGCGATCCCAAAGCCTCTATACAAAGAGGTAAAGGAGTATGTCCAAAACTTGTTGGACCATGGATGGATAAGGAAATCCACCTCACCATATTCCTCTCCGGTGGTCTGCGTCCGAAAAAAAGACATGAGCTTACGTCTGTGTGTCGACTTTAGAGGGCTAAACAGTAAAACGATTCCTGACAGACATCCACTTCCCCGCATCCAGGAACTGCTGGATATCCTTGGGGGCAACTCGTGGTTCTCAATACTCGACCAAGGCAGTGCATATCACCAGGGCTTCGTCGAGGAGAGCTGCCGACACATGACCGCTTTTAGCACGCCATGGGGGTTTTATGAGTGGATCCGCCTCCCATTCGGCCTTACAAACGCCCCTGCAGCATTCCAAAGATGTATGGAGGGTGTGCTGGATGGTCTAAGAGACGAATGCTGCTCTCCATATTTGGATTACGTACTCTGCTTTTCTAAAACCTTCCATGACCACGTCCAGGACTTGAAAAGGGTGCTCTGTCGCCTACGGGAGCATGGTGTCAAGTTACGGCCGAAGAAATGTGAGCTGTTCAAGCGTCAAGTGAGGTATGTGGGACGCCTGGTGACAAGTGACGGGATTCAGGTAGACCCTAAGGACCTGGAGGCGGTGTTACGACAAAAGGAGAGGGAACCAAAGAATGTAGGAGAAGTCAGAGCCCTCCTTGGTTTCTTGGGCTACTATCGCTCTTTCATTCAGGATTTCTCCAGAATAGCTCGGCCGCTTTTCAAACTCCAAGAAAGTCCTGGCGATTCCAGCAAAGTACTTTTAACAACTCGGTCCTCAAAGAAGAGCATGAAAAGTGGTCAACTGCCATCCAAGACACCAGTCCAATGGACTCCTGAACACAGCGCTGTGGTATCGCACCTGGTTGACATGTTGACCAAACCTCCCATTTTGGCATACCCCGATTTTAACTTGCCATTCATCCTGCACACTGACGCTTCAAATGAAGGTCTGGGGGCTGTGCTATACCAGGAGCAGAGGAGTAAACTCTGTGTAATCGCATACGGATCCAGGACACTCACGCCTGCTGAGAAGAACTATCACCTTCATTCCAGCAAGCTTGAGTTCCTTGCGTTAAAGTGGGCCATCTGCGATAAATTCCGTGACTACCTTTACTACGCACCAACGTTTACCGTTTACACAGATAATAATCCCCTTACCTACGTGTTAAGCACTGCCAAATTAAATGCAGTCGGACACCGGTGGGTGGGTGAGTTGACTGATTTCCATTTCAACATAAAATACAGGCCAGGCAGGACGAACATCGACGCCGACACCCTATCAAGGTATCCAGTAAAGCTCCAGGACCATCTCACAGAGTACACAGAGTCTATGCCACCAGAGGTTGTATCTGCCATATGGCAAGGGGACATAGCTCACAGAGACGGAGATGTACCATGGGCAGCTGCCCTTCAAATAGGTTCCAGTGGCGATGGTTCAGTGCATGCCAGTACAGTCATGTTTACCCCAGAAGACATCAGAGCTGCGCAGAAAGCAGATGGATCTGTTGGTGAAGTTATCAAACTGAAGAAAAGGGGATGGAACCCGAATGAAAAAGATAGAAAACAAATGGGCCAGGAAACGCGACGACTGATACATGAATGGAACAGACTCAGACTTGACGATGGGGTTTTGTATAGACAGATAGGACAATATAGACAACTGGTACTCCCCAATGCGCTTAAGGCAACTGTACTTAAGCACCTACATGACGACATGGGACACGTCGGGGCTGACAAAGTCATACACCTTGCGAGACAAAGATTTTACTGGCCTTTCATGCAGCGTGAAATCGAAGACTACGTCATTCGCCGGTGCCCCTGTATTAAGCAAAAGCGACCCACTGTCCATGAGAAAGCGCCAATGGGATCAATAATGACCAGTGTCCCCTTCGAGCTTCTCTCAATGGACTACCTACATCTTGAACCGAGTAAAGGAGGCTATGAGTACATCTTAGTTCTGGTTGATCACTTTACTCGCTTCGCACAGGCCTATCCAACTCGGAATAAGTCTGGCAAAACTGCCGCCGAGAAGATCTTCTATGATTTTATTCCACGCTTCGGGTACCCTCAAAAGCTCCATCACGATCAGGGTCGGGAATTCGAGAACAACCTGTTCCAACAGCTCCAGCAGCTGGCAGGAATTTCCCATTCTCGAACGACCCCTTACCATCCGCAGGGAAACCCCGTTGAGCGCTTGAATAGAACGCTTCTCCAAATGCTCCGGACGCTGCAAGAAGGAAAGAAGGCTGAGTGGAAAGACCATCTACCCAGTATAGTCCATGCTTATAACTGTACAAGGCATGAAGCAACGGGCTATTCGCCTTTCTTTCTCCTCTTTGGAAGAGCTCCACGGTTGCCCATCGATTTGTTATTTAATCTTGAACCTGAACAGCAGACACAGACGCGACGGGAATACGCACAGACCTGGGCTTCTCGGATGCAGGAGGCCTATCGCATCGCATCAGAAAATAGCAAAAGCTGCTCGGCGAAAGGAAAAAAACATTATGATCGGGGTGTCAAAGGAATCGTACTGGAACCAGGTGACCACGTGCTCGTCAGGAACCTGTCAGAGAGAGGTGGTCCGGGCAAACTCCGTGCATACTGGGAGAACAAGGTGCATCGCGTTATTGAAAGGCTGGGAAATGGACCTGTGTACCGAGTTCAGGCAGAAACAGGTGACCGAACCCTCCGAGTGCTCCACCGTAATCTCCTCCTACCGGTAAATGATTTGCCACTCGAACCTGATGACCTGGGATGTGGTGTGAAAAAGAAACCACAAAGAACAAGACGACCTGCTAACTCCAGAGAGATGATTGATCCCGACTCCAACGATTCTGAGGATGAGGAAGGATATACGTGCAACCCCAGACCGTTACGCGTGTATGAAAGGAGATCAGTCAGACTCCGACCATCGCATTCTGAGCCCCACAGCAAACTTAGGGCTGTAGCGCCAGAGTTCCAGCCTACAACTCAGGGACCCGAGTCAGATGAAGCACAACAAGAAGAGGAATCTCGTCCTTTGATGATGCTAGAGCGAGTCAAAACGCCAACACAAACTGAGCTGCTACCATCTGTTCAAGTTCAGGGCCAACTCGAAGATGTTGTGGACGAGGACCCTGACATGGAGGCCGCACCTGCCTTGGAACCAGTGGATGAGAGAGAGCAACCCTTGCGGAGATCCACTCGAGTTGTAAAACCCAGAGGCATGTTCACATACAACCAGGCAGGACAGCCTACATACCAGCCTTGGAGGATGGGAGCACATGCAATGTATGCTGGTGTGCCGTACCCCATGCCTACATGCTCAGTCCTTCCACGAACATGCTATTACCCTACCCCAGCAGTATGGACATACTAGACACCTGACAGAAGACTATAACGACCGACGGACACTGACACATACTTACGGGACACTGACACATACTTACCGATACTCATACTGATGATTGACATTTCCAGACTTTGATACCGTACCTGACTTTGACTTGTTAGTTTAGTTCTAGATGTCCGGAGACATCTCTTAAAGTAGGGGAGAGTGTAACGGGTTAAGATTTAGTTTACATTAAACAGACACCCCCTCCTATTTTTTTATTCATAAAACTATTCAAATGTTCTATTATAGCGTGTTTGTACACGCCCGGCCGTTAGATGGCGCTGAAGCGCTCCGGTGAATCACGGGAGACCATAGCTTCCTCCAAGCCTGCTACGCAGTATTAAACGGGCGTGGGTCGGAGCAAGACAATAACTCTTGTGTGTCTCCGTGTTTTCACAGGTATAATAAACCATATTCGAAATTAGTTTATGGCTTTTCAAATATGAATATGATATCAATGTGATCTTCAATAGTGTGTTGGTAGCGTTGTGAGTTGTGTAGATATAAGTAATAGATTGTCTAACATTGTTGAGGATCGCCATTGACTGGCTAATAGTATGCTAGCTAACCCGTTCCAATACTGGTGATAAACTACGTTTAACCTTAAGTACAGTACTGAAATGTTGGTAACATGCTGTATTGAAAATATGTTTAACGGATCAACAGTATTGAGTTATAATTAGCAGATGCTTTTCTGCACTGTTATGTTCTGCGTTTTTATGTATTTTGCTGCTGCAAGTTAACTTGCGCATGCGTGAGACTACGCATGTGAAATGAGCCTGTATAGCGCATAAAGGTTGTGTGGGTGAACAGACACTAGTGGTTGTTAAGTCCTTGTTTCATTTGTGGAAATGCATTGATGTTAAATTCTTTTGGATGTTTATATGTTTTACTTTTGGATGATATGCGGGTATAGGTATCTACATGTAGATATAGAGATGCAAAGTATCATATATGTGACGTGTCAGTACTACACTATGCTATTATATATTCAAGTATATTTGATTGTTTGCATTTTCTCAAGATAATATGTATAATGTGATATATTGGTTCTATATTGCATTGCAAGATTATTATGTACGCAGTATTAAACTGGCGTGGGTCGGAGCAAGACAATAACTCTTGTGTGTCTCCGTGTTTTCACAGTTTAATCCAAGATACACAGTACTGTTCAGCCTGTGTGTCACTTGCTGCCGGTCCAGATATCCCCTAGGTCTGGAGCCGGTAACATATACAACCATTCAAGGTAACATGTGTTATTTACATCAATGTTACAGCTAATCTAGAAGAACCAGTGTATGCCAATCATGTTAACTCTTGTAAACTTGTTTTACTTGTCTTTACTGACAGACACATTACAGGTTATGCTCCAGAAGATGGAGACATTGGAGGAGAACCAGCAAGAGGCTCTCCTATTCAGGCGACTACAGGGCAGACACGCTGAAGAGTGATGGACCTACAGGTGGCCCAAACACAGGCTGAACTCCAAGACCTCGAGGATCGTCTTAAGGTGCTGGAGTTCCGAAAGAGTGGTAGGTGTTTTGAGATGCCATGAACTATGGCTTACATGCAGCGTTCAATGTTCAAATTGCTAACAAAAAGTTCATGACTTCTAATTGCAGATGCTGTGATGAAGTGGAAGACGGGACTGGGTGAGAAGGCTGTGGAGCTCCTCACAGCGTAGACACTCAAACATGCCATGGCAGCCCATTCAAAACAAGCCAGGTGAATGAATCATGATTGCAGCTTCCCAATCCAACCTTTCACATGGCTATGTGACCAAAAACTAGAATCCCATAATATTTTTTTGATGATGTATATTATTCTAGATGTGATTTTTTTATGACTTGTATAGCCCCTTACATACGTGCAATTATGTTGATAGGACACTAACTTATTTTGTGCTTCATTGTCTGGGCCAACAGACAGGACCTGTAGCGGGGACTGGCAGAAGATGTTCATTCACTGTTTGGCACTTTGTTTGAAATAAAATGACTGAATGTTATATGGAAATGCTGCCATGTTTATGATTAGCTTGAGTTAGGCTACACACCACACAAACATAGTCCTCCGGAAGTTGTCTATGTAGCCGCCTATTATACAAGAACAATTAGCATTTGGGGCAAATGAGGTCTGCATATGAACCACCCAAATATAAGCAATAGAATTGAGAAATATAGGTTAGTAATTAACGTCGCAGTTACGGACTGGCAGCGTCGGAAAATAACGTTGCTAGGAGGTTACGTTTACGGACTGGCAACGTCGGAAAATTACGTTGCTAGGAGGTTGCAGTTACGGACTGGCAACGTCGGAAAATAACGTTGCCATGACGTCAGGTTACGGACTGGCAACGTCACATGATTACGTTGCGGCAACCTTCTGGCGTCCCACAGATGCACGGTCCCGCAACGTCGTTGCGGCAACGTATGTTTGGTCATCGCGTGACGTTGCCACATCGTAAGGGCAACGTAAATGTGTTAGCTGGCATATGCCTATTATAAGAATCACATCCAAATCAAATTACATTATCTTCTCCGGCCAAGACAACAACATCTTTCTCTGTTGCACCGTTCCCCACTCAGCTTCTATGTAAGTTCGCATGCTGCAAGTTCAGGCAGTGATAAGCGCGCTCTGATGATTTGCATGTTAAACAAACAATATTCTTAATTTGTAGTACATTTTAAGAGATATTAAATACCATCGCCATTCGTTTACAATAGGACTGGTGATAAGAGTCTTATTATTAGTAGGCTATTAGCGGCTGAATCTGCAATGTCTGGCAGCCATGGAGTCAGTTGGCGAAAATGTTTGTAAATTATTAAAGTGTTTAAAATTTTGATTAGTGGATTCTCAGACGTTTTAGTAGAGTCTTGGTCGACCAAAGAAAATCTTAGTTGGGACAGCCCTAATAGTTCTAACTACCACCTTTCATTAAAGATAACAATTATGATTGAATTTTATCATTCCTTTAATCAAATTGCAATTGTATTAGCACATCCTTGCAAGTGACAAGTATTATTGCTTAAAGTTGGCACAAATTTCAAATGATTTAGCACATCTTTGCAAATGTCTAAGTACAATTGCCTTCAGCTAGGACAATTACCAATCGAATATATCTTGCTGGTCTAAACTGACTGTTGCTTTTCAGTCAAGTGGTTATTCTCTGCAAAACATATTGGCATAATTTCCTTGTGTACATCATCACCTGGACAATAATTCACTCCACTGTCAAAATCTTTCAGGCACATAATACCATGAAAAACATCATGGTATATACTGTAATATGGATCTTTTGGATCATCTGCTTACAGTCATTGTCAGGTGCAACTAGAACTTTCACCAATCACACAGTAAGTTTAGTTAGCTGATTCAAATGAATAGGTCGTTATCCAGCACCGCAGAAGCCTGCTTATGACCATTCATTTGAATCAGGTGTGTTGGAGCAGGGAAACATCTAAAACAGGCAGTACAGGGTGCCCTGAGGACCAGGGTTGGGAACCACTGGTGTAGGGGATGGTTGTGGCATGCACAACAATTCTTTCCCTGTTGCATCGCAAGGGAGAACATCAGATGTGATGTCAATGAAATCTGTGGCCAGACAGACAGGAGCGCAAGGATGAGCAGAAGAGTGAGGACGACAACTAGTGAAACTCAAGCTTTGCTTTACTTTCTTAGTGTATGTCTTGTTAGTCTAGGCTATACATAATGTTAGTTTTGATGTGCTTATTGTATGACAAGATATTGTGCTGTACACATTTCCTGTTATAGTAACCACGATGCACGGCAATTACAGTAACAATTTCCATGGCAGTGTGAGTGCAATATGTGATGTGAAACCTTGTAGGCTACTCTTGAATCAATCTTTTTTCTGGGCATTGTAAAAGTCCTTCGCTAACCTGTCCAGTTACATTCATTTGCAGAAGTGCCAGTGGTCCAGTGGGTTAGAGAGTAGTATTTGTAACTGAAGGGTTTGTTGTTCAAATCTAGATGACTGTTTCTGGGTTAAACTTGTTTTTACATTTTCTTTGTCAAGAGTTAACTCTGATCCTCTATGTATATTATTTAAATATTTTGCCATTTTCCGTTCTAGGTTTCATTTAGGGATGCACCAATACAACTTTTCAGTTCCGATACCGATGCCTGGGCTTTGTGTATCTGTCAATACCCAATACCGATCTGATACCGTTGTTGAATTAATAATAAACTGTGAACTTTCCACCTTATACCTTCCTTCCACCATGTGGAAGAGACTAAAGGCACCAGACTTTCCTCACTAAATATTACTTTCCTAACTAAGACAAATTAACAGATATAATGTATTGAATTCTCATGTATTTGTTATTTAAAAAACTATTTTGCATTTAAATCAAAAATATAATGTAATCAAACTTTTTAAAATAAATTATAATAAATAAAAGCTAGCAGTAGAAACTAAATCGTTTATTGGTCAAACATACAATAGTAATCAGTTACCAAACATTGTAAGCATGTAAAAAAATAAAAAAGATGTATTATTTATTTGTTGTCACTGGAGTGTGAACCATGGAAGTTTTTAGCTTGAAGCATTGCACCGTGCAGTGTACAGCTCGTGTCCAACCAGTGGACAGTTAAACTTAAAAGCGACATTGGAAACACAGCAAAGTTCCATATATCTGTAGTAAAGTTCATTGCCTTTATATATAGTTAGTAAAATATAGCTGCAAGCAGCGATGCGGGTTCCTCCGCAAAATGGCAAAACATAAAAATGTACATTGTAGAAGGTCAAGAGTTGGGACAACAAGAGAGCAAAACTACTTCATGTTGGGCCAACTACAATAGGCTCATAGGGGATTTGAACTCATGAGCATAAGGTTACAAGGCAGCCTCTCTATCATTTACACAAATACACCCCTTTCAGACATTTTGTATTACATTTCTCATTCCATTTCACCCTATATAAAAATACACCTGCCCGCACACTATCCCCCAATCTATGCCGTTTACCTCCCTCCCAGCACAAGTCAAGCCAAAGCAGAAATGCTGTAGCGGACGCATGAAGTTTAGACATCGACCAAAAATTGGCTCCCACAATCATAACACATTGCTCACAACACTATTCCCAGAATTTTTCAAAGATGGCTTAGACCGCTTTCCAGAACCACAGTCATCTTACAATCAAGAATAGCCTAATTGGCAAAAGGTCTATGGCACAGCCCATGATCATCTCCTTGTCAACATTAATGTATAAAGGCGGACTCTCACTTCCCATTAAACCACACATCATGCACTCTCAGGGTGACCAACAAGATTATTTTAACTAACAAACAACAATATTACAAACATATTGCCAGAGTGTAACTGAATAAAGATACATTAGAACATTTTCAACTCTCTTTGTATTATAGTAGCCAGCTGATTAATGTACGGTGAACACACAATATTAATACAGCATAGACTTTGAAACACAGATATTCAGATTTCCAAGTAATTTGAGTTGAAAAAGGACAGTTTAGACAGTAGTAGCCACAAACTTGCTACAGCCATACAATAACAGGAGCCTAGTACAGTGCAGCTAAAAGCAATACATGCTTATTGCAGGGTTAGGGTAACCCTAACCCTTAAGTGCAACAATAGCTACCAGTAGGCGCCAGAGAGTAATTACTGAACCTCGAATAATAATGTAGCCCTTCTGTTCCCTAATCGTCTAACAAAGGGCCCTGAATTGGTCTAACTATTTGCTTTATGGATTTTGAGTTCCTATATTTTTATCTTAAACTATTACCTCGACGAGCACATACACATTAAAAGTAAAAGCAAATACACTCTGGTAAATTTACATACACCTTTAGTGTAGTTTTAACAGACACCAAAAAGCATTAACTTTGTAGGCTAAATACACAGCACACAGTCGCACACAAGTTGGCAAAGAAAGAATAATCCTCAAATAAAACCTGTTGCAGGGCTGATTCGTTGGTGGGGGGCGTTGAGACTCTAAAACGATGGTCACTTCACTCTTATGAGCCAAACAAACCACGCTACCTTGTGCAATTATGTGTGTCTGTCAGTAATATCTCTGTGGATTGCAGGACAACTAAGAATGTCAGGTGTCCAATGCAATGGCGAGCGTGGATGTCGGCATCTTTTATCCAGCATGGTCAGAGGGAACCATGAGTGATGTCTGAAAAGTCTTGTGCAGTTGTCCCACGTTGGCAACAAATCAAACTAAACCTACTATATTCAACCGTGTTGGTTAAACAGTACTAGTTCATTCAATGTGTTAATGAAATGCACTCCACGGCTACAAGCTAGCTAACACGATACACGAGTCATTAACTTAATCATGCAAGCCCAGGTAACGAAACAATTGAGACCCATTCCCTTTCGACTACAATACCTCTGCTGTTAAGACCGTTTAAGAAATGTTGCAACAGGCTACAGTCTGAATCACGGATATAACTCTATGACATATGTTACAATCAGGGTAAATTGGGGTTTGTTATATCGGGGGGCTCTGTGGTTTCAGGGTTTCGATGGCACATGTGTATGCAAAGCCTACTAAAAAGGTATCCTACTCAGTTGAATGACTAACGCAGACTACCTAACTCATTACCCTTTGAATACATTTGTATAGTACTACTATGTGCCTCTTTAACATATGAAACGTTGAGATTCATCATCTTGCGGAAAAAACATGAAAAACTGAACCGTTGTTTGGCCAAACAACGGTTAAGGTCTACTGAAATTATTACCAAACTTAACTTTACGCTCGTAGCCTAACTCATTCACTGTTGACTATATATAATATATTTAAGTTGTTTGCATAATTTGTGATGACATACTTTGATTTAGTAGTTGCTTCTCTTAGATGCTTGTTTGCCTTCATACCTCGTGGCAGAAAATAACCGGAAATTACCAGCCTTGACACCTGTTTTTAGGTCACTTAATGATTTAATCATAGACATTCTTCATTATGTCTATGAATTTAATTGCCAGACATAGTAAAACAACAAAACTTTATTATTCATCAAATGCATACATTACATTTTTCTTTGCCATGTGGCAGCACAGTAAGAAAAAAGGCAGTAAACACATAACTGACAGCACACAAGCCTATAATACCAACAGTAGACTACATAGTAAATGGCAAACCAAAAGGGTAGACAAGCAACAAGTGAAACCAACGATCAATTGTGTTGACTTTCTATAGAGCAAACAAATCATGACTTTTATAGTTGTTAATTACGAAAGACAATTCACCTTTATATTAACTATCAAATAAACAATTAAACTAAACATTCAAGTAAATTGCATACCTTTGAAAAGACTGACTTATTGTCTGTTCTAAACAAGAAATGTTAATCTTTCCATCAATCAAGCTGTTGTAGTGAATATATATCATTTAGTGACTTTCTAGAAAGTTTCTGAGAAAACTGTAGCCTTGTGTTTTGATACTTTGTGCTAATAATATGAACAAGGCACTGATGTGTGCAGGTGGCTACAGCTCTATCTCCATGTATAAGCCTGTCTCTGGAGAATGTTTCATCAGATGCCGACAGACTACCCAATGTACGCTGTGTGTGTCAAGTCCTTTCTGCAAAAAGCTATATTCAATAAATACTTACTACATTCTAGCAGCTTTGGGTGTATTCATTCTCAAATGTCCACCACAATCGTCAATACCCCTGAGCCATAGCAACTACCATATAAAAGGAAAACTTACCAGTTAAATGAAAAAGGAGCCAGATTTAGCTATTGTGTAGGAATCCCCTCAGAATGAAACATTACAGTTACTATTTTGACTATACAGCTAGTCATACTGTGGTGTACCTAGACGCCTGTTTAACTAAATAAATAATCAGTATCACAAAGATTTGAGGCAATGTGGACATTTACATAAATACACCCCTTTCAGCCATTTTGTATTGTACTGTCCGTCTCTGGAGGCAGTGGCAAGCAGAGCCTGCCGTGGCAAGCAGAGCCTGCAGGCAGGCAGAGGCAAGCAGAGCCAGCAGGCAGGCAGAGCAGGCCAGCTGGATGAAGCCATCCTGGTGTCAGGGCTGAAGAGAAGCTGTCCAGCTAGAGAGGGGTAGTCCAGCAAGAGGTATGTGTTGCTCACATCATCCTCTGTTGCATCCTGATAGATAGATCTTTATTGGTCATTGTCACAGGTACAACTAAATTAAAGTGCTTCCAGTCAGTGCAACATTCATTGGCCTAAAAATCAATAAAAGGATAAAATGACTAAAGTACTACAATTACTAAAATAAACAACAATAACTAATAAATCAGAATAAATATACCTGAGACAGTACCATAAACAACACATCCATGTCATACATCCACAGTCATCACATAAAACATAACATGACATTGTGCACATTATTTTTTGGCAGCATTGACAGTGGTTATTGCAGTTGGATAAAAACTGTGTTTGAGTCTGTTTGTCCTTACCTTGATTGATCTGTGCCTGACGGCAGACGGTACAGCAGGGAGTGCCCAGGATGTGAAGTGTCTTTTATGATGTTCTGGGCTCTTTTGAGACAACGGGATCTGTGTAGGTCTCCCAGTGCGGGGAGAGGGCAGCCAACAATCTTTTGAGCGGTGTTGATGACCCTCTGGAGCATTTTCCTCTGAGCCACTGTACAGCTGGTATACCAAATGCCTATGCATACTTTCAATGGAGGCTCGGTAAAAGAACACCAGCAGTCTTTGTGTGATGTTACTCCTCAATTCCTGAGTATTCTCAGGAAGGACAGTCTCTGCTGGGCCTTTTTCAGCAGCTCAGAGGTGTCCACACTCCAGGATAGGCTGTCCTGTATGTGGACCCCCAGGAAGCGAAAGTCTGCCACCCTCTCCACACTGATCTGGCTGATGGTCAATGGTGTGATCTCCTCTAGTCGATCTCCTGTAGTCTATTATGAGTTATTTTGTCTTTGCAGTGTTAAGGAGAAGGTTGTTGGCCGTGCTCCAATTCGACAGCCGCTCCACTTCTTCTCTGTAGGCGGGCTCATCCCCCCCAGAGATAAACCCCGCCACTGTGGTGTCATCTGCAAACTTTACAATGGTGTTACTGTGATGGACAGGGGTGCAGTCGTGTGTGTAGAGGAAGTAGAGCAGGGGACTGAGCACACAGCCCCGGGGGGAGCCAGTGCTGAGGCTAAGGGCTGTGGATGTGTGATGGCCCACTCTGACTGTCTGCGGCCAGAGAGGAAGCCGCTGATCCACCTGCATGTGGTATAAGGGAGCCCGAGGTCCCCCAGCTTAATCACTAGCTTGTGTGGGAGGATGGTGTTGAATGCAGAGCTGTAATCCACAAAGAGCATTCGCACATAGCTCCCCTGCTGCTCCAGGTGTGACAGAGCGGCATGGAGTGCTGCCACCACTGCGTCTCCTGTGGATCTGTTCGCTCTGTAGGCAAACAGGTGGGGGTGAAGGCTGCGGGGCATCCTCTGTTACACTCCGTATTTTTTGTTGAGCAGGCCTCTGCATGACCCTCCAGACCTGGTAAAGTGAAGAAAAGATCCATGTCAGTTGTGAAAAATGAAGCTTTTTACATCTACACTTGACATAAACTACAGTTTTGACTGTGAAATGCAATGACATTACTTGAACTTAAATCCAAATGTGTTGAACTGATGGAGACCCGGCCATGCAAAGTCACTCCAAACATTTGGCTCGATTCCAGGCTCTGGCAGGAGTATTTAGCTCTAAACTGGTCAATATACACATCTGACCAAAGACCGACTCGCCCTTTGCCTGTAAACAGTGATTCTGACTGTCAGAGACCTTAATACGCTGACCGAGTGAAACTAGCCTGGCTAACGTAGGTCGCTTTCTCAGGAAAATGACAAATGAAATAGGCTTGTTTTGAAAGATCCTATATACTGGCTATCTTCAGCAGGCTCATGTCTACAAAAAGCAGCCCTGAATTTAGTGAATTACGATATTGTTTACACTGCCAGTGAGTGAGTGAGCGAGCCGAGTCTGTCACTGAGGCTAAGTCAAAACAATGTACCCCCGGGACGCAGTCTCACTCCACTTGCAAGTTTTCCACAAATCACAAAAATAATCGGAGCATCTGGCTAAAAGCACAATTCCCACATCTCCTAAAGGCTGCCCTCCTCGACATTTTTGGTGTCGACCGAACTGTGAAATGGTGAACTTATGAACATGACGCGACCAAAACATGGCTGCCGCCTAAGCCTATGCGGTCTTCCTGGCACATAGGCTTATTACAAAGACTTTCACGAGCCAAATCAAAATTCTGAGCCGACAGGTCTGTGGGGAATGCTACATGATTCACTAATTACACAGAGGGGAAAAAGCTAGCTACTTTTCGAGTTCGGTTTTCCGTCACTTCAAACTCACGATCTAAAGGTCAAACCTTCACTATAATTCAAGAGTAGTGTACTTTCACGAATCATTGATTCTAGCTTAAAATGTGTAAAAATAGGACTTACCGAACGTGGCTGTCTCCAACACGGCTATCAGGCGATTCCAGTTGAAAACAATAACGGCCACCGAAAAAGAAATTATATTCGTAACAGCGAGCTGCGATTGGAAGCAAAATTAAACAGGAGCTGAAGAGCTGAAGGGTGGGGGCTTGGTCAGCACACCATTTTCAGAAAAGATGTGTGTGCGTCTCGACAAGTTCGCGCGTGTGTCAAGTAGGTTGACCACCTGTCCCTCTTTGCGCTGTATCGCACAGCTTATTCAATATGCAACGTGCGGGAGAAGGGGTGAAAATGTTGTGCGACACACAACACAAAGCGGGACAGGTGGTCACCCTCGTGTCAAGGAGCAGGATGAGCCTGTGAGAATTTGGAGCACGCGCTGTGGAGCAATTCAATTGAACTCAATCATATATAGACATACCAAGGTGAAATTGTTTATGGTACTTCAGAGTGATGTCGTCTTGAACCCTATTAGGTTTGAAAAACAATATCAGATTTATTGACACAAAGATATTGAGGCAATGTGGACATTTACATAAATACACCCCTTTCAGCCATTTTGTATTGCATTTCTTATTCCATGTCACCCTATGTAAAGACATGTATTCTACACATCTTGATTTTTTAAAAGTCGATTGGATCTATGGTTCATGAGTAGAAGGGTTTTGAAGGTTGTACCAAAAGTTCGACTGTACAACACAATCTATCATGGCGGACCTTATGGGTTCTTGAGGCTTTTTTGTTCCCCATGAGAAATAAGGCATGTCTACCAATTTACAGGCATTTTGGACCAATGGGGAGCTGAGGAAATCAAGTAGACTTTGGGTGTGTTTTATAGCGCCACCTACGGGTGTACATGGGCCACTAGCCATCTGGGAGTAATGAGTGACCTGTTGTATCATTGGGCCAAATTGGGTCGAGGACTTTTTGAGCTATTGGGCCATTTAGCAGAGAAATATAATAATAAGAAGACTAAAATAAACAATAGGTTTCCTCCTGCCGGAGGAACCCTAATAAGAATACTAACAAAAACAATAGGTTTCCTCCTACCGGAAGACACCAAATAAGAATACTAACAAAAACTACAAGTTCTCTCCTACCGGAGGAACCCTAATAATAATGATAATACTAACAATAACAATAGGTTCCCTCCTACCGGAGGAACCCTAATAATACTAACAAAAACAATAGGTTCCCTCCTACCGGAGGAACCCTAATAATAAGAAAAGGTAGAAACGTTGTCAAATTGTCACTGTAGGGAAAAATCTATACTGCCGACATTATGGGTTCTTGCAAAATTTTTGTTCCCAATGAGCAATAAGGCATGCATACCAACTTTCAGACATCTTGGCCTGATGGGGTCAAAATGTCATCCCTTTTGAAAGCGTGTTCTTTAAGTTAAAGTTGATGTACTTGTTTTATGTTTATTTTAACCATGTAAAGTGACTTTGAGTATTTTGAAAAGCGCTATATAAATAAAATGTATTATTATTAAGTTCATGTCTTTTATTGTCAGATGCAATACTGGACTGAACTGGACAACAGTTTCTTTCCAAGGGCCATCAGGCTTCTGAATGGACATTGACATTGATTCAGCTAGTGGTTGCACTATCAGCAATATTGCACTATTGTACTTCACTTGTCTGAAGTGAGTATAGGTTTATAAAGTCATTGTGAATTTAATAAACGCAGCCCCTGGTCAAGACGAAATAAGCGCCCTTCTCCTAAAACAGATTGTTCCCGAAATCTTTGAGCCAATAACACATGTTTTTAAGACTTCCCTGAGAAACGGAACGGTGCCAGCAGACCTAAAGATAGCAAAAGTTGTGTGTTTTTACTCATTATCGTCCAATATCAATCTTACTGGCCTTTTCAAAAATCATGGAAAATGTAGTTTATAAACGGATTGTGAATCCTAGAAGTTAATAATATATTATACACACATCAATATGGATTTTGAAGGAAATACTCAACATACATGGCGCTTTTACAACTTGTTGATAAAATCACCACATCTCTAGAAAATAACAAATATACTATTGGAATATTTCTTGACCTTTCAAAAGCATTTGATACAGTAGATCACAATATACTTCTCAAGGAACTATTCAAATATGGATTTACCGACTTCACCCTATGTTGGCTAAAAGACTATTTGACTAACAGAGAGCAGTTTGTCTCTAATCAAAATAATAATTCCACCGAAAATGTATTAACATGTGGTGTACCACAAGGATCCATTCTTGGCCCCCCTCTTATTCCTTACTTTTTATGTTAATTATTTGGCGTCCGTACCTAAAAAAAATTGGCCGTGTTATTTGCAGACGATACCAATTTATTTATGTCCCACAAAAATGTTGACACTTTAGTGACATCTATGAATAATGAATTGTACAAGGTAAATCTATGGTTTAAGGCAAATAGATTATCCATCCATGTAAAAAAACAAACTTAATTATCTTTGCAGGCAGAAAAAAGAAATATGATAAAGAAAAAGCTAAGATCTATGTTAATGACAAATCTATCAATAAGGTAAGTCACACCCGGGGGCCGTTCGTCGTAAGGGTTGAAGCTAAGTTAATAAATTGTCCCTTTAGCCCGTTAAAATTAGCGAGCTAACTGAGAACCGCAAATATCGGTTCGTCAACGGCTGATCCGCATTCAAATCATGTGGTTTATTTCAATCAGGCTAAACTTATCAGGGCAAGTGCACGAGCACGTCCTACTTCAAAAGGCAGGAAAGGTCGATCACCAAAACCGTGATATTCTAACGGTATGATGGCGGAAAAGACGAAAGAGAGAGCGGTGATATTCTCGCCATCTGAGCAAACTATTATAATGAGTCTCTACAAACGCAATAAGCATATTATCATGGCTAAGTCAAATACCGCCACCGCTGCCAGAGCAAGACAGGCAGCTTGGCAAAAAAATTGCTGATAAACTAAATGCGTATTTTGGTAAAATGTATATGCTCATCTTTAGTGCCTTATTACCCCAATCAATCAGATCACATTTCTTTAAATGTGCATGCTGGCAGTAGGCTTAATGGAAATTAATCATCGAATGAGATCTTGCTAGCAAAAATAATTATATAAACTCTTTCAGAATAAGTATAAAAACAAGGCCAAAGAGTCTCTAATTGATACCAATTCATAGACACTTATGAGGATATATGTAGGCCTACTGAAAGCGCTTATATCATGTACTAGGGTGATATCAGGTCAAATGGGCCACTTTTTGGTAAAACGTTTGGGACAATAATACAATACCTTGCCTTTTCCATGTGTTTTTATGATTACTAATGACTGTTTTTGATTTTTTGTTGTTGAAATGATGTAATAAAATTATTTAGGCCCTACAGTTCTTGAAACATCAGGTGTGCCAACTTTTTTTGCACAAGCAGTTTCAGGTAAAATGGACCAGCTTTTCAGGTAAAATGGGCCAATGAAACTGCAAAGGGAAATAGTAATTTATCATCAATTTTAATTTTAAAACACAGTTGCTTATTCAGCCACATAACATTTAAACTGCATTAAACAAACATATTCATATGTGCCATAATATTTTTTTTTATCCTGAAGCCCAGACTCGTCACAGTTCCATATATATGTGACAGTGTGCCCTCAATACCCAGCTCGACCAAAAGGCTCTTACACTGGTTAAACCACTGGCTAACCACCTCTTTGTTGAGTCCAGCAGGCCGTGCTGCAGACAGGACCTCTGGCTTGCACATCCCAAGCTCTGGGTTGCGCTTCAGAAAGTTCTTAAACCAGTAATATCCAGCCCTCCCTGCTGTCTTGGAGAAACTAGATATGTTGTTCTTGGCTGCAAAATCAAAGGCCGCTTGCTGAACATCACGTTTTGTGAAGGGAAACCCTCTCTGCGCCAATGTCTTGAGGGTGGCAGCAAGCTCCCTTTCCGCCTCCTGTGGAAGGTAGGGCTTCCGCCCTGACACATGTTCACTGCCAGTCACCTTTCCACTGATGCGTCTTTGCAGTGTGGATCGCGGTACACCCCATGCTCTTGATAAGAGGTGCACACTCACTGTAATTCCTTTCTTCTCTCCCTCCATGTATTCATCTAAGGCTCCCTTCATCATCTCCTCTTTCCACAGATAGTAATTGTTTGGCCTTCCTTTCCATCCCTGTTTTATCTTTGTATCCTTTCCTCTCTGGTCCTTGCTCCTCCTCTCTTTTCTCTCTCTTTCCTTCTCCCTCTCTCCTCTCCTCTCGCTTCCTTCTTGTTCGCCATACTCACTGTACATAAAATATATACTACCATTATTACTGTTGGGGGGGTCATGGTGTGACACACACACACCCTCACACACACACTCACACTCCAACACATGTGTATGTGTGTTTGTGAGGGACACAGATGATGGCCCATTTTAGCTGAAACCATGTTGCCCATTTTACCTCAGTGGGTTAAGGTAAATTGGGCCACCAAGAAAAACATCACTTTTTCAAAATATATGTTCATATACCAAACTAACAACATTATTTCTGATTGATGCCATCAAGACAGATATTATGCATAGTTTTTTTATGCGCATGTTTTTTGTTTTATTTTCTGGTAGCCTGGCTGCCAGCCCAACTTCTCCCGCCCACTAAAAAATTGTTCGGGAAGTTGGGTCTGGAGGGTCTCGTATCGGGGACAACTACAGAAAACCCATAATCGGGACGGACCAATGAAATTGCCAGGGCAGGCTTTATACGATGATGGACAGATGATCAACAGTAACGTAATCAACAACGTCACGAAAGAGCCCTTGGGTTGAATTCGTTTTCAACAAATAACATAATACGTTGCTCTGATTGGTTGTAGGTCAATCCAATTGAGCGTAGAGGCATTTGTTTTACGAGTTCGGTTGAAACACGCTCCGTACTCAAAGCCCAACGGAGAGTTTTCAGACTCATATTCTGACTAGAATTATGAGTATGACGTCAGGCTAGCTTTCTGGTGCAGTCTTGTTTGAATTATTGGCCCGCCCACCATTGCAACCATAAAGCAATCAAATCCCCTGTTACTTGTCAGGGATGGGACCCCCAAACCTTAAATGGCCCATTTTACCTGATGGCCCATTTTACCTAATATCACCGTATATATATATGTATATGCATGTAGGCCTATGTGTAAATCCGTCTTTGATTTCATTGACTGGGACATGCCAGGGAATATGATGAATTGATTCATCAGCTGGTTAAGCGCCAAGTATACTTTTCTTACAGCAACGCATGCTGCGGCTTTGCCAATGTTTTCTGCATCCCCTATACTGTATAAAAATGTAGCCTACCTGACGCGAAAAACCTTAAGGCAATGCAGAGAGTCTGAAGCACAGTAAAAGTTTCAAGTAGCTTTATTGTCAATTTCTTCACGTCAAGACATGAAAAGGAATCGATATGACGTTTCCCGCTCTCCCACAGTGAAACATAAAAAGCACAGGCACAACAGATAAGACATTTCTTAAAACATAGCGTTACATAGGCTATTCACATACAGCAGCATAAGCTCATAAAGCATAGCTTGCTGTGGCGTGTGATATTTGCAATGTACGGCCCGAGAAGGTCTCGCAAATAAATGAGTCCTTGTCGGCTGAATCGATATCGCTCAAACAAGAACTCATCCGTGTGAAATAAAGGATCTTGGCGATCTGAAGAACTCTATTGGTATGGAAAGTTAATCGAACTATATATCTCCTTGGTCAGCTGGGTCCATAGAGTTAATATAACTAGAGACAGCTTCTTCTGTCTTCCAAGATGGCGTCCCCATTCATTTTTATGAAAAGTGCTCAGTGGTGCAGTAAGGCAAGCGAGAGCTCCTAACGGACCGCGCCATCTTTCCAGACCGACTCGTCCGGTCTTGCGCAGAAGCTTGTTCCTAGCTCCGAAACCTGTGCAAGCTGTATACGTCATACTTTGCGACAACCAGTCGCGAGCTTGTGAGCTGGAGCTAAGGCATAGCAGAAAACTGTCAGAATGTGGTACAACAAGTCCAATCAAGAAGCAGATACATGTGAACGTTCCGAAGATCAATACTATTAGTACTGTAGTATTATACGTGCAGGGCCTATACGTTGTTCTTTTTGCTTCGTGTTCATAGTTTGACTGCTGTATTGTGTCGGATAGCCTAAATAAACTGTAAACTTATATCTGGCTCCGTCATTGTTCTAGCTTTGCAAAGGAAGCTAAATTAAGCCTATAGCAAACTATGTTACTATTATAATGATGATGAGTGTTGTTTACTATTACAAGCTTATTGTTAATGCCATCGTTAGTGTTGACATAAAGTTATAACAATATAACGACCATATTCTGGCTATCAGACATGATTTATTCATATTCGTCTTTGCTCCAGAATAACATGTCAACAATCAATAATGACGCTGTAACATGCCACGATATTACAACTAATTATATTATGCTATAATTACGTTTGTCATGCCGTGAGCATAATAGCGTTCATTACGAAATGGTTAAATCTGCTTTAAAATAACGGACATAAACTCTACAAACAACCGTCATGTATGTGTGCAACCATTTGTAAAACGTGCTACAATAAAGGCAAGCAAATGTAGATTATCAAGCCCTTTCTCCTTGTTCTGATTCAGCTCAGGTAAATCAGCGATTTGCTGATGTTCCCTTTTGTGCTTGTCCCCTGTTTGTATCCGCGAACACGTTTCCAGGCAACTTTTCTTGACGTAAGAAAATAAATGGGATGCTAGTTTACCCATTTCGGATTGGTTTCAAACTTAGCAAAAATCAGGAAAAATTATTCTATGAAAAAGCTAGTAGTATGAGCCAGGTTCGAGAATCGAACAAAAATTATTGGGGGAGATAGTTTTAGATATGTTGACTGGAATTAATAGAATAAAAACGACCGGACGAGTCGGGTAGAAAATCGGACATGCAATACCACCTATATCCACCGGGGATGTTCTTGGATGATTTGTGCTCCACATCAGTTCATCTCACACATTTGCCTTTGTTTCCATGGGATTCATGGAAATGCTAGTTTCTGCTCCACCATTGTGTAATAAAAAATATAATTTAGGACAGTAATTACATTTTTGTGTTATCCTTTCGCATTACACACATTTAGTCAATGTTCTTAAACTCAACCGATTGTTGTCATTTTACCATACTGTTCATATTGAACAGACATCAGTGTTTGGGAAGATTACTGTATATTTCCACTTTTGATTTGTATTGCCATCGTAAATTTGGTCTTTAATTTCAATTGGAAGGGTTATTACAGTTTTTCTCCATTGGTTTGGCTCATTTCACGAAACAGAAATTACATTCTCATAACAACACGTGCAAACCTCCAAACCGCTGGGCACTTGTTCACAACAGATTGGAATTTTTCATTCATTTAATCAAATTGCAATTGTATTGGCACATCCTTCTAAATGACAAGTGCAATTGCCAACAGTTTGCACATATTTCAAATGATTTAGCACATCTTTGAAATGGTTAGGTATAATTACCTTTAGATAGGCCAATTAGCAATTGAAAATATCTTGCTGGTCTAAACTGACTGTTGCTTCTCAGTCAAGTGGTTGTTCTCTGCAAAACATATTGTCATAATTTCCTTGTGTACATCATCACCTGCACAATAGTTCACTCCACTGTCAAAATCTTTCAGGCACATAATACCATGAAAAACATCATGGTATATACTGTAATATGGATCTCTTGGATGATCTGCTTAATTGTCACGTGCAATAAGAACTTTACTAAACAAGGGGGAGTGTCACACATTCGATCACCAATCACACAGTAAGTTCAGTTAGCTGCCAGGTGCTATCCAGGAATATAAATGCTTCCATCAAATATGTAGAGCTTGACCAAATTCAGTTCAATTCAAGAACATGGAAGCACCGGCCATGGAAACAACCAAGAACAACTGCCTGCTCGAGGAAGAGGAGGAGGAAAAAGAAGAGGAGCAAGGGTACGTGGTGGTGGAGTAGGGGGAAGAGGCCAAAGAGGACGAAGGCATCATGCTGTGCCAGATTAAATTCGGGCAACACTTGTGGACCATGTGGTCAACCATGGCAGAGGCAGGTCGTTGGGTTCAGCCTAATGTGCCACACGCTAGTGTCCTCTATCATCCAAACATTCCACAGGGAAAACAGGTATGTGCTCAGTCTACTATCGAATTATTGATGGTAGTTACTGTACCTGTAGTATTCAAATGTATATGTAACTAAAGTCAAAGTAAAACAACTAATTACAAATTGTAATAGTCTATTTGTGAATTCTGATGTTCAGGACTGGACGACAACCTGGTGTGGGTGGCAGAAGAGCAATTCTCAACCAACAGCAAGAACAAGAAATCTGCAATATTGTCATGGCAAACAATGCTATCACACTGAGAGAAATCCGGACCATAATCTTAGAGGACAATGCTGGCATCTTCCAGGATGTTAACGCTGTCAGCATCTCGACAATTGACAGGGTCCTGAATCGAAATCAGATGAATATGAAGCAACTGTACAGAGTTGTTGGGAAAATTGAAGATGTAGCACATTTATCCTGTATAAGAATGATTCTGTGTTCAGCATTCCTTGTGTGTAGAGAGAGGCCTACCCCCAAATCTGAACTTTGGGGAACACGAGGCATATGTAAACAAGGTGACCTGGGCTGACCACTCTCTCTTACTGGAGAGGCCATAAAAGATGTCTGGCCTTATCTGTGTTGGGTGAATCATGTGGTCAAGCTTACAGGGGTCAAAAGGCACACACACTCAAACACGCACGCACACACTCCTGCGCCAGGTATATCCAAGGAGCCAATGAAGAAGAGCAATGGAACATTTGCATGCCTTTGTCTTAACCAATGACTGTAAAGAGCGGTTCTGCTTAAATAGCTAGCTAGCACAACATGCTAGTGGACAAACTTAGTATTGCGATCAGACTTTGTCTCCTTGCTGGCAAGCATTAAACTATTGTACTTTCTTTGAATCCGACGACTCTGTGCATTACTTGAGAAATTATCCTAACAAATTGGTCCTTCGAGCCGGATCTCAATATCTTTTTCCGCTGTCCAGGGTCGGGACCGAATCCGTGCACGGCAGGGGTTTCTAAACTCCTGATAAAAAGACCTTGCAGCTAATTGCTGTTTCTCAAAGGCCGGTCCCACTGGAGGTTGGTAAAGAAGTGACGAGATTAAAAGAATAGCCTGAGGCACAGTCTCGTTGAATTTCAAGGTGAGAACAAGATTTGTGTTTTATTTTTACTAATATGTTTAAGGCCAAATTGATTTAAAAATTCCATAGTGTAGTCGTTAAAGGTGCACTCTGGTCCTTATCTGCTAAGATCTGGTTAAAGCCCAGTGCAGCAAGTAGGGCGTCATATTTACTGAGATCCGTGATCTGTGACGCATTGGGAGCAGAAAGATCGGTGAAGTAAATAGACAGTAGGTTTTGCTAAGAATATGGCGCCGGGAGATCCGGGAAACAGAATCAGTTACGGCCTGACCGACCAGAACTGAGATATTTGAAACATATCTGAGTTTGGTGGTAGTTAAATACCTAACCAAATGGAAAGATTATTGCTGATTTATGTGGGAATGCCATTGCAGTAAAACTGAGGGATGAAATACTCCGCTGTGAAGTTGTACACTAAAACTCTAAATGGATCCTGACCTGTAAATGTATATTGGTTGAATTTGACACATAATAACTGATTGTTATTGCTGATGAATTGGGAATTGTAATTTACACATGGTAAAGGCGTTTGACATGCCATTAGAGAGTGGAGTTCTGCATTAGTGCGTTTATTGTTGCTGAGATGTAATTGTTTTGATAGATCTGGGTCTGGTGGTAGACACGTGCCTTACAAACATGTGTTATTAAATCCTAGCCAAACGAACAGGTTGAGGCCTGGGCGACCAGGACTCAGATATATGTGTGAACAAAAGATAGGACTTTTCAGTGTACAATGCAGAATTTGAACTCTCGATTTTTAAGTTAAAGTTAAATTAGACGTGCAGTTCTATCACCTACATTTGCTTAATTCAGATCCAGTTGTGAGATAGTGAAGACTAATCACAGAGTCATACTCGCTAAGATATGGTGCCGGAGTCCGGGAAGCAGCGTTAGTAACCTATTTTACTAAGTTCTGTAGAATACCAGTGAAGCGGGTAGGCTGTCCACAGCCTGTGAGAAGGCTACAGGTAAAAGATATCTCCGTGCGCCCGTAAAAAAGATCCAGTCTGAAGGACTGAAGTGTATACAAGGGGAAATAATTCGCGATTGTTGTTAAGGCCTAATTTTTATGTTGTTATTAAAATAGTACTAAGAGTTGATAGAATTGTAAATATCGAGGTTCTATATAAATATAACCATGGTTAATTGTTTTAAAAGTTGTACATTGGAAGTGTGAAATGCTTAGAAATATGGAAACCAAAATTCGGGTTCAATGGTGAAATTGAAGTTTGAATTCAGTTTTGGGGGTTAAAGAGTGAGGAGAATGTGGTAATTTGTCTCAAATGAATCACAAAGAGGGCTGACATGATTCTAGGAATTTGCCAGTCCGCTGTCTGTTGAATAATGTCAGAAAAATTGCCAGAAAGACAGCGCTTGGATCGGAAGGATCAAGGCTGTGGTTTCGTGAGTGTCCAGGGAGACAGGAAAAATGGCAAAGGTATTTGTCATAGTTTACAGACAGAATCAACAGCGATGGCGGCGGGTACAGGCTAGTAAAGGAATTGCAGCTTGACATATGAGATCAGAGATGAGTAACCGCATAACGCATGCGTAGAGAAATTGAGAGATTGAAAAAGACGCAAATTTAGAGAAATAGGCGAATTTGATATTAATTTGGTGATTTTTTAAAACATGTTACGTGATGAGTATTTTGAAATATTTGCTAACAAGGTTTTTGGTTGTTTGAGTACATTTTACATGAGTTTCAGAAATTCCGAGGAAAGGTGGGGGCTAAAAGTGTCCCGTTACGTTGAAGTTTTACAAAGGTGATCCCAGAGGGTAATTCTGCATAAATATGTGAGTATTAATGCTGAAGGATGTGTCCGTTTGGATGAATTCGAAGTTTGGTGGTTAACGAATGCGTGATCAACATTTGTTGTAATTCCTAGCCAAACAGGGAGGTTTTTGGAGCCTTTCCGACCAGAACTTGTATTTATAAGCGGCATATCTGTGTGAAGGTATTCAATAAGAATGCAGAAATTACACCCCTGGTTTAAAAATTGGTTCTAATACCTACAATCAGAAGAGTTATAGAGCAAAATTAAGTGAATAGAAGGTAAAAGCCAACCATCTGTGTTGTGCAAAGAAAAATACGTTTTTGCTTTGTTCCAGAGCGCGCTGTTTGTTTGATTCGAGTTTGAAGCGGGCGCTGATGGAAACAGTGATAAATTTGAGTTATTAAAAATTAAGAGTAATTGAGAAAGTAACAAGAGTGTTGCATTAAATCATAATACAAACTATAAAATATTAAAATTAAATATTTTCATTTAGGGTTTTTGGTCCGCAAAATTGAGATTTGAAGAATTGTCCGTGCATTACGCATTCCGAGGGCACAATGGCTGGTAAATATAGGAATATTCAAAGGCGTATTCTGTATTACATGCTTTGATAAGACTTTTGAGAAGTTATAGAGTAAGGTTTTGTTTTACGGGCTTATGTTACTCTTGTTAAATTGTGAATTTAAAGGTTTAAAACAGAAAAAGGGAGAATTTATATTTTCTTTTGTCTTAAGGGCATTGTTTGGTTGACGTGATTACGGAGCGAAATACTGGCATGAGTGACTTAGGTCTAGGAGCAGTTAACTGTCCGAACATTGATTTGATAAAACAACATTATGATAACGATAGTTTAAAGCAAATTAAAATGTGGCTCAGAGAATAAGTAGAAGGCTAATTTTGAAATCAAAAGTGAGATTTAGTCAATAATGGCAACCTTGGGTGTTATGGGAACTTATGGGAAGTTTGTGTTTACACAGGAAGGTTGTTTTTATTTGGCAAAGGAATGTGTTTTGTTTATTGGTTCAAACACTTTGATGTTCTGAAAAGGGGACTATCGCATATACTTTAGGTATATGGGAAAACATTTTTCAAATAGTCAAATTTAGGGTTTTTAAGAGTTTTGATAAAGGTATTGGAGGCAATTTGGTTACAAATGAGAAAGAGAAAATAACTAAAATATACTTTTATTTTGAGTTTGATTGTAATTTGGCTTTATTTTATTTTATTTTGATGTTTTGTCAAGAGCATGACACAATGGTTGGGATAAACAGTTAGTCTGTGGTGAGATTGTATTAATGAATGGTTTCAGTGCATAAGGAGGGTTATTATAACCTTTGTTCTGAAAGAATTTGGGAAGACTCATTTGGTCTGATAAATTGTGGTTATGATGGTTCGTGCTAATTAGCTTGCTTTGGACTGCAGCCAAAGCAGGTTATGAAGTTCTACCTATCTGACCTTTATAGAAAATATAGTTGGGAAAAAATGTTTGGTTAATGGCTACATTAAGAACATTATGTGGTTTATATTTTCATTTGAGAAACATACAGAATAAATTCTGGTTTGGGATGACAATGGTTTTTATCATATCTTTGACAAAAAGAGGTGTGATTTGGTTAAACAGAGAATCTAAAATGATATAGGTCTTAAACTTAACAGGTTTTAAACAAAGAAAGGTTTTTGGAGTGAAAGAAATTAGACTAACAGTTGATTTTGTTTAAAAGGGAACAAAGAAACAGATTTCTAGACATAAGTAATAGGAGTTGAATATCAAATGATGAGGTATTGTCTTGTTATATATGTTTGCTCAACAATGGATAAATAGGGCAATGATCACTTGGAAAGATAAGAATTCTGAAGAACTTGTGTTGGTTCTACTAGAAGTAGTCCAAATTCCTGAAGAGGTGGATCAAAACGTTACAAAATGCTAACTAGAAAAGAGATATCTTCTGCTAAATTCTGTTCCAGGTGAAGCAGTAAACCAAAGCGTGGATGAGTTAAACCAGGAGATTGGGTATTGATTAAAGTTATTAAAAGAAAGAACTGGTCCAGCCCAGGTGGGGGGGACCATAACAGGTACTCCTCACCACACCCACTGCAGTCAAAATAGCAGAGAGGACGTCTTAGATGCATTTGTCACATTGTAAGAAAGTAAGGGACATTGATACAGGGACTGATTAGTTACGCACCACAGTCTTGAGGCACAAGTCTGACTACAAAGGGGAGTCATTCTCTTAAAGAAAGGCACGTCTCAACCTCAGTGAAGAAACCAACAGCCAACAGAGACATAGGGTGTAGACTAAATAGGCTAAAAAGATAGGAGACAGTAAGCAGGGACAGGTAGAAAAGATGGATGACCTATTTCCTCATCCGTAGTATTGTGACATCTGTGGTACCATATTTAGCTTACTGTTGCTAATATTAATAATATTCTTCCCTATACTATGGTTTGAAAAAGTGATTGCTCCTGTATGATGCTCCTAGTGGAAACAATAGGACAGATAAAGACAACACCGCTGAGACGAGCAGAACACACTAGTATTAAGAACTGGATTTACTGACAGAAAATCAGTGGTTGGAATGGATGATGTTTAAACTCGCAAAAAGGGAAGTCCAACTGTCTTGCATGCGCCAAGCTAGACCTCAACTAGGCACAGTGCTATTCCGGCTGATTCAACAGATTACACAGGGTATAATGTGTGCTTCAACATTATGACAATAGTTTTATGTTTACTGAACAATGAAATAGCATCTCATTACTGTTCGCTATGGTTAAAAGATGCAATGTTTTAACCTCAGTGACTATCTACAAGGAAAGATATTGATTATGAAGAATTTGTTTGCTCAACTAGATGTTCATACTGATAACATTGATTTTATTTTTCTGTGAATGCTAAAACATGTGTGGCAGCGAAAGAGGCAGCCATACAAGTCTGTCTGTCTTGACATTAGAAAAGGTATAATGGGGATGAGACTGTCTTGAGAGATATGCAAGAATTGTCACCAAAATGAGGGGTTGTGTAAATCCACAGGAGGAACTTATGTTACTGAAGAATCTATTTCGTTATGCTATAATATTGAGCCATGAGATTCATCATGTCTCAACAGGAGGGAGTGATAACGAAAGAGTGTTCACAGCATGTGGATTTGCAAACTATTCAAGAAAACTTTAAGAAAAAACTTTTTTAGCATACCCGATTTGAGTGAGAGCAAGATATGCATGAACTTTATTGAGTTAAAGAAATGTTGTAAAGATTCAGGAGTGGGCCGATGATGAGTCAGTTGCTTTCAACTGACCTCTGTGAGAATGTAATTTTAATTACTGTGTAGTCAACTTCTTCTGAAATTCCAGACAGGAGAGAGATGCTGTCTCAATCCAGTGAGAGGTCCCTGACCTAAGGAGACTGGATTGTGGTGACGGATTTGACACGTTAAGTCCTGGAAAATGACCCAAGGTGAACAAGGTCGTTCCTGGCTAGTTTCAGAGAGGATGGCATGGTACATGTGAGTCAAGCGTGCATTTTGTTTGAAGTCAAATTTAAGGAAAACTCCACGCTGTGCCTATAGTACAGTGCGTTGAGGTTGCCGATTTGATCAACTACACTACATTTTCTATGGGAAGATTACACAATCATCATGCACACAATCATGGCATCCGTTTCAGCAAATTGGACTTTGAGAAACAAGGAGACATAAAGATCTAACTGTTTAATTGATAACAATGCAAATGTTAAATAGATTTAGAAGTGAAGTTTTAATCTTGAGATAGGTTAGAAACCTTTCTGTGGAATAAAATTTAGGTACAAACACTCCTATCATGATACGTTCTACCAGTTACGTAAATATGTTCCAGTTGATTTGTTATGTTCCAGGGCAGAAGTTTGAATGTTTTGAGAACAGTTATGGACTGTCGGAAGAGGTGATAACAATGCTGTTTCATTTATGTGACTTGATGAAGTATTACTTGGGAATTGCATTAAAGCTTCATGTTTAGTTTTTGAGAAACTTGGTTATACTACAGAAAATTGATATTAATTTGAGAAGAAACAGAAATTGATAACATATAATGAGATTTCAGGATTTGTGCCCAAGTGATGTCTTATCATGCAAAGGTTGTAAAAGAGTTAGCAGCAGGCTGGAAAGAAATGTCTGTTGATCGTAAGTCCTGACTACTCTGTAGGAGATCACCTTCGGGAAGGGGGAGAAGCTTTTGCCACCTATAAAATGGAGATAAGGTTGACTGGGGGAGTACATTTGGAGACAAAATCTGGGGTGACTTAAGGGTTAAAAGGGTTTTGTTTGGGTAACTGAGGTTTATGACTCCCTGACCTGGAGAGAAATGCTTATCACCTAACCTGGAGAGGAAGAGCACAATCAGGGCCTGTCTTAGAAAAACCTGACTGACAGTGTACTGAATGTTTGATGGTTTTAGAGATGACCATATTGACAACAAGTAGGCATGCTCTTATATCCTGAAAATTTCTGTATTGATTTCTTTGTTGCAATCTTTGTTTCAATTTGATTTTGTGTGGTTAAGGAGATCTGAGATGAGGTCCAACTCATCAGACGTCAAATTACCATTCTGCTGCGTGATGACGGGTTTTACCCAATACCATGGGCTTCCCTCATGTCCAAGCATTCACACTACTAGACTATAATGCTGTGTAGTCTTTAGAATTTTACACATTTTTGATTTTTATGAATTATTTTATTTTATGTATTTTTATTTTATTGACTGTGTGTAGGCGTGGTTTTGGAATAAGACATTTTATTCAGGATAAACAGGAGGGATATGTTGGGAAAATTGAAGATGTAGCACATTTATCCTGTATAAGAATGATTCTGTGTTCAGCATTCCTTGTGTGTAGAGAGAGGCCTACCCCCAAATCTGAACTTTGGGGAACACGAGGCATATGTAAACAAGGTGACCTGGGCTGACCACTCTCTCTTACTGGAGAGGCCATAAAAGATGTCTGGCCTTATCTGTGTTGGGTGAATCATGTGGTCAAGCTTACAGGGGTCAAAAGGCACACACACTCAAACACGCACGCACACACTCCTGCGCCAGGTCTATCCAAGGAGCCAATGAAGAAGAGCAATGGAACATTTGCATGCCTTTGTCTTAACCAATGACTGTAAAGAGCGGTTCTGCTTAAATAGCTAGCTAGCACAACATGCTAGTGGACAAACTTAGTATTGCGATCAGACTTTGTCTCCTTGCTGGCAAGCATTAAACTATTGTACTTTCTTTGAATCCGACGACTCTGTGCATTACTTGAGAAATTATCCTAACAAGAGTACCATTTGAGAGGAACTCTGAGAGAACGAAGGAGCTGCGCTACCAGTATCATACAGTATCAATAACTGGTATCATTCTGTACATAATGTACAGGTAAAGAAGTAGTGTGCACTACGCTTACTGTAGTATATTTGTGCAGTCACTGTTATGCATTGTAAATCATTACGTAGTTCCTTGTTTCCATGGGATTCATGGAATTTCTAGTTTGTGCTCCACCATTGTGTAGTAAAAAATATAAATTTAGGACAGCAATTACATTTTTGTGTTATCCTTTCGCATTACACACATTTAGT
The DNA here is from genome assembly GCF_054491055.1 of Hypomesus nipponensis. Lineage (NCBI taxonomy): Eukaryota > Metazoa > Chordata > Actinopteri > Osmeriformes > Osmeridae > Hypomesus > Hypomesus nipponensis. The sequence goes on from NC_140375.1 coordinate 1,241,812, forward strand.
CAATGTTCTTAAACTCAGCCGATTGTCGTAATTTTACCATATTGTTCATATTAAACAGACATTTCCATCGTAAATGTGGTCTTTAATTTCAATTGGAAAATGGTCTTAAAGGGTCTTAAAAAGCCTTAAATTGAACTTTTTACACCTGTAGACACCCTGTGAAGCCCCAACCCCCCACTCCAGAGACAGTTGGTGACAGAGACGTGCAGACATTAAGTTAAACATAGTTATGCCATAAGAGTAGAGTAAAAAATAGAGAATAAATGTGTAAATGGATGTTGAAACTCAGTTCTCTGAGTTGGTGTATGTCAGTTTAGGCAAAGGTTGTCTTTTAAACCTCGAGGTATAAAAATAATTCAGATTTGATTCGAACTCTCTCTTTTATACATTTATAGTTGGATTTGACATTTAACAGCCATTTGATTCATTAAGCAAGTTGTTTAACTCAAACAACCATAACACAGTACAGATGGTATACAAAGCTGCAGTCAGATTTGGCGAAATTGTTAGCTTGGATGTTATCTTGACATATACATGGGGTCTTGATGATGATGCGCACGCAGCTTCAAGGCAGAAAGACACGCTCCATTTCACTTTTACAGTACCCTACACTTTTAATGTTCCCGCTACCACCCCCCCCCCCCCCTTTCTGAATAAAGTTCGACTGATCTGATTTGTTGATTTCTGTTCCTATGAAAACCAGTTTAGCAATTATCATGTGCAACACTCGCAGGGTTTTGAATATGGGCTGTGTCTAAGCCCAGTGAATCGACTGGATCACTATATACGGTTCTTTTGGGGGTCGCTTTGGAGAGATAGAGCGTTCTTAAGTGCATAAATGTAAATGTTTTATGCCATCTTTGAGAAATACTGCAAATGGTGTTGCGTTCAATGTTATGATTGTGTGAGGCATGTTTTGGACGACATGTGGCCACCAAATATTTCTGCCTTGGCATGACCTGCAATGGGAGAAAGGGAAACAGCATTAATGGAAGTTGTGTGTGGGCTGATGTGTCTTTTATGTAGGGTGATGGAATAAGAAATGCAATACAAAGTGGCTGAAAGGGTTGTATTTATGTAAATGTCCTAATTGCCTCAATTTCGTTGTGTCAATAAATACAATATTATTTTGACTGATGGTTTTTCAAACCTTATTGGCTTTGACATTACATCATTCTAAAGTAGTACCATGTGCAATTTCATGCAATTTGACATTGAAATGTAGACAGTTTCTTAACCTTTGTCCCAAAGCTGACCATAGGTATACTCTGCCCTTTCTATTCATAAAATCTCAACAGTTGGTGTGTAGCAGAGAGGATAGAGAGACTAACTTTTAAACTTTTGCTCATGAGTTCAAATCCCCATTCAGCCTATTGTTGTTGGCCAAACATGAAGTTGTTTTGCTTTCACATTGTACATTTTTTAAATATTTTACCATTTTGCGGAGGAGCCCGCATTGCTGCTTGCAGCTATATTGTGGTGAGTGTTTTTTTGAACGATGACAAACCAGAATGAAAACAAGCCGAACTGAAGTTGGAGTAATGAGGCTATTTTAAATGTAAGGAGTAGAAAGTACAGATAATTGCGTGGAAATGTAAGGAGTAGAAGTAGAAAGTCGTCTGAAAAATAAATACTTCAGTTAGAAGAATTTGTACTTTGTTACTTGACACCTCTGTGAGAGAGTGTAAAGTGGGTTACCATGTGTGACTAGTGTGTGTAGCTACTGGGTGTGTGCATGTGTATTTGTTTGTATGAGAGAGTGTAAAGTGGGTTCTTAGTTCCTACCTGACTGACTGCATGTGTACTAAGCATCCCTTGTTGGCCAAATACTGTCGCTAGTTTTGTCATTCACATCACTCTGAACTGAATTTGGCATCAACAACATGACTTTGAATACCTTATTCTAGACCAATAGGCCTACAATAAACAAATGGTTTTGGCATTAACATGCCTCTCGAGACTACTGCTCATTGACTTAAACTAGACTAAATGTCATCAGTTTTTGTAGACTAAAACTAGCCGAAAATAGTCATGGAAAAGTCTGACTAAAATAAGACTAAAATGGTCAGACTTTTAGTCGACTGAAACTTGACGAGACTAAAAAGAGTATGAACGTGACTAAAACTAATAACTAAAATTACAGCTTTACCCAAAGACTAGACTAAAACTAAAATTAAAACAGGCCGCCAAAAACAACACAACTAGCGACACACACATTCACATATGCTTAGCCTCGAGTCAAAAACATGTGTACGATTGCCATGGATACTACAAACAAACTCCACCATCCTCAGATCTCAGACTCAGACAAAACGACATCACACTAAACGGCATCAGAAAATCCTTGTGCACCGCGTGCTGATGACGTTTATGATTCCTTAGCAAAGTTTGTTTGCAGTATCCATGGCAACCGGAGGACTACACAAGGGTTTACATTACACGAGTGAACTAGCTTGCAGAAAACAACTATTTTGTATTAGCTATATCAAAAGTAAGTTTTCTTGCTGTACCAGTTAACAGAAACACCATGGTATTCACTTTAAAAGCTGTGAATTTAGCTAATTCAGAAAGCTAGTCAGCAGCTTCCCCATCTAGCTAACTTTGCAAAAACAATTATGACAAAGTTTAGTTTGAGGGCGTTTTGTCTGAGAATGATGGCGTTTGGTTTAAGAGTGTTTTGTCTGAGAATGATGGCGTTTTTTTTTTTTTGCGTTTTTTCTGAGAATGATGGGGTTTGGTTTGAGAGTGTTTTGTCTGAGAATGATGGCGTTTGGTTTGAGAGCATTTTGTCTGAGAATGATAGGTTTTTCTGACGGCGTTTAGTTTGAGGGCGTTTTGTCTGAGAATGACAGAGGTTTTTCTGAGACTGAAGCCGTTTTGCCTGAGTCTGACGACGTTTGGTCTGAGGCTTGACGCCTTTTCGTTTGAGTCTGACAATTGAGTCTGAGATCTGAGGATGCCCTCGAATGAACACCGTACACCAGAGGTCTACAAAGTCCAAAATCATGACAGGCCCCTCCCAGGAAAGTCTCCTGACATTCCAAGGGTGGTCAGAATGAGCACAACTAAAGACCATGAGAAGGTCGGACGTGTAAACAATATTAAAGCTGGCAAATGTTGATATGGTTAACTGAATCTAAGAGACAATGTGGCATTTTCTTGAGAAAGAAGGTCAGAAGGTCAAGCTAAAACTGATTCTGATAGAATGCTAGTCTATTCAGACAGAGACGAGATGAACAGAAAAGTCATTATTAAAAGGTTATCAGACTGAACAAAGTCATAGAGTGAGGGAACTCAAGACGTTGCTTGAACATGTTAGCATGAAGTTGCTTGAACAGACGAACAGGGCCAAAAAACTAATTGTGAGAAGTCAGTAGTTGTGAAACAGGCTGAAGGTAGCTTAATTCTCAAGTGAAACAAGAGAGTCTGCCTAAGATTTGTAGCCTATTTACCGACAATGAAGATGATGCTGTTGCTATAGCTGTGGCTATACAGAGGAGAGCCAGAGACAGGGAAAATTCATTATTAGGGGAAGCAGCGGGTCAGGTACAGCCAGAACAGTACTTACAAGAGAAGGTCGAGGTTCATATATAACAAATATGATTGGTGAGGTTATTCAGGAAGGCCTGTAACTATCAATTGAACCCCCAGGTATCAATGAACCCTATGGTTCATCCAGGCCCTGATGTATGACAGCTTCTGTACCTTTATCGCCCATGGTCAGTGACTGAGCTGAGGGAGCTAGAAAAGGGATTTCCTGACATGAGAGGACTCAGCAACATTTTCTAAGAGATTTACAAATAGTTATCAATGCTAACATACCTATACTTTTAAGACTTACTAGAATGTAAAAAGAAAAAAAAAAAACTTTCTGATATTACAGCATCCCCGTGCCACTTTGTCAAGTGTTCATATGTGGATTGTTTCCTGAACTCCAGGTAGAAGTTAAGAAACAGGTTCTACATTGGGAGAACAAAAACTGTTGATATGGTTATGGATTATGTCAAACATAATTGTACATTGATGCAGGAGAATGCAGGAAAGAAAGTTGAGAAATTAATGACATTGCAAATGAATTTCTTACGGAAAGAAAATAATATGTTTTAAAAAAAAAATAGGGTTGGAGTCCCTGAGGTTAGAGTCCTCTAAAAAATAGGGTTGGAGTCCCTGAGGTTAGAGTCCTCTAAAAAATAGGGTTGGAGTCCCTGAGGTTAGAGTCCTCTAAAAAATAGGGTTAGAGTCCCTGAGGTTAGAGTCCTCTAAAAAATAGGGTTAGAGGCCCTGAGGTTAGAGTCCTCTAAAAAATAGGGTTAGAGGCCCTGAGGTTAGAATCCTCTAAAGAAAAAAAATAGGTTGAAATCCTTGAGGTTAGAGTTCTATTTCTTTCAACTATGGGGTGTCGAATAAATCTGTTCGAAAGGAATTTGTTGTGCAAACTAAACCGAAATGATATGCACTACTGATGTTTCTTGTCTATTCCTTAGGATAAAGAACACTTGGCCTAGCAATTCCATACACATCCCCCAGCAGTGGAATGCAGAGATTTTAGCGACCGCAGATGTGGCCTTGCTAGAAGCTGGGCCTGAGCTCCTGTGGTCCACACAACCTAATCATATTGTTATCATTGTTTGTAGTACGACTCTTGAGAACCGGACCTCAGTATGCTAGTGATAGAGAAGTAGGGAAAGGTATTGTCCCAGTTATTGATGCTTTGTTGAAACAAGGAGTCATAGGTAAACTTAGGTCAATTTGATCCCTTAAGGCTAATCAAATACTTGGAAGTTTATTATGGGTTTATAAGCTGGTAATGCCTGTGTTATACATCCTGTTGTGCCTAACTCTGTTACAATACTTAGCAAGTAACCCTGTTACTTTCTAGCTCTGTAAATGACTATTGGTTGCTTTTCTTCTTTGTTCCCATTGCAGAAGAGAGCCAGTAACTGTTCGCATTCACGTTTCGCCAGGTCTACTATACATTTCAGTTGTACCGCAGGAGTACACTGAATCACCTACGTTGTTTAGTCAAGCATTACGAGAGGAGCTCCAGGATGTCACCTTAGCAGCCGGCTCTACTCTGGTGCAATATATTTATGACCTTTTTGATATGTTCTAAGAATCTTGCCTCCTGCCAACAGGACACTATTGTTGTGCTACAGGCACTGGTTGAGAAGGGCCACAAGGCCTCAAAGGCAAAACTGCAGTTATGGTCTTAGGAGGTCAAGTATCTGGGCCATACACTCAAAGGTACAGAGCGTCTATTGACGCCTGATAGAGTGGAGGCCATCCGATGGATACCGAAACCTAGAACACCAAAACAACTCTAGGTTCAGTCGGGTATTGTCGTTAGTAGATCCCTGATTATGCTGTGTTGGCTAGACCCCTCCTTGATAAAAGGAAGGAGACTGATACTCATTTGTTGTGGAAAACTGAAGCTGATAAATCATTTGTATCTCTTAAGCAGGCCTTGGCCAAAGCGCCAGCTCTCGGTCTGCCAGAATACACCAGGGTGTACTGACCCTGCAGCATGGTAATCTTAAGAGGCCTATCGCCTATGTGAGTTTCTTCTTTAGATACTGTGGCAGCAGGTTTCCCCCCGTGCTTACGAGCAGTCTGTGCTGCGGCAACATGTGTGGAAGCAACTTCAGATATAGTGCTGGGGTCGCCCTTGGCAGTGATGCCAACACCTGTCAGCCACTAGAGCTACAAAGTATGAACTGTAATTCTTGACTCAAAGTAACATTACATTCCATAGATGCCCCACATTGAATCCAGTTTCATTGTTGCCCACCCCTGATGATGGTGAACCACATGACTGTGAGATGGTTGTCGATAAAGTGCTAACACCCAGACCTGATATGTTGTGACAAACTTAGGGATAATGCTGAACTTGTGTTGTACGTAGATGGATCTTCGTCCTGAGCATGGGATGGCTTTCTAAACTCCGGATAAGCGGTCTGCACGGACAGTGAGACATTCGAATCTGGTAAACTGTCTGCACAGCAGGAAGAGTTTTGCTTTGACAAGGGCATGTTGTTTGTCAGAGAAGGCAAGGTCGTAAATATTCACACTGACTCGAGGTATGGATTTGGAGTTACTCACAATTTTGGTGCCATATGGCCAGAAAGAGGTTTCATTAACTCCTCAGGTGGAGCAATTAAGAATGGAAAGATGATTTGATAATTTAATACTATTACTGAGAAAGCCAACTATTGTTAAGTGTGAAGCTCATACTAACAATAGCAGAAAAAATGTTTCAAGAGGAAATACTAAAGCTGATGTTGCAGCAAAGGCTGCGGCCCTCTGATGTGTCCCAGGTCTGTATTAGTTTTTTTGTGTCTCAGCAACCAGAAACACGCATTCCCTCTCTTCATGTTGTGGTGGACCTTCAAGTCGCTGCTGATAACACTGAGAGGGATGGTTGGTTATCTGTTGGCTGTGTGAAAGATTCCACGTGCATTGTTCCCTTGGTTGGCTCGCATGGCGCACGGATGTGCCCATACGAGCAAGGGGGGTATGGTCTCAATAGTAAATACAGATTGGTTTTGCACCTGGTTTTTCCACAAAGGCTGAGCAACATTGTGCTCAGTGTCATATTTAACAGCAGCATATTCCCGGAAAGGGACCAAAGAGAAGAGACCCAGCCCACCCACCACCAAGTGGTCCTTTTATTAATTTACAAATTGATTTTATGCAGATGAACAAGTGTTGTAATTTTGAGTGTGTACTTGTAATTGTTGTCATGTTCTCTAAATGGGTAGAAGCCTACCCATGTCGGAAAGTTGATGCTACCATGGTAGCCAAGATTTTATTATAAGAGATGTGATCTGTAGATATGGGATCCTCACAAGACTGTCCAGTGATAGAGGTTCACATTTCACAGGTAAAAATTGTTCAGGAACTTTGATAAGCGCTCCAGATCAACCATCATTTCCACTGTCCCTACCACCCACAGTCTGCGGGGACAGTGGAGAGGCAACATGGAACTTTGAAAAAACAAACTAGCCAAGATATGTGGAGACAGGCCTGAAGTGGCCTGATGCACTTCCACTAGCTCTTATAGCCATGAGGTCCACTCCCCAGAGGAGAAATGTACTTTCCCCACACAAGATAGTTGAAGGGAGACCAATGAGATTGCCTGTCTCTCCAACTATCATTGACACAGATGGACTAGATAACGAGAGCAGCCAGGGTTGTGCATTCACAGGTGAAAGCTGTGAATCTCTTCTCTGAGACTGTTGTAACGTCATTTCTGCCTGACTGTCACTATCTATGTTTACATTCTTGTGCCCTATAAAAGATGGTCCTCTGTCCTTCAGAGCGGGGAGAGACTTGATTGAGACCTAAGCCTGGTGTTGTGTTGTCATTTATTGTCAGAGGTCTGGTTTTCTCTCCCAATCTGCAGATTGATAAATACTTATTAAAATCCAGAACTCAACTGATCTTAGTCACTCCGTTTATGAAGAGACGGACAAAACACTTTCTTCATCAACCGCCACAAACAGCCCACAAATAGCGGATCATGAAGGCTGGCCAGGGTGGATAGGGGGCTTTGGGGGCAGCACACAGGGTTTACTGGGATTCCAGACGCAGGGGAACATCTTCCAGGGGATTCCACATGCAAGGGATTTTTTTTGCAGACAGCCAAACCTTCTGTTAAGGGCGGAAACTAGGAGGATGTCTCCGTTGGCTTGAAGCTGGTTCGCAGAACAGATTGCCGGACCTGTCTCCGGGTTCTCACGAAGTGTATTGCTGATGGCACAGTCATGTCTCTATCCTCCTCTAGAAACAATGGTGGCTGGAACCCAAACAGGCACTGGACAGGAGACATACCAGTTGATGAGACATTGGACAGGGGGTGGTGCCCGGAGGAGAGGCTGACTGTGTCTACTATGAGGTTTGTAATATAATTTGAGGATGTATGTACAATGAATGTGGGTTTTAATGGTGGTTTAATAGTAGCTTACAGTTGGTAGTTAAGGAGTTGCGTCAAGCGAATGATTCTAAGATTCTTGATACAATGGAGATTATTTCTTGAAGGGGGTCATCTGGAGACATAAAGTCTGGGTGGTTTAAGATATTTATGACCTTTTGCTGTTGAGACCTTTTGTAGTTCATAATCCATTGTGGAGAAAAGTGAAGTAATTGTATGTATAATTAATAAGCTAGTGTTTAGAATGACCCCACAAAGGACAGTTGAACGTTTTGGATGGTCAACTTCTAGAGTTTTATGACTTCCTGACTTGGAGAGAAATGCAGCATGAGAGTTCTTATCACCTGGGGGGAAGGTATATCAGGTTCTGAGGCTGCGTTGTTTCAACTGTGATGTATTGTCTTTGGAGAATGAGACTGAGACGCTGTTTGGGCGTGCGCTACTTCTGATTATCTGATTCATGACCAGGTGGTTTTGTGTATAGATTGGTTTACAATGTTATATTGCGTCATACTTCAAATAAACATTAACTTCACCCAACTTCATCTTAATGATTGATTCTCTTAAAAACGTCCATGACAGGTTGCAGAAGGCCCGCCACACCAGGGAGAACTGTTACCTTCAGATTTTGGCAGGCCTGTTATAAAGTCCATAAAGAGAGGAGACCTGGGGTGACTAGAAATTGGGAGAGGAAGAAGCAACCCTTGAGGACGTTGACATTGGTCCTTGCTTTAGACGCATACTGAACAGGCTGCCACAAAAGACCAGGGGCCTCATGTATAAACATTGCGTACGCACGAAAAGCTTGCGTACGCTGGTTTTCACGCACACGGTGTGATGTATAAAAATGTACTTGACGTAAGAATGTGCAGGCCATCACGGAAACCTTTGAGCAGATGTGAGAATGTGCGGACCGTCCACAAAGTCTTGTCTGGCTTTTACAAAATACCTCAGGAAATGCATACCTTATAGCTGGCATGCTGTTACAATGCGCCACCACTCGTTTCTTAATTTCGAGTTTTACATCAGACCATTTCTTCATAATTTCTGCCATGTTCCGGTTCTCCAAACCCACAGCATTTACGGCCATATGATAATAATAATTGTATTTGTAATGCACTTTATATTTAACTACATCTCAAAGTGCTACATGTAAAACAAAAAAAGAAAGGTCGCAATTAGTGAATTAGAGTTTTCCCACTCCGCCGACTTTCTTTTGTGATGACAGGCCGCCAAACAGGACACATTTTCTCGCCTCCACCTATGTTGTGACAACCTCAATCTCACAGTCTGTGAATGTTTTCTTTTTTGCGTGTTTAACCATTTTCCCGTATTCCTTCGAATAAACGCTGCAGCGTTTATTAAACAAGGTTCATTTTTGGTGCTGCGTTTATTTGAGGGCGGCGTTTATTTGAAGAAATACGGTAATTAAGACAAAGAAATTACCTCAGGAGCGCATTTATAGGCCATTTGCAAATTCATTTATGGGAGGAGGCAAGGCGGGGTCAGTGGCTCGTTCATGTGCGGTCAATCTCACATTGATCAAATCAAATTTATTTGTATAGCCCTTTTTACACGCAAGCATGTCACAGAGGGCTTCACATACGCCCATAGAACTGCCCCTCAACCAACCTAAACCCTCAAGGAAGACAAGGAAAAACTCCCAGAAAAACTCCCAACGGGAGAAAAAATGGAAGAAACCTTGGGAGGAGCAATTCAGAGAGGGATCCCCTCCTCCAGAGACGGTTGGCAAGAGAGAGGAGCAGAACACAAGCTAAACATAGTCATACAGTGTCAATGGGTTTGTCAATGGGTTTTGAAACACCAAAAATCCATTGTTCGGCTTTATAGACGTTGGATGGGACCTGGAAACTCGCTGTTGGCCGTCATGGAGGCTGGTTTCCGGTTGACGACCTGGTCCAGCGTTGGTAGACCGACGACAAGGCAGGTCCTGACAGCTCAGACCCCCCATACCACAGGGGATGTGTGGGGGGGATTGATTGTGATTTATAAAGGAAAGGTGCGCAGGACCTGGCGTACGACCAGTTTTATGCATGTGAATATTTCTGTGCATAGGTACTTTTCAAGTTTTGGCTGTACGCCATCTTCTGGTATGAAAGCTGCACATCAGGGGCCTCATTTTACACATGAGGCCCCTGATGTCCTTTTCCCTCTCTGCCGCCAGATTGTCTTCTTAAGACTCAAAGGTCCTGTGGGATCAGGGATGTGCCGTAAGGTGTGAAGAGTGGCCCCACTGGAAAAATTGGGGGTACGAGATGATCTGCAGGTCCCGTACCAGGACCTGGATCCTGCTGAAGTGACCACATTAAGACCACAGTCTAAATGCCCCAGCAAACTGTGGCCACAATCCAAGAACTGTGAAGTATGGGGCTCCTATCTTCCAGAGTTGGACACTTGGAACACCCTGGAAAGGGTGTCAGGCTTCCCGTTCTTGGTGTCAGACGGACAAGAGATGGGGTCAAAATTACTGAAGAAGAGTACCCATTGACCCTGACAAGGATTCAAGCACTTAGCTTGTTGGAGATATTCCAAGATCTTGTGGTCAGTCCACACTAGAAATTGGTGTTGGGACCGCTACAGCCAATGTCGCCATTCTAAAAGGGCCAGCTAGAAATTCCCAGCCCCCAACATCATATCTGGCCTCAGTAGGAGATAAGAGACGAGAATAAAAGGCGCAAGAGTGCAATTTACCACTGAGCGCTGGGATAGGATGACTCCAATGCCTACATCCGAAACATCCACCTAAAAAAATAATCAGTGTGATTAATCAGGTAATGTCAGGATGGATGCAGATGAGAAACTTCGTGAGCAGGTGAAAGGCCTCCTCTCCACTTTAGGAATCCAGACTCTTGGTTAGGGGAAATATAGGGGCAGTCACTGAAATGAAGTTCCTGATGAACTGCCTGTAGAAGTTTGCAAATCCGAAGAAACTCTGAACCTCTTTAACCTTGAGATGCATGAGTTCTAAATATTTCCGATGGTCCCCACAGTGTCAGTTATTTTTCTGAAACAGAACGTTTTAGTTAGCTTCCGTTACCTAGTTACCTAGCATAATACTTGTAGCACTGTTACTACCATGCTAGTGTTACTTGTTAACCTCCTCATTAGTACATTTTGAAGCCATACTATAGCGTTTGTCATATAATTTTTGTCTATCGAAAAATATTCAGTTGGGATGTCGAAATTGCATATGTGCAACTTTACGCTGTGAGACCCACATTCGAACAATCACATCTGTGCAACGCTACTCCTTAACGAGCTAACTACGTAGGAAAGGCTACCCGAAAACGGCTTGGATTTTCTTTGGATTCTTCATTAACCACTGTAGGACTCATCTCAAATCTGAAAGAAAGAGAAAATCTGTATTTCATCCAAGTAGACAAAGGCAAAGTTGTTAATCATATGAGGACATCATTAATGAGCACTGGAAACACTGAGGATGCATTATCAAGGCCAAAAGGCATGACTTGGTACTCATAGTGCCCTTTTGGAGTCTTGAATTCTGTCTTCCATATCACCTTCTCAAATTCAGAGATGGTAGGCATTCCACAGGTTGAGTTTAATGAAAACTGTGGCACCCTGGAGCCAGTCAAATGCAGTAGACATTAAGATGGAAGCGATTGCGGATGGTGATCTTATTTAGGCAACAATATTCAATGCAGGGTTTAAGTCTGCCATTCTTATTTCCCACGACAAAAAAACAACAAAGAAGTGGAAGGTTGAAAGAATCCAGAGGCCAAGGCTTCCTTAATGTACTCTCTAGAGTCATGTTCTGGCAGTGACAAAAAGAAGATTTGCCAACTTGGAAGGATAGTTCTAGGCAATAACCTAATGCTGCAATCATAGGGTCTGTGAGGGGAAAACATGGTGCTTTTCTTGCTGGAGACTTATTTTCTAGTCCAAATATTCGACAGGAACTTGGGATAACTGAAAAATCAACAGGCTCAGTAGGTTGAGGGAAATGACTTGATAAGAGGCAGGTAGCATGGCAGGTTGGGCCCCGCTCCAGAATTGTTTCGACAGTCCAATCAATGGGTCGTTGTGATGGAGCCAGGAGAAACCCAGAACTACAGGAAACTTAAGAATCAATGCAGTGTAGAGAGATCTCTTTTTGGTGAATCTCTTCCTGAAGGCACAGAGGAATGGTACTGAGGGTCACTTTGCCTTCACCTAGAACGGCCATCGAGAGTTATGCCAGGAAGAGGTGCACCTGCAGTCTACGGGCAACGTTGATGTCCATAAAACTCCCTGCTGCACCAGAATCGACTAAAACTTGGAAAGGGTGTCACTGTGCTCCTCAAGCTAGAGTAAATGGAAGTTAGACTCCTGCACCAGGGAAATCGGGAGGACAAGTAGCCCTTGTTACATCTCTCACCATGTTTGACGGAATTAGCCTATTTCCAGTAGCTCTGGGCCTCATTTTAAGCATTGTAAGCCTAAGTAAATCCATCTTACGATTGAACCTAGTTTTGATGTCCACTTCCCAAAGCCGTCGTAACTTAAGTAGTACTTTAAAATGCTCGTAGATGAACAGATGCTCTGGAGTATTCGTAGATTGCTAAGTGCATCTTAAGTAAAGAGACTCCGTGGACACCAGCAGGCCAACCTAAAACTATGCTACATGGATGCATAAAGATAGTTAAAAATTAAATAAAAATAATGATTTTTATTATAGGTTATGTATCTATATGTTTCTTCTTTTTTTTACATAAATTAAGCTCAAACTGGGATACTTTTAAATGAACTAGGCTTGGTTATCTTTCATCAAAAAGAGTGCAAATCACGCTGATTGTAAAGTCATGACACTTGCTGCATACATCATATGTGAACTATTTTTAACAACCACATAGCCCACAATATAAATTGAAAACGATAGTAAGGATTATGATAAAAGTAAACCGTTTTGTGTACCTACAGTACATTATTTTAGTGTACCACAACAGATTATTTTGGTTAAACTTTATTTATTGTGTCTTGCGACAGAACAATCACATATCCGAACCCCATGAAAACGGACAGCGTGTTGTTAAGTAGTACTTAAGAGATATGTACACACATTCTTGTTACGAGCATGTTTGGGAAACACACATTTTTTTTCTCCTTTAAATCACTTGTAGAAAACGCTCTTAACAACTAAGATCAACTGTTAATGGGAAACGATGACCAGGACAGGAAGCTCGGAAATTGTATTTCTTACCACAGTAAAGACAACATCCTTCCCTTCTGTGGCGAACCCATTCGGACTGAGGTAAGTGAGTCCCTCCAACTTGCACATGCTCCTTATCCTTAGGAAGAATGGGGTTTGAACACCAGAATGAGACTGGACTTCATTGTGCCACCAGGAGTGAGTCTGGTCCCGCCGACACTCACAGACACAGTTGTCAAGCTGGACAGCCTGGGAAACAAGATACTCAAGATCCTTGAGGTAACCTGCCGAGGCCAATCTGTCCTTCAGAACATCTGAAAGACTGGAGGAAGGTGGAGCTGAGGGCCTTCTGATTCCATCCACTCAGAAGCATAATCTTCTATGCTGCTTTTTCCCATGTGGAGGTGTAAGAGCTGTGTGGATGCCTTCTGACCTGCCGCTGACTGGTCAAAAATGTGCAGCATCTCTGTGGTAAAAGTTTATTGTCCAAACTTTCTGGGCCCTGCTTACCCAAGATACAGGAGCCCAGGCCTTGCCAGTTAAAAGGGTGATTATGCACAGTACCAGTCAAAAGTTTGGACACAAAAACTTGTCCAAACTTTTAATTGGTACTGTAGGTGATAGAATGTATTTCTGTCTGGAGGCGGGCAGGCCAAAAAGAGAGGCACAATACTGAATAAAGTTTATTAGGCGACGTCGGATCACGTGACTTCCCCACTTCAGAGTGGTCAACATGAGTGAAGAACATGTCTCTCAGATGGCCTTCGTGTATGGCCGGACAGTACAAATATTGTAACCACAAAACATGCCCTTAAACAGCACAAATTCCACGAATGATGCACATGGGAAATGGCCCACCGGTGATAGCCATAACTCATCATTCGTACTATTCTTTGCGTCATGCTTTCTCCGCAGATTGAACAGAGCACATTCCAAAATCAGTGTCTTGCCAGGGACCTGCTGCGCAACTTCTTGACCCCAGCTAGGGACAACCTGACATAGAAAATCTGCACATCAGTAGGGTATCCAAGATCAATCAGACAGGAACACAGAGGGTTGTAAGCTGGGTCAAAAAACCTCAACACCTCATGAGAATCCAGGGGACCAGGAAGCTGTGGCTCAGCACTTGGAGACTGGGAGAGCACAAAAGGTAAAGCAATTAAGTGCAGTGTAGCTGACGGTAGCAGAGTAGCGGAGGGTGATGTAGCAAGCTCTGGAGCTGCAGCCAAGCTCTGCACAGCTGCTGAAGCATTTGCTCATGTCTGGCAACTACTTCCTACTGCTTCCTGTTGCCTGGTGAGGGCTTGCCCGTGTGTCCAAAGTAACACCATAGCTGTGGAGAGCAGCTATCCCTTACGGAAGGAAAATATATTGCAGTATATTGGAAAATATCATTTGATACATTAGGCAATATATGTCCATATATGGGATTTAATATTTATATTGTACGGAAATACATGGGATAATATATTGATGATAAATATATTACAAATATATATATATATATATATATATTATAAACTATAATATATATTCATGTAATATATTGTAATATATTGCAGCAATGATTGCCGTTTTCCATATATTGAAACATATTCAACATGAATATATAATATATGTGTTTATATATCCCAAAATATATGCAATTTTATATCTATAAATACCACCATAATGTATTCCGATTTATATGGGAAAATGTATTGGTAATATATGTAAATATATAGTGTCACATGTATGTTTAATATATGGTAGAATATATTTGAATTATATGTAAAAAATATAGCTGCAAGCAGCAATGGCGAATTCCTCCTTAAAAATGGCAGAATATTGTAAAATTGACATAATAGATAGTTACACTGGGATTACCCAGAAAACCAGAAAAAAAAGAAAAAAAAAGTCTATGTTTGGAGTTGAACCTGGAACCCTTCGATTACTAGCACAATCTCTTATCCAATTGAGCCATTCCAAGATCTAAACTTTGCAATGTTCAGTTACTGAATAATAAATTAAGACGTTTCTCCTATGGCAATCATAGTCACATTTGGTCCAAGCTCAAACAGCTCTAATTCAGTCATATTTTCACATATTAAAATGAAACTTTGCAGGGTACTTCAGGGGGAAGTCACCTTAAAGCCTATTCCTGACGGGGGAATCCTAATTACACATGCATTGTACAATATATCTTTCCATATAATTTTACATATATTTAGAGATATTCTACCATATATGAAGCACATATGTGACACTATATCTTTCCATATATTAACCATAAATTAACCATATAAAGCGGCATACATTATGGTGGTTATTTATGAATACATCATTGCATATATTTTGGGATATATAACCACATATATTCATGTTCTATATATTGCAATATATGGAAAACAGCAATCTTTGCTGTATTCTGTAATATATTGCAATATATTACATGAATATATATATTAGAGTTTAAAATATATTAGTAATATATTTATCATCAATATATCATCCCATGTATTTCCATATATAATATATTGGTCAATGTAATGAAAAATAATATATTACAATATATTAAAATGTATTTCAAATCATATATTGGTAAATATATTTTCTTTCCGTAAGGGATGATACGCTCAGAATCAGAACTAGAAGTTGCAGATGAGATCTTGCTGAGCATCAATGGCCTACTCTTTTGGGATCAAACCAAGAACACACAAACCACACAAATACCCATTCAAAGGCTGATATTAACCAAAAAAGACCACCAGTGGTCAATAAAGTCAAAACCATGACACCCGACAACTTTCCACTCAATTGTTTTTCCTCTCCTCTTTTCCTGTTCTTTTTCCAAACCTCCCTCGTTCCTCTGTGTCTTCGGTTTCCACCGCGACCCCAAGCAAAGCTCAGGAGAGCAACTGGCACACAATGTTCTGTGTGTCTAGAAAGCTGGCCGGAGAGCTGGCCTGAGCCTGCATGCCTTCAACATAGACAGTCAACTTCCAGCTAAATATATACTCTCAAACACACACTTGTCAACAGATACAGACAGACACACTGGTTCACTTTCAGGGGGCCTATTTTAAGGGGTATTTTTTTGAGGTAAAGGTATTGATTCAAACGTCTTATTGAAAAGGATATGATGATTTTGAAAGTTTGCTTTGGTTAAGCTTGTCTTGATTGGTTAGGATGATGTTTTATAAACCTATACAAAGGTTACATTGTTCAAACAAACCTCATCTGGTTGGAATGAATAGTCTACAAGTCTACAAGGAACAGATTCTCGTTTCTTTTGTGTGCAGGCCTGTGTGTGTGTTTATGTGTGAGTGTATGAACATTGATTTGTGACTAAACCGTAACACTATGCATACCTGTACCTGATCATGCAAGTACATGTATGTGTGTATGTAAGAATGTCTGATTGTGTGTGTGTACCTGTGTTGAGTGTGTATTCATGTATGTGTGTGGGTCTGTGTTGCGTGTGTATTCATGTATGTGTGTGGGTTTGTGTGCTCATGCATGTGTTTGTGCTGTGTGTCTGTTCATGCATGTAGTGTGTGTTGTGTATGTGTATACCGTATATGCATACGTGTGCTATGTATTCATGAATGTGTGTGTTCATGAATGTGTGGTGGTATTCATGAATGTGTGTGTGTGTACACCTGCCCCCCATCCACCTGCTGGCATCCTCCTCCTGTTCCAGCCTCCTCCCCAGCAGACGTGCGATGGGGGTGAAGCTGTTGCTCATCCTGTAGATGTCTCCGCTGCAACCCCCCAGGATGGAACTGTGTCGCTCTGTCAGGCCCCTCACCTCCAGCAGCAGGCCATGGTGCAGGCTGTGCTCCATGCTGCCCAGCAGGGACACCAGATAGGCCAGGGAGCTGCGTGCCTGGGCCTGGATGGAGGCGGGGGGATGGAGACAGGTTAAGATAACTGTAAGAACCGGGGGGTGAGACTGAGTGACACATTTGCATGCAAGCACACACACACACATACTCAACACCAGCTCACTTGTAATCCACCCCATTCAGGAACGAAGTGAAGGCCTGATAACAAATTGTCAGTAATTAGGACTAATATCTTAATATCTGTTTATTTGTGTGTCCAATATATCTGTGTCAGACTATCAAGAGTATTTATTTGACAGGTCCTGAGCCAGCGGACATGTATGTTCTGGTAACAAGCCCTCATTAACACTCTGGCCTTCATAAATATGTTTGAGGCTAACATCAGTGTTTCTTCTCTCCATATGGTTTCACTCAACCTCTTATTAAAGTTTTGAAGGTGAAATTGGACATGGGGTTCAAACTTGGGAGAAATTCTTCAGGGACTGATTAGATGATAATACATAATGAGATGATTATAGGAAGGAGTGCAGCGAGACAACTCGTCCCTCCACTGCCTCTGCACCTCAATTTTGTTATCCCTTACGAAAGGAAAATATATTGCAGTATATTGGAAAATATGATGTGATATATTAGGCAATATATGTCCATATATGGGATTTAATAATTATATTGTACGGAAATACATGGGATAATGTATTGATGATAAATATATTACTAATTTATTATAAACTATAATATATATTCATGTAATATATTGAAATATATTGCAGAATACAGCAATGATTGCCGTTTTCCCTATATTGCAACATATTCAACATGAATATATAATATATGTGTTTATATATCCCAAAATATATGCAATTTTATATCTATAAATACCACCATAATGTATTCCGATTTATATGGGAAGATGTATTTGTAATATATGTAAATATATAGTGTCACATGTATGTTTAATATATGGTAGAATATATTTGAATTATATGTAAAAAAAAATATAGCTGCAAGCAGGAATGGCAAATTACTCCTTCAAAATGGCAAAATATTTTAAAATTGACATAATAGATAGTTACACGGGGATTACCCAGAAAACTAGAAACTGTTTTGTAAAAAAATAAAATAAATGCCAAGGTCTGGAGTTGAACCTGGAACCCTTCAATTACTAGCACAACCTCTCATCCAATTGAGCCATTCCAAGATCTAGAATCTGCAGTGTTCAGTTACTAAATAACAAAAGAAGACGTTTTGACGTATGGCAATCATAGTCACATTTGGTCCAAGCTCAAACAGCTCTAATTCAGGCATATATAAATAAATGTCAATCTTATGGTATTTACGTTTTTGGGGGCAAATTTTCACTTAGCAGGTGGTACTGTTTGACCCGGGATTCCGTTTGAAATACTGCCGTTGACAACCTTATTAGAATACCCTGTAGATGGCTGAGTGGTTAGGGAATCAGGCTATTAATCAGAAGTTTGCCAGTTCGATCCCCGGAAGCACAAAACTGAAGCTGTGTCCTTGGGCAAGGCAATTCACCCTACTTGCCTCGGGGTATGTCCCTGTACTTACTGTAAGTCACTGGATAAGATCGTCTGCTAAATGACTAAATGTAAAAATCACCATATATGTCTGTACATTGTATGTGCATGTTCTCATATATGTACACATGCATTGTACAATATATCTTTCCATATAATTTTACATATATTTGAAATATATTCTACCATATATGAAGCATACATGTGACACTATATCTTTACAAAAATTACCCATACATTTTCCCATATAAAGCGGCATAGATTATGGTGGTTATTTATGAATACATAATTGCATATATTTTGGGATATGTAACCACATATATTATATATTCATGTTCCATATATTGCAATATATGGAAAACAGCAATCATTGATGTATTCTGCAATATATTGCAATATATTACATGAATATATAATATACTTTATAATATATTAGTAATATATTTATCATCAATATATCGTCCCATGTATTTCCATATATAATATATTGGTCAATGTAGTGGAAAATAATATATTAACAATATATTAAAATGTATTTCAAATCATATATTGGTAAATATATTTTCTTTCCGTAAGAGATCCTCCTCCCTCTCTTTTTCCAATTGCATCCATCTCTTTCTATCTTGCCAGTCCATCTGTCAAACTTTTGTGACAACAAAATATAAGCCCGACCGCTCAACCTATGGAAGGAAGGAGTTGAGCAAAAGGGTGTTGATCTTGAACAAAACCCGCAGCCCTTGTGCTCTCATATGGTTCCAACCACAGCTGTTCTTGTAGGGTCATTCAGACAACTGTGCAGATAAATCATAATGGGCTGACAGGCTGAAAGGCAGCCAGACCAAGGAGCACCTAATGGTTATGTGCCTTTCAGAGCCCTTGGGAAGGACAAGGAAGAATGCCTCTATCTACATACTGTATCTGGGGCAACTCCTGTCAGGTTTAACCTGGCTAGGCTGTTGATGGTCTGTTGCTAGACTGTTGCTAGGTCATGAGTGGAGAAGCTGGGCGGTGGGGGGGGGCTCCCTCACAAGTTCTCCACAGAACTGACAAGACATGCAACATGGTGCTCACCCATAGACCACAAAGAACAAAGCTCACAGACAGAGCTTTGTTCAAGATCATCATCAGGTTCACTTAAAAGAATCAGGTGTTGGTGCTAGACTAGAACTAAAGCCCAAACACTTACCATGTTTGACTCCGTAGTTACATACAACTATCCAGCAGCCTTGGATGGATCGTCCTGGCAACGCTATGAGAGACTGAGGGCCTCATTTACTAACATTGCGACCACAGCTTAATCTGCGCCTTTGCCCAATTGCAAATAGCGCACAGTGTATTTCCGCATTTTGCATGGTATTTATCAAATGAGATCCTCGTTGGGCAATCAGCGCCTTACTCCGCCCTTTAGTGTTAATTAGCGCGCCGTTAAAAGACGGGAGAAAGAAAGCAAAAGAAGGTTCAAAGAACAGGAGATAGACAAATTGGTTGACAAAGTTACAGCTAAGATTAACAAGGAAGAAAGGTTACAAGGAAGAAATACACCTCTCCTCCCATCTCTTTGCGGCACACACCCACTTTCCCTTTTTACTCAAGTGCGCTGCCTTTGTAAATACGGTTTTATGTCTTTACCAGACCAGACTGTATTTTATGCCTGAAATGGGCGCAATCCTGTTAGTAAATGAGGCCCTGAGAGTGCTGTTGTGTTTGATTAGGAAGGGTCTTGTTTCAGACAGAGGAGCTGTAAAAAGGTTTTCAAAGTCCCACCCTGGGACTGGCAGAGTGTTAGACAGTATAAACCTCAAATCGGGACCAGGATTCAGTCCTCTGGACTGAACACAAATTTCCTGCGAGACACCAACCGATTTAGTCCATTGCCTCCAATCACTCCACACAAAACCTCCAAACCGATCTGGTTCATCAGTTTCAGTGTGTCTTTGTGTTTGTCAGTGTAACCTCCTGTGTGTTAGCATTTCAATTGTTTCCTAGCAGGGGAAAGCATAATGCTGCACCAGTTGTAAGCCAAAGCCTTTAAAAATAACGTAATGATTTTTTTTCGTTATGGTTCTCTCTTTTTATCAGCCTTGTGTTTGTTCTGCTCCTCTTGGCTGCTCTAATTACAGTCCAGCACACTGATCTGGCTGCTCCCTCCACGGACCTGGCACGCGGGCTCCAGGACTCTGCTAACAAGACCCATGGTAGAGGAACAGAACACTGTGTGTGTGTCATGCTCCATATTCTGTTCTCTGACCGAATCTGTGGAAATCTAGGCAATGTTTGGAAGCATAAAAGGCTAATGTGGTCACCTTGTCTTGTCTTTGCAGCCCATTCTGCATTGTCAAAGTTTGGACACTGTAGGGGGCAGGTGGATGGCAGGAGGCACATTCTGTTGTCAATAGCAAAAGAATTATTGGCTAACACCTAAAACAGGACAGTGTGTGTGCATGTGTGTCTTTGTGTGTGTGCATGCGTGCATGTTTCTGTAAAGAGGATCCTAGGATCGTCTGAATCCCAATACTCTGTCTTACCCCTTACCCGTAGCCCTTAGTTTACCCCTAGCCCTTGTCACTCGAAACTGAGGGGTAATGTCTAGGGGTGAAAACATACACCTATAAAATGAGACACCATTTTGTTACAGTTATGCATATAGATGTTACCAAAGCAAGTAGTGTTATGCACTGATATCAAACTAAATTTGCTGCTTATGGAGTTTAGTTAAAACTGTTGACATGCATGGAGCCATTCAAGGCTAGTCAGAGAAATGCAGGACTGTTGTGCAAATCAGCAATGTAACATTAGTGTAATGCAGAACACACAGACAGACCACGGTACTACACTCTTCTCCTACCCCCGACAAGAGAAAGAGGTTTTCCCCCTTTCTTATCAGGAGAAGCTTCAAAGCTTATGGCTTTGGGGTCAGCTTTGGGGTCAGCATGGGGTCAGAAAGGTAGGCCACATGGCCCACAGTATCAGACAAAGGACTCTAAGGAAGAACTAACTTTCCTGGATTTATAAAACATTCCCCAAGGACTACATGGGTCATGAACAATGACAGTAGTTGATGTGTTATAATGTGTGCTTTTCTATTTGTTTAGAATGTTGTTTCATTGATTTTTGATTATAACTTAAAATTCAGATAATTGTATCATACTAACCGAACCATTTATGAATGTTGCATTGTTATAGTTTGAAGTATAAGCAATACATGGACATTTGAAATAACTGAACTCAAAGTTACCAACCATTTTACACGTAGAAATAATAAAGAATAGACGCCGCATTGGCTGCTAGGCGCGAGAATGTGTCCGCCATCTTGGACAGGGCCAATTCCTTGTTGTGTAGCATCAGAATAAACAAGATGCCAGCAATGTGCAGCATATTCTTGCTCAATTTGGCGGACAATCGCAAACAGGGCTCTGGCGATTACTTTTCACAAGTAATATTTAACACTACCGTACTATTTGTTGTATTTTGTGAAAATAATAACCATGTCCTGTATCATAGCTACATGTATGACCTTTGCAGCAAAGCAAACTGCGTGAAAATCTGTTTGGTATTCAGTTCGGTATGATTAATTAAATGCGCTGACAGCTCATTGCCACAGCCAAACAGATTACACTGAGTGGAGCGGTTGCCCGTTCGTAGATGGCGCCCTACGGCCCAAATTTCCCGAGAGACTGGGACCCCTCATGCTGTCCTGCTGTTCTCTCTCTCACTCTCCATCTCCTACGCCCTCCTTTGCCCCCCCCCCCCCCCATCATCCTCAGTGACAGGACCCAGGTTATGAAAGAGAGTAGAGGAAAAGCTGAGAAGAGAAGAAGTTTTCAGCATTGAACTGGAGATGGCTGTTCTCTCTGTCTTGATTAACCTGTGTGTGCCATGGTTGCCTAGTGCCCCAGCTCTACAAGGTCAAGGCCTCATAAACACGCAACTCACCATGAACTCTGCGCTGCTAGAGGGGAGAGAACCATGGATCAACGCCAATGTGTGTGTGTGTGCACAAATTCATTAATGTCTGTTCAAACCTGTCTGTGTCAATGTGTGTCTGTATGAGTGAGTCTGTGCAAGGTTGTGTGTGTGTGTGTGTGTATACACAAGTGGGTGTGTGCAAGTGCGTGTGTTATGGTAACCAGGGAGCTCACTCAGGCTTTGACCTTGTATACAGACTCACCAGGGTGAGTGAATGAGACAACCCTAGAAAACTGTCGGCAAACAGTGTTCACACCCAACAGCACGCTCCAGTTACTTTACTAATTACTCTCTAGCAGGGAGTATTTTGGTGGGGTAGGGGAAAGGAGGCAGCCCTGAGGAGATCCGGTGCTGATGGACTGGGAGTCAGAGACTTGTGTTCCCTGATTATCGCACTGCTTCCTGTCAGACAGGAAGTCTGTGATCCACCTGCAGGTGGAGTCAGGCACCTTCAGCTGGGAGAGCTTGGCCTGAAGCAGGGCGGGGATGATGGTATTGAAGGCAGAGTTGAAATCCACAAACAGGATCCTGGCATAGGATGCTGGGGAGTCCAGGTGCCGTAGGGTGAAGTGGAGGGCCATGTTAACTGCGTCGTCCACAGACCTGTTGGCTTTGTAGGCAAACTGCAGGGGGTCCAGGAAAGGGTCTGTGATGGATTTGAGGTGTGCCCGCAGCAGGTGCTCAAAATACTTTATTACCACAGAGGTCAGGGTGACGGGTCTGTAGTCCTGTTGGCCTTAGCTTTTTGGGCACAGTGACTGTAGACAGGCTGGTACATGGCATGTCTCCAGGGAGGTGTTAAAGATGTTGGTAAACACCGGAGACAGCTGGTCAGCGCAGTGCTTGAGGGTGGCAGGAGGCAAGTCCGGCCCAGCTGCTCTACTTTTCTGCCTCTTGAAAAGTCTGTTCTTCACCCTCCTCAATGGAAAGAGTCGTCACAGTAGAGGGGGGGAGGCCTCATGGGTGGGAAGGGGTAGTTCAGAACAGTCCAATTGTCTTTCATATCTGCATTAGAACTCATTCAGGTCGTTGGCCAGGCAGAAGTCGTTTGTGGAGTGGGGGGCTCTGGGCTTGTAGTTGGTGATCTGCCTAAACCCTCTCCAGATTAAGTTCAGCTGGATGAATGGACCATTAAGTCATCCAAGTAAGCGCAACAATCAGGAACGTCAGCCAAAACCAGGTTGACTAGGCGCTGGAAGGTAGCTGGAGTGTTACGCATACCGAAGGCCATCACTGTGTATTGCATGAAACTGTCAGGTGTCACAGGACCACCGGCGTTCTATACATTATGCCTCTTATTACTAGCCTGACGTTGTAATACTCATAATTTTCTGGTCAGATTATGAGTCTGAGAAACCTCCGTTGGGCTGTGAGTATGGGGCGTGTTTCAACGGAACTCGTAAAACAAATGCATCTTCGCTTAATTGGATAGACCTACAACCAATCAGAGCAACGTAATATGTTGTTTGTTGAAAACAAATTCAACCCAAGCGCTCTTTGGTGACATGGTTGATTACGTTACTGTTGATCATCTGTCCATCATCATATAAAGCCCGCCCTGACAATTTGATTGGTCCGAACAGCTCCTGTTTGGATGTAGTTTGTCCCCAACCGAGGTTCTCCAGACCCAACTTCCCAACCCAAAATGTTTTGTTGTGGGCGGGGCTAAGTTGGGCTGGCAGCCAGGCTAGCTTATTACACGGCTACTTGCCAAAAAAAATTACTTAACACAGTGTATCTTTCTACAATTTATTTTTTACCATTCGTAGGGTTGATCAGCAGAGAAATAGTTCCTTACCTCATTAGGTTAAGGACAAGGAAATACAGAAATAAATGTACACAGTAATAAAGAAATACAGAAATAAATGTACACAGAAATAAATAAAAACAAAAATAAAGAAATACCGAAATAAATGGCCATGTAAATAAATAAATACACAATTAATATTTTTTCATACATTTATTGTATATATGTAATTTAAAAAAAATATATAAATACATTTATTTACACCTTTTTTAATTTATTCATTTATTTTAAATTTTGGCAGGTTTGGTCCTCCATAGGACGACAAGTAGGCAAGATATCCATGCATTCGAACAATCAATGTTATCCATGCTAGCTGTCTGACACCTAGGCATACGACATTATACAATCGCATATTCATGTTTGCTGCTATACTGTACATGCATGCAATTTGTCTGAAAACAACAGACCAACCTAAAGACAGAAACCTATGGTTGGTGCTAGTCACAGCTGATAATAATCGGTATGGCAACACACAGCAAGTTTCCCAGAATAGCTAGCTAAACTGGAAGCGACAGAGGGCAACCCAGGGCACATGTACAATATTATTTTGACTTTTCAATACGGGCTGTTCTTCACGTGTTAACTTGTAGGAAATTATAGCTGTAATAACAGTTGCCAGATATTGATTAAATAGCTATGTGGAGGCTGATTTTAAACGCATTTGAGTATTTGATTAAATAGCAACTCACCGAAATCGATCAACGCTAGCGTTACGTACATCTTATGCGTTATGTAGATTTTTACTATAAAACTGAGAGCTACATTAACAGCAAAGTTTGTTTACCTGCAACAACGAACTGAATAAAATATATCAAATCTTACATGTAACTATACAAAAGTCACCAGAAATACATACCTTTTTAGCATTGCATACACCCCACCGCTTGGATGGTTAGGCCAGCGAGGTGAAGGGATCTTTCATTTTCAGCGCCAAACGGGAGCACATGCCCACTTGGTGTCTCATAATTTTGACTTAGTATCTCATAATTATGATTTGCGTATCTCATAATTATGACTTAGTATTGTGGAAGAAATTTAGATTTCCTGTGTGCTTACATTATTCACTAATCAAGAGAACTAGTCATTGGATACTAGTTAGTATGTTCTCATGTAAGCTTGCTATTAATAAGAGTAGATTGTGTCTATGTGTCAGGGTTAATAGATGTTTGAGATCAGGAGAAAGTACTGGCTAAATGGTCCTTGTCATGACTACAAGGAGAGCTCCAACTATGTGTTGGGAGCTGTGAATCTCTTTCTCTGAGACTGTTGTAACGTCATTTCTGCCTGACTGTCACTATCTATGTTTACAATCTTGTGCCCTATAAAAGATGGTCCTCTGTCCTTCAGAGTGGAGAGAGACTTGATTGAGACCTAAGCCTGGTGTTGTGTTGTCATTTATTGTCAGAGGTCTGGTTTTCTCTTCCAATCTGCAGATTGATAAATACTTATTAAAATCCAGAACTCAACTGAACTTAGTCACTCCGTTTATGAAGAGACGGACAAAACACTTTCTTCATCAGTATCTCATAATTATTACTTGTGTATCTCATAATTATGACTTAAATTGTCCCCTTTTTTTACTAGCGGAAATGGGCTTCCATATGATTTGGACAACAAGAGAGAATAATTAATTCATGCTTGGCAAACAACAACCGGCTGAATGGAGATTCAAACTCCTGGTTGCATGTGGTTGCAAGTCAGCCTCTCTATCCTCTCTGCTACACATGAACTGTTGAGTTTACATGCATATAAAAGGGCAGGTAATAGTTCTGGTCTGCTTTGGGACGTTTGAGCAGCTGTAATTGTCATGTTTTGACATATCAAGGTGAAATTGTTCATGGTTCTTCAGAATTATGTCATCCTGTTTAACGAAACAGATAATCAGAATTATGACAGGCCCAACAGCTCTGGCTGGGTTTGAACCTATGACCTTGCAGAAACAAGGTCTGGGAAGAACAAACGATTGGAGAGAAAAAGAGGGAAAGTCAACATGAAAACAAGCTGTGTCCCTGACAGACACCTCAAACTGTCCCCTACCCTGTGTGATACAGACAGTCCGGCACTGTAACTGGTTCTCTTCACAAACGACTCCATCACATGACCACCAAAAACACCATAGCAACCCTGGTGACGCTTCTCGGTGTGTCACGGGTTCTCCAGACAGATGTAGCCTGAGGTCGGGAGTTCAGTCATATGGGACTGAAAGTGCAAGCTGTGAGACTGACTGGCTAAACTCAATCCCTATTACT
This sequence comes from Hypomesus nipponensis, assembly GCF_054491055.1. NCBI lineage: Eukaryota > Metazoa > Chordata > Actinopteri > Osmeriformes > Osmeridae > Hypomesus > Hypomesus nipponensis. Next base: position 1,268,296 of record NC_140375.1, read on the forward strand.
TCCAGTTCATTATGTGTGCTGGGAAGACCTGCCCGGACTAGAACCAGTCACAATAGCCTCCGTTGTTGTCTCTCCCTTTGAGACAGCCTGAGTGCTGTCTCTGTAATGCTTTTCCTAGCACCAAAAACGCACACATCTGTACTTCCTGTGCTTCCCGTTTTCTGGCTTTTTTCTTCATCTCTCTTTCTATTGCTGTCTTTATTTGTTTCATGTTACACTGAAACACAGTGGAAAAGAGGCATACACACAAACGCTTTGGACGTAGAAGTGTCTGATTGTATCTGTAAGTGTGTGTAAGGAGAAATGAGAATTTTAATAAGTATGTGCTGATTCATTTAACTGTGTGCGCACTGCTAGTGTGTATGAGTACAGGGTGATAGACTCAGGGTTGCCCAATCTGTCAGACAGTTTCCTGTGTTTGAGTATAAGAGTGTGTGTGTGTGTGTAAGATTGTGTGTGTGTGACCTGATGTCTTGCTGACTGCTCTACATCATCAAAGCAGCCATTTCTGATGACTTGGCTTGTTTTCTCTTTATGTGAGGGAGAACATAGGTTGAACAAATGTACATGTTGTGCTCTCTCTTCCACACTCCCCAAGTCTCTGGAGTGCCATATAGCATTACCACATGGAGGAATTTGGAAATTTCTTGTGAGTAATGTATTTTCAGAATGTTTCCTGACAACGCGCAATGTTCCTGGGTTTTTAGGCTGTTCCTGACACATCAGTTACACACACTCACGAGAGGATGTTGCTCAGCGACCATCTGGATCAGTCTCAACAGGTGTTTTTGCTCAGGGGACTCCAGCTGTGACATCATGGCGGTCAGGTTGCCAAGGTGACGGTGGATGGCGTCTGGCTGTTTGGGGTAGACTGACGGCAGCACACGTAAAAGCATGTGGTTACCTAGGCAAAAGAGGAGAAGTAATTAGGTAATGTAGGTTTACTTGTGAGTTTGTGCATTTAGGTCCTCCAAAGATACAACTTTGGAATTGATGACTTTATTTAAAGTTGCTTTTAAAATAATTCAAGTGGAAAAGTAATTGAATTCAAGTTGAAAAGTATTTTTTGCTGCATGACTTGGTAATAACCACATGCTCACCAGAATCCAAACGACCAAAATCCCCAACATTGCCCAACACACATCTAAACCAGCTTGCGGATGTTGTGATTGTAAAACAATGGCTGTTTCATCTTAGACTCGAAGCTTCATGTCCAATGTTAAAACAAAGCATTTGAATGCTTCTTTTGTTCATTTTTTTGTGTGTGGATAGCTTAGGAACCAGAGAAATCTGCCAGCTCATTTGCTTGGCAGATGGGTCTGGCCCCCCTCCCATTCAAACAGATTTCCCTCCAACCAGAATCTGGTAGGGATAATCACAACCATTTATCTGAGATGAAGTGGGTTTAGTACAATGACTGTACAGAGGAGTGCCATTGAGGGATTTTTGTAAACAACCAAGATGCAATTTCGCTGCCGTAAAAGTGATTTTTGCAAACAACCAAAAAGAAATTTTGGTGCTGTGATTGGTTGCATCTATCCAAATCTATCCAATTATATCCAGAGACATTTTAGTCTGTGTCTTTTAATAACAGCCATTGGAAATCGCAAATGAATTGAGAAGTTCCAGACTAATATGCATTTGTGAATTGTTTGGGCGATTCCAGCTAGCATGTGGTGGCATCCTTCCAAAATCGAGAGTGATGGAGCTTTACCGCAGCAAAGGTTTATGAGTATAAATGACTGAAATACGGTGGTGATAAATGATGGTGAAGAAGTGCGCCTGATAAATCCAGTGCCAGCTAAACCACTATGACTCAACATGTTTTCATGTTGTTTATGCTCCTTTTATGTCCCTGATTGAGACATGTTGGGTTGAGTCAGGCGGCTATCTGGTTCAAACAGTCAATCAGCTGAGACATCTGTAAGTTAGATGGCCTTGCTCCTCTGGAGAGGGAAAGGGATGGAGATAGAGGGAGAGAGAGAAGGACGTATGGAGAAAGAGAGAATCGTGGAGGACAGGGAAGAGAGTTTGGATGGGGAGCAAGTGGGATGGAGAGATGAAAGGAGGGATAGAGAGAGAATTGCAGATATATAGGAGGGTGAGAACAGATTAAGACAGATAATGCAGTTATATGTTTCAGTTTGTGATGAAATGGAAACCAATCGGTCCATCATCACATTCACTAACTACCATAGTTACAACACTATCTGCCAATAAAGTTGATTAAATATAGTTGACTTGATAGGAACAAGACAGGAAGCAAGGAAACCTAAAGAGAGAGAGAAATAGAGTGTGTGTGTGTGTGTATGTGTATGGGAGGCAGAGGAAAAGGTTCCCATACAAAGTGGTCTATTCTGCCTCATATGGAAACAATTCAATTGTTCCTGTAAAGGTGATTATAAATGAAACCCAGTCACACACACACACACACACATAGAAACATCCCAAGACAGACACAAAGTCACACTACTTTTTATAAAATCTTATGGAATGCACTATTTCGCCATGCCTTCTCATTGGCCAGAAGGCAGATGGTGCCACAGCGATGAGAAATAATAAACACGTTTGAAAACAGGAAGTGTTGGTGGCCACGCCAGCCACACAGCTGTGGTGGAGCGACAAGGTGAGAAGTATTAAATGTGTATCTGTATTAAATGCTGAAAAAAGACCCCTGGTAATCCAGTAACCCACCTAACATGCATTTACATCACATACCCATGGTACATTTACATTTATGCATTTATCCAAAGCGACTTCCAAGAGAGAGCTTTACAAAAGAGCATAGGTCACTGATTATAACGAGGTAGTCCCAAACATTGCAAGCCGCCAAAACATGAAGCATACATTGTGAAAAAACTAAACAAGTGCCAAAGGGAAGACCCATAAGAGCATGCAGTTACAAGTTACAAATTAAAACAACATGAACCACAAAAAGTGCAAGACTGTACCTGTAGAAGAATAATCAACAGTAAAATATTTCACAGCGAGTACAAGAGTTAACTTTGTTATAACTAACCTACAAGAGCAACAAGTCATTCAATAAAAGTCATTGTGATCCTGGAGGAAACTAACATCAGGTCTAGCCAAGCATTCTGAAGTGCCGTTATACTCCCGAAACAAGTGTCTTGAGGCTTTTCTTGAAGGTGGGGAGACAGTCAATGTCCCTGATGGAGGTGGGGAGCTGGTTCCACCATTGGGGGGCCAGGCAGGAGATGAGATTGTGTTGGGACCATCTTGAGCAGTGGGACCACCAGGCGGTTGTCTAAAGAAGAACGTAGGTGACGGGTGGGGGTGTAAGGTTGCAGGAGAGACTTGATGTAGTCGGGTGCAGTCCCGTTCACTGCTCGGAAGGTCAGTACCAGGGTCTTGAATCTGATACGGGCGTTGATGGGTAGCCAGTGGAGAAAGATGAGGAGCGGGGCCCTAAAGAAAGAGAGAGGGCAGGTTGAGAAGATCTGGATAGGTAGTGAAGGTTAGAAGTTGACCGTATATACTTTGTGACATATCTACGTCTACGGGTAGGGTAATGAACAGGAATGCTCTGGAAAAACACATGCTAGCTATGAAAATGTTCTAGGTAGAATATAATATAAATAGGGTGATACTAGACTCCCGCAGGTAGACTCCCTGTCTTTGTTCAACCGAGTCTTCATGCACTGAGGCTGGCAGGCGAGGCTGCCTCTGTAGTGCCTGCCGCCTTAAATATGCAAGGCGCAGCTGACAATGACCCTAATTATGTAAACAAAGCCAGGGTCTCACGCGGCGGTGATCACCTTAACAGTCGATCTCTAGCTAGCTACTTAATGGCCTGGATAGCTGCTGTCTCTCAGCTCAACCCAGACACAAGATTTAGCAACAACACTGCAAAATACTACAAGTTAAAGTCACTTACTTAGTCAGGACACAGTCACGATGCACACTCATGAAGCACTAAAACACTATTCGCTCTAAATCTGATTACGGAAGTCAGGGATATTTAGCCACTTTCAGTCAAGTCAAACATTGACCATTGATGCAGGGTTCGACATAAGCGATGGCCCGGGGCCAGTAAAAAGTAACGTTGGGACAGTTAAATAACAACTCACTGGCCCGATCGGGCCACTGCAAATTATTGATTGAAAAAAATGTTTTCGCATCGTAAAAGTTAACATCCTTCATATGTTTTGCTATCTGCTAAATGCACTTTGCAGCTCGTGGGGCGCACATTTGGCAAATCAAGAGTTGAGTGAGTGACGAGTGGTTGTCAAATTGTAATTCTCTAATCTCGATCAATTTTTTAAGAACTGGCGCGAGACAAAAGTGAAGATGAGCGCAAAGTAGAGCTATGAGTTCAAACGGAAGCAACTTTTTTTATGGAGCTAAGATGCACTAAGATGCATGTGTCGTCTGTCGTATGTTCCCGTCTAAAGCAGACAAAAGTGGATCTTTTTTACACAGGCACCGACAATTTTCGAAAACAATCCCTGACCAGCCATGCTAGCAGGCAGCACCTGGTTTGCGTGACAGTTAAGCGGATGGTTGACAATCTATCTTCCAGGCCGTTGACCATGCTGGTTAGGAATTTAAATGCAGATGCCCATCGTGTTATTGCACGATTTATAACAACGGCATATCACGTAATTAAGATGGACAGACGTTCGCCTTGTTCCCCCCGGCTATTGAACTGCAGCAGAAGAATGGTGTCGACTTGGGTACTTAGTATCATACTGATGTAATGCAATGGAATCTTTTATAAATTAGCGTTGAGGGACCAGAGGTTTCAGTTTCAGCCAGACAGTCGTGCAGAGATGGCTGTCAGCAGGGAATAGAGCACGTCATTTTTTAGGTTAAAAGTTAATTGTTTTGCTGACTATTACCGTAATATTTTTTATCACTAGAAATGTGATTTCATAATTGTTCTTTTTATATCCAAGATGTGTTTAATAAATGGTTAAACATATTAACAGAATAACATAACTTATAAGTCTTTGGTTTTGTTGTAACAATGATAAATGACAACTTTTGGAGGGGGGGCCAGTAAAAATGGCCTTGGGGCCAGTAAGTTTCAAACCCACTGGCCCGTGGGGCCAGTCGCAATTTTTTTTTATGTTGAACCCTGATTGATGTTGACTTTGTTGCAAAACTGTTTAGGCACACCAACAGTAGGAAGAGCCCAGGCCCTGATAAGATCTGTGGCAAAGTACTAAAGACTTGTGCTGATCAGCTCTGCAATGTTTTTAGGTTATTTTTATGAAATCTCTGGAGTTACAAAAGATTCCAAAAATCTGGAAACACACAATTATTGTCCCTGTCGCTAAGTGTTCGAAACCAAAGTCCTTAAATGATTTTAGACCGGTAGCACTTACATCTTTACTTATAAAGGTTTTAGAGAAAGTGGTAGGACGGGCTGTTAGGCAGCAGATCCAGGGTTCTCTGGATCCTCTGCAGTTTGCTTATAGAGCTGGTAGGGGTGTGGAGGATGCCTCTCTGATGCTGCTGAACAGCTTGTATCATCACCTTGAGGGCCCACTAACTCATGCCAGACTTCTGTTTATTGATTTTTCTTCTGCTTTTAACACTATTCAACCACACTTGCTAGTAGAGAAACTTATTTTTGACTTCTATCTTGATATGAATATCATTTGATTGATCTTAGACTTTATTACAGAAAGATCACAGTGTGAGAGTTAATGGCATCCTTTCAGACAAGCTCCATTCATCCACTGGCTCACCCCAAGGTTGTGTACTCTCTCCCCTTCTTTATATTCTGTACACAAATAGTTGCCAGAGTAAGTTTGAGAATAGACACATCATAAAGTTTGCAGATGACACGGTCATAGTCAGCTTGCTGAAGGGAGGAGCTTGCTATGTCTTGAGAAAAATGAACTATTTTAAGGTATGCACCAAAATGATGACGCTGTTTCATAGAACTTTTATTGAGTCAGTTCTGACATTTTGTGTGGTGGTATGGTTTGGTAATCTGAATCTGTCTAATAAGAACAAGCTTGATCGGCTTGTCAGCGTGGCCAGTAAAGTCATTGGGGTAAACCAAGTCCAGCTCTCTGAGCTTTATGTTCGGCAGGTCGCAAGGAAGAAGAACCAGTCCATATTGGCTTCAACTGACCATCCCCTGAAGGGGGAGTTTGAGCTCTTGCCTTCAGGAATAAGATATGGAGCTCCCACACACAGAACAAAAAGATTTGGGGACTCTTTTGGGAGGCTAAATGTGCATAAATTAATGGCATGAAGTTTTTATGGACAGAATTTATTCTGGGTTTTCAATATTAAGTGATCCTTGTACTGTATTGTACTGTATTGTGTGTTGTCTTGTGTGGTGTCAGGTATGCTGTTCATGTAGTATTTTATGATGGATTGAATGTGTTTTAATAACTGTCTACAAGCAAATTTCCCCTAGTGGGATCAATAAAATTGACTTGACTTCAAGAATGACCCTAATTATGTAAACAAAGCCAGGGTCTCACACGGCAGTGATCACCCTAACAGTCAATCTGTAGCTAGCTACTTATGGTAGACACTGCTTAGCAGAAACTAATTTTTGCGTGGATTTAGCACTAGTGTTGTTTTTGGCAGCCTGTTTTAATTTTAGTTTTAGTCTAGTCTTTGTGTCAAGCTCTCATTTGAGTTTTTATTCATTTTAGTCACGTTCCTACTCTTTTTAGTCTAGTCAAGTTTCAATCAACTAAAAGTCTGAGCATTTTAGTCTTATTTTAGTTAGACTTACCCATTACTATTTTCGTCTAGTTTTAATTGACAAAAACCGATGACATTTTAGTCTAGTTTAAGTAAATGAAAATTGTATTTTAGTCTCTTTTAAATCTAATTGTCATCAGTAATAATATATGACACCACAGCTGCCCTGCTAATGCATGCAGAGTATGTGTTTGATGTGATGCTAGTTCTAAAAGAAAGATAGGTACTTCCACACTTAATGCTCATGCGCGCAGCACGCAAGCAAAAAATGTGGGCCTTTTTTTCAGCACAAAATAGTTTTTTGAGCTTTATGTAAAATAAACATCGCAGTTATTTCATTGGTAAAACCTTGTCTAGTGAAGTTGATGTATTTTTGTCTCCATTTTTTCAGACTCACCCTTTCATTTCTTAGCCTGGTTTTCCATCTTTATTCTTCTCCCGGTGCTCCCGAAGGCCAGTCTGCTACTTCGGGGCTGTGCCGCGGTTGTGGATTTTCAAGTCATTTCATTTTAGATTCTCGTGCTGTCAGGGGGTGCTGCAGCACCCTTAGCACCCCTAGTTCCCACGGCCATGCATATGTATGTATTTATTTAAACAAGTTTGAAGCTCATGATTTGTACCCAATGTTTGTAGTTGAACTTGTACCTCTGTTGACGTGTCTGGCTCTGGCACAAGCGTTCTTTTAGAACGTGATTTGTCAAGATCTGAGGTAAGTCACAAAGTGATAGGGTCATTACTCTGATACTGACGCTTTCTCTGTCAGTGGTAGAGTACCGGGCAGGCTACATGCGAGAAGTAGCAGCACGTAAGCAAAAGGAACGGGTACACTTAAGAGTAAAATGTAGAAGTGCCGGTACTGCATACCAGTGAGTACCGGCCAACTTCGAGCACTGCCTATGACAAAATAATTATGAAAACTAGTGCTGTCAAACGATTTAAATATTTAATCGCGATTAATCGCATTAATATCATTGTTAACTCGCGATTAATCGCAATTAATGGCACCTTTTTATCTATTCTAAATGTCCATTGATGTCTTTTTGTCCCATAATTTTTTTTCATTTTAATGCTCTTATCAACATGGAAAAGTGGATCGTATTGCTTACTGCATATGTTTTATTGAAAACAATATTGCAATTGCCTGGCTTTGACAAGGGGGCGGAAAATTTGCATCAGTTGCGTGCTTGGCCATCAAGTGGTATTTCAGACTAGACGTGCTGCGATGAGAACACATATTGCGCAATCGACACACACACTGTAGCCATTTAGCAGCAGCTTCAACAGATAGGGAGTCAGGTGGCTGAGGGGTTAGGGAATCGGGCTAGTAATCTGAAGGTTGCCAGTTTGATTCCCGGCTGTGCAAAATTACGTTGTGTCCTTGGGCAAGGCACTTCACCCGACTTGCCTCAGGGGAATGTCCCTGTACTTACTGTAAGTTGCTCTTAATAAGAGCGTCTGCTAAATGACTAAATGTAAAGACAGATTAATTACATGCATATTCTCACACAATCAAACGCGCTATGACCTAAACATCTGTAAGTCTGTTTCAGCCATTTAGCAGTCCAGTACAGACTCTTACTACACAGACCCGAAGTCCATGCACACACACACACCCATACACACACACACTTGAGAATTTGTTTGTTGTCCCTCTCATACACTCTTACTGTGTTCACGTCATGCACAGTCCATCAGTAAGTGAGCAATGTGCTACACCACAGTTGCTGACACAGGACTATTGCACAAATTTCACATTTCCCCAAAAACATCTCTGCAAGCAAAGGGATAACTTCTTTTCAAATGTTGCTTTTTCAGGTATGGATTTTGGGCTTTCGAGGCAACTTATATGCATTGAGCTAGTCTGCACTGAAGTGTAAAGTGTGATTCTAACTGGGACCTTGTGTTCTGAAGGGTCTGGCCGTGGCACAGCAGAGCGCCAGTACAGCTGAGGGCGTCTGACCTTCATGCCACCGTGATGCTGCCAAGGCCCTCCTCCTCCTGACACGTCTAAACACTGCCCACGCTGGCCTTCTGTTCTTCGCTCAACAAAGACTACCTAAGAAATGCCTCAGAGAGGTGACACCCTGTTTTTCTCAACGTCAAGCATGCAGACCCACGCTCGTGCAGTTCTGATGTAATCGCAGTCAATACCTTAGTCATTGTTGTAAAAATGTGAATTGCTGAGCTCAGAAAGAACCCACGCCACGCTTTATACGTCAAACATTTGATAAAATAGAGTATTCTATAGATTACAACATGCGTCAATAAGCTGCATCTGTATGTCATACAATGCCATATATCAGACCTTTTCATGCTACACCAATCCCCAATGCCACTCTTGGGGGAAAGCAGTAAAACCAGAGTTTTGGAGAAGGGTCAAGATCCTTGCAATAGAGCTCAGGGCTCAACAATAACGATGGCCCGGGGCCAGTAAAAGGTAACGCAGGGACAGTTAAACTAGCAACTCACTGGCCCAATCGGACCACTGCAAATTATTGATAGATTTTTTTTGCATTATAAAAGTTAACATCCTTCATAGGTTTTGCTATCTGCTAAATGCATAAATAACTTTTCAGCTCATAGGGCACACAGTTGGCAAATCAAGAGTTGAGTAGTGAGTGACGAGTGGTTGTCAAATTGTAATTCTATAATGTTGATACATTTTTAACAACTGGCGCGAGACTGGCGCGAGATAATAAAGTGAAAATGGCAGCAAAGTAGAGCTACGAGCTGAAACGGAAGCAACTTTTTTTATGGAACTAAGATGCACTGTGTCGTCTGTCGTATATTCCTGTCTAAAGCAGACAAAACTGGATCTTTTTACACTGGCACTGACAATTATCGAAAACAATCGCTGACCAGCCATGCTAACAGACAGCAGCTGATGTGTGTGATAGCTAAGTGGATGGTTGACAATCCATCTTTCAGGCTGTTGACCATGCTGGTCAAGAATTATTGCACGACTTATAACAACGGCATATAAAAAAAAAGAAAAAAAAGAAAACGGCTCATAACAACGGCATATCACGTCAATAAGATGGGCCAGCCGTTCCCCTCGTTCCCCAGAGCAGCAGAAGAATGGTGTTGACTTGGATACTTGTCATCATACTGATGAAATGCTATGGCAGCTTCTCTATATTAGTATTGAGGCTCAGAGGTTTCAGTTTCAGCCAGACAAAGTTGTACAGAGATGGCTGTCATTAGGGAAGAGACCACGTCACGTTGGAGATTAAAAGTCAATTGTTTTGCTGACTATTACCTTTTTATTTTTTATCACTATAAATGTGATTTCATTTTTGTTCTTTTTATATCCAGGATGTGTTTAATAAATGTTTATTGGTAACAGAATAACATAACTTATAAGTCTTTGATTTTGTTGTAACAATGATAAACTAGAGAGGATACAATTTCTGTGGAAATTGTAGGGTGTGCTTGCTTGCGTTGGTTGCAGGGGTCCGTATTTCAATAAATGTATTTCAATATGTTGCAGCTATAATTAAATATAAAAAGAAGGCAAGAGCGGTTTGTAGCGGATGTCGTACTGATACGCAGACAAAGTTTCAGCTTTATAGGTTTACTCGGCGCGGCTTTCTTCCTTGGAGCTCGACCCTACTGTTCCCGTTGAACTAACCAACTCAACGCTCTTGACGGATTATCTTGGTTGGCATAAACTATTCACGTAAGTTAACTATAATGTCTCACGACCACTCACTTTGTCCTACATGTGCCATTTTGTTCGATAAGTTGACTCTGTTAGAGAGTCGCGTTCAGTCGCTTGAGGAAGAACGTATGCTAGTAACTTTAGATGCGACTGGCGCAACATCACAGACAGGGAGTCCTAGCGTGAGGGAGAACTCAAGTTTAGCCCCACCGGTTTCACCTTTGCAGCATGGTGGGAGTGGGACTCCTCAGACGTTAGTGATCGGTGACTCCATCACTCGTAACATTAGATTAGAGCAACCAGCGACAGTTTACTGTGTACCGGGGGCCAGAGCTACCGACATAGAAGCTAATCTTAGGGTGCTGGCTAGCACTAGGGCTAAGGCAAAGGCCCAAGCTAAGGCACATGGCGCACGCACTGATGATAGGTATGAGAATATTGTCATTCATGTCGGCACCAATGATGTAAGGCTGAGGCAGTCAGAGGTCACAAAGGTTAATATAGCTCGGGCATGTGACCTTGCTCAAAAGATGAGTCGGCATCGAGTAATAGTCTCTGGCCCACTACCTGTTAGGGGGACTGACGAGATCTACAGCAGGCTTGTCTCTCTCAACCGCTGGTTGGCTCGCTTTTGCTCAGAACAGGGTTTAGGATTTGTAGATAATTGGTCTCGTTTCTGGGCCAAACCTGGCTTGTTGAAAAGTGACGGGCTCCATCCTAGCTGGAGAGGTGCTTTTCTTTTGTCTAGGAATATTGAAGCTATTTTAGAGCAGGCCTGACACTCACTAGAACAAGCCGGGCCACAGTCTCTTAGAGAGTCTGATAGATATGTTGATAGGCATGTTGTGAGCTGTTGGGGGCCCAATAGCTCAGCTTGTAGTGTAGCCAGCGTGGATGCTGATGTTGTTTCTCCCATTGAGACGGTGTCTGTCCCCCGCCATTTTTCCAAATTCCGGCCCTCAATTATTAGGAATTATACCAATTTGATATGTATTCAGCCTTGCTCCCCCGTTGCTCTTCCTACTAAGTTCTCTGATAGCAGTGCCACCTTTTCAGAAGGATTACCTACGTCTAAAGCTGCCAAAAACCCATACTGGAATGTTGGGCTCCTAAACATCAGATCTCTATCCCCAAAGGCCGTGTAGATTAATGATCTGATGTCTGAATGCAACCTGGACCTGATTGGACTCACCGAAACCTGGTTAAAACCTGAAGAATATTCCTCCCTGAATGAAGCATCGCCTCCGGATTTTGCGTACTCGCACATCCCTCGTGTCTCAAAGAAAGGTGGCGGTGTTGCTATGATATATAAAGCTAGCTTCAACCTTAGCCTAAAATCTCTAAATACCTTTAAATCATTTGAGACAATTTGCATGAAACCACCAACTACTCTAAAAAGGACTAATTCTTCTACTATTGCCCCCCCTCCCTCATTTAGTTTAGTTACTCTATACCGGCCCCCCGGCCCGTATTCCCTCTTCCTAGAGGAATTTGCAGATTTTAGTGCTGATCTTGTGACATATACTGATAATGTCTTAATTATGGGTGATTTTAACATCCATGTGGATGACCCAAAAGATCCTCTAAGTAAGGCCTTTACTGCTCTATTGGATTCCACAGGTCTCACTCAGGTGGTTTCTAAACCTACCCATCTTCACTCGCATACATTGGATTTAGTTCTCACACGGGGAATCAAGATTAGTGACATAATTGTCCACCCCCACAATCCTATATTATCAGACCACAGCCTGGTTACCTTTAAAATGGATCTCTGCCAGAGCCTTGGAGGCACCCAGAATATTTCTACTAGCCGCTGCATAACCCCAAACACAGCTATGGAACTGGCTAATATTCTACCTGCTGCACTAGAAGCACTGGACGTCCCAAATAAATCATTAAATGCTAAAACAAGGGATCTGAATTTGGTTCTTCAGTTATCCCTAGATTCTGTTGCCCCACTCAAACCAAGGAAAAGAAAAGACAAGAAAATGGCTCCATGGTATTCAGAGGAAAGCCGCACTCTCAAGAGGTCCACTCGAAAATTAGAGCATAAGTGGCGTACCACTAAATTGGAGGTTTTCCGCCTGGCCTGGAAGGACAGCCAAATTGAGTACAAGTAAGTCCTCATCAGGTCCAGATCAGAATATTTCTCGAAATTGATTAGTAAGAACAAACACAACACAAAGTTCCTATTTGATACTGTTGCAAAACTCACTAAGAAAAGTACACTCTGTGTTAGTTCAGATCTCTCTCCCAATGATTTCTTAGATTTCTTTGACCAAAAAATCTATGCAATAAGGGACAAACTACAGACTAGGCCTGGAGGAGTGGCCATCAACACAGAATTTGACTCTATACCCAGCATGCTGCATGTTGAGGCTCTTACCCACTTTAACCCTATTTCTATGGAAGCGTTCATCGAGCTGGTAGATTCCTCAAAACCCATCAGCTGCCTTCTTGATCCCCTCCCTGCCAAACTTTGTAGGGAACTTCTCCCTATTATTGGACCTTCCATGCTTAGTATTATTAATGAATCTATTGTAACTGGACAAGTCCCTGACAATTTCAAACAAGCTATTATTAAGCCCCTTCTTAAAAAAACAAACCTGGATCCAGGTTGTATTAGCAACTATAGGCCAATTTCAAATTTGCCATTTCTCTCAAATTTTAGAAAAAGCTGTGGCACAACAGCTAACTGAGCACCTCTCCTCAAATCAGCTTTATGAACCTCTCCAGTCTGGATTTCGTCTTCACCACAGCACTGAAACTGCATTAGCTAAGGTAGTCAATGATCTATTATTAGCCTCTGACGCGGGCTCTATCTCTGTTCTGGTTCTTCTAGACCTTAGTGCAGCATTTGACACTGTGGATCATGAGATTCTCCTGGAGCGTATGGAGAACTATGTTGGGATCTCTGGTACTTCACTTCAGTGGTTTAGATCGTATCTATCTGATAGATCACAATATGTCCACTATGATGGTTGCTCATCCAGGAGCACTACTGTAAAATACGGAGTACCACAGGGTTCAGTTCTAGGCCCTCTGATATTTTCACTCTATATGTTGCCTTTAGGAAACATAATTAGAAGCTCTGGGGTAAATTTTCACTGTTATGCAGATGATACTCAGCTATACATGTCCATAAAGCCTGGAGAATTTCCACATGCTATGGAAAAATGTGTTTCCGGGTTGAGAACTTGGATGACAGCAACTTTCCTTCTTCTTAATTCGGATAAAACCGAGGTTCAAATTTTCGGCCCTAAAAAATACAGAAATAATTTATCCAATCTGACCTTAAACTTAGATGGTGTCAAAGTATCTCAAAGCCAGTTGGTAAAAAATGTAGGAGTCACATTGGACCCAGACCTTTCGTTTGAGTACCATATTAAACAAATCACCAGAACTGCATTTTTCCATCTACGTAATATTGCCAAAATACGAAAATTCCTCTCAAAGGATGATGCTGAAAAACTAATACATGCTTTTGTTACGTCCCGATTGGACTACTGCAATGTGTTGTTCTCTGGCCTCCCAATTAACTACTTGAAAAATTTACAGCGGGTACAAAATGCTGCTGCTAGACTATTGACAAAAACAAGAAAGTTTGATCATATAACCTCTACTCTTATCTCTTTACACTGGCTCCCTATCCAAGCCAGAGCTGATTTCAAAGTTTTACTACTAACTTACAAATCTCTACATGGATTGGCACCACTGTACCTCTCCGGTCTCCTTGCACCCTATTGCCCCGCAAGGACTCTAAGATCTCAAGATGCCGGCTATCTGGTAATACCCAAAATTAAGAAAAAAACTGCTGGAGGTAGGGCGTTCTCATATAGAGCACCTCTTCTCTGGAACAAATTACCTGTCTCAATTAGGGAGGCTGATACTGTTTCGACATTTAAAACTAGATTAAAAACGTTCCTGTTTAGTCAATCCTATGATTGTTAAATGTGTGTACTTTCTATGTAAACCTGGGGTGTGCGTTTGCCTATGTGTGTATCACATGTAACTTTTAAATTGTAATTTTAGCTTATGTTCACACTGCCCATTTAAATGTTACAAATAAAGTAAACCTGTTATTGTATATTGTTACTGTAATAGTTCCGTTGCTGTATATTTTAATTGTTATAGTTTACTAGTTGGAGACAACGGGGGGCTGGTTGTTTTCATCCTTATTCATATAAATATAACCTATTTTAGAGTTGTTTCCCCTGGAACAGATTTCATGTTCCAACCAAGGGGGGCTGTCGCTGTCTTGGTGTGTGGGGCTGCATCAAATACCCTCTTAGCTTTGTTAAATTGCTGCACTAGTCCACACTTGACCGGTGGGGATCTCATTCTATTACGACTGAAACTGTTAGCTGCTCCTGGCATTCTCTAATCCCTGTTCTCCTCTCTGTCCCCCCCACACATCCCTTGTGGTGTGGGGGGTCTGAGCTGTCAAGACCTGCCTGGTCGTCTACCAACGCTGGACCAGGTCGTCAACCGGAAACCAGCCTCCATGACGGCCCACAGCGAGTTTCCAGGTCCCATCCAACGTCTATAAAGCCGAACAATGGATTTTTGGTGTTTCAAAACCCATTGACACTGTATGACTATGTTTAGCTTGTGTTCTGCTCCTCTCTCTTGCCAACCGTCTCTGGAGGAGGGGATCCCTCTCTGAATTGCTCCTCCCAAGGTTTCTTCCATTTTTTTTCTCCCGTTGGGTTTTTCTGGGAGTTTTTCCTTGTCTTCCTTGAGGGTTTAGGTTGGTTGAGGGGCAGTTCTATGGGCGTATGTGAAGCCCTCTGTGACATGCTTGCGTGTAAAAAGGGCTATACAAATAAATTTGATTTGATTTTTTGATTTGATTAATTAAAATCTCTATCTGTCTGCAATACCGCTCTTGGCCTCTACGCAATTCGGCGCTCTCACACTTGCCTGGCATGGGACTGAAACGTTCAGACGCAACATTGATGACAAAGCAACACTGATGACAAAGACGTTCAAAAACAACAGAACGTTTTACTTTTAGTGTCGAAAATCAGCTATCAATTTTGGGGGGGACAATTATAAAACATTTTCTCAAGAGCAATTCCTGAGGGGGACACCAAAATTACTGCTGTAAGACAGACTACATTGTAATAAGTTAAATGTATATTAATATTATTTAAATTTCCTTATGTTTACAGTGATTTATTGAGGGGGACAAATCCTATTTTCCCAGGATGTGGGGGGTCATGTCCCCCTGTCCCCCCCGGGAATTCGGCCTATGCGTTTAGGTTTTATGTTTCTGGCAGACAATGTTCCCAACCAGCTGCATTCAGGGTCCAGCTGAGCTAGGTGTGCATAGTGTTGTTCTCAAATACATTGAAGTTATGGTTTTGCAAAAAAAAAAATCCCCAAATTCCCGAGCCAAAATTACAGTGGAAACTTTCCGGAAATTTACCGGAAACTTTCGCCCCCTTTGCAACCCTATTTGCAACTCAAAATACTACGAGTGAAAAGTACAATGAAATAGTTGTCTTCTCATTTCCCCTGCCAGAGGGAATGGTGATCAGCAACCTCATAGTTGAATGAAAACGCATACATTTGGCAGACTGGTGTAACATCTGACCTAATTTTTATGACTTAAACGTCATTCTAAGTGTTTCCCTTTCGTGATATTTTCAGGCATTTAGCCTACTCATATTGCATTAATTAATTAATAAAGAACCCCCTTTTGAAGCTTATTTTAACAAGCAGTAGCTATCTCAGATGGAATCGCTATTCACATAGTACCATCTGCTAACTGAAAATATGCCCCCAAAAACGTAAATAAGCTTGACATTTATTTAGGGGAAAATCCCTCATTGATAAAAATGTCAGTGGTAGCGATCATTGTCAGTAACAAGGCAAAATGCGATATAGCCCCGTGTGGAAAAGCTGCCCCTGTAAATTGTACTGTAGTACTACTACTAGACTGTTCGTCTTTTTTTGCAGGGGTTGAATTCGATTTAACATTAACTACTTTCGTTGTACGGTCTAGGCTGAAATGAATTATTTTCATGAACAGATTGACAAAGTTTAGGCTGTGGCAATGGAGTTCAGGTTAGTAGTCACTAGTCAGATAGGTTCACCTATTGAAAGACTTTTGTAAGTAAGGGTAGTGCCGAACATGTGCCGCCGTTTTGTTTGACTTTCTACTGTAAACAGCTGAGATGTTTTTGTAAGCTACAGCGACATTTAACAGCGACATTGTTTATGTAGTCCAAATATTGCCGGATCCTGAGGGGTGGGAAAAGAAAAAATAATAAATATATATGTGAGATAACAATGGTTTGTGCTTACCGAAGGCAGGCACACCCCAATTACAACGTTTGGAGGGGGGGCCAGTAAAAAGTGTCTTGGGGCCAGTACGTTTCAAACCCACTGGCCCGGTGGGCCCAGTGGCAATTTTTTTTTAATGTTGAGCCCTGGAGCTGCTTGGGATTTCTGCCAGTTACGCGAGTACCTTTAAATATCTTAAAGTATGGATGTCATAAAAATATTTCTGGTGATGGCGGTGAGAGTTGATGAAGTTTAAGGAGGAAAAAACATTAATGGTAACATAAGTGAAGCCACGAGCTCAAAAGAGACAACAGGGCAAACCCTAAAAAGGAGTTGGCCTGGGTTTATTTAGTAAGAAATGAACTTTTATTTAGTTCTCCCTCACACAGTGTACCGTGACTGAAACTACCAGACCCTGGTTTCCAGTCTCTCCAGGTTACTCAGTAAGGGAATACATCACAGTCAGGGCATCGTGACCCTTGAACTTCATCCTCCCCTACTCCTATAGATCCTGTGAATGTCAGACTGGGAACAGAAGATTAAACTATTTTCAATTTTTTTGTCAGAATTGACCCTTAACCTATGCAGGTGTGAGAGTGACTTTAGAGGGATAACCTGTTCAAGAGAATATTTTTTCTTTCTGCCCTGCCTCTCTTTCTCCCTGCCTCTTTCTCTCTCTGGTGCCCTGTGTCTTTCAGTCTGTCTCTCGCTATTTTTCTCTCTTTCCCCATCCAACATTTTGTTCATGTTTCTGGAACATATAGTGTACCTTCCCTTGGGCACTATTAAAATACCTTCTGTGTCTAAACCTATACTACGCATTCCTGAAATGTTCCCCCAAAAAGTGACCAGTCACTGTCCGTTTAACTGGTAAATAAAAAAACATAGCAGCGGGAGAGAATTAGAACAATTTCCCTATTCAGAAAACCCCCAAAAGTCCAGGTTCCATACAAAACACAAACTCACCCACACACATCGTTCCAATCCTTAAACCCAGATGAATAGTTTAAGGTTCACTCTCCTTCCCATCCTCCATCTTCATCCTCCCCTTCCTTGCCACTCACTTCATCTCATTCCCTTCCTCTGTCCCCCGTTGCAGGAGCAGCAGATAGGTTTGGTTACGACACACATTTTTCACTGCCTTGCTCCCCTGGTTAGAATAGAGTTGCTGGCTAAGCTGTATCTGGATGTACATGCTGTTATACATAGTAAGACTTTGTATGCTTGTGCGTGAGAGAGAGTGTGTGTGTGTGTGTTTAGCCCAAGCAGACGTTCTTGGCCCACTCCACCTCCCCTCCGACAGAGAACAAAACACTATCAGGCTCACTGCCAAGGGATTGCTCAGCATTTAACGAGAGGGGGGGGGGGGGGGGGGGAGAAAGAGGTGGAGAGACAGGGGAGGAGGGACACAGAGAGAGCTAAGGATTGAAAAATGTGGCATTCTCTCTTTCACTTTAGTTCATATAGAGAGAAGGGAGAAGAAAAGAAAAAGAGAGGAGAGACAAGCTAGGTCTGAAATCCCAAACGCTCACAAACACATACACCACAGTAAGCTCCTCAGACACACAAATAGAAATATACACTGAATCTGATACAAACACACTCACACCATCTCCCTCATATACACTTGCATACGGGCGGCAGTATGTTTCTAAGGACCCTGCTCCAGGCTCTCTGGCTGTTGCTGGTGTGTGTTTCTGGGACACAGGGCTATGAGGATGAAATTGAGGTGAACTACGCAGATACCTTCTACAATGAAATCTCTGAAGGAGAATCGCTGGAACGTAAGTCAAATGTGTGTATGTGTGTCTACTACATAGCATAACAGAAACTTAATTGAACTGCACAGACAATTACTACAATGGATGATGTGTATGTGTGTCTACTTGTCTATTAAACTTGATTGGCTGTCCTGAACGCTGTTTAACTTACAGAATATGCACATTGCACATTACTGTTGATTTAAACTGTTGTATTCGCTGCAAAATATTCTATTTTAGTTAATCTTATTTTTATTTTTACTGCCGCTGCTTTTTCTACAGGTACACTTGCACTTTTAGATTCATGTTGCTTAAATCGTAACTTGCTTAACTACATGCTCTTATGGTTCTTCCCTTTGGCATTTATTTTTTGGTTGTTCACAATGTGTGCTTGTTGTTTTGGCTACCCGCAATGCTTTGGGGCTATCTTGTTATTATCAGTGACCTATGCACTTTGTAAAGCTCTCTCTTGGAAGTCGCTTTGGATAAAATCGTCTGCTAAATGAATAAATGTAAATGTACTGTTATCTGTTGGGAAATTGACTAATTGTTGTGTACATTCTATTTGTACTCAGTGACGTGAATGTAGAAACTAGTAACTGGTAAAAAAAGAAATTATTCTACAAAACATGAATATATGTAGTCATTGTGCGTACAGTAGACATCTGAAAAAATGATCAGGGTTGAGTCACAAGTCTGTTTTTGTGAGGTTCTGTCCTCTGCATGTGTTGCCAGTCAAGCGAACAAGACTTGACTGAGGCATCTGTCCTGCGCTCCAAGTATGCCAGGTCTGGTTACAGTGGGCAGTCGGGCTGTGCTCTGGCACTTGGATGGCTCTCCTCACAGCAGCAGAGTGAGCTGGAGAGATGTTCACTTCCAGACTGTCAAACGTTTTTGTATTCTAGTCGGTTCTACAGAATATGCACATTCTACTGTGTATAGGGGGCTGGGTGTGAGGCTGGGAGGGTCCTCTGGACAACATTTAGCTGGCTAGTAAAGTGTGTGTGGACATGTTTGGTGCCAGAGAGCAAGTTGAGCGAGAGAGATTGGAGCTGTTACCCTCCTGTTGGGAGGAGTGCATCACGACTGACTGACTAGTCATCGATCAAACAAATACTCTTTAATTGGAGAATTATTTCCTCTATTGCCTGGAAGGCGTCTCTGTGTGTGTGTTTCTCTGTGTCACAATCAATGCCTGTGATGGCATATATATGTAATGTGTGTGTCTGATTGATACACAAACAATAAACTACTAGAATAACTGATTCTTGGCTGACATTGTGATGTGATTAAAAGCCATAATGGGGAATTGTGCACAGCCCCCAGAGCCAGTATGGGAGAATGCCAGCAACTCAGCTTGCCACAACCCAGAACATAAAGAGAAAAGGCAAGAGAAAGCGAGAGAGGGTGGGAGAAAGAGAGACAGAAAAAAGGAAAGATAGGGAGGTAAAAAGAGAGAAAAAGGTAGACAGATCTCTCAAATGCCTCCTCTTGTTCTTTTTCTCTCCTTTTACTTGTTTTACCCCTATTTCTTCATCCCTCCTTTACTTCACAATATAAATATTTTGCAACATAACTCTTTATTCTCTATTTATCCACACCCTTCACTCCTTCCCACAGCCACGCCCACACCCATCCCGACGGTCCCCTGCAAATTTCCAGACCTGACCAAGTGGGACAAGCTGTTCTCCATGCTGGAGAACTCCCAGATGAGGGAGAACATGCTCCTGCAGTACGCTGACGACATTATCAAGGTGGAGATGGGTGCGCTCCGCGGGGAGATGCTCAGGTAGGCCGAGGGATGGATAGAAGGGAGGGCAGTAGAGAAGGATAAACTTTCACTTTCAGTATAACCTGCTCTAGGGTTGAGTGACCCCATTGTGGACATAGTGTTGCTTAATTGATGTCTCATTTCTAGCTTTGTAGCACAGTACGGGGGGGGCTGCAGGGTTGCCGTGGAGACAGCAGGGCAGAGGATGTCTCTTCAGATGGAGTCTCGTCTCCGGGACACCCTGGAGCGCCTGAACCTGAGGGAGGTCCGCAAGGAGGACCACCAGGGGCTGCTGCAGCAGCTCCTCTCGGCGGCGCGGATGCAGGCCACCCGCCTCTCAAAGCTGGAGATCAGCTGCCTGGGTCACCACACAGGGGCAGGAATGTCCCCAGGGTTGGGAACTCCCCTGGAGACCAAGGGGTTCCATCCCCATGCTCAAGCAGCAGCAGGTGGGCTCAAGCAACAGGAAGTTACATCAGAAGAAGGGGTAGCGCCACTAGAGAGGGCATTGGCGGCCGTGGTGATGGAGCTGAAGCAGACGAGGGCAGAGCTCGCGCTGGTCCAGAGGGTGAACCAGCGGAGTTATCTACCTGCTGGTAAGAACACCTTTCCCTGGTAAATACTCTGCCCCCCGGGCCACAGACAGACAACAGTACATATCCACAGCGAAGGAGACAAACACAAAAAAGAGAGAGAGAGAACACAACAGTATTGTTGAGCTCAGCAGAGGGGAACATTTTACTCCAAATCAAGTGTGGTCTCCCATAGTCACCAGCCCTGTCAGAGTGCCACTCCAGTTCCCAGTATTAATCAGAAAAACATAATAATATATGCTGTTTATACTACGTAATTATGTACACATTCATAGACACAAACACACACATTGTCCACTATACAGCACCCCCCCACCCCCTTCGCCCCTCTCTGTAAATCTTGCCTAAACCCTGAGAAGAGAGGCATAATCATTAGCAGGTCGGCATGCCAACCACACCAAAGCACTCTGGGAAAGCAGGACCAGATGGGTGCCTGTCTTTTTTTTACCATTACTACTGAAGAGATTGAAACCAGAGACAAATGTAATGTCAATATTTAGGCTCTGGTAGGAAGAGGAGAATCTGTGTATGTGTGTGCGTATGTGTCTGTATGTCTATTAGTGTGTGCGTGCATGTCTGTGTGTGTGTCATATAAGAACTATCATAGCATGGTGGAGAGTAGAGGTAGGCTGGGGATGTAGACAAACAAAGAAAAGGGAGCTCTCCAAACTGATTATTCCCTCTGCCCTATCCCCTCTGCCCCCCCCCCACACACACACCCCAGCCAACACCTCCACCCCACACCTAAGCTCCTGGACTGAACACCGATTCCAACCGACTTGGGGATTTCTTAGCCTTAAGTCACTACTTTCCGTCTCTGACTTCTTCAGGTTGATGCATTATCTCATGAACACTTGATCCATGTTCAGATCCACAACGAGGAACCACACACCAACATGCACAATCAATCAGTCAAACTCTCAGAAAAAGAGGGAGGGGGAGAGGAAGGTGGGGGGGAGGCGTGTTTGATAGGAATTGACAGTGGTCCTGACCTCACACCAGAGTTTTGTTCAATTAAGATGAATGTTTTTTTTTTTTACTAGCGTGAGAGAAAGTGAGCAAGATAGTGTGTGTGAGAGAGATAGAGAGAGAGAGAGAGAGAGGGGGGAGAGAGGGGGATAGAGTGAGAGAGCAAGAGAGAGGGGGGAAGGGAGGAAGAACAAAGAGAGTAGAAGAGAGGGAGAGAGGATAGAAATAGAGGGGGAGAGAAAGTGAGAGAGGCGGGGGTAGAGAGGGAGCGAGAAAAAGAAAAAGAAGAGAAATAGAGAGGGAGAGAAACAGATCTAAGCATCTCCCTCTCCCTGACCGTTTGTTGACTGTAGAATCGCCATGACCAATGGTAAAACATGTCCGGCCATTTAATTGCATTTCAACACATACTGCACTTTCATATGAACCTTCCTCAGATATTACGAAGGAAAAGCTGAAGAGTAAATGTTTTGTTTATCAACTGACTGGTGAGTCACTATGAAAGACAAACACATTATGTAGTGAAGTTGTTGCACAGGAGTGGAGAAAAGCAGCAATATCTGGTGGGAGATGTCTTATCTTTAATGGAGGAGAGACAACATCATAATAACCCAGACACCTCGGAAAGCAGACAGAGCAGCAAGTCTCTGGGAGACGCATCGTCCAGAGGGGCTGTATGGGATCGCTCAATCTCTCTTTCTCTTTCTTTTCCTCTATCTAGTTTAAACATATGAAGTAAGAAATGAGGCCAAATGAGAGCTCAGTGCTTTCTCTTTTCTTTTTTTCGCTCTCTCTCTTTCACTTCTTTTTTTTTTGTTTCTTGCTTAAAATGCTGTTAATAAAATAAAAACTACCTCTCACCTTCCCTCTGTCCATCTATCCCAGGATGTGAGACAGCCCTTCTCTTCCCCATGCGTTCCAGTCGGATCCACACCTCCGTCACCCCCGACCTCCCTCTCTCCCTCTCCTCCTTCACCATCTGCCTGTGGGCAAAGCCCATCAGCCTGTCCAACAGAACCGTGCTGTTCTCTTACGGAACCCGCAAGAACCCCTACCAGATCCAGCTCCTGCTCAGCAGAAGTTCCGCCCTCTTCACAGTAGCAGGGGAGGCACACCTGGTGGAGGGGCAGGCTGTGGTGAAGGAGGGTGGGGCCCCGGGCTGGACCCACCTGTGCGGGGCGTGGAGTTCTGAGCAGGGCTTGGCATCCCTGTGGGCCGACGGGAGGAAGGTGGCCTCCAACCCTGGGGTGGCCGAGGGGCAGGTGCTGTCCGACGGAGGCTCTCTGCTGCTTGGGCAGGAGAAGAGCGCTCGAGTCCAGGGCTGGGTCGAGAACGCCTCGGACGCCAAGCTGGCGTTCGCCGGGAAGATGACAGGAGTGAACATGTGGGACAGAGTTCTGGCGGAGGAGGAGATCTCCCATCAGGCCTTGCAGGAGGGCAAAGGCTGCCAGCAGAGGGGGAACGTGGTGGCTTGGGGCACCACAGAGATGGTGCCACACGGCGGCGCTCAATTTATCGACTAAACTGTATTCTTCATCCTCATCCTTGTCATCATCATCCTCGTCATTATTATACAAACATTATCATTGCCAAAGCAAAGGTTGCAATGGTACCAACAACTGAGTCTTCATCTTTATCATATTCATCCTTATTTTCATCCTCGTCATAATCATCCTCATCTTTATCATTGTAAAGACTGATGGCAAGCAACCAGCCATACTGGTAGCCTAAAGTGGAGAAAGGACCAAGCTAAGACTGTGACATACAGCTGAAACCTCCCTGCAACGCTCAGAGGGACTGGAGGCAGTTCTGGAGTAATGCACACACACACACACACACACAATATCACACAAACAACGTGAGAAGCATTAGGATCCATAGCCCTACGAGACAAACAGCTTTCACCAATGATTTTCAAAGGAGAGAGACAGAGACACACAGACCATTGTGTGGAAGAAGAACTCTCTGGGAGAGCTCTGATTGAGCAAGTGAAAGAGTAACCACTGCTCAGACCTGATGGAGTAGAATATGGAGGCCAAAGGATCTGATCTTTATGGTTTGGGTTCCAGGTCACAATAAGAGTTAGGGTTAATGTAAGGGTTAAGTTATGGTTTACTTTTATAAAAAATCTACATACTTAAAGAGTAACTTTGGAAACCTGGCTAGAGTGGCATGGATATTTAAAAGCTTTGTAGCTTTGTTGTTCTATTGTTCAATAATTTTTCCCCCAAAAGTGAATCTGTTCATTTCTATCATTTCTTCTAACTTTCTAATTTGAGGGTTTACATGTGTAGGTTTGTTTTTAAATGTGCCTTTTTATGTTTTATTCCAAATATGTTTTGTGATGGTTTGCGCAACCCATTAGTTTTGCGGTGGAACGATTTGAAAGGTGAAACTGTGGACAATGTTTACATAGTCTTTTGCATTCATCTTCTGCTCATGTTGTGGAACATGTATCATAATGTACAGTACATTGGGGATCCTGTGGAGAGGTTAAAAATGAATGTATATTGTACATACATCTTGTATGCATATTCTTTTCCTTTGCATAATGTAATAATGATTTGAAAAGGAGTGGCAAATAAAACAAACAGTTACAGTAAATAGCTTTAGCGGATGATATGCTCCTAATCCTGACTGGATTATCATTTTTTTCTGAAAGCAGAGGATGGTAGCTGGACGAAGGGCGATGTTTGACGTACCTTCCTCAGCCTCTGTTTGTGAGTTTGGAAACAGATTCCTGCTGTTTTACAGTACTGAATCTCAGTCCATGGTTAGTTCATGTGTATGTGTGTCTGATAATGAGTTGTGGGGTTTACTGTAGCTGACCGTAAAACTTAAACATTGCATCCTGCTGTTCGTTTCCTGTACTCCCACCAGGCTACACACACACTCACAAACACAGAGCAGCCGCCCTACCTCTCCGACATTTAAGTAAGTTGCTCTAAAGTTCAAATCCATTGTGTAAATACAGTTGACACACACATGCAAGGTTTGCATGTAAAACTTCCCATTTGGACACCTCAAAGCATGCACACAAACAACTTGACTACCAGCGCCCCGCACCCCCCTACCTCACCCGAACCCCATTACGTCACCCCCTTCCTGGACCGGAGGCTGCTGGGAGTAGAGAGGTCATCTGTTATTGGTTCTCTGAGGTGGGGGGCAGGGAGAGAGTGAGGAGTTTAACAGGGTAAAGGGGGGGCTTGAAGGACTTGGGGAGTAAGGGAGAGAGGGGGTTACAATGTGAATCGCTTACGCAGCTCAATGTTGTAAAGTTGCTTCTGGGCCCTGCTAACTAGAACATGATGTGGGCAGGCGGTGGTTGGTGTTTGCTCACTGCTCCACATAAGAGGCCACATCACCCTCATCTTCGGTCACCCTGACCCAACACACACTAGAAGACCCTATTCAGTATAATTTCCTGCTCTATCTGGAAAGGATCTCTTTGAATGTCATGCAATGTATTTTTTTTTGTAACATTGAACTCTTCTTCTTTCTCTCAATTTTGTTGTATTTTGTGTCCTATTGCTCTCTCCCGTTCTGTCTTTCTCAGTCTCACTCTCTAGCTATCTCTCTCCCCCTCTCCCAATGTGTCTCTCCATAACTGAGAGTAGAGTGTCTAGTATCTAAAACAATTGCATCTCTCTGTCTGCAGGCTGGACAGGAGCCAGTGGGGGTACTCATACATGAGGCCCTCATTCTCTCTCTCGCTGCTCCCCTTTCTCGCAGCTCCCCTTTCTCGCTGCTCCCCTTTCTCGCTGCTCCCCTCTCTCGCTGCTCCCCCTCTCTCGCTGCTCCCCCTCTCTCGCTGCTCCCCCTCTCTCGCTGCTCCCCCTCTCTCGCTGCTCCCCCTCTCTCGCTGCTCCTCACTCTCTCTGCTCCTCACTCTCTCTGCTCCTCACTCTGTTACTCACCCTCTGCTCTTCATTATCTGCTCCTCGCGCTCTCTCTTTTAATGTCACTCTAGAAATATACAGTAAGATATTAGCACTGAAAAAAAAAAGTTAAAAATACAAAGATCGAGGCTCTAACTTCGAAATTGGTCGGCACTAGAATCAGGGCACTATGCATCACAAAACAGGACCAGGTGAGAGGAGTTTCACAAACACACAGCAATGTTGCAGGGTGTGTGTATGTGTGTTAATGCTTGTGAAATGTTAGCTGGACGTGCTCGCCAATACTTAAGGGATCAAGGCCCTCATGCACATTTGCACGAGTCAGGGTTGTTTGGTGGTAAAACAAATGGTTAATCTTCATTAACTGGCTTGTTTTCAGAGGACGGGTGACTTACAGTTTGGGAGGGTGGAGGGGAGAATATGAACATGGGGAGCACATATGTTCCTGTTCAGCACGTCTGAACACACTCACACCCCATAGTGGAATAATCTCACTTAGTCCCATAACAAACAAGCCCATACCCTTCCTGGACCCCAAGCACATTAACCCCCCACCCTGAACCCCTGATATCCCACCATGCAAACTATGTCTATTAATCAACCAGAGAGAGGGGTGGGAGGGAGGTTGATCCCTAACGAGCAGTAGTAAATACCACCTCTAGGGATGCCACTAATGAGCCCCTGCAACTAATGGCTACGCTGCAGGAAGTTCACTATGCTAGCTACATCATAAGCTTCTTATGAGAGCGTTTTCCAACCATGTTTCCCGTTCTGGTCATAGAAAGTATTCACCCTTTTCTTTCTTTCTCATCACTCATCAATTTAAGATCTGAATGATTGAAACCTGAATTGAATAATGTGTGATTCCTCCTGTAACAGACTTTCATAGTGTTTGATTCACTTCCAATTCACTCTGAAGCACAAAAGGTCAGTATCCTAGCTTACTTTTAACAGTAACTCAATAAGGCCACTGTAGTCCTTATGGAAACCTCTCCTGGTCCTCTCTCACACACACACACACGAGTGAGTAATGTATACACAGATCAATATCTAACCAGGGCAGTTGAAGTAGAGGAGTGAGTGCAGCTGTACTCAGAGGTGGGTCTGGAGAGCGTGTAGTCTGACAACCTCTGAGAACAAATCCATCGCTCGAACACACACATGTTGGTTCTTCTATACTAGTGGGGCCTGACCTTTCACTTCCATTCAAAATTGTGTTATCTCTAACCACTAACCCCTAACATTAACCTTAACCCAGAGTGTAAATATAACACTGACACTAACTCTTACCTTTTATCTAAAACCACTCAAATCCCCCGATAAAAGCATTTGAAGTTATGGGGCCCAGGAAAAGGGCCTCAGAAGATGACCATTTTCCTGTTTCACTATACTTGTGAGGATATGGTCCCCAAGAGGGTAGTTAAAAAGATCACACACAGACTCACATTTGTACACAAACACACACACATTGAAAGAACGGGTGACCTACAGTCCAGAGAGAAGGAATGGAGGTAGTGGACTGAATTACACAGACATGGATGCAATACAGCTGAGTTAACAGCTACACACAGTTACACACTGTTAGTCACCACAGTGTTGGTTCACTGAATGGAACTTAAATGCAGTGAGCTCTGGTGTGAGGTTGGACCTCCATGGATCTGTGTGCATGGTGTGTGTGTCTGTGTGCTTTAATACTGTGTGCCAGACTTTGTCCACCAACTGTTGTTCGATATGACCTCAGACTTCCTCTGCGGTCACTATAACAACAATGAGTCGTTCTCGTACAATAAATATAGATGAGATTATAAAGCAGGTTTCCTACATTAAACATATTTGGCCAGTTTGTGTACATGTGTCTGTGCATGCATGGCCATGCCAATGTGTATGTGCACACGTACATGCATGAGTATGTGTGTTAGTGTATGCGTATGTGTACTGTGGGGCATATTCCAAGCATTTGGTTAATATGCAAAGGACTCATTAGAGCCTGCGCAATGATATCAAACCTCTCAACGCACACACGCAATTTACATACACTTACAATGGACACACAGGCATTACACACTTCACATAGGTGTTGCGCTGGCGATGTGCACACATATTTAGAAGATGCGTGCACAGCGCGTGAGTGTACTGTACACTACTCCTGACATTTGATTTACGTGACACCTACGCCACATGAGCTCTACATTTAACTGTTTGATGGATATCTAGGCGTGCATATAGGCAGGTGTTATTTGTGCAACGCATACTATGCTTCAGCACAGCACAGTAACGCCTACCCGCCGAGACTGGACAATTCTTTGGCCTACATCAAGAGATTGCGGTTTCAAAATGTGTTTTGTGCCATTAGTTTCCAGTCGTTAACAGGCTTAAACAAACAATCCGTGGCTGGACTTGCATCAACCATACAATTATTGTCTTGCATCTGTAATGGCATTTTTTGACATAGATATTGTAACTATGTTTCTTTAAGCGGTAAAAAGTAAGTTCCTTTGTTATTCAGTCGAATGTAAGAAACTGAGGCTCTGTGGTGTGGTTTGCTCTGTAGAAGGGACACTCAGATTGTCTTAAGGTATTTATGGTGTTGTTTTATAAACCGCCGCATTTTTTTCAGTCGCATTTTTCAACCCTGCGGATTATATAACGGTACGGCTAATCTATGGATTTTTACAGCTCAAGCAGCCATCTCTTTCCCGACAACTAATTACATATGGTAATTAAACATTAAAACACCTGCGGTTTATAGTCCAGTGCGGGCGGCTTATATATGTACACATCATTCAGTTTAGCTGCTGCGGCTTATATTTACACATCATTCAGTTTAGCTGCTGCGGCTTATGTAAAGGTGCGCCTTATAGTCTGAAAATTACAGTAACTAAGAGCCAGAGGGTCTTAGTTGGGTCTGGGGGTTGGGGAGATGGTTATCAGTTGAGTGAGCTGACCTAACCTTTTGGCTAAGGAGATGGCCAAGTCGGACATACTGTTTGTGTATCATTAACCATCTCCAGAACCGTGGGACACTTGATATGTCAAACTGTCACTGAGCAGTGCTGACCAATCACAGAGACCGCTATTTTGATGGATTGACCATCAGAAGAACCATTTGTTCTAAGTTTATATAAGGCAGGGTTTTAGGGTAGTTCTTCATCACTCTTATGAACGATCTGTGTCGATGGCACCTCCTTCGTTAATGACTGATCAGCAAAGCTTTGTTTAATCTTATGTAATTGTATAATCTAAATAAATTGTATTGAAACCGCATCTCTTGATAATTCACATCTACACAGTGCCATTTGAATTATTCCATTACACATCCAAGTATTTTAGTTGTGGCCAACTGCAGGTAACTAGCCTATATAGATTATATGTTATTATTATGCTGTAAGATGTGGGTAAAATATGTTAAGCCCTCTGTGACATGCTTGCGTGTAAAAAGGGCTATACAAATACATTTGATTTGATTTGTTTGTTTATATTTTATAAAATTACAGTTCCATTTGAAAAATTACGTGAAAAGAAAGTTGTTGGGTAGTCCTTAGTCGCTTTCTTTGTCTGGTGTTAGGCTACTGCCAACTAAAGAACACAGCCCAGACCCTCATCTTACAACATAATTTATATAGGTTAGATTACCCGCAGTTGGCCACAACACAAAAGATGCAAGACAATAATAACATGGTGGATGAGAGTCTAGCCATGGCTTGTTTGTTTAAGGATGTTCATTTTTGCCCTCAAACGCAAACGGGCCAATGGCGGTTTAGTAACAGCTGCACTCGGACATCTTCAGTTTACAACTTCATAGAGTAGCATTAGGAAAAGGGATTCTTCTCTTGTTTTATCCGGTTTGTTGTAATTTATGTGTAAAAACAATGGTCAAACGATGTGCGTGTTGTCAACCTGTGACAAAAAGGTAAAGTACTTAAAATATTTCCATTTGGTAAAACAGCTAGAGCTACTTGCTTCAGCCAAGTCCAAAATCTTCCACTTCAAACCGCTAGAGCCCACGCGTGTGCAGCAAAAACTCACGTCTCCCGTGCAACTGCACTACAGCCAACGATTTTAAAGAGGCAGCGTTCCCTTTTACGCTAAAACGAAACATTTAGATTTGAATTCAATATAGATTTATACAGAACTGCTTGACTAATTTACAGTATGTAACGCAAGTACATATCACAAGTAACTGTAATTAAATTACCTAAAAATGAACAGTAATCCCTTACTTTACTTTTTCAGTGGACATGTAATTTAATGACAGTAATGTAAAGTAAGTAAATTACTTAGTAACGCATTACACCCAAAACTGGACACAGCGCAGCACAGCAACACCTGCGCACATCTGCCCGCCTAGACCCGTGAGATCTTTTGACATGGATTAGATCGCTTTAGAAATTAGTTTTGTGCAGTAGCGGATGGGGGGTGGGAGCACCTAAAACCCTGGGCCCCGCACCCGAGGGGGCCCCCGATCTATGTTTTTTGTGTTTTTTTTATGATTGTATCCATGGTAGACAATTTTACTTAATATAGGCCTACCTATTTAGGACAACATTTTTGTCACCCCAATGCTGCTCAGAGCGCTTGCAGAGTTCTATTCGGAGGATCTGTCTAAGGACGAGGATGTGGTTGACACATTTTTTACATTTCGTAGGCTACTACCGTGAGCTGAGCATGGAAAAACATGAACTAAACACACACAGCATCCTACCATTTCTCATTGACAACAACATGGACCGTGTTTTCCCCAACTTTGCCATTCTTTATCTTATTTACTTGACAATTCCGATAAGCAGCTCTGCTAAGCCGTCTGCAATTAATTAATAATAGAGTTTCTTACAATCAAGCATGGGAGAGGAGCGGCTGTCCAATTTAGCTGCTGTGCATCAAGAGGGACATCGAGATTGACATTAACAAAGTAATCGCCAGATTTTCTAACGATAAGAACAGACAGATGGTGATTTAAATAGGCCACAACAAATGTCCTTGCCTATGTTTCATGTCTGCATAGCCTATATATTCTAGCCTCGTCCTAACCCGACTCTCGTACATTTCATTTGTACAAAGTCTGCCCTCGCTCCATTGACAAGCGTTGACTTCCTTGTAGGCGGGTACTCTGTTGAAGTATTGGATCTGCCCAGAGCCACTCTGATCTGCCATAACCAATTGCTAGTGTTCACCTAGCCAATTCCTTCACCTTAGCCAATTCCTTTACCACTACTGTAACAGAGCTAGCTGCCGTAGGTGGAAAATTAAACTGAACCCGTGGGGAGGAGGGCCACAACATCATGGCCACCAACAAAACTCACCAAAACTTGTTCTTGCTCCGGCTTTAGTTTATAGATATTCGGCAGTGTTGCCACAACAGACCAAATGGCTTTGCTCGCATCTTTCTCTGTCGCCATTATGGAACTCCAACATAAACTAGCTCACGTCATCGTTCTCAGCCACTCCTTCTGTTTGCTGATTCGCCGGTAGAAAATCAACCTGAAAAGTCTGACTTACGTACCGAATGGCCAGACCCAGTACAGAGGCAAAATCCAAATAGAGCGGAAGTACGTAAGAGGGCAGAGCCAGGCTATATATATTCTGCCTTTGTAAAACTAAAGTTAAATAATGTGTTTTGACCTGTGTGTACGCTATGAGTTTGCTGGTTTTGAATATCCCAATACATGTGAGTTCGTAAAAGAAAATGATTATAGTCTAATGGAATTTTAGTTCCGTAGTAGCATGCCGGCTGTAGGTGGCCTACTGCAGTGCGCGTCACGTGTGTGTGTTGCGCACTCTTTTTTTTTTTTTTATGGGAGCTTGGATCGCGCGTATAGCTCGACCCAAATTGTTGCTAAAATAATTGTTATATAGGCCTATGGTTACTTTTAAGTTGTCACTGTTAGGATGACTATAGGCTAAGTACAGTACTGTCTTTAACTTCATTTTGGGGGGTTTATGACCTTGAATATAATGTATTTGGTAAATGGACAGATCATTAAACCCATTTTATGCATGGATTTGTGTAGGCCTACAGTATACTGTGTGTGAGAGATTGTAATTGAATGCAAGCCAACTGGCCCACAATTTGTTTGCACATTATGGGCTATGATGACTGAACACATTTATTATTGGCTAATATGTGCTGTTCACAATAGAGCTTACCATTGGTTACTTTTTATGGTTATATTTTATTGCACTGCAAAATATTAATAACAGGGGGCCCCCCAATCAGTTTCTGCCCCCCCTGAAACACAATCTCTCCTCTGCCCCTGGTTTTGAGTCATTCACAGGCTTAAACAAACAATCCATGGCTGGGCTCGCATCCACCATGCTAAAATTGTAGTAGGCAATAATCCACTGACTAACAACACGAACATGAATGACATATTGAGCCAAGGCAAGTAAAAAGTTGGGAAAAATGGTTTTGCGCTTCTTTGTGATGTGGATGTTCATCACTGAAAAAAGTATTCAAAGCACATATAGCACGTGACTATACGGACGCCTTATCAAATGTAATATGAACAAATTAAATTGTTAAATATCAAACTGTCACGTGTAGTATTCATTCCACGCTTGCTAAAACTCGCCAGAGTTGCCTACGTGTAATTCACTTGTACCAGGTACGCAGTGAATGCTCTGTGTACAGCTATGCTGACACTGATTACACCCCATAGTGTATGTATCGGTGTGTGTGCTTATGCATGGTGTGTGTGTATAAGTCCTACCTCCCAGCACACTCAGGGTGATGGCCTTGGTGTGTTCAGCCAGCATGTCGGCCTTGGCAATGGCGGCCAAGGAGAGGTAGCTGGACATGTTCCTGCTCAGCTCTCTGTTGCCCCGCTGGAGGAAGCGGACTGCCACGGGCCCAGCCAGCACCATGACGGGAGGACGGCTGTAGTTCTGGAGGAGAGAAAAGACCGGCGGAGATGAGGAACATTGGTAAGTTGCGATTCTTCAACCATACCTGTCCCTTTGTGAAATATAGTGTCTTAATACACATGACAGACCCACGTGCAGACTAGGGCATGGAAAGATTCTTACCATTCAGAACCATAGAACCAGAATCACTGTGGTG
Source organism: Hypomesus nipponensis (assembly GCF_054491055.1). Taxonomy (NCBI): domain Eukaryota; kingdom Metazoa; phylum Chordata; class Actinopteri; order Osmeriformes; family Osmeridae; genus Hypomesus; species Hypomesus nipponensis. The sequence continues at coordinate 1,300,990 of NC_140375.1, forward strand.
CTGAAGATGTTGTTCTGGTAGAAACCACAAAGCTGTTTGAGGTGTCACACCCGGTTTTGCTCAACCCTGGCCGGTGGGCCTTTGTGTGCTAATACTGACAGGATCAGACCCAATTTCCCCCTCAGGACAGTACCAGGATAGCTGCATGATGACAGTGCAATCGGAACCAGGCCTAACCCCAAACAACCCCAAAGCACAGGAATAACAGAACCAGCTCTAAACCCATCTGGTCCTCTCTAGTTCTCTCAATGGGACCCGAGTGACGCACAGCGGTAATTGAGAATAAGACCAGGATAAACCTCAGGAGGCTGTGGTTAACATCCAGCTCTGCTGGGTTTGCTCCACGGAGGGATCACACAGGAACAGAAAACACACTAGAGCCCTCAAGGGTGCAGACTGTAGGAACTTCAAGAAGGTGGTAACTGGAGGTCATGACAATAAGTTTTTCTTTTCCATAGGGCTTGGGGTCACGGCTGAGAGCCCTGTTACGGTACGTGGCCACTTCAGCGTTTTTTAAGGCTTTGCACCGATTGCCTTCCCACAGTACACCATGCTGGGAGGCGTGTTAATACAGAGTTGTAGTTCTCTAAGGTCACCGTTGTAGTCATGGCCAAGTGTGCAGACTTGGGTTCATGTACTCACAATATCGATCAAAATTGCACTTTCACTCAACATTTGTGTAAAAATACACAATATTTTACTAGTGCAAGATTACAGTAGACTACATGTTACGCCACTCAACCAGTCGTGTGTCGGCTGGGATAGCAAACTAACAGTGGCACAGAACAGTCACGTAATATGACCAGACTGAATTTAAAAGTATAAAAACACACCAGGGACACTGACAACATCGGCAACCCAGCACCATGCATTATAATTTTTATGTAATATTTAAATTCAGTCTCGTCACATTACGTAACTTTGTTCTGAGCAGGACTGGGTGTGCAGCCACACACAATACATTTCTCCTTCATCTTGAAACTGTGAAACCTGACCAACGGTTGCTACGTTACAAGAAACCAATCCCATTGCCCAATGCTAGCGTTTAACGCTCCTGATTTACATAGAGTTGAGAAAAACTCGCAACGCTCCGCTCCGCCTTCCCACAATCCCCTACACGAGTGTTAACAACCGGCTTAATTGAAAATTAATTGGAAGCCAATGTGCCGCGCCTGCTCCGCTGTAGTGGACACGCATTGTTAGTGGTGTGCTGACCATGTAATACTTCCTTTTCTCCAGAGTGAGGCAGTGCAGACCTATGGTTCAGGTGAGTCCACCTTCTGATTCCAGTTAGGCGCTATGAAAGCATTACTGACTTGCCAACTAATCCTAAAACAAACCAACAACACGTACATACACACACACACACACAAACTCATCCACATGTCTACATACACACACATGCATGCATTCCCATTAGTCACTTTAAAGTCCCTGTCCCAGCTTTCCCACACTGTCAAATACTGCTACATCAAAAATGGTTTATCAGATTTTAAATGAAACTCTCATCCATCTTTTTAGTATATTCTATATTACTGGAAACCATATCTTAAGCCGTTTACTGATTATTAACAATACTGCAAACCGGTAGAAGATCTTAAGCCCAAAGTATAAAGATCTGGATATTAGGGGCAGAGTAATGCGGGAAAAGACCACTTGTAGATATGCCTTTACTTTTACAAGCCAGAGGCCCCCAGCTATAAATCAAGCGGCACATTTAAGACCCTGCGCCCACACACTCATATCTGTAACTGCAGAGTTCAGGGACAGTACCATTTGCCGTAAATTGGGAGAATTGTCAATGTATAAAAAAAACACCTGTAATCTGAAACCCCAGGACAAGGGGCCAATAATGTAAGGGTGCATAATTTATTTGTGACCAACTGTACTGTACCAATAGCAAAAATGACACAAATAATGGGAAGAAACTATAAAAGGGATTGTCCGGAGAGAAACGGGCAGTCTGTTCCAGAGAACACGCTCACTTGTTCGATACTCCAATAAACCTTTGCATCAAACTCTGAGTTCCAGTGCGTCTGTTTAGGACTTAGGATCTATCCACCTCAACACTTAATAATTTTCAACATTTGGACTTAGCCTTATTTTTGACTTGTGTAGGGTGATATTGTCCAAGCAACCAAAATGCATTCCCCTATGGTTTAAAAGAAGATGGGAAACTGAACAATGAATTAACATGAACCATGTTAATTCAATAATGCCAATACAAATAGAATTCCAGTGATTTGACTCTATGGGTTAAATCAGAGCAAGAATGATCAAAGTACGGTTAAATGAAATACGCATTTAATAACATTGCAAATGAATGAAATAAATTACAAGGCAAACATGTTACAAAATGAAGGATTTAAATCTTACCTACTCTACCGTGATCATTGTAAGTCAGAGAGAAAGCAAGAGGTGGCAAGGAGTAGGACAGAAGGACAAGGGAGAACTGAGGAGAAGGTCCCAGGAGATGAAGAACCCACAGAACAATGCATTACAATTCCCTTTGAACACAAGACCAACCAATCAGACCAAATCTTGAAAGGGGTGTGAGAGCCATCAAGTTGAGGCCGTCCAGGAACTCCAGACTTTAGCATATGAGAGGTGGGGGCAGGTTGACACCCAGCCTTACACTTGTCAAGACTTACAATTTTCTCAACTTCGATACTTGGAATTATTTCACTTTACAAGGGAACGTACTAAATTATTTAGGACACACAAAGGATGGAAATGAAAGAAATACAGGAAGAAAGGTTGAGCTATCAGGCCCAGCTGACGGCAATGAGAGAAGAGATAAGAGAGCTGAGGCATGAAAAAGGAAAAAGAAGGAACAATATATCACAGAACAGCTCAATGTAATTGAAGAATCTATTCAATCAAACGATTTTTGGGAAAACTGGAACAGACTATATAAACAACAACATGAAGAATTACCAATTCAAAATGGGGATATTTGGATTAATCACTTCTCCAAGTTTTTCATGTACATAGATAAGAACCCAGAACAAAAACACATACACGATAAACTCCAATTACTTGAATCTGCAATTAAGAATTACCAGAACCCTTTTGATTTTTCAATAACATTGAATCAACTACAAGATAAAATACAAAACCTAAAACCCAATAAAGCCTGTGGTGTTGATGGTATACTAAATGAAATGATCAAATTTACGGATGACAAATTTAAATTGGCCATACTGAATCATCCTCCTCAGTTCTGGTGTATTCCCTTAAGTCTGGAACCAGGATCTGATCACCCCAATATTTAAAAATGGAGACAAATTCTATCTCTCTCTTTTTTCTCTGTCTATCTCGCTCTCTCTCTGTCATGCTGTTCTGTGTCAGTGAGGGAGATGAGAGCTTGTACAGGCGTGGTCTCTCAGCGAGCCTTGAACCTCCTCTATCTTTCTTCTCCTCCTCTCTTTTTCACCCTGGTTCCCAGCCAGTCGCGTCGCAGAGGGCCCAGGCGGGGAGCCGGTGGCCCAGCGATCTACTTAGAATGCTTACCCTATACTGCTCCTCCCCCTGTTGAGAGGGAGAGGGAGGTAGGGTAGAGAGGGGTGAGAGAGGGAGGTAGGGGAGCTGGGAGAGCGAGGGAGGGAGGGGATGAAAAGGAAGAGAAATAGAGGGGTGGGAGAGAGGGATTGGGAAGAGGGAGGGAGTTGAGAAGGGGAGTAGCGGACTGAGAAGGCCAGGAGAGAGAGGGAGAGAGGGGGTGTGATAAGGGAGGGAAAGAGAGGGAGACAGAAGAGAGAGTGAGGTGGTGTGAAGAGAGGGCGTTCTTGGTGACTTGTGTTCTTTGGATTGGAACCGTACTTGGGCAATGAAAGATGACGTCAAACGAGTTCGCAAGAACACAAGAACGGAAAAAACGTGGATTGATAAACAGCCATAGTCTAATACAGACCCCCACCCCTCGCCCCTCGGGTTGAAGCAACGGCCCAGGTGGATGTAGGTGGTATTGCATTTACGGTTAGGTTCCCGACTCTTCCGGTCGTTTTTATTCTATTAACTCCAGTCAATATTTATAAAACTATCTCCCCCAATAATTTTCGTTCAATTCTCGAACCTGGCTCATACTTCTAGCTTTTTCATAGAATAATTGTTCCTGATTTTTGCTAAGTTTGAAACCAATCCGAAATGGGTAAACTAGCACCCCATTTATTTGCCTACGTCAATAAAAGTTGCCTGCAAATGTGCTCGCGGATACTAACAGGGCACGAGCAGTAAAGTTCACACTGGCCGATAGCCGATTTACATTGAGCTGAATGAGCCATAGACTTATATTGAATGAGCACAGGGAGAAATGACTTGAGTTGCCTCCCTTGTTGTAGCAAGTGTAGCAAATCGTTGTCACACATACATGAAATGTTGTTAATATAGTTTCTTCCCATACCTGCAGAAAAGACACTGCTTCACAAAAAGGTGCTGGCCAAATGAAACAGGCAACCCAGTAACTTCAAAGCCCACTCAACCATAAGGCATCATTATTCTACAGTAGTTCAATGTATTTAACCAGCAGCACGTGACAATTTGAAGATAATCTGGCAGAGGGACCTTGACTGTCTGATTGACGATGATACCTGGAAACAGATTTTGACTGATAATGGTACATATATAAAGGAAACTAGAGGTGCAGCGTGCAGGCTTTTCAAAATAGGACTAATAAGTACCAACACATGCTGGAAATGCAAAAAAGAGATATTGGAAGGATCCCACATTACCGACATTTAATGAATGGAAGGCTCTGATGAGTGAAACTGCTTCATGTGAGGTTATGTTGGCGAGAATTAGGGGCAGAGGGCATGTGGTTCTGGGAAAATGCGATTACTTTATGGAATACCTGACATCTCACTAGCAGACTGAAAAGGGAAAAAAGAGCGGCCTTTGCACACATGTTCCGATCCATTTTGTTATCCTCTTACTTTTATTTTAATGCCGTGGTGCTCGCATGCCATTTGTAGCTTTTCTTTTCTGTATGTTGTTTTCTTTTAACCAGGAACACACAACCAATATGTAATTTTGTATTCTGACCTTTTTATTTTTTATTTTTTTTTGCACACTGTATCTTATGAGATATGTACCATGTATATTCATAAATAAAAACTTGAATTCCCCAAAAAATAAAAAAATATATAAAATAAGTTTAAATACAGCTTAACTTGACGTAGTGGGACAATAAACTCAATGCTGCAGACTGCCGTCTGACAAAGCGCGCTAGTGCGAGCACATAAGTACACGCAGCGCGATGACGTACATCCTGTCTTAATAGGCTGTTCGAAAACAACGGTTTTTAAGATACCTTACCCCGAAGAGAGCTGTCTCGTTAGACACCTTTCTAGTAAGACATCAAGGATTAAGACAGCTGTCTAAGTTTTCGAACACAGCTAGGGGAGCAAGGGGAAAAAAGAGTCACTGTTTAAAGATAGACACGGAAGTGGAAAGATGGCCGCGTCCAGTCTCGCTCGTGGGAATTTTCTTTACGCAACGTTGTCCTGAGGACAAATACGTTTGTGATTGGTTTAATCAGACAGCCAATCGCAATAGAGGAGAGTGTCATGTAACTGGGTCTAGTCAATGGCGTAAGGTTATGGGCATGGAGATGAGGCTACCGCAAGGGGGCCGGGGAGCAGGGCGGTAGGATATAACAGGGCAAGACGTTAGATACTACAGACACGCCACGAATAAAGCAGACTCCTCAAGTTGTATTATACGTGTCACGGAACATTCATTTTACGAGCAGAAGCTTGTACATGGTGTCAGAACGCGGATTCGAGTAATGGCAAAATTCAACCCACCCGAACCGATGGACTTTACACGGCCGGAGCAGTGGCCGGAGTGGAGGCGACGCTTTCAACGGTACCGAACAGCTACTAAGCTAAACACCGAGAGCGGTGTCGTACAGGTTAGCACGCTGCTATATGCGTTGGGCAAGGAGGCCGAACAAGTTTTCAGCACTTTTGTTTTCGTGGGTGAAGAAAAGGATGATGACTACGAGACTGTGTTGGCCAAACTAAATAGTTATTTTGTTCCGAAAGTGAACGTTATACACGAGAGGGCTCGTTTCCACCTTAGGGCACAGAAACAAGGTGAATCAGCGGAGGAATATATCCGCACGCTATACGAGCTAGCAGAGACATGCCAGTTTGGTCCAGCAAAGATTGAAAACATAAGGGACAAGCTGGTTATAGGGATCTTGGACAAAGGGATGTCTGAAAAGCTACAGCTGACGGCAGACCTGACACTGGACAAAGCAGTGGAGATGGTGAGACAGGCCGACCAGATAAAGAGCCAAGTTAGCCAACAGGCTATAGCTAGCTCAGCTGAAGCTAATTACCTCAGTGAAGTGGCGCGGAATCATGCACGCGCGGGGCCTTCAAAGCCACACGGTGGAAGAGAAGAAAAGGGCGGCAGCTTCCACGGAGGAGGATATCGCGACAGAGGCGGAAAACCACCCAACACAAAATGCTACAGGTGTGGCAAGGACAACAAACATGCTCAGTATCCAGCTAAAGCTGTACAATGCAGGAATTGTCAGAAAATAGGACATTTTGCGGTTGTGTGTCACTCTGCCAAGGTAAATGAACTGACTATAGCGGAACAGGATGCCGACCAGTCTGACGGACGGTTTTTAGGTGAAGTCAAAACGTACACCTACATCTCAGACAACAACACTACACCTTGGACAGTAAAACTGAAAGTTTGTGGGACACCTCTCTCCTTTAAGATTGATACTGGTGCAGATTCCACGGTGATTTCAAAAGAAACATATCACCAGCTCAGACACCTGCCCCAGCTACAAAAGAACGACAGAGACTTTGACAGTCCTGGAGGTAAACTGAGCTGTTTGGGGGGATTTGTAGCCTTAACGAAATACAAAGGCCAGTTCTACAAATATAAGGTCCATGTGATTGAAACAGCCAATGGCAGCAACCTGTTAGGTCGAAACGTGGCTGTGGCAATGGGACTAGTACAAAGAGTGGAGGAAGTCCAGGTGTGCCAAAGCACATTTGGGCAGGATTTGGGACTCTTGAACATAAAGCCAGTGAGAATTTGTTTAAGAGAGGGCGCAGAACCATATGCAGTTAACACGGCGAGGAGAGTGTCTGCACCCCTGCTTCTTAAAGTCAAAGCCGAACTGGAGAGGATGGAGAAATGTGGCGTCATTGAGGAGATCACAGAGCCAACGGAGTGGTGCGCTCCAATGGTTCCTGTTCCAAAGAAGACTGGGGATGTGAGAATCTGTGTTGACCTCAAAAGGCTCAACAAAGCTGTTAAGAGGGAGAGGTTCGTCCTACCTACAGTGGACGACATACTGCCTCGGTTGGCAGAATCGTGTGTGTTCTCCCTCCTTGACGCTGAAAGCGGGTTTTGGCAGATCCCGCTGGAGCGCGATACAGACAAATTGACCACATTCATCATACCCATGGGGAGGTACTTCTTTAAGCGACTCCCTTTCCTCCTCCAGCGCACCGGAGATATTCCAGAGAGAAATGTCAACCTTGCTCAGAGGCCTGGAAGGAGTTGAAATTTACATGGATGACATTCTTGTTCATGGACAGGATGAGAAGGAGCATGAGGAAAGGCTCCAAAATGTACTCCGGACCCTGGACAACGCAGGCTTAAAGCTAAACTACAAAAAGTGTCACATGCGTCAGAGGCAGTTAAACTACCTAGGTCATCTCATCGACAGAGCCGGCATCCGGCCTGACCCCGCAAAAGTCGGTGCCATCACAGAGATACAACCGCCAGAGGATGTGCCAGGTCTGAGAAGGTTCCTGGGCATGGTCCATTATCTAGGGAGATACCTGCCCAACCTGACAGATGCACTACAACCCCTAAATGACCTGCTAAAAGATGACACAACCTGCATCTGGGATGCTGCACAAGCAGACCCCTTTAAGAGAGTAAAGCAACTCGTCACCACCGCACCAACTCTCGCCTTCTATGATGTACACAAGCCTACAATCGTGAGTTTGGACGCAAGTAGCTATGGGCTGGGTAGTGTGCTACTGCAACAACACCCTGAGGGACTGAAACCAGTAGCATTCTGTTCTAGGGCACTGACTGATACAGAAAAGCGCTACGCGCAGATAGAAAAGGAGACTTTAGCTGTGGTCTGGGCCTGTGAAAGATTTTCCACTTACCTGTATGGCCTAAACGAGTTCACAGTACACACAGATCACAAACCGTTGGTTCCTCTGATCAACAATAAAGACTTGGATGCAGTTCCCCTGAGGTGCCAACGCCTACTTATGCGCCTGATGAGGTATAACCCCACGGCAGAGTATGTTCCGGGAAAAACACTGACAGTAGCTGACACGCTATCTAGACAGCCACTACCCTTCATACACAGTGAAGTGTGTGAACTAATATGTGATGTCTCAGCATTTGAAGCCGCAGCTCATGCAGCATGGCCCGTTTCTTTGCTGAAGCTGGACAGGATCAAGCAGGAGACGAGCATGGACAGAGAACTGCGAGTGGTAAGCAGACAGGTGATCGAAGGTTGGCCAAAACATGTGAATAACATTCCAGCTCAAGCAAGAGCATACCACCAGTGGAGGAATGGACTGTGTGTCAGAAGGTCTTGTGCTCTATGGCGACCGTATCGTCATCCCGCACAGCATGAGAAGTGACATATTGCAACGTCTGCACGATGGGCACCAGGGCATCACTAAATGTCGCGAGAGGGCGCACATGAGCGTGTGGTGGCCTGGTCTGGAGAGCGAGATTCAGGACCTAGTGACAACATGCCCAGAATGTATGGAGGTCAGACCAACACAGAGGAAAGAGCCTCTGATAACCACACTGCTACCACAAAGGCCCTGGCAAAAGATTGGAGCGGACATCTGTGGGTATGCAAAGCAGAACTATCTGGTCGTTATTGATTACTTTTCTCGCTATCTTGAAATAGCCCATCTGCCTGACATGACGAGTGAGACCACCTGTGCACGGCTGAAAAACATGTTTGCCAGGTGGGGGTGTCCAGACGAGCTACGCACAGACAATGGAGGACAGTTTTCAAGTAAAGAGTTTAAAAGCTTTTCTGTGACTTATGACTTTCAACACATTACCTCCAGCCCCCACTACCCCCAGTCCAATGGGGAGGCTGAGAGGGCAGTGCAAACGGCGAAAAGGATCCTCCGGCAGGCTGACCCATTCCTGGCTCTCATGAGCTACAGAGCTACTCCGCTGCATGCCACGGGTTGCAGTCCTGCCCAGCTGATGATGGGCCGCCAGATCAAAACAACAGTGCCTACAGTCGAAAAGGTACTGTCTCCAAAATGGCCCGACCTTGCAAAAGTGCGCCAAGCTGACTCCAAGGCCAAAAGTAGCTACAGGCGTGCCTACAACACACGCCACAGCGCCAGATCACTTCTGCCTCTCAATCCAGGTGACAGTGTGGCAGTGAAACTCGATGGTGAGTCAGGCTGGACGACAACAGGGACAGTCCAAATGCCACACCCTACTCCGAGGTCCTACTTGATCCACACGGACCATGGGACACTGCGAAGGAACAGGCGACACTTGCGCCCGACGTTCCCTCCTACACAAGAGCCGGACACGACAGGACACACAGGTGGCTGAACATTCCCCACCTTCACCTGTTAGACAGACTGTTCCACTGGGGCCCGTGGCACAGCCCCCTGCTCAGGCTCGTGTATCTTCACGGGGGAGGATTCTCCGCCCACCAGAGAGACTGAAAGACTTTGTGATTAACACATAGCTTGCCTCTTGGAGCAGAATACTCTCCAGCAGCTATGGAGGTACATGAGTAGTCTACCTCATTACCTCAGGTTACCGCGTATTCTCAAATACGTATACGGACGGAAAAAATAAACGGGAAGGGACGTGAAATGTGGGGAAACTAAAAGAAAACACAGATGTTATTGTTAACAGTTTATGGAGATGTGGATGTTCATGGTTTAAAACACTATGTGGAAATTGTTTAATCATAAGCATTTACAGAAGCTAATGATAGGGCTTATAAAAGGTCTTGGGTGTCATAACTTTCAACTCAACAGCAGAGAGCTTGAGTTACAGTCATGTTCTGTTAGAATTTATTTCCATTGTAAACTGTTCATTTTCTTAAGAAGAGATGCTGTACCCTGTTAGCTCTATGCTGTTAATTAGCCTACAGTTCAAAAGGAGGAAGATGTCATGTAACTGGGTCTAGTCAATGGCGTAAGGTTATGGGCATGGAGATGAGGCTACCGCAAGGGGGCCGGGGAGCAGGGCGGTAGGATATAACAGGGCAAGACGTTAGATACTACAGACACGCCACGAATAAAGCAGACTCCTCAAGTTGTATTATACGTGTCACGGAACATTCATTTTACGAGCAGAAGCTTGTACAGAGAGAATTGCAGAGGCGGGACCTCCATTTTCAATCTTCGAGAGGCATTTGTGGAGGCATGCAGCAAAGATCGGAAGTATTCATAGTAAGAATGTAAAGGAGTAATTAAATTTAAAAAACATATGTAATTTTAAAAATGTTTACTATTTCAATACCTGCTAGTGCTATCAACATTATGTGTGCCCATACATGTTAACCATAAGCGCTAGCTAAGCTAGGTACCTAGCTAAGCTAGCTAGTCAGGCTAATCAGTTGAGCTAGAAAACTTAGCTAAGCTAGCTAGTAGTCAAGCTAATCAGGTGAGCTAGAAAGCTAAGCTAGCTAGAAAGCCTGTTAATGTACATTGCATGGAGCTTTACTCTATTCGTTTTCAAAAAAACATGTCATTAAAGAGGGAAAAATAATGAAGAGGAAGAAGGCAGACATAGCGTCCTTCTTCAGGGCAAGTGGAAAGAAGACAGCTAAGGCAAAGAATGAGGATGAGATGGAGAAAAAACAGGCAGAGAGCGAGGATGAGGAGCCCCCAGAGAGCAGCAACTTAAATGGACCTCCAGGTATACAGTATAGAGACTCACATATAGTACAGCTTGGTATGAGGTTATCTTATTTACAATTGGCTTAAAGTGTGTCTATTCATATACAGATCAGGTTGAAAGTGCATTGTAAAACATATCAGTTATTTTTTTATTACATTAAAGAATGGCATATTTGTATTTGCTACCCAGAGACACTTTCACTAATATTATACTTTAGCTTATAGTGTGTTTGTTAAACACTATATAGCATGCATTATAAAACCTTTAGGAAAATTACCTGTACACCTTATTGTAATTATTTTAGATGTTTCTGAAAGATTGATTGAGAGCAGGACAGAAGAGTCCTCCCTGAGGAGTGGCCCCAGTGGATCCCCAGGTAAATTGTCAATCTTACATTGTATGTTGTACTCTTCTGCTAACTTTTCCATCGATATTGTCCACAAGTTTATATTGAATATGTTTAATGCTGTAGAAAATGAATTTTAATCTTTTGTATCTGTGAAATTGGATAGTGGATCATTACACCTTGTGGAAAATACTTTAAACACCTATTAATGTTTTTAATATATATATTTAGATTCCCACAGACAAGATTCAGACAGCGAGAGAGAGGAGCCTCCAACAACGAGTGGCGGCCCAAGTGGACCTCCAGGTATACTCACTCTTTCACACATACTGGACACTTTAATTCCACTTCAGTTTTGCCCAATCTGATACAGTGGCCTGATAATTCATAAACAGGTATGAGTCATACCACTCACCTCAACTTGAGTAGAGTTGGATGAATGGCCTCAAATCTATAACGTTTTTAAGAAGATTACAGTGTTCAGATAATCCATTAGATGTAACATGGGATAGTACACTCCAATGTATGAGTTTATCTTGATTATTAATCTCTGCTGTAATTTAATAATTGAATATGCCTTTTTTTCCATTTTTAAACAGACATTTCCAAATCAAGAACTGATAGTCCAATCCAGCCACGTCTGAAACTCTATCCGAGGACACTCCAGGGCGACAGGCGCAGACACTTTCAGGCATCGTGGTACTCTATCCACACATGGCTTGAATATTCACTGTCACAAGACTCAGCATACTGTTATGCATGCAGGCATTTTGGCCTCCCACACACAGAGTCAGTGTTTACGTCAGCCTTGGGTTTTAAAAACTGGAAAAAGGCAACATTCAGAGATGGAGGGTTTTGTGGACATGCAAAGGGAGAGGGTCACACAAATGCAATGATTGCTTGGAAAGAATATGAGAGAGCAGATGCCTTGTTAATGAGTACTTTAAGTAAAGAACATCATAAGCAGATAGAGGAAAATCGTGCCTACATAAAAAGTTTAGCAGAAGTCCTACTGTTAACTGCAACCCAGAATATTTCACAGAGGGGACACAAGGAGACAGTAGATGCAGACAACAGGGGAAACTTCTTGGCTATATTGGACATGATTGCTAAACATGACCCAGTTGTTAAAAAGAAAATGGCAGGGCCTCGCAATGCAAAATACACGAGCCACCAAATTCAAAATGAAATTTTGGATACATTAGCTGAAATGGTACGCGCTTCCATCATAAACGAAGTCAAGGAGAGTGAAGTCTTTTCCCTTATGGCAGATGAAACTAAAGACCTTAAAAAAAAAGGAGCAGATCTTTTTAGTGTTAAGATATTATTATGCAGGAGCTGTAAAAGAGAGCTTTTTGCACTTTGAATCTGCAGACCGCCTAGATGCTGCAGGCCTGACGCATAAAATAATACAGGTACTTGAGAGATGTGGCTTGGAATACAAAAGTAACCTGATCGGGCAATCATATGATGGGGCTTCTGTCATGAGTGGCAAGCACTCAGGCGTTCAGGCTCGTATTAAACAGGTGGCAAAACAGGCCTTTTATGTACATTGTAATGCCCATTGTCTTAATCTTGTTCTTGTGGACACAGTTAAGGCAGTACCACAAGCTGAATGTTTTTTTGCATTGTTGCAGAGACTCTATGTATTTGTGTCTGGCTCGTACATTCACAGCAAGTGGCTGAACATACAGAAAGAAATGTATCCTGGAGCACCCAGAGAACTTCAGCGATTGAGTGAAACAAGGTGGGCTTGCCGGCATATAGCTTGCCACACTGTTCTTGATAGACTACCTGCCATCATGCGTCTCCTTGTAGAAGTGGCTTCAGAAAACAGTGGCGATGGAAGCATTGATGCACGAGGCCTGCTCGCTCAATTTGACCTGCAGTTCATTGGACTTTTGGTGATATGCAATAAGGTTTTTGGTGATGCAAGGTGTCTCTCTGACATGCTACAGTCTCCCTCTCTTGATTTGTGTTCAGCTGTGGATCTAGTTCAAGCCCTTGTGCAAAATGTTCAAGCTTACAGGGATGAATACTCCTTTGAAGGACTCTGGAGAAAAATCTTAAATAATGCTGAAAAATGTGATGTAGAGGTGGAACCTACTTCAAAAAGAAAGACAAAACAGAGCCGGTGGCTAGATGGACATGCTGTCATGTCCTCAACGGGTGAGCGTTCAGAGCAGAGTATGGACACTTTCCGTACCAGCATATTTTACCCTGTGCTGGATAACATGCTCAGTGAGCTAAACAGACGATTTGCTAAACCAAATTGTGAAATAATGTTGGGAATCCAAGCCTTAAATCCGTCAAGTAATACATTTTGCCAAAAGCAAGCTCTATTTGCATTTGCTTCTATTTATGAATGTAACACAGATGACCTCAAACACGAGTTACAAATAAAAATAATTTTCTTTTAACCTTCGCAATGTGGGGGGTCTGAGACAGCCCAACGGTTAAAAGAAAATCTTTCACTTTGTTTTTGTATGCGGTAAAGTTGTTGCAAACGACGGTGGGTCCCAATGACTTTGGGTCAGAATGACCCGAAGATAACACAAGGGTTAAAGAGGTATTCCATGAGCTCTTCAGGTTATGCAAAATTGCTATTGCCATACCAGTCAGTACTGCCTCCTGTGAACACAGATTTTCCACACTCAAGTTAATAAAGACACACTTGAGATCCACTATGGATGATGATCGACTGAGCAGTCTGGGTATTTTAAGTGTGGAGTCCAGACGAGAAAAGTCCCTGGACTTGGATGAATTTGTTAATCGATTTGCTGCTAATCACAATAACCGCAGAATACGTCTGAAATGAGTGTGTAAACAATGATCTGATGAAGTGATGATGTAAATAGTTTCAATAATGCAGTTAGAAGTTCTGCATTGGAAGATTCCATGTAAATAATCCCCAAGGGCTTCGAGGCAATTTATTTTTTAAGAGGCACTATTTTTTATAACACAAAGGAAAGTATCAAAGTGTTCAATGCCTCTGTTATATACAGGAGGCTAATCTTTAGATCTTTCTTGCAGACTCCGCCCTAATACCCATTGTGAATATGATGTTTGTTATTATGTGTTTGATAGATCTTTATGGATCGAATTGAAGAAAAATGTACACTGCTTATTTAAACAGGCTGTTAATGCTTGTCATATTTACATTTGTTGTAATTCAGCAAATTGTATTCAGGATGTTATTTTATTTTCATATTTCTATACATTAGCTCAGTATTTTATACTTTTTGTTATTTAAAGAAATCCATATTGTGATCAGACTTGATTAAAAAAACATTGCACTTCTAATTTTGCATCCTTGTTTTGTATTCCTGATGATACACTGAGAGAATTGACTTGGCTTGTCGCCATAAACTGAGGACATCTCTACTATAAAATAGAGTACCTTACTGTCATTGCATATCTCCACAACCATTGTTCGACTCAGTCGTACAATACAAAAAAAAACACAAATAGCAATCGGTAAATCAACAAATTAAACCAAGTATGAATACAGAATAAGTGTATTATTTTTTTTCACCTGAATTCCGAATAATGTTGAGATGTTTCCTATGTGTCTTAAATAGCTCTGCATCACCTGGTGAGACACATGCTTGCCACCCGAAAATTATCGCTGGCCCCATCTTGGCCACCCCAACGGAAATTCCCTGGCTCCGCCACTGGCTACGTAGCCAAAATGGCGCCCGTTTAGGGCGAGTAGTGTCCATCGTTTTTTAGTGATGTACTCCTTGTGAAATATATTTTCAGCCAAGTACCCCCTAACCAGCACAGAGCATTTTTGATTGAAAAAAAGATGTAGGCCCTAATACACTACAACTGCTATGCCAGTTTAACGGATGTGTTCAGGGCATGAACAGGCACAACTCATGGGTGGGTTTTTGCTCGCAGAGGACAATGAAACAACAACTTGCCATTATCTCTCTCTTTGCACCTCAGCTTCCCTCAAGCAATACAAAATGTAGTGTTCATTCAACATTACATCACATATTCAATGTACACTACTAGCCAAGAGCTATTCAAATTTGACCACAAAAACATTTACCAAATTAATGTTAACGTCACAAAAAACTATATCCAGAGGAGATAACAGTGCCACCTAGAGCAGGGGTTCTCAAACATTTCAGCCCACGACCCGTAAAATAATGGTGCCAGTGACTCGCGACCCCCGCATTCACGGAAGTGGTTCACGTATATGTGGGAGTAAAAGAGGCCCTGGACTTTGATCCAGACCCGCCCACCAGAACCGGCCCCCATATACGCCACCACAGCTGCCCCTGCCCTGCTAATGCATGCACATTCTGAGTTAGATGTGATGCTAGTTTGGAAGATCCATAGTTAATGCGAGCACGCGTAGCGCGCAATCCAAATTTTTTGTGCCTTTATTTGAGCGCAACATATTTTTTGAGCTTTGTGTAAAATAAACAAAGCCGTTTTAAGTTGGTAAAACATTGTGCGTAGCAACCCACCTTCTGACTTCAAGTTTCAATGACTTTCCGTTACCAGAGCCGGTTTAAGGAGAGCCTTGCCACTCCCTATTAAGCCCCATTGTACCGAATTTGAAAGATGTGAATTAGAAGCACAAAACCCGTTGCAAATGACAGCGGTCATAAACTTTTCGCAGCAATGAATATCAAGAAATTACAGACTTGCGAACGCAGACATTTAACCTACATATGGCCTATACAAATCAACAGAACTTTGTCTGAGAAGATGGCGTTTAGTTTGAGAGCGTTTTCTCTGAGAATGATGGCGTTTGGTTTGAGAGCGTTTTGTCTGAGAATGATGGCGTTTGGTTTGAAAGCGGCAACCACACAAACACGCGCCACTAACACAGGTGATTGGTATAAGCTGATTAGTGGAGACACAAGACAAGCTTTTCAGTCAACTCGTCTCATTAAAAGACTACATTCTCTGCCGCAACCTACAACCCCGCTAATAATATCTCCGCAGGTATAGCGGGAGAATTTGAAAAATACATGGTTGATTTTTGATATAGAATCACTTGTAGAAATGGCGGTCTCAGGTGGTGCTACGTCACAAAACATTTTTTACAGTAGGCTACACAGTAGCGGACTGGCCATTGGGAGCACCTGGAGAATTCCCGATGGGCCGAAGCACTTCTGGTTGCCTTATAATTCGCTTGCCTTATATATTTTTTTACAACTAATAAACATTTCGGCAGAAGATTGAGCGACGCGGTTGGCCAGCAACACGGTTGGCCGGCCCCTAATGAATTTATAATACATTACAATACAATTCTAGAACTATAATCATTAGCTGTATCACGGGCATGGCACTATCTATAATCCCAGTTATTAATATTTGTGGCAACTTAATCACCAAATGCATCACGGGCACTGTGCACTATATAGCAACGGGAACAATGCTCATAAGACTTTATAAAGGATGGATGTATTAAAATTATGTATTGTGCTTATTAAATGTGTTTTATGAATTTAGAAGTGTGCTCAGGCTTAAAACATTGTGTCTCACACAGGGTGTGGGAAACAGGCTGTATTTTGTGTTGTTATCTCTCCATTTCAGAAGCAACCTTGAATCCGGGCTGAGAGAGAGCCCGAGCAGGTGGGATAAGGAAGAACAACTCCCTGATACACGAGAGAACAAGCTCAACCCTTTTGATATTTCTGTTTCAATTGCACTGTATAATATATGCTGTGGCAGGGACAGATAACCAGTTGGACTTCGTGAACCAACCCAAACTCTGTTGCTGGTAGGGAAACGTAGACAGCCCCAGAGCTCTGTACTTGTTGATTTCCAATTGCTGCATTAAAGCTGATATTATCGGACCTCTGCGACTCCAGACCACTCTTTCTAGAACACATTTGTGTCATTGAATACCATCATTACATATTGGAATAGACACAAACAATCTAAATCCTTCACCCCCCCTTTCCCACAGGACAGTTGGTCTATTCCAAATGAACGCTATGCACACAATAGTGACACTGACATATAGAAAGCTAGCCAGTAGAGACAATATAAAGATGGAAAACCAGGCCAAGAATCGTAAACGTAATTACCTTCACTGGACAATGTTTTACCAATTGAAAAGGCGGCTATTTTTGTTTTACATAAAGCCTCAAACTTTTAAGCTCAAATGAGCCACAAAAATTCGTTCGCATTAAGCGTTGAAGTCCCTATAACTGGCATCACATCAGGCACAGAAGTTGCATTCATTAGCAGGGCGCTCGCTGTGGTGGCGTATACTGGACCGGTTCTGGTGGGCCGGTCTGGATCAAAGTCCAGGGCCTATTTTTGCTTCGGGGAATCTCCCCCCTCCTGCACTTCCGTAGTGGACAATCTGAAAGTGAGGAAGCGCTGAATTTATGTAAATTTGAGAGGGGGAGAGGTGAATCGAACAATGCACACACTGGCTCGTAGAAAATAGGCCTATACATCTTTAGTGCTGTAAGTAGACTTGTAGGAAACAACCAACCCGGTAGCATAGCGCTGTCCCTCTAAAAACCCTGAGCCCTACGCGCCCAGGCCCCGTATTAAAATAATGTCCACAGCCCAATGAACCCAGTCCCCAGAGTTGCTGGCTCCAAACGTGGAGTGGTAGTGCGTAGCCTACTGGTGACCACTTAACTTGCGGCGAGCGACAGAAAGGTCCGAAACAGTGGCGTGCACGAGTAGCGTCGCATTGGGGTACGCCGTAGCCTACTCAGTATTCCACCCCGTCCGTTGATGTAACGTGGAACTGGTCCCGTTGTTGGCCGCCGTTCCCTGGATCCGTGTTCTCCGACTCCGCGCACCCCTGGCTCCCGCTCGCATCGGTGTCTGGTTCTGGTCACCCCGACTCCGCGCACCCCTGGCTCCCGCTCGCATCAGTTTCTGGTTCTGACTCTGGTCACCCCGCTCGGCCACACACAGCCTGCTTTTTCTCTGGCCCACTCACAGTTCTGCCCCTCTCTCCCTTCCTCAAGCTCTTTATATACACGCTCCTCAAATCACCCCCAGGTGCGCCAATCAGTGCTTAATTGTCTTTGCTGGGCCAATAGACCCCATGCATTTATCACAGTACAAGGTGTTTATGGAACAACTATCACTCAGTAAAACGCAAATAACACTGCTGGATGTAATATTCATGATAATCATGAAATTGAATGAAAAAAAAACGTGTGAGGAAAACAAAATATTACGAATAATGTTCTTCCCACATTTTATTTCTGCAGTCTCACTACAGTGCGGTCAACTGCGTCGCCAATTCCAAATGTTTCCAAAATGTGCGTAGGCCTACGGGAGGGTCAGAGTTTGCGTGAAGGACCGCACAGTGTCCCGTCAAGTTTGTTTTTTTATAAATCACAAACTTTGCGTGGAAAGCTTTGTAAATGAGACCCCAGGTAATGTGGGACAGTCACACAAAACAACGCATTATTTTACACATTTATGTGCGTGTTTCAATCAGTGGCTATACCCCTTCATTATGCTGCAATAGTGCTCATTGTAACTTGATTTAAATTCCTTTGCCAGCCTTATCATTGAGAAATAGAACGTCATATGCCGCTGAACTTTGGACGCGTTTTTTCTGTACAGACCTCTTGTCAAGTCAGATCACGCCTACTCTGATGATGTCATACATTTAAAAACCTCTGCATAGTGACTAAAAGAGTTGTATTTACGAGTCAAGATCAGCTCTGGTGATTGGATGTCGGTTTGCTCATATTAAATCAAAATGCATAACTGTCCCACTTTACCCCACATTACCTGAACTCGCCCAAAAAATGTATTTATTTAAAAAAATAATTTCCATATCGCGATAGGCTACATTTTTGCAAAACATGTTAAAACATGTTTAACTGAATTATAACCAACAGATGGTGCTAAAGTTTCACTGTTCGTAAAAATAACGGAAGTTAAAACGAGGAAATTGTTGTCATTCCGGAGGATACTGGTGAGATCAGAGCAATGGGCGACAAACAGGACCTACAACCGACAGCGTTGAAATACTTCGTCCATTTGACTGCAAAACAACACGCTCTTAGAAATAACAACACTGCTGCCAGCAAAGATGGAAATCTGTTGCACACTGTCCAAAAGGTCAAGACATCACGGTGCAAGGTAAAGGCAAATGATTCGTAAGTAGCATCTTTGATCCATAGCCTAATGGGACACTTATTTATTAACTATGTGTTGTCTATCCCTGTACGTTATGTGAGATAGACCGCCTATGTGAGAAATGAAAAAATCCGTCGTATCCTATAAGGAATAATATCACATTTTGCTATGAAGTTTACAGTGCCCATCTTCGACATGCTGTACTGTTGTTTTTTCTTATTTAGACATCTTGTTAGTGTAGGCAGTACAAGCCAAAGTCAAAATGGCTAAGGTGTGCTTTTATTTTTCCTTTACGAATTGCATCGTATCAATGCAAATAGTCAGTTTTAGCTGACGGTAAGTCGGTGTTTTTCCTTTTCAGCTTCATCAAATGACATCAACCCTGGGAGCCACTGCACTTGTGTTTGGCGAGCGGTAGATGTTGGCTCGGGGACGCCAGGCAAATTCTAAATTCCATTATTCTCCTTGGCCACAACATTACTGTGGGTGTTTATGCGAGCGAACACTTCTACATCATCGCTTCATCCAAGGGGTCGCCTACGGAAGTTAAGTGGGTCAAGCAGGAACAGTTACCTTCGTCCCATGGCTCACACTCGCTTCCAGGAGAAGGGTGCAGACGTGGCTGCCGCCAATTTATCGTATGTCCAGGGTCGGCCTCTGTGCGTGAACGGAACTCATTGGATCCTCTATCTACTGGATGAATGCGTACAGAACATGTCGGAATACTGGAGCATAGTTATTGGATTAATATCAATGTTTTGCTTCCTGCTATCCACTGTACCGTGAGTAGGAAATATAATAATTTAATTGCTTTGTAATATATAAAGTTTGAACTGTGCTTTAATAGTTTATGACCAGATAATGCTGATGTGAGATATTTTTTGTGCATAATTTGTGCGTGTTAACATCTGAGAATCAATAGGTTGGAGTTGTCAAGACAGTTTGGGCCAGTTTATCAAGTTATGGAGACATCTTTCTTTTCTTGTCTACCTCTGTTATTTACATTTAGTCATTTAGCAGTACATTGACATTTCCCCAAGGCAAGTAGGGTGAAATGCCTAGCCCAAGGACACAACGTCATTTGGCACGGCCGGGAATCGAACTGGCAACTTACTAGCCCAATTCCCTAACCGCTCAGCCACCTGACTGTTATCCTGCTCCCCCCTCCCTAGTCAAGTTTATGAGGCCTATCGTAATGGGAAGGTGGAGGAGGCCATGTCGTTTGGGTTCCTGCTGTTTCTCATCAGCGGAGACCTGAGCAGCCTTATGGGCTGTTACCTGACCAATCAGCTACCGATACAGGTATTATCAACCACAAACTCTATCCAAAATACATTATAACTAGTGGTGGGCCGTTATCGGCGTTAACGTGCTGCGTTAACATGAGACTCTTATCGGGCGATAAAAATAAATATTGCCGTTAATCTATTCTCAAAGTTGGGTTGTGAGCTGGTTCTATACCACGCAAGCTATGATGACTTTCACCTTGACATTTTTGCACGGATGTATACCTAGCCGAATTGCACTGTAGGGGGCGAGAACGAGTCTTCGAACCTGTGTGTATGCCTTGTGAACGTTTGTGTCTCAAACGTGATGTGCTAACATGGATGCAGCCATGATGCCGCTTGGTTTGCCTCAGGGAAAATTTATTTTTTAAGAAGCTTCCCAATGTAAACCTCGACAAGACTACGGTTGTTTGCACCTTGTGCTATGCGGAATTAGTTTACTGTAGGAGTTCTTGCCGGGCCAAGCACTGATGTAGCGCAGGGTTTGAGTGCAATCGAGGCAAGCCCATCAGCACAGCTGACGCCAAGCATCAGCCAAGCTAACTAATCTAATAAACAGTTAATAAACACAAGTACATCTTATTGAACATAATTTATTTTTATCACCAATTATCATAGTAGAACAGTTTTCTCAAGCAGTTTGTTTTGGAAACAGGAGATGAGCCCCTAGTCACCTGGCTTGAGAAACCCGTTCTGAAAGACTTTTAGTCATTATTTGGGGAGCACAGAATATTCTGAATGCCTTCGGCGGAATTCAAATGAGCCATTTTAATCCAGATTAATCTATATTAACACCCAGATTACAGTGAAATTAATCTAGATTAAAAAAATAATCTATGACCACCACTAATTATAACACATTCATACATTCACAGGGCAACGTCAGGCGTGTAGTCAAATTGATCAAATAACATTTATTTGTATAGCCCTTTTTATATGCAAGCATGTCACGATCACATACGCTCATAGAACTGCCCCTCAACCAACCTAAACCCTCAAGGAAGACAAGGAAAAACTCCCAAAACTCTCAACAGTAGAAAAAATAGAAGAAACTTTGGGAGGAGCAATTCCGAGAGGGATCGCCTCCTCCAGAGACGGTTGGTGAGAGAGAGGAGCAGAACACAGGCTAAACATAATCACACAGTGTCAATCGGTTTTGAAACACCAAAATTAATTGTTCAACTTTACAGATGTAAGACAGGACCGGGAGACTCTCTGTTGGCCGTCATGGAGACTGGTTTCCGGTTGACGTGTAGTGGGAGTAGCAGTGCTTTAAGAAATTATCCATAAAACAGTGTTAGGATTGCTTATCAATATTAAAAGCTTAGAGTTGAGAGTATTTGGCAGAGATAAGAATGACATAAAATAAGGAGCACATTAGCTTTCTGAATGGCTGAACCTGCCAAGCTAGTCAGGCAGTAGCATACACTGCTAACATATCGTATATACTGTACATATTTGCCAACACTAGATGAACTGATTTCAGTGCAATTTTGTAGAGAACTTACTGTTTAACCACGAGACATCCTCCAGTTCTGCAACTCACTAGTGGTAGTTGGTTGTAACATATGGTATTGTATGTTCCTTCTGTAGTTAATTGTTTGGGGGGCTGTGTGAAGCATAGCTCTGTTTGTTGGGCTTGGCCATAAAAAATTATGCGAAATAACATAATTTACTCTGCCATCCTCTCTCTCTTCCCCCTCTCTCACTTTGTTTTCTCGCTGTCTCTCTCTTCCCCCCCTTCTCTCTCTCTTTTTGTTCTCAGATAATCACAGGGGTATTCTACATTTTCACTGACATGAGCCTCATCTCTCAGTTCCTCTATTACAAGATCAAGAACAGTTCCAGCAGAAGTATATCCCCTCATCGGTTCTCTGCTCTGTCAATTCCATGTCATAGCATGAGTTCCCTGGTGTGCCCAGTTAATTAATATTGTTTAGAGATACACCCAGTGTTGTAGTCAAGACCACCTAAATCGAGACCAAAGCATGACCAAGACCAGAGTGTATCGAGACCGAGACAAGGCCAAGACTTTGAGGGCTCGAGACCATGTCAAGACCAAGACCAAGGCAGGGCAAGAGCAGACCACTCAAAACACACAAGCAGTAGGGTTTGACTAGGTAAAAAGTTATATTTGATCTGTAACTTTGCATTTGAACTCAAAATAAGCACTCTGATTTTATTTATTTTTCTTGGAAGGGGAGGCGCACTAGTACTCAGTCACTGCTTTCACATCTCTCTCTTACCTAAGTGAAGGAGTGCAGTATTGCGGCTTTTAACTTAAATGTATTAAGTCGGGAGAGGTATGCAGGTTACATAAGTTAACGTTGATGTATCATAACTTTATATTCATCATTAGTTACATAGCTTCATGTGGTCTTGCTCCTTATCACAAACAAAATCTAGCAAGCAACTGAAACTAACGCACTGGAACATACAGTATGTTTCGTAGCTAATACTCGCCAAATCTCTTTGTGTAAAGGGGGAAGAGATTTATGAAGAGTGTTGGAGAGAGATAGATTGCAAAGGTTAGGTAGATAGCTTTGCTTTCTATATGCCGGTAACAATTTTACGTAGGCCAAGTCCCAGCCGTCTCAGTGACCGTCTCTTTGCAGAATATGGCTCTGTTTTCTTTTGGTTGTTATTGTAAACTCTTTGTGGTTCAGTTAACCAAATCCAATTATAGCTGATTTGGCTAACATCTTCAGACAGCCTCTGTTTCACTTATCTTCCTCATTCACTTTTGGGATGCAAGGAGGGGTGATGGGTAATTTCAAATTAGAAATGAGTGAAGTTATTGGTTGCATTTGAAGTGTGACGTTTTACACCCAATAACAGTAATGATATTACTTCATCAATGCACGGGAAATTAAGTGATATTCCAGCAGTTGTAGTAAAAATGCGGTAGATGACGAGAACTTTAAAAAGTGAACACCGGTCTCGAGTACTACAACTGGATAAACTTATATGGACATTTTGGCTGATACCGATAACCAATATATATGCCAATAAATACAAATCTTGAAATTAATTTTGCTGAGCCTGATCACAAAAACAATAGGCAAACAAATACAGTGGACAATAATTTTATTTACAAACGTTAAGGGCAGAAAACAAGGAAGCTTCAGGGAAACATCTAGATCTTTCTTTTCACAAAATAATTTACTAAATGTAGCCAATATTGAACAGATTTCTTAATTTAAAAAAATAATTGTACATTCCTATGGCCAACTTTCTTTCATATAAATAAAATCTATTGCCTGACTAACATTTTTACTATGCATAAATAATGCGAATAAGTCACTGAACAACATTACTAACATAAAGAAACAAAATACCCATAAAATAATTTTATTTGTGAATCCGAAGTTGTTGAACCGACAGAAATAATCCATAATTAATCAACTTTGATTAACCAACCTTATTTTCTTATCGGACCGCTAACGATAATTCTAAAAGTGAACATTTATTGGCTGATACGGTTATGGCTGCCGATATATCGTGCATCCGTAATATTGTTTTGGTGTGTGTGTGATCTTGCGTGTGTGTGATCGTGCATATTAAAATCTAGTAAAAAAGAGTTTATACAGAACACACTTCTTCTCTTGTTGCTGCTCAACCTACTGGAATTTAATGCACTAGATAACATAGGATGTGTCCATGTGCTCCCTGCACCAGAGCTTCCTTTATTGAAGTGGCTTTGTTTCCTGTGGTCTGGCTTGGTCACTCTGGTCCTCCTGGGGCTGCCCAAACTCATCCTCAGAAACAGCATCTCATTTGACTCACAGGTACGTGTGTCCACCATGGACACCTGGGGTTTGAAATAACTGTTAAAAATATCAACTTTGTGTGCTTCAAATTTCTGTTGGTACCAAAACTTAACTTTGAGGCAGGTAAGTTTGAGGTTTTCATGTTCTACCTATGTCCTACAGAGCCCTACTAACAACTTGGAGGTCTATGGCTACACATGTGGATACCTGGCCTCTGTCTTCTACCTTTCCTCACGCTTTCCTCAGCTCCACAAAAATGTGAGTGGTAGCTTCATGCAGTGTGTGCGTGCTAGAGAGAGGTTTGGACTTGCATTAGGAATAATTAACACGATAAAGACCAGCAACATCTCCAGAAAAACATCTCAAGCAGCAAATACCAAGAATTGATTCCTCCTCTCTGTCCCTTCCTCTATGATTTCCCCCTCTACCTCTCTCTTTCTCTCTTCCACCATTCCTCCCCTTCTCTCTATCTCTGGCCAGTTTAAGCGGCAGTCCACTGAGGGAACATCCTACCTGCTCTTTGCCCTGGCCATGATGGGAAACAGCACGTACGGGCTCAGTCTAATGGTGGTCCTCCCTGCCCTCCAGGGGTCCAAGCGAGTCTTCATCCTCAAACACCTTCCCTGGCTCATCGGCAGCCTGGGAGTCTTGCTGCTCGACCTCTTGGTATCCTTCATCTCAGACAGGGGGAGGGGTCAAGGAGCATGGTACAGTAGATATTACCGGGTTCCCGGTAGTGATGATGTAGTGCATTCTGCTGTTAGTTGTTATTCTGCGGTTGTCTGAATTGAAGTTGTAGGTCATCCGGTATCTGAACATTATCTCAGAAAACGTATCTGGAAGATGAGCAAAAGTAAGGATTGCTTTATTGATCTGATGATCATCTGCATCTATTCACACTAGTGTGTTATTTTGATACTTCTTTTTCTGTAGGGCTGTCTACTCTGTCACTGTAGTCCGTTATACCCTCAACCCCACTGTCAGATCACCGTCCAGTTCATCAAGTACAGGAAGAACCGTTCCAGCAAGACAGGCCAGCTTATGAAGGTTTCTGAGGTGGAACCTCTTCTCTGTGAAGAAGAGGAGCTGACCACAGTCTAGAGGGAGATAATGGTTCAACGTTCAGGACACACTGACATTTCAGGATGCTCACTGTAAAAGAAAAAAGACATATATTGAAACATTTTGATTTTCTCATCACAAGATAACTAACATAGTATGTACCATTTTTTATGTAGTATTCAATAGAAATCAACCGTTTACTCTAAATTTGAATATGCAACATTCTATGACATTTTCCTAACTGAACAATATTATGTGCAATTTCATATTTGTGCCATAGACCAACTATGTCAAGTAATATGCTATAGCGATGGCACTGATGCTAAGCTAATGGTGTTATTCTGCAGCATGCTGTAGTAAAGTAATTAGAATGACTGTTACTTAGTGTCTGTGTTGGGAATTGTAAGTCTCTAATGCTCTGTCATCCCTACAAGAGTGTGTGGTGTCCACGGGTCTTCTGATGACATGTCTCATCAAGTGTGCCTTTTCTCTACAGCAAGAACTACATGTGCTGCAGCAATAGTTGACTATTTTGTATCCTACTTGTAAGTCCACTTACTCTTAGACTGCTGAAGTATACCTCAGACAGTCCTTGTTATGTGTTGCTGCTCGCATACAATATGGCTGATGGAGGCTAGCAAGGTAAGGAACATCCTTCTTAACATACCAAGTCTGTCAATGTTTGACTTACCCAACCAGTTGAAATAGAACTTAGAGAACCTGAACAGCTGTCTCTACCTCATCTCAGTAGGTGGTCTTGATTTACATGGTCAGGTGTGCCGGGAGAGCATGCTTTGTTTAGGTCAAATATAACTTTTCTACAATGTACTCCTGGGAGGATGAATGAAGCACGTAAAGTGTCATTGTCAGTTTATGTGAACATGAAATAGGACTGAGTATTTATCGGTAGTTTATAGGTTTCTTTTCCCAATCACAGTGATGTGAGTCGACACAAGCCAATCAGAAAGCAATACATGTGTGTTGTAGAAAGAGCAGGAAGGGTTTGAGCTTAGGGGGCATTTAAAACTGTACTTCATTTCTTATGAAAGTTTGGGGGATTATTGGTGCTTTTTTCTAAAATGTTTAAGAGTCAGTCATTTTTACATTTTAACTTGAGTACACTGAGTTACACTGTATTTTTTGTTAACGTTTATTTTATTTATGCCAGTAACTAAGACAACATGCTATCATAAAGTAACCTAAACAATATTTTACTCTTTAGGGGAGCATAGAGCATGGACGGCAATGCTGTTCAGAGTGCCGTCCCTGATAAGCGGGGACGTCTGTCGCTAAGGGGAGCATATATTATGGACGGCGATGCTGTTCAGAGTGCATAGAGCATGGACGGCGATGCTGTTCAGAGCCGAAGGCTACCATAGCATGTAGCTAGCTACAGCAACTTTGGATGATTCAATAACTTTTGTCACGTTATTTTGTATGAATTGTTTTGTTTAAGTGTAGGCTATATATTTATGCCTTTATTTATTATTATTTTTTACGTACAAAAGTAGGCTAAATCAACAATAAAATCTAATGACAATATTTACTTGAAAAACGATATATTATGGTTAGGGTTTGACTAGATATAGGCTACATATATTTTGATTATTTCGAGAATTGTTAATAAAGACTTGTGTTTTGACCCTTTGATATATATTGCCCTTTAGGTCTGTTAAGCAGTCAGTTTTATTTTTTTCATGGGTGGATATGGAACCGCCAGTCAGTCGCTCCAATTTTGTGCACGAACCACTACATCAGAGACAAATCTAAACGTTACAATACCATGCTATGCGACAAGTCAAGTTTTGAAAATATGCATTTAGTCTTGTAGCACCAGCAAAAGTCGTTTTTGAATATGGACCCAGCGACATGATATCTCACACGGTAAAGTTAGCATTGAGCCAGAAGGTCTACAGTTATCAAAACATCATAAATTGACATGGCTGTTCAATTATGATAGCATAAACCACTTTATAGGCCCTTTTTCGTATGGACAGACGAAAGAAATATAAAAGAAAATATTTAGTTATTGGATTTGGTGTTCATTAGCATAAACATTAATACAACATTACCTCTGGCATCATGACATCAAAAAGTAGGTCCACAGTCCTGATGTCCATTGGTTTGCCTCCCACTGCCCTATCTAGCAGTTTGATTAAGTCATCACCCTGTAACAGTTATCAATATAACTAAATATATTTGGCTAACAAATTCTATAGAAATCTTTATTACAATGACATACAGGCTTCCCAGAAAATCTGGAAACTCCGAATCTGGGTCAGTTTCTTGAGCCGCAGGGACGCACCAGGGTTCCTCCACAGAAACATTCTTGGGGACTTTATTGTATCATTCTCCAGGTCAACCAGGATTTCCTATTGGTTAAAGTTATTTAATGTATGTGAAACACACCAAGACTAAACTACAAAAACCATACCTTTACTTCTTCCTCTGTTACAACGCCCAGGACTCCTTTTTCCTCTATTACCACACAGAGTCTGTTGATAACAAAACCAATATCATTTTACCAAAATATTTATGTGATACAGTCTACACATTATATGGCCAATTTGCACAACCTGGAAAAATGCTGGTAGGTATTTACTGAATGTAAAACCTTTCAGTCTCATGAATTAGATGGGACTGGTCTACTATTTTCTACATTTACTAAAGCATTTAGGCGTTTTCAGTGAGAAGAAAAACCTTAGCAAGCAGCAATACTAGTAGTAGCTACCTGTCAAATACCCATAGCTGTGGGTTCTGGCAGCCACATTGAAAAATTGAAAATATCTGTAGGTCGGCGGGCTTTAAACCTGCACATTCAAAGTGCAGCCACTCTTTGCAGCTGTCATACTGTATCCACTGGTGTATAGTGACATCAGGATACAGTACTCTGAAAATATATCAATGCATACATTATACAATAACATTTCATAGCTTACACACCATGCATAACTGGATGTTAGTACACTAGGAAGTTGTTGATATTATTGTAAGCACATCGTAAGCAAATATTATACATATTGTATAGTTATGTTCTTAATACAAATTGACAATTAAGCTGTCAGATATTGGAGTAACAGCAGTTGCTTTCTTTTGTATGTTAATTCATATCATACTGTTGTCCGGATGAGCCTTCCTGGAACACGCATACATGGATGTTATTGGCCGTACATTGCCATTTCCTTTTCGGCTTTTCTACCTGTCAAACATTTATGAAAATTACACAGAACAAAATGTGTAATCCACAACATGCATCATTCTTATATTTGGAAAATGTGTGAAAGTGTGCCTAAATGTTGCGTAATGAAGGAATACACAAATAAATACTTTCACATCTGCCATCATCTTTGTGGCGTGGTAAAGGCGAAGGTGCTGTAGTTGGTTGTGTCCCAAACCCTCCTCCTTAACTTTCAAGGACTGCAGTTCAATCTGTGCCATCTGCAGAGAAAAACTTATGATCAGCAAGAACCCTGAGAGCATTAGTTTATAGCATAAAAAGGCACATAATTGACGTTTAATTAACTATTAATATCCTGCAGTAATGTTCATGAATGTCTTGCATTCAAGCTAAATCAAATCTGGGTGAAATATAGTTCTTCACAATGACATTTATTACCTTACATATTTTCTCCTAGTATTAAAACGTAGTGCTGTCAAATGATTAAAATATTTAATCGCGATTAATCGCATTAATGTCATAGTTAACTCGCGATTAATCACAATTAATCGCACATTTTAATCTATTCTCAATGTCCCTTGATTTCTTTTTGTCACATTCTTTTTTTCAAATTTTAATGCTCTTATCAACATGGAAAAGTGGTTCGGATTGCTTCGTGCCAATATTTTTTTTATTGAAAACAACATTGCAATCGCCTGGCTTTGACGAGGGGGCGGAGAATTCGCATCAGCTGTGTGCTTGGCCATCAAGTGGTATTTCAGACTGGACGTGCTGCGATGATAGCTCAGTTTACAACGACAAAACACACAGATCACTGGTCTTGTCAATGGAACCATTTGGCAACTTTTTAAAAGTAAACTCTCCATTCAGAATCTTACTGACATCCATTTCGGCATCTCGCACTCGCCATCCACTCAAAACGTAACGTTAGCCTACTACAAGAGAATGTCTAATATCCGTAAACGGGCTCTGCTACTACTCTTTAGCCGGCTCGCAAGCCAAACAAGTGTTTGTTTCTCTTTAGCCGGCTGTGTTTGTGGCGCGCCTGTTGTTTTGTTTCCGGTCTAGCTAGATCCGGTGTGGAGTTGTAGTTTTTCTAAAGTCGGTAATTGTTGCAACAGCATGTGAAAAAAACTACAAAGTCTGCAAGGCCAAAAAGAGCGTTAATCGCGCGATAAGAAAATTGACGCCGTTAATTTGGGTTTGCGTTAACGCCGTTAATAACGCGTTAAACTGACAGCACTATTAAAACGTAATTTTTTGTTAAACATAACAATTTACTATCACAAAATGTTTTTTTTTAAAAATAACATCTCTTAAGACAGAGTACCCTATAGTCATGTCAAACACCCCAGTTATTTCCATAATTTTTGCGTCCACTGTGCTGGGTATTTCTGTGCCCATACAGTTATGTCCCATATTTTGGAAAAGGCAAAGCTGTACATTTAAACAAATCAAAATTGTAACTTAATTTTACCAGGTCTGTCAGTGCATTATTTATTATATTTGTAGTCTGTCTCAATAGGTTTCAAACTCTAAACTTAACATTCATAGCAGCTTAATTTTTTTTTTTTGGCTAAAGAAATTATTAAATCTGCCAATGATGACTACCTCGTAACGAACACTAGGCTACCATTTTAGGGTTTAAAAGATGAAGGTATGCTTCTAAACATGAAACCACTGAAATGTTGTGTGGACAAAGTTGTCATGTTAAGCTTCACTCTGTGGACCCCGAAGCCTGCAGTGGAAGGTCTACCCCAAGACCGGGCTTCAACCCCGGCTCCAGCGCCAGCCCGAACCACAACATTATACATAACATATTAAAGCACCTTAGCAACTCCGTCATTTTTCGGGATTGTTTTGTACAAGCCCAGAGAGTCGTACACTCGTATTTGTTTAGATGGTCCATCAAAAACCTGTGCAGAACACAAGACAATGTAAATGCTGGAATTTTAAGGCATAATTCGGATACTGATGGCTGTTTGTGTTCCATTCCCTAGACCAGTCATTTTTTGTTGTTCATTCCTCGCTACAGGTACAACAAATTGTTTGTCGTCGTCGTCATCTGCCGCTTGTTCCGGGGATCGGGTCGCGGGGGCATCGACCTAAGCAGGGAGGCCCAGGCTTCCCTCTCCCCGGCCACTTCCACCACCTCTTCCTGGGGGACCCCGAGGCGTTCCCAGGCCAGCCGAGTGACATAGTCCCTCCAGCCTGTCCTGGGTCTTCCCCGGGGCTTCTTCCCAGTGGGACGTGCCCGGAACACCTCACCAGGGAGGCGTCCAGGAGGCATCCTAATCAGATGCCCGAGCCACCTCAGCTGGCTCCTCTCGACGCGGAGGAGCAGCGGTTCTACTCTGAGCCTCTCCCGGATGACCGAGCTTCTCACCCTATCTCTAAGGGAGAGCCCGGACACCCTGCGGAGAAAGCTCATTTCGGCCGCTTGTATTCGCGATCTCGTTCTTTCGGTCACTACCCATAGTTCGTGACCATAGGTGAGGGTAGGAATGTAGATCGACTGGTAAATAGAGAGCTTCGCCTTTCGACTCAGCTCCTTCTTCACCACAACGGACCGATGCAGAGCCCGCATCACTGCGGACGCCGCACCGATCCGCCTGTCGACCTCGCGCTCCATTCTTCCCTCACTCGTGAACAAGACCCCGAGATACTTGAACTCCTCCACTTGGTTCAGGATCTCCTCCCCGACCCAGAGATGGCACTCCACCCTTTTCCGGTCGATAACCATGGCCTCAGATTTGGAGGTGCTGATTCGCATCCCAGCCGCTTCACATTCGGTTGCGAACCGCTCCAGTGAAAGCTGAAGGTCACGGCCCGATGAAACCAACAGGACCACATCATCTGCAAAAAGCAGCGACCCGATCCTGAGGTCACCAAACCGGACCCCCTCAACACTCTGGCTGCGCCTAGAAATCCTGTCCATATAGGTAATGAACAGAATCGGTGACATAGGGCAGCCCTGGCGGAGTCCAACCATCACCGGAAACAAGTTCGACTTACTACCGGCAATGCGGACCAAACTCTGGCACCGGTCGTACAGGGACCGGACAGCCCCGATCAGGGAATCCGGTACCCCGTACTCTCGGAGCACCCCCCACATGAGCCCCCGAGGGACACGGTCGAACGCCTTTTCCAAATCCACAAAACGTGTAGACTGGTTGGGCGAACTCCCATGTACCCTCCAGGACTCCGCGGAGGGTATAGAGCTGGTCCAATGTTCCACGGCCAGGACGAAAACCACATTGCTCCTCCTGAATCCGAGGTTCGACAATCCGGCGGACCCTCCTCTCCAGGACCCCTGAATAGACTTTCCCAGGGAAGCTGAGGAGGCTTTAGGGGGGATCACAAATTGTTTGTTTCAAAAAAATGCAATGACATTTTATAGAAACATCTAGAAAAATGTAGCAATTTGTTTTCATTGGCAACAGTTTTTCACTGTGTGGATCTGTCATTGTCATGCAGAAATATTGTGGTTATTGGTATGACTTCAGTTACTCTACTTGCATCGAATTCTCAAACTTGATGTTTCATATGCAGAAACTATGATTCCTAAAGATCAATTCCAAAGGCTTTTGATAAAGCTGTATTACCCAAACAATGAAATGGTTCCCCTTTTCCACATTGTTGCCGCCAACACATCTTGGGAAGATGACCTTTGAGTCTGCCCGTACATCCTTAAGAATAGTAAAGAGGAATCCTTAAGCAATTCATTATATTGTCTTAAAATTACACATGCAAATTCAATACATACATGTTACCTCCTTATTCTTTTCATGTTTTGTCTCACAAATGCTATTATCTGAACACTATGATTAGCTGATTTACATTTATTCATTTAGCAGACGCTTTTTATCCAAAGCGACTTCCAAGAGAGAGCAAAAGAGCATAGGTCACTGATCATAACAACGAGATAGTCCCAAACATTGCAAGCAGCCAAAACATGAAGCATACATTGTGAAAAAGCTAAACAAGTGCCAAAAGGGAAGACCCATAAGAGCATGTAGTTATACAAGTTACAAATTAAAACAACATGAACCACAAAAGTGCAGGACTGTACCTGTAAAAGAACAATCAACAGTAAAAATATTACACAGCAAGTACAAGACTTAACTTCGTTATATCTAACCTACAATAGCAACAAGTCACTCAATAAGAGTCATAGTGATCCTGGAGGAAACTAACAAGTCCAGCCAAGCATTCCTAAGTGCCGTTGTACTCCCGGAACAAGTGCGTCTTGAGCCTTTTCTTGAAGGTGGGGAGACAGTCAGTGTCCCTGATGGAGGTGGGGAGCTGGTTCCACCATTGATTTAGTTGAAAATGTAGGACATGCATTTTACCTGTATGCAGGACCGGCGCCTGTCCCCAACTGTTTGATGAGCTCTCCAATCCCGCCACCAGTAAGGGAACATGAAGGATGGGATTACCGTGACCTGGTCATAAATTAGATATAAATGTAGAAATGGACCGCATATTTGTCTTTCAGTAAAATTTGACAACAAATTCATATTAACTCGCATTGTGGACATTTTCAGCAAGTTGGGAAATTCTGGTGTTGAACCCCGTTAGACAAAAAAAAAAAAAAAACATTAAATGGAACAATATCACATCGCCGTCTAAAAATTATATGTGTTATTTACTGGGCCTCAAACTAGTAGGTAATAGTTTTAATTACTTCATCATTTAACCATGGTGAGGGGGAAGTTGATGTGTCTGAAACCAAAAGGTCTGGTGGGCAGATTTTTTAAGGTCACTGACAGTGGCATGGTTGTTGCCTACCATAAATAGGACTGTGGTCATTTTGTTCAGCAGATTTATGCTGAACAAAATGACCACAGTCCTACCTATGGTAGGTCAGTTTTGCCTGAAAAACAATGTATACGGGGTACAGGATTTTCATGATCAAAAATAATGATATGCAGCATGTAATCTCTTTGCATCACATGTACTGTCCCATTTGCTTTAGTGTACCGTGCAATGTATAGTTAGCAGTCAGTAAAAAGTACATAAGTGTGTACAATATAATCTGTGTTTACTTAGTAATACATTGACATTAAGCCATAACAAAAACCAACCTAAAGTTTATCCACAACCGAAAACAAAGACACTGAAAAACAAACTTGACTGTCAACCGATGTATCACCTCCACTTGTTGGCATAGCCGTCTCTACTTTCACTGGGACGATAAAAAATAAGATGAAAATGTGTTACTACACCCATTGTAAGTACACACAATAATATACAAACTATTTACAAATTGCTCATGGTGGGAAGAGCCAGTGATAGGGTGTGGCATGTCTAAGTGGGTGCTTTCTTCTTGGCCTCCTCCTTTTTTCAACCACGGTAGTTCAACTGTGAGCTCGTTGAGCTTGGCCTTTTCAATGTTCTTTTGTGTGGGTTCACACAGCCTTCCGTCATTGGGAGAAAAGTAGCTCTGCTCAGTTCTGTTGTTGGTATGGCGTGCCACCCGTCCAGCAATGTCTGATGTGGACATTAGGTCTGTGTTTGAAACTCAGTAGACCATCTGTGTGGTCTCTCGCAGAGTTGAGGACTAATACACCACTGAGTGAGGGCAGGAAAAGTGCAATACACCTAACAACAACAACCAAAAACAGGCATAAGTATTTGTCTTAGTATTTTGTCCAATGCATAAATGTAATGGAAGTAAATAAAAACAAACTGACCTCCAGTTTTCATTAGCTTGACAAACATCTTTGGGTAAATGTCTTTGTAGAGCATAAGCTCTTTCAGTCCATTAATGAGGTCCTCTGTCATTCTCACAGATGAGACGCCCAATTTTTCACACAGAACTAAGTTCTGACTTGGCTGCCTGTAAGAAGTTTGTATTATATTTCTAATGAATCATCTTCAATCAGTTGTTTTGCATTCAAATTCCATTGGGCCTCATTCTCTAACATTTTCTTAAGTTTCTTCTGAAATGTTTCTTAGGGGCTTCGGAAAAACAACGTAAGAGAAAGACATCCGCCAAATTCATGAACGTTTGAAAATGTGTTCCTACGCAGCAGAAGTTTTATGAGCTGTGCTCCCCGGGAAGAGTTTTCTTAAGTTGAAAGCGCGTCCTCGTGCTCCTGAATTTGCATACATACACGCCCCGACAGCTCCTTATAAGGGCACGCAACAGCAGTGACGTTTGCAGTCAGAATCAACACAATTAGGAAAGCAACAGGAACACGCAACCGGTGCACAGGTGCATCGGTACAACATCATACCGGTAAGATGAGCAGTGGAATTGTTCTCCAATGGATTTAACAGTGTGCACACTAAGCAAGGTTAATTATTATAATTATTTAAATCCAAGGATGTCTCTTATGGCAAGCCGTTTTATCATTTAACCGATGAATTGGTTAAATGATATTGTTGATATCAAGAATTAGAATTTTGGATATCAAGAATTCATTGGTTAAATGATAAAACAGCTTGCCATAGTCTGCAGAGTTGAACGCAATCACCAATGATTTCTCATAACACTTCAAACACAGAGTTTTCTTAAATGCGATTCCTTTGCTCCTTGTGGTTTTTTTAGGAATCGCATTTGAGACAACTCAAACAATTTAAGACTGCTATTTTGAGTTCAAAAAGTCTTCTGAAGTTCAGTACAAATCCCAGATGAGAAAACTTTCATGAATTAAGAAAAAAACTGCTGGAGGTAGGGCGTTCTCATATAGAGCACCTCTTCTCTGGAACAAATTACCTGTCTCAATTAGGGAGGCTGATACTGTTTCGACATTTAAAACTAGATTAAAAACGTTTTTGTTTAGTCAATTCTATGATTGTTAAAAGTAAGTATGTGTGTACTTTCTATGTAAACCTGGGGTGTGCGTTTGCCTATGTGTATCACATGTAACTTTTAAATTGTAATTTTAGCTTATGTTCACACTGCCCATTTAAATGTTACAAATAAAGTAAACCTGTTATTGTATATTGTTACTGTAATAGTTCCGTTGCTGTATATTTTTATTGTTATAGTTTACTAGTTGGAGACAACGGGGGGCTGGTTGTTTTCATCCTTATTCGTATAAATATAATGGTTGCAATATGGTTACAAACTAGATTGAAGCCAAAAATGTTACCATGGCAAATTCCTGTGGCTATAATTTCTTTCTCTAGTCTCTGCCACGTCTTCTGAATATCAATGCACAGGTCTTCTGGTTTTAATGTATGTTTTTTCAGGTCTTGTCAGGAGGTTTACTGCAAAATACAGGAGTTGGTTTTGATATTATCAGATTGTTTTTGTGCAAGGACATATTTTCATTGAACACAAGAATAATTGTCCAAGCAAGATTACAATAATGAACAAACAAATCAGATGTCTACCTGGAAGATCACTTTCAAAACACTTTCCAATTAGCATCTGCCACAGTCACTGCTGGGTGGTGTCCACACTGTAAACAGAAGAACTCATAACCAAAGGCAGTCATTGCCAAGTAATGGAAAAAAACCTTCCTTAACGTGTCATGTGGTAGTTTTGTGCTGATGGTTTCTTCGAGTATTGAGAAACTTCTCCCAACTACAGTGTAATTTTGTGTGAAATCAAGTGAAAGAATATTAAATCAAACCATCACTTTTATCAACAGAATACATGCATTAAACTCTTTATACATTGTGACAGAGACACTGACCTGTAGGGAAGATGTAAGAACTTTACAAAGCTTGATACCGATTAGGACTGTCATCGTAATTATGGAATCCTGTTTGGTAATCCTGCAATCTGACAATTGATTTGCAGACAGGGCACTTCTTATTCAACAAATGGATCCCTGAAAGAACAGAGGAGGGGTAGGAACCAAATGCACAAGAGTACGTAGTACAGAAGAGTACGTACAGAAGTCCTCGGGCGGAGGAGGAGGCGGCCAGAAGTCCTCGGGCGGAGGAGACGGCAGCGAGAAGTCCTCGGGCGGAGGAGGAGGCGGCCAGAAGTCCTCGGGCGGAGGAGATGGCAGCCAGAAGTCCTCGGGCGGAGGAGATGGCAGCCAGAAGTCCTCGGGCGGAGGAGGTGGCCAGAACACAGGGCAGGATCGAGGCTGGGGCACAGGGCAGGAACGAGGCTGGGTTACAGGGCACGACCAAGGCTGGGGTACAGGGCAGGAACGAGGCTGGGGCGCAGGGCAGGAATGAGGCTGGGGCTCACGGCAGGACTGAGGCAGGGGCCGAGGCTGGAGTCGTGGTTCAGGCTGGCGCTGGAGCCGGGGTAGAAGCCCGGTCTTGGGGCTGGGAACAATTGGTACATATAGTTAGCCTGGCTAACAATCCAGCCCAATTTAGCCCCGCCCACAAAATAATTTGGTCGGGAAGTTAGGTCTGGAGGGGCTCATATTGGAGACCAACTATATAAAACCAGGAGCTGGGCGAACCAATGAAATTGCCAGGGCGGGCTTTATACGATGATGGACAGATGATCAAAAGTAATGTAATCAACAACGTCACGAAAGAGCGCTTGGGTTGAATTCGTTTTCAACAAACAACATATTACGTTGCTCTGACTGGTTGTAGGTCTATCCAATTGAGCGAAGAGGCATTTGTTTTACGAGTTCGGTTGAAACACGCCCCATAGTCACAGCCATCATATTCTGACTGGAATTATGAGTATGACAATGTCAGGCTAACATATTGTACCAACCTTTCTTGATGTAACAGAGTCCATAAACAACAGCGTTTTTAGTCACCAATTTTGGCGGCGACAGATCTGGAGGAGTTGGACCAGGGCAGTAAGGACAAGTTTTCTCTGAAGGTTCAAACTGTACCGGCACATCAGGCTGTACACTCCAGTTTCTTACCATGTTTTCTGGTATCCGTTTCTTCTCGAACAGGTAGTTTTTCATCTTTTCAATTTCTGAAACATGTATTGCCTCTGTGTGCACAAAGTCATGTGCTGTGCCACAGCCCACTTTGATTTCGTCCTCCTGCGCTTGGCTGAAATCAGTAGAACAGTCTTGTTGATTGACAAGAATCTGTGGCTTTTCTTGAATTGTTCACTACATGGCTAAAACTCGGTGGATACATCTTGAAGGATTCTGAGTTTCCCTGCATTGACAATGCTACTGTCCAGTGTTACTGTCGAAGCTGACCTGGGTCCGTCCAAACAAGGAAGGACTCACCATGAATCAGTCTTTCCAGTAAAAACTGAGTAGTAGGCAAATCTTCCTGAAAATCCATGGTCTGCAAAGAAGACTGGGTAAACACAAAGGGTACTGTCCAGACTAGCCTTCTTTTCCAACTCCAAACACTCTTTGCTTCGGGCTGTGGACACTAACACTTTATTGACCATTTCTTCCAGTGTGGTTTGGTTCAACAAAGCTGGAGGTAGATGGTTTGTTGCATTTTGAACACGGCACAGGTGAACACATTCCTTTCCTGGTTGGCCACTCCGTTCAGCAATTGACATGAATTCACAACATGTGACCACAGGAAATAGTCTGGTTGAAAGGGGACTTACAAACATGAATCGGTACCCTTTGACCTTTAAAGTCCTTCGCAGTAAAATAAACATCTCTTTTCCTGTCTATAAAAAAAATTGGCTCAGTGGTGGTACCATGAATGTTGAGGTTATGTCTCCGAAGATTGCTCTGCAATGTGAATGTTTTTTTGCATGGAATACAGCTATGTTCATCGCCTTTGGAAGTGTCCTCCTGGACTGTACTTATTTTTGGGGAAACTATACAAAAGAATAATACACATGTATTCAACTTTTGACAACCTAAAGCTATTTAGGTTATTACTTCGATTATCTTCAGTCAATCAAACTATAAAACAGGTTACATTAGAAAGTCTTGCACGTGCATTATAAACTAACTATAGCTGTATAGCACAACCGTTGACCAAATATGTTGATTTCCAACAATTGCTCGTTTCAATAAAAGGGATGATATACGATATCAAAGCTGGTTGTTGACTGGTTGTTTTTGTTGTATAATTCAGCGATGCTGTTGGCAGAAAACAAAATTGGGCGGACAAAATCGTCTTGGAGGGGGCGCCACCAATTGGAAGCAAGGGGCGGGTTTATCGCATAATCTAACTCTAATAATGCCAGCCATTCTCTCACGGAGAGAGGGCACGCAAGACTATGTAGGCTACAGCTAATGGTAGATGGGGAAAGTGACGATGACATTATACAGTAGTGGGCAACACCCAGCCACAAAGTTGGGAAAACAACTGTGAAATTTTGGCAACTTTGTAAGAAATCAATTAGCCTACACTGAAAGAGGTTGTAGGTCTACAGCAAAGCTACCCTAGGGAGAAATCTATTTTCTTTAACCCTTGTGCTGCCTTCGGGTCACATGACCAAAAGGTTCATAACGAACCATCGTTGTGTTTACCCAATTTTACCCAATACAGAAGCAAAAATAATTGTATATAATATATAAATATATATATTTTAACCTTCGCAATGTGGGGGGTCTGAGACAGTCCAACGGTTAAAAGAAAATGCTTCCCTTTATTTTTGTATGCGGTAAAGTTGTCGCAAACGAAGGTGGGTCACAATGACTGATGGGTCAGAATGACCCGAGGAGAACACAAGGGTTAAAGGTAGTAATAACTACGTTGTGAAATGTTGTGCAATTCCCATGCGTTCTACAGAGAGGTCACTTGTAGTGATGGCTGCCTAATAATAATGGGCCTCATTCTCAAACATTTTCTGAAGTTTCTTCTGAAATGTTTCTTAGGGGCTTCGGAAAAACAACGTAAGAAAAAGTCATCCGCCAAATTCATGAACACTTGAAAATGTGTTCCTAAGCAGCAGAAGTTTTATGAGCTGTGCTCCCCGGGAAGAGTTTTCTTAAGTTGAAAGCGTGTCCTCGTGCTCCTGAATTTGCATACATACATGCCCCGACAGCTCCTTATAAGGGCACGCAACAGCAGTGACGTGTGCAGTCTAGGGATGGGACTTAACAGGAGTTTTCATGTTCAATTATTAATTATGTTATTGAACAATGAATCGATTATTTGCTAAGGCATGACGTCACTCCCCCCTCCCCCCCCCCCCCCCCCTTACAGCGCATTATGCCATCAGACGGATTTTAACAGATAGCGATTGCAACGCATCACTGCCTGGCTACTGCATAGACTTTGAAAAATAACATTGGAAAATAATTTTCTAAAGAAATATACACGGTTAAATCCATCCTTTTAAATGTCAGGCTTCTCGACGCTGGCGGAAGCCTAATTATTTGACAATTTAGTTTGAACCTTTAACTACGCTACTTAATGTAAAACTATGAGCGTAGTTGACTGGTCATCAGACTGGACACAAATACACAAGAATAATAACAAAACATGTCTTAATGCCATATTAAATCATTGTTTTAAACTGACAGTTGTGGCAACTTATTAGCAAGATGTAGGCTATAGCTACCTTACAGGCTAGCCTACTTTCGTTAGCTCGCTTGTCATCACACGTCCTCCTAGCTAGTGTAGCCTGAATGGTTTGCTGCTGTAGACCTCATCTTTCCTTGAGAAATGGTCCCACACTGCACTTCTCCTAGCCCGCTTCATCTTTGCTTGTCTGCTGTAGGAAGTCGCGCTTGCGCAAAATACTGGAAGATGTTGTTTTCATAATGGGCGGCAATACAATAACGATTATTCATTAGGCTTGGATTTTTATTCTAATGAATTCTTAATGACAATTAATCGATCATCAATTATTCATTACCAACCCTAGTGCAGTCAGAATCAACACAATTAGGAAAGCAACAGGAACGCAAGTTATGTCCAAGCGAAAAGCAACCGGTGCACAGGTGCAACATCATACCAGTAAGATGAGCAGTGGAATTGTTCTCCACTGGATCTAACAGTGTGCACACTAAGCAAGGTTAATTATTATAATTATTTAAATCCGAGGATGTCTGTTTTGGCAAGCCATTTTATCATTTAACCAATGAATTGTTGATATCAAAAATTTGAATTATTGATATCCAAAATGCAATTCTTGATATCAACAATTCACATTTTAGATAGCAAGAATTCATTAGTTAAATGATAAAATGGCTTGCCATAGTCTAGAGTTGATGTGAACACAATCACCAACGATTTCTCATAACTTCATTAACACTTCAAACACAGCGCGATTCCTTTAATCCTAGTCTGGATTAACTCACTGAGGCTGTGACATCATACATCCGCTTCTGTGAGGACTACTGTATACCAACACGCACCAGGGTGAGCTTCAACAACTTCTCAGCAGAGCTGAGAAGGTTGAGGTCAGAGAAGGGGGAAGCTTTTAGGAGTGGGGATAGAGACAGATTCAAGGAGTCGAGGAACATTTTTAGCAAGGCGGTGACAGAGGCTAAACGACTGTACTCTGTACCATCATCCCTCTGCCCACAAAGCCAAGGCCAACAGGAATTAATTACTACAGACCCGTCGCCCTGACCTCTGTGGTAGTTAAGTCTTTTGAGCGCCTTGTACTGGCACACCTCAAATCCATCACAGACTCCTTCTTGGACCCACTGCAGTTTGCCTACAGAGCCAACAGGTCTGTGGATGATGCCGTTAACATGGCCCTTCATTTCACCCTACAGCATCTGGACTCCCCAGCATCCTACACCAGGATCCTGTTTGTGGACTTCAGTTCTGCCTTCAACACCATCATCCCCGCCCTGCTACAGGACAAGCTCACCCAGCTGAACGTGCCCGACCCCACCTGCAGGTGGATCACAGACGCAGTGCGTTAAGCTGGGAACACAAGTCTCTGACTCACGGTCCATCAGCACCGGATCTCCTCAGGGCTGTGTCCTTTCTCCTCTGCTCTTCTCCCTGTACACCAACAGCTGCACCTCGAGTCATCCGTCTGTCAAACTCTTGAAGTTTGCGGACGACACCACCTTCATTGGGCTCATCTCTGACGGGGACAAGTCTGACTACAGGTGGGAAGCTGACAACCTGGTGACCTGGTGCAGCCAGAACAACTTAGAACTCAATGTTCTTAAGACAGTGCAGATGTTTGTGGACGAGGAAGAACATAGCCCCACTCACCCCCATCACCCTGAGTGACTCCCCAGTCAGCACTGTGGAGTCCTTCCGCTTCCTGGGCACCATCCTCTCCCAGGACCTCAAGTGGGAACTGAACATCAGCTCCCTCACCAAAAAAGCACAACAGAGGATGTACTTCCTACGGAAGCTGAAGAAATTCAACCTGCCAAAGACAATTATGGTGCACTTCTACACAGCCATCATTGAGTCCATCCTCACTTCTTCTATCACCATCTGGTACGCTGCTGCCACTGCCAAGGACAAGAGCAGACTGCTGAGAACGTGATCGGCTGCAATCTGCATTCCCTCGAGGATCTGCACACCTCGAGGTCCCTGAGGCGAGTGAGGAAGATTGTGGCCGACCCCTCCCACCATGGACACTCCCTGTTTCAGCTACTCCCCTCTGGCAGAAGGCTGCGGTCCATCAAGACCAAAACCTCACGCCACAAGAACAGTTTCTTCCCATCCGCTGTTGGCCACTTTAACAAGGGCAAGGACTCACACTGACTTTAAACCACAAGCTGCACAATGACACCCTGCACATTGCAATTTGCACTATTGTATCGTTCTCTTGCACTATCTGTTTTTTTTAGGTTAGATTGTAAATTATGACTACTTATATTTTATTTTTTACTTTATTCCCCTTAGTATTAGCTAGACCCCCTTTAGTATTAGCTAGACTTTGCTCCTTTTGTATAGTTAGTCCACATATTTAAGTTTCAATATTCCTATATGTTTAATGTATGCACCTCCCTGCCAAAGTAAATTCCGTGTTTGTGCAAACATTCATGGCGAATAAAATCCCTTCTAATTCTGATTGTGGTTTTTGAAGGAATCGCATTTGAGACAACTCTGGACGATTTACAACTGCTATTTCGAGTTCGGAAAGTCAGAAGTTCAGAACAAATCCCAGATGAGAACATTTTCATGAATGGCAAATGTTTTCCTAAATAGTATTCAGAAGAAATTCCTTCTTAAATTCTTCTTAACTGCGTTCGAGAATGAAGCCCAATGTCTTAAGGAGTCGGGTTTAAAGAAAAGAAGGGGCGGGGCTCAAAGTGGGTTAAATAATGGAGTCAATGGTAAAATAACCTTCCATTCATGACCATAAATACTTTCTAGTTTCAGCAGTTACATGTCAATAAAGTAATTAAACTAGGCTACCCTACGCAAATATACTTGTAGTTGAACTGCCAGTAAGCTATACGGCAAAATGTAGTTTAATTACTTGTTTACCGTATTTTACAGAAAATAAGCTGCATCGTTAAGCC
The DNA here is from genome assembly GCF_054491055.1 of Hypomesus nipponensis. Lineage (NCBI taxonomy): Eukaryota > Metazoa > Chordata > Actinopteri > Osmeriformes > Osmeridae > Hypomesus > Hypomesus nipponensis. Next base: position 1,343,895 of record NC_140375.1, read on the forward strand.
GGAGTACAAAACGCTTTGAAATATAAGCCGCACAAGAAAACTGTTAAATCGTTGTACAAGCCAGGTCTTATTTTCCAAATACCGTAGTTGCATATTGGTTAGGCCTGTAGTTAACTACTCACAATACCCAGCAAAAGCCTTTATAATAAAACATGGGGGCTCATGTCTTCAAGTGCCTACCAAAGGAGTTAAATTAGTTTTAAAGTGGGCTACAAAATTTAACCAGCATGTTCACTACATTGTCCAAAAAGTACACTTACCAATACCACTGTCTTGAAAGTGAACAGCAAATTTCGGATGGGTGTTCTGCAGATGCGTCGACGAACACACGGTCTGCTTAGGGCAATATGGGCAGTCAAGCCTGTCAGCTCTCTTGACAAAATATTCATTCGTCAAAAATGTATGCTCTATGTAATATACAAAATAAATTAATTTTTAATGCTACCATTCGATACATTTCATTTGACAATGTTGAAGAACAATCTACAACGCCATAACTGTTAATGTATGTAGACTTCATGAAGGTATAGTTCTTTCTGCCATCATAATTGGACTTATTACAAACTTTATTTAATAGCCTACCTTTAACAGCCAGGTCAATGTATGATGTTTAAATAACTAGGCATACATCTCGCCCGATGCTAACTTTACCGAGTAAGATGTTGCTGGATACATTGTCAAAAATAACTGTTGCTACTACTGCAGACTAAGTACATATTTTAGAAACATACAGTGTGACCTATTCAATTCCATTTAAATGGAGTATAGTCTGCTCACTCACCCATTGTGTCTCAAAAAAACTGACAATAGGCCAAGCCTAACTGTACAAAGATAATTGACTTGTCACTTGGCATCGCATTGTGATTTGCATTTGTCTCCGCTCAAAGTGATTGTGCGCAAAATTGGGACGACTGACTGGCGGCAAATCCACCCATAAAAATAATAAAACTGACTGCTTAAAAGACCTAAAGGGCAATGTATATCAAAGGGTCATAATACAAGTCTTTAAACAAGCCTTTATTAACAATTCTTGAAATAATTCAAATATATCTAGTCTATATCTAGTCAAACCCTAACCATAATATATTGTTTTTCAAGTCTATATTGTCATGAGATTTTATTGTTGATTGGCCTACTTTTGTATGTAAAAATAAATAAAATTAAAGGCGTAAATGTATAGCCTACACTTAAAAAAACAATTCATACAAAATATCTTGACAAAAGTTATTGAGTCATCCAAAGTTGCTGTAGCTAGCTACATGCTATGGTAGCCTTCGGCTCTGAACAGCATCGCCCTCCGTGCTCTATGGCGAATCGCTTGCGTGGTGCATTGTGGGTAGTGACGCGACTGAGTTGAGATGTTCTCAACTTTATGCAAATGAGGAGCGATTTTAGCTAGCAATGGCCAATCGCAGTATGTTCTTGTTTTTCGTAACGTAGCAACCATGGTAAACATTTCTAGCTTTCAGTTTTTAAGGCCCCGTCCACACTAGCCCGGATAAATACTGTAGTGAATGATGGGGGTAGTTAGGGGAGCGGTCAAGGGGTGCGCTGACCATTAGGCAAGTGGCTGCACCTGTTGAAGGGAGGGTCGAGAGGTGTATATAAAAGGGAGAAGATTGGTAGGGTTGTTGTTGGTCTGGGAGCCGTTGTGGTGGACATTGCGAATCGACAAACACTGTACGCAATTGGGCGGTGGCGGAGTCCGCAGACCATTCAGGGCTGCCGGCGTGAAGACAGCGAGGGGGGACAGGGCGAGGTTCCAGGCGGGTTAGGGTGACCTAGAGAGCTGGGCTATAGGCGTACCCTTGTCCGCTCCCAGCCTGTGGAGGAGGCTCTCCTGCTGTCTTTGGAGCGACCTCACAAAGCGCAGACCCCAGGGGATGGTCTCGAACCCCCGGAGAGTTGAGTAAAGTGCTTTTAAACTCTATCCCTTGTTCGTGTTATATGTAATTGCTCAGGATTAGTTTTAGGAAGGTCGCCATTGTAAAGCCATATGGCGGCGAGCTAGTGTACTGCGGGAGGCAACTGCGCTCCCGTACAGCAGAGACCCCACCAGCGATCCCGATACACGCCTACCTAGTTCTCTAAAGCAGTGTTTCCCAACCACTGTGCCACAGCAAACTAGTGTGCCGTGAGAGATTGTCAGGTGTGCCGTGGGAAATTATCTAATATCTCTTCGACCCAGGTCCAGACTTAGCCATACAATAGCGTTTGTCATATAGTTTTTGTCTATCAGAAAATAGTCGAAGAGCAAGAGGAACTCATTGAACTGAAACAAGATCGTGGTTTAAAGCTAAACTTTGCTGATGTTCCTTTGGACAGTTTTTGGTTATCTGTTGCCAAGGAGTTCCCCATTTCGGCCAACAAAGCTATTTTGACATTGCTCCCGTTTTCAACTACATATCTGTGTGAGCTGAGCTTCTCAAGCTTGACTGCGATAAAAACTAAAAACAGAGAGAGACTGAGAGCTGTTGAGGAAGAGCTCTGTGTGTGTCTTCCTACCATTACCTCCAGGATTTCCATTTTGTGTTCATCGAAACAGCCCCAGTGTAACGGAGTTAGAACCGTGAAACTCGGTCCTCAGGTATGTAACAGGCCACGCGCGTCAACTGTGAAGGAATGATAACTATACTGCTAATCAATGCTGCTATTTCAATCATTACCTTATATACATATATATTATGTAATGCACTAAAACATGTATCCAATTGTGATCAATTGATTAAATAACGAACATATGCAATCATGCAACACGATGCTTTCTGTGCAAGTAAAGTTGTGCTGAAATGTATCTGTGTAAAGTAAGATCATGCTAAATTGTAACTTTAGTGTGTGGGCAAAAATTCCGATGTCAGGCAAACTGTTTAGGGAGGCGAGTTTGTGATGCTCAGGGACCACAGTGAGCACAATAGGGCCTCTCAGCTCTTGGGAGTAAAAGTGTCAACTTGGGAGATAAGGTAATGTTGGGACAGTAACTCTTCTCTGCTTAAGGACGGGCCAGATCAGCCGGTCTGACCACCTTTGGATATACTCTGTTCTGAAGTCACATTCCCTTGGAGACCCTGTCCCTGTCCCCCTTTCACACTACCCCTCCCCTTGGAGACCCTGCCCCACCTGCATTCCCTTGGAGACCCTGCCCCTGTCCCCCTTCACACTACCCCTTCCCCTTGGAGACCCTGCCCCACCTTCCCCCATACATCATCGACCCTGGCCTGGTCTGCCTCACCCCTTCTCCTGGAGACACGACCCCCCCCCCCCCCCCCCCCCGTTTTGACTTGGAGGCGCAGCTCCCATCTCCCTGTAGGCCATCAGGATGGGGCGATCTACTCCCTTCCCTGGAGCCCCCCCCTCCCTTGGATTACCTCAGACCTGTGGGTCTTGTCTGCCCCCCCTCCCTGAGTAGACCTGTGGGTCTTCTTCGCCTCCTCCCTCTCCGAACATCACCAGATCCTTGGACTGCCCACCTTGTGGCACCATGAACGCCCTGGACATTTAATTGGACTATCACATCCCCACCCTATGGTCTTCTGACCAATCACCCATCAAAGGCACTCCCTCTCTGGGGGGTACAGGACCTGTTTCCCGAGGACAGGGAGACAGAACTTGGTATGGGCAGAACTCTCTCTGATCTCTGTCATGACCACTTTCTCAACAAAGGCCTTTGTTTGTTCTATTCTGAGACTCTGTTTCTGTGAGACAGCTGTTGCATCATCTGATTCATTGTATTAGACTACGAACATCCTGGTGTGGTGTTTTCATTGTGTATCTTGTGATTGCATCATTACTTACATTAAACTACAAGTAACCTGGTCCGATATGTAACCTTGTATTATTCTCCACTACCCAGCTGAACATTCCTTAACACAACGAAAAGCTAGCTTTTCTTTGGCGTAGCTGGTAGTGGTCACGCTTGGCAAGTCGGAGGTTGTGCGTTCGAGCCCATTGAGTGGCGAACAAGCCTTGTTGTGACGGAGCGTGGTTACAGCTATTACATACACGTCACACCAGGTTTCCCACTAAGTATAAATACATTAAAAAAACTTTATTATATGGCAACGACGGTACAAGCTTTCTGATTGGCTAATGGGTAGTCATGCCAGCCGCGTATTGCCCTCCTCAGCGGTCAATACGGCTCCGTATTGCCCTCTGACGTCAGCTGCTAAATGAGCGATGAATCAGCTGCTGAGTTATACTATCCAGATGATGCTGAAAAGATTTGTCATCGAAAGTGAGGATGAAGACTAGACTCTTTTAATCACTTGTGTCGTTATTTTGTGTTGAAATTAAAGCCATTTTAGCAGAACCATGTTGTCCGCTTTCTATCAAAAGTAATGAGTTGCTAGGCAACACATGAAACACAGCGTGAGAAGACTTGAGAGCTAGCTACAATTAGCCTAGAGGTACCATTTATTTTCATTTACAAAATGAAAAGAAGCTAAAAATGCCATTTAATAAACTACTTACTAACCTCGACCATTCGGTCATGCCGGGAAATATCAAACCTCGGCTTTGCCGTATCGACCGAGCGATAGCGAGGGTTGATATTTACCGGCATGACCTCACTCTCGGTTAGTAAGTAGTTAATATTATTAACTATATATATTATAATAAAGGTAAATTAATCTAATATGTACTGTGTTAATGTCATTTTGGTTGGTGATGTGCCTCACGATTTTGTCAATGTAAAAAATGTGCCGCTCAAAAAAGGTTGGGAAACACTGCTCTAAAGTCACTGTTGTAGTTGTCATGGCCAAGTGATCAAAATACAACTTATATACAAAATACACAACTGTTTAATGAACATACACGTTGACATGTGTAAAAACGTCTTTTGCAACTGACATGCACAGTTGAGCCTGCTTGACAGTTGTGTGACGTAGGGTTTATATCATAATTGGGTTATAGTCTTTCCGCAATCGAGCCAGAGAACGTCTAATAAAGGGAGAACACCCACTCTCGGGAAACTTCCGGGTTCTGAACTGGTTGCAGTTCAACTCAAGTTCCATATGAGGGCGCTAACGGTCGAGTGCAGAATGGATGGAGGTCTATGGAGCTATACCCCTCAAAATCCACTTTTGTCAGGATATAATTTTTTGTCTAGTAATTTGAATTCTGAATTCGAAAGGGGAGGCAAAAAAAATACACACCGCTGGGTGTTAGATTTTTTTTTAAAGTTGCCTTTCCGTTTTAAAAAGCCTTTGAAAATGTCATCGACGTCATACACATCGTACGACCAGAGCTACTGCTTGGCGGCAAGCTCTGGTTACTTCCACTTTTCTCTTGAGGCATCGACAACACAGCTGACAGGTTCTCCCTGTCAATAATGCTAATGCTCTGACATTCTGGTTCTGCGTCGGATGCCATCAAGCGGGATCTCTGGTCGTAGTCAGTCCTTCACTAACCAATCAGCATTCGTTAGCAGAATGCTAGCGTGTTATGGGCAACAACAACTTACCCTGTAAGAAATCGAAAGGACATAAGTACTCGTTCATTCAACTTTTGATCTGTAATCCATGTTGATCAAGCAAAAACTACAATCAAATCTGAGATTTATCAATTACAATCAGGCGAAAGAGACAAATTTGGTTGTTTACTCCATAGACTCTTATTCATTTTTCACTCATTCATTTACACGCGATCACTCCCAGTGGAACTCTGGTGGAACTGCAACAAAATTCGGTACAATGGGGCTTAATAGGGAGTGGGCAGGCTCTCCTTGTACAGGCTCTAGCTGTGTCTACTACCGCGCACTTGTGCACTTTGAGCACTTCAAGCACAGACTTTCAATCACTCACAAAACCAGGAGAATTTAGTGCACTGAAAGTACCCGGATGGCGCACTGCAAACGGTCCAAAAAAAACAGTGTACAACAATGGACACTACTCGCCCTAAACGGGCGCCATCTTGGCTACGTAGCAGAAGAGGAAGAGCCCTTTCGGCAGTTTTTTCCACTTGGGGTGGAGAAGCGCATTCATTTAGGCAAGTTTCGCGGGTGTCGCGAGCAGATTTGCGTCCGTCACTTCCGCCAAGTGATTAACGCAAGTGTTCCATTTGAGACAGCACTTATCAACGACGGAGTGCACTGAATATGTAAGTGCACTGTTTTGCAGTGCACAGTATTGCAGTGTACTTCGTAAAGTGCGCGGTAGTAGACACAGCCTCTGATCGAGCTACTCCAGACCCAACTTCCCGACAATTTTTTTTTGTGGGCGGGGCAAAGTTGGGCTGGCAGCCAAGCTCGGTTAGCCTGACGTTGTCATACTCATAATTCTAGTCAGAATATGAGTCTGAAAACTCTCTGTTGGGCTGTGACTATGGAGCGTGTTTCAACCGAACTCACAAATGCCTCTTCGCTCAATTGGATAGACCTACAACCAATCAGAGCAACGTAACATGTTGTTTGCTGAAAACGAATTCAACCCAAGGGGTCTTTCGTGACGTTGTTGATTACGTTACTGTTGATCATCTGTACATCATTATATAAAGCTCGCCCTGGCAATTTCATTGGTCCACCCAGATCCTGGTTTTATATAGTTGTTCCCAATAGGAGACCCTCCAGACCCAACTTCCGACCAAGTTTTTTTGTGGGCGGGGCGAAGTTGGGCTGGCAGCCAGGCTAAAGGCCGATTTATACTTCTGCGTCTCCGTTAACGGACAGACGCACGCACGGAGTCGGACGGAGTCGGACGGACTGGTTGAATTTATACTACTCCGTTGGCTCTGCGTGTTGAAAACAATTCACCGCCAGAACAGTAGATGACGCTGCACTGCGATGCTAGCTAGGTTATCGAAAGGTCGGAGCAGATGAACAAATGAAACATTTCATCAATAAAATAAGCACATTTTCAGCAACTACACTGCCCATTTCTCGTCACATTTTAATTCAGATGCTGATTTACACGTACTGTTTAGCTGAAATAAGAGTTGTAAAAACTTACAACAATGGCGGTCAAAGGATTCTGTTCTCTTGTTGGTCACGGCAACCCCTGACGCAAACGGTTCTTAATAAGGACCAATCATAGCCAAGGGGTATCCGTAAAAAGACGCACGGACAGACGGACAGTCAGGAAAATCAGAAGGCACACACAGAGCTCTGCTGTTCATCCCTCTAAACAGGAACTCTCTCCTCAGGTCCCTGAAGCCGGAACTCTCTCCTCAGGCCCCTTTTTTATGTGTATCCTTCGTATTAGCACCGCCGCTGGATACTGTAGGCTATTTATATTAATAGGCTAACTTACATTGAACTTCGGTTTTAGCATAAGTCAATAGTGTTTAACAGCGGAAATTAGCATTGCGGCTAGCGTTACGTATTGCTAACATTACGAACACGATCACTGGTTTGCCCCTGGCAAGCATAGAAAATAGGTTTGGCAGTTTAGCGCCATCTAGTGGTCATTTTAGAATATCAGATTTTTTCCGTTTGTCAGCACAGCAGCTACAGCTGGCTCGGGTTATTGTTTATTGTTTCCACGGCAACAAGAGCCGGCTCTGAAATAATTCATGCATTCAATATCTATCCTTGTATTTATGGTAAATGTTGCTTCATCAATCACCACCTCAATCATAAAGATGTGTAATAATAGTACTAAACATATATTCCATATTCCAATAACGTAGGATTTAGGGCACATCGTTCGGGAAACTTAGGCTACTGCAGGTAGGCCTATACGTTTACGAGTTTACATATCCGAGAACATAGCTTTATGTATCGTTCATGAAATTCTTCATGTATCACCGGCCAAACTGGCTAGCGAGTTTTTATTAACACCCGCCAAAATGAAATTTAGCCCGCATTTGGTGGGTTGGCGGCCGCGGGTGTTAATTTAGAACCCTGTACATAACGCTAAAAGGGCTGTCGTTTTGTAATAAAACGTTTTTTACACATGTCAACGTGTAGGCCTATTGAACTCAAGCTTGTGTGATGACCCTTACAAAAAATAAGTATATTAAAGTATAGGCTACTATAAGTAGCGTAAGGGGTCCCATTATCGTCCACCTAGCTCTCGACGCTCGTTAGAAATGTTACCAAAATGTCGTTATATTTCAAATTAAAAACGTTATGTCACAGCTTTGTACTTTAATATATAGATACACACCTATATTATAACATTCCGGTTTTGAAATCCAATCAGGATATGCCTAGAAATGTTACTTTCCTGATTTTAGCAGTTAGCCAGGGGGTCCCATTATCGTCCACCCAACCACTTTCAATGGATAAATGTCAGTTTGACGCTGCGGAAGGCAGATGCTACACATCGTTTGAGAGCGTATTTACATACTCAAATCTCAAAGTAAGAAGCTGTAATTTGGTGTGCAGCAATATAAGATGTGTACATATCGATGAGTTACTTTCTTTCGTTGCTGCTGCATATCTTCTTTAAGAAATTAACGGAAGAAACGGTTGTGGACGATAATGGGGCCCCGAACGTTGGAGATTTAGAGTGGACGATAATAGGGCCCTTTACACTAAAATATGGATAGTACACTTTTAGTTCACTTTTGATATACTTTTAAGGAGTATACTCAGAAAATAGTTCACTTTTGATATACTTTTAAGGATACTTAGAAAATAGTTCACTTTTGATGTAGGCTACTTTTAAGTAGCCTATGCTTTGAAAATAGTTTACTTATAATTATCAACTGGAGTATCTATGAAAAAAAACGAAAAAGCTACTTGAGAATTTGAAGGTTTTCTGTCAAACTGACTGAAGAACGAAATAACGATGTAAAATAATGAAGATAGTTTGGCTCATTGGCTAGTCAATTCCCATGATGCAAAGCGGTAAATAGTGTGAAAATGTGCTTATAAGTTTGCTGTTTGTTCGAAATACAAATGTAACGTCATGAATTTCGTTTTTTTAAATGTGTCTGCTTAGAATGTAGTGTTTTGTTGCGTGGTAATTGTCATTGTTTTGCTGGTTAACCATTGTAACCATGAGTTAAATGACTGTTAGAATAGCTCGATTCAATTGTGGATGTCACTCATGCAAGAAGTTGCATAATTCACAATCTGCAGTGTGTTGAGGGCCCGTGAGGCCTATAAGGGTCCCCGTTTTCGCCTGTGACTCCTGATCTGTTGCATCCTAGGGGCCCCTAAACATTTTTAGGGGTTGTAGATTTTTTTTTTAGCAAGTTGTAGAAAAATTTAATGTATTAGGTTTACTACTTGAGGTATTTCCATTAATTGAAAGTGCAACTGAAAGTATTATAATGTATAGTTTGAGGCTCTTCAGGAAGTATACTTCATGAACTGAAAGTGCACTATACAGGTTACTTTAGAGTATTCCAAGGTATACTTTTAAGTACTTTAGGAAGTATACTTTATGAACTGAAAGTGAACTACACAGGCTACTTTACAGTATTCAAAATTAAACCTTGAAATACACTATAAGTGTACTAAATGACCTAAAAAGTGTGCCATTTCAGTTTACTTAGTACAAAAATAGTATATAAATAAGTACACTGCTAGTTTACTTTAAGTAACATGATAATAGTATACTTTTCATACTAAGTATACTTACAAAATAAACTTCAAGTATACTTCTTTTTTGTAAGGGGTGTTGCCGTATCGTTCATTGGTTTCGGATTATATTACAGTAAGTAAAATAGTCCGGTTCAGTACCTAAGTGAACACCATTTTGCTACCATATACCTAGCTATAGCTTAGCTTTGTTTTGCTCCTAGATTCAAACCTAGCCCTTGTAGAGCTAGCTAACTACTTGACTTCTGCCTGACATTTTACAACATTATTTATTGATTAAAGAGTTTCTTGATTGAACAACTTAATGCAAATATTGCTTTTCATTATAGTGGATTATTAGCTACATTGAGCCGTCTTGCTGTATAATGAGGATTGATCATGTTATATGCGAGTAACAGTGAATAATCATATATGCTATTGATGAGGTCAACCCATTAAAGGGGCGATTGATTGCAAAACCGATTTTACCTTGTCATAGTTGAATATCAACAGTTCGGTGGGTAAAATGAACATACAGTAAATATCAAAGTCCATTGACACGTCTTTCCTATGCAAATCTCAAAAAGAAAAAAATGTGGCTGTAAAACGCTTAGCTTTTCATCAAAGCCACCGGTGTGACGTAGGACCGGGGACCGCCCTTTTTGGCTCTGGTCTGTATCTTTGTCACGCCCCAAAATTTACCAGCCCGAGGTAGCGTCTATCTCCGATACTAGTTTGGCTGCGCACTGCTCTGTGTAGGCTACTTATAAGGAATTACAAAGAAGAACGTTTTGAATTATAACAAGGATATTGAAAATGGACCATGGTCGTAAATGCTGTGTTCCAGGCTGTACGGGGAAGGCTAACACTCACAGTCTTCCCAAGGAGCCAAACATTCGACAGGCATGGCTGCTGTTGTCTATGAGAAGATCCCGGTGAAGTTCGACACTCAATCATTCATTTGCTCTGAACATTTCACCCAAGACAGTTTTGACGACCTTGGACAATTTCAAGCAGGATTTGCTAGGAAGCTGAACCTGGAAAGAGGTGCTGTTCCGACCGTATGCTCATTGCAACCGCAAGCTGTAAGGACAGTATTATGTTGTGCTAACAGTTATTAGCAATGCTAATGTGTCCTGTATATAGCATAGGTAGAATGCTAAATACATATATATACACACATCAAATGACTCTAGCTAGACTAGCTGTAGTCGGCATTAGAAGGGAAACTTCCGAAAAAATTGCCAGAAAACGAACAGCAGTCTGGCTTATTGCTAACGCCTGTCTAGATAATCTATTTGAAAGAACTGGAGAAAGGCAGGTGCTAGATACAGGATACGTTAGCATTGCTAGTAACTGTTACTAGTAACACCTAGATTGTAGTAGGCATGTAAACTAGTTTAGCTTGCTAACGCAAGACCATAGGTAGAATGTGTGATAATTTAGCCTAGTTTATTGGCAATGGGGCTAACATTGTTTCATGTTCCTGACTGTGTTTCATTCAAATAAATAACCCGTGTCATGTAAATCTACAATTAACGATGCATGTGTGTCCAGATGTTTGTTAGGTTATTTTTCAGCAAGATATCTAGAGCTAGCTAACTGAAGCCGAGTTGAATCACGATATGGTTTGGTTGCTAAGCCTAATGTTCTACTTGGGTGGCCAAGTCAATCCAGTTTGCTTCAACAACAGAAGTGGAAACAAGTAATGTTATCATTTCAAATGATATGTAGTCAATCTGTTGAAAACAGTGTTGTGTAGACATAATAGATTTATTTTCGCGTTTTTATTTCAAGTCTCCACCTTCGGTGTGTCAGTGAGTGCTGCCATTGGCCGTGTTGCGTTTTTGCTCCCCAGCTTCACTCGTTGAAAACCAACCAATCAGCGCGCAGCTTATCTAAATATTAATGAGCATACCATAAAAGGAGAAAAGCTAGTGTTTTTTCCCGGGAACATTTCAGAGGATCTATCAGGGGGCATAGAAGAGCACCCGGGCCATTTTCAACCCAACCAATGTTTCATACCCTATTTGGAGACCTTAAGGAACAGTGTGAAATACCCCAAAAACCCAGTCAATCACCCCTTTAAATGTGCCTTCTGGGCATAAGAGTGACCAAGGTGAATTGTCTTAGAAATAAAATACTTTTCTTAATGTAATGCAAAAGTAACTTATCGCCTTACTCTCTACAGCAAGTAACCAAGTAGCGTAACTATAGTTACTTTACAAGGAATGTAACTAGTAACTGTAATTAGTTACATTAAAAAGTAACTTTACCCAACACTTGCCATGACAACTACAACAGTGATTTTAGAGAACTAGCTACATCCTACATGAATCTGTTTGAAACGCCCCCGAGTGTGGTGAACTGTGGGAAGGCGAGCGATGGCAAGCGATTCGCATCGCTGCAGTGGACAGCACTGTCAGCCCCTACTGTATGCAGTGTTGTACCTGAACTCGGTTCATTGAACGAAAGTTTATGAACTCCTTCATAATTTTGGTGAACGGGAACTGAACTTGTTGTATTACTGCCTGATGAACGATACTGCGAAAGCGTTCATTCTGGTGTCTGTGAACGGCACGTTCACTCTTTTAATTTCGTTCACTAAGGTGCCAGATTTCTAGAGATTTACAGGCGAAAAACACACCAGGGTTGCAAGTCTGAGAGCGCCGAAGTTGCGTAGAGGCCGAGAGCGGTGTTGCAGACAGATAGAACAAATGGGGGAAGGCTGTCCCTTCAATGCGAATGCAAATCCTGGTTGGAAAATGATAAAACATTGGATATGAAGATGAAATCTGACACATAGTTTTAGCGTTAAACTAATAAAATAATTGCCGTCTGTGGTTCTATATGGGCTTGTGAAATTATAGCTCGCAACAAAAAAATAACTTGAACTAGTTCATTGAATTATTTTGAATTATGAACTATGAACTGAACTAGTTCATTTTAAAATGTGTGGACTATGAACTGAACTAGTTCATGTAGAAAGTTTACTTTCCCAACACTGTATATATGTAAATATACATGCTGTTCAATAGTCTGGACGGGAGATGTTTAGTCATGACGAAGACTTGTGTAGGCAACTCTGTCAACTTCAGTGAATGTTTGGTGAACAGAAAGGTGTGCCTGTGTGTATGCTTCCAAGAGAGGGTCATGCCTTGGGGAATGCTCTGATTTCGACATGCCCCGCCTCACATTCCAAAGGGTCTGAGCGAAAACTGGATTGACCAATTGGGGAGACCCATACGGATGAGGGCGGTTTTAGGTTTATTTGGGATTTTGGAGAAAGGAGGGACTTCCTTCATGACTTCTGTTGGATGCGTTGGATGGCAGCTACTTATGAGGTGACACGTAACTAAAATTAAAGGTGCAATGTAGGCATTGACCGTCAACTCCTTCATTTATTTTCGTACAGTTGTACAAAGCCGTGCACTTGAAATTGCAAACTTAAAGACCAGGATAAACAATTCGACTACTCAACAGTTAGGCTACGTGTGTGAGGTCAGGCGAAAATCTCAGCATAGTCTTTGAAGTAGCAAAAGGAGTTCGTTGATGTGTTTTACATTCACTAAAATGCCTAATCTTCACCAAACATGTTCCTACACTTGGTAGGTGATCATTGCGTTTGATTTGTGTGTGCAATAATGCCACGGGAGTAAAGCGTAACTCGACCGAATTTGGACCTATAAGAAAGTTTACCCAAAGTTTCCGCCGAGGTGACGGGTCTTGCATACTACGCAGGCGGCAAGGAGGGGAAATGGGTAACGGAGTGTGTTCTCGGAGGCAACGGAAAATCTTCCAGTCTCTATTGCTGGTGACTGTGGTCTTCGGGATCATCTACGGGGCGATGGTATCATACGAAATGCACAAACAGTTGAAGAGGACGGAGGCGATGGCACTGAAGTACCAACAGCACCAAGAATCGCTGTCAGCGCAGCTTCAAGGTGATTATTTAGGTTAATTATGTTAGTGGTGAGGGAAATCCGACTTATTCGAGGTTACTGAAATGTCGTTGAACCGTTACAGAGCTCTTTCCAGTGGCTTCGGTTGAGTCTTAGCAGACTGACAACCTTACTACCTTACTGCGCACCCATTGTCTTCGCACAATGGAAGGTGTGGGTTTCTGGCTTTCTTACTTTGAATGGAGGACATCTTCACTGTCAGCCACATACAACATAATTATGTTCCTCCAGGGAGCGGTGATCTATCTTTTTGGTTTACACACACACACACCTGGTGGGTTGACCCATTACTCTGGCATCTGTTGATGTTTCTGAAAATAGTTTCTTACGAGGTGTACAATAGAGTCTGTGTTTCCTTGTTTTCTTTATTCCATATGCTGTACATTACACAATTGGTTCTCATCTCATGCTTAAAAACTCACCAGTGCTTAACCCTTTACTGCCTGGGACAAAATTCTGAACATTCCATATGCTGTTGAAATATGATGTTCATATTAATTTTCATATTTTATGAATTTTCATATTAAATCATACACCTTAACTGTTCATACCATATTGAAGAGGAGAACTAGGGGATTTTTATGATGTAAATAATTATATGATTACTTATGGAAAATCATATTTTATCAAGGTGGTTTTAGGCAGCCATTTTTTACAAAAAACGTTTCCATCCACCATACCTCATCAGACAACTTAATTTTTAACCACTTTAATTACGAGATAGAGAAAAACTTTGAGCAGGTGGAATATCCACAAATCTGTGGGCAATGTAGAACAGAAAACAGATTAGAAATATCTTATTTTGATTAAAAGTTATGACCATTCTAGCGACTAGTGGAGACATAGGGGAAACCGGAATTATCCTCCCCCAAAAGTAGCTAGCGCTATGGCTGGATACTCCTCTCGATAACTAAAAAACGTTGGAGATTCTTCCACGGTAGACCGAATTGGCCAAGAAAGGCATGTACATTTAGCTTACAATGTACATAATCTAGCTAGTTAATGTTGTTTTTCCAAGTTTTTTAGAAATCTGCTCAAATCGAAGCTAAACAATGCTACTACCGTCATAGCTGCCTGTCACAAACAGCCAAGCCGGACACGTCATTCTTTCCTGAAAAAACTCGCGTCACTGCCACAAACAAATTCTTCGTAAGGAAAAAGTTTAGACTTTTAATTGACAATATTGACAACACATATTAAGAAACTTGTCTTTACTCATAATATCGTCTCCGATTTCAATTCGAAGCTGTAAATCTAACACTGTAGGCAATCTCCCATTGTCTCCGCTCTGGCTCCGCCTCGGAAAACAATGGCTGCCGTTGCTGACGATGTATTTTTTCCCCCTCCCAGTAATCCCTTAACCAATGGTATGTGCTTTGAGCTTAACTTGTCATGAGTATCTGGCAGTTTTCAGAAATAAAATCGGTGATTGGACGGCAAAGATATTAAGGCGGGAACCATGGGAATTTTATTTCCCATATTTGAATGGTCCGGCAGGAAAGGGATAAATGTCATGGAAATGGGTATTTACAATGTCACTTCATAGTGCTATATTTAATTTGAGTCACTGAGAAATGTTTACTCATTAACTTACCCGCATACATGGCCTGTATTGCTAAACCTAAGGAGGAGGTGCGTGCGGTAGAAGGGGGGTAACTAGTGCAGACCCCACCTCCCTCTATGGGCATTTGTGACAACTAGGTCAGGCAGTGCTGGTTTCCATCTGTCCATTTGAGTTACTGTATCAAGAAGAATACTGTGTCCATAGACCTGAACACCCTGCTCACCTGAACACCTAGCCCACCTCACCATCTAGCCCACCCCACCACCCATCCAAACCCAACACCCAGCCCAGCCTACCCCAACACGTAGCCCTCCCCAACACCCGGCTCACTACACTTCCTGCTTGCCAATGCTGGTGTGTAGTCCTCCATGCACTCCTATAATGTCCGCCTATCTTCTACTGATCTCACTAGGTTTTGGTCACCAAGCTACAGTTACAACTCTTATATGAAACACATCACACACTCTCTTTCTCTCTCTGACCCACACACACACACTGATTTGTTATCAAGTACAGTGTGTGATCAGACACAAACCTGTCTGCTTCACTAGCCAACCCTGACAGCTCTGTCCCTAGCTCGTCCAGGAAAGGTCACCGCCAGACTGGAGTTCCTTGTTCCCTCCGACCATGCACTTTAGCACCCCTGTAAAAAAAAGAAGGAACAAGCTGTATCGACCACAGGGCACCTAGTCCCTTAAGGCGCTTTAGTTCCAATGCTCGGTGAGGTGTGTGAGGGCTGAGACGGGTGAGGGAACAGGTGTTTGTGTTCAGAAGTGCTGTGTAACTGTAGTATCTGTAGACTTAGTACTGTGTCTTCTTATCTCTCTACTGGTCCTGTGCCCCTTCTCTTCCTCAGTCTCTCTCTCTTTTTAAGGTAATTGTTTTTGGAACAACCCTTACAAAACGGCCATGCAACTGAAACTTAACATTTTCTATTTCAAAAGTAATCCTAATGCAAACGGGTTGGATGGTATGAACGGTATAGAAATATGGGTATGAATTTGCCCTACTGTATTGATTTTGACTTTACCCTGCTGACCGCAGTAGATCCTTCTGAAAAGAAGATTTGCTACAGCCCCATTTACACCAGGCACGGCATACAATTGTTGCACAGAACGCAAACATCACAAGCAATCTTCCGCATCCGCATAACCAGTATTGCAAAGATGGAGAGCATTGTTTTGTTGGCGTCTATCCTCCCGTCTTTAAAAGATACAACTTTGTAGACGTTTACAGAGACTTAAACAAAAAAATGCAGCCAACTTTTTGTAGCCAAAAAGTATAGAAGATAAGAGGCAAAGCTCTGGTGTATATTTGAGAACCGCCACTAGATGGCGAAAAGGTAGCGATGTCGCCATTTTGGACTGTGAGTTACAACAACATCAAAGAGAAGGCTATAGAAGCAATTGCTGCTTCAATAAGAATATAAGATGTTTAAGATGATGATTAACAATGTAAGATCAACTTACCAGGCTCGGATAGCATTCTTTTACCAGACATTTCCTCAGAAATGTATTTGTGCAGTTATTATCTGTAAAACATACTTGGTTTATCCTAGGCTCATAGGTTTTGGCACTGTGTATTTAACTTATTTAAACTGTATTTTTAATAATTGTGTTATAACTCTTTGAGTGCTGTTTTTTTTTTTTATTTGCTACAAAAGTTGTTATAATCCTTATGTCCATAATATGTCATATTGACCATATTCCTTTATCATACCAGTTTTCTATAAATAAAGATGTTCTATTTGATAATATACATCTATTGTTCCAAATTGACATTATGTGGGCAAAAATTGTGCTTGTATATTAGTTTTCAGAACAGAAGGACATGTTGGTGGAAAGTCGAAAGTTTCAAAGGCAGTTTAGAAATGAGAACAAGTAACATTGTAAAAGAATTGTAATATAAATGTAATCCAAAACATTTTATCTCTTTGGAGCCAGTTACTCATAATCAGCTTCCATTTATTTAGATGATCAAAGTTTAGATTTTCTACATTTTTTAATCAAAGAAGTTGAGTTAAATTAATGAATGAAGACTTACGGTTTGGGCCATGAGGGAGTAAGCAGCACGAGAGGAGAGCTCCGGCCTAACTTGATTATAACTTTCCTGAAAATTGTTTAACGCCATAGAACAATAATAACACAACGGATATATAGTCTTAATCTAACCTAATTAACCACGAACATATAATGAGCAGCTCTAGACACAAACAGTCAACGTCACGGACCACCATTGCTAACAAGCTAGCTAACATGGCCTCCCTCGCTGACGAATGCTCCTCCATGAATGACGATGGAATCTCCATGTCCCAGCTGGTGGAGGAGCTGTCCAAGCAACGTGACAGTTTAAGAGACAACATTTCAATTCTCATTCAGGAATCTGTTTGCCCTTTGCAAACTTCCATGAACGCTATCAAAGAGACTGTGGACAACTTTCAAAGCAGCTTGACTGCAATGGAATCCCTAGCAGGGGGATACAGAATACAAAGCTCCTGAATCGCATTGAGGACTTAGAAAACCGCTCTCGCAGATCTAATTTGAGAATTGTCAACATTCCGGAAGACAGTGAAGGGGGCGAGGATCCTGTAGCATTTATGTCAAAGATGCTGATGGAGATTATGGGCAGTGAGGTTTTTGACTCTGCCCCGGCTCTGGAGAGGTCGCATAGAGTGGGAAAAAAGCCGGAGCATTCTGGAAGGTTGCCTCGGCCGTTTGTTGTATGCTTCCAACGGTTCCAGGAAAAGGAACGAGTGCTGCGATGGGCTAGACAACATAAGCTGAAGTACAAGAATTCTACCCTGAGAGTGTACCCAGATTTCAGCGTCAGTCTATCAAGGATATGTGCAGAATTCAACAACGTCAAACAAGCTCTTTACGATAAGGGAATAACGTTCCAGCTAATTTATCCAGCATGCCTGCGAGTCTCTTTCGGAGGAAGTACGCTTAAATTCAACATACCGGAGGAAGCCAAGGCGTTCTACGATCAACAGGTGGTTGTTGAGTGACCCGACGGACTGGTTGCCAGTCACTGGCGACCCAAGTCGGCTTTGAACTTGTTACAAAGTGGCTAGGTGGCTGGCTTGGCTGACAGCTAGCGGCTAGTTCACCACTGTTAACAATCTCAGACTGAGCTGTGCTTGAGGAGGCGTGATGTCTTCTCCAACTGATGATGGCAGTATAGAAGTACCAACATGATCATTTTGAGGCAAATCTGTATTATACCCGGCCTGTGTGCATCCTCTCTCGATCACGACAATTAGTTTGTTTGTTTGGGGTTATTCTAAACTATGACTAACGGTGCTGGCTATAGCTGGCTATGTTATACAGGTATAAGGTCTAGTAATACATTCACGTTACCTACATGTTAAACGTTACTATCGCTACTC
The DNA here is from genome assembly GCF_054491055.1 of Hypomesus nipponensis. Taxonomy (NCBI): domain Eukaryota; kingdom Metazoa; phylum Chordata; class Actinopteri; order Osmeriformes; family Osmeridae; genus Hypomesus; species Hypomesus nipponensis. The sequence goes on from NC_140375.1 coordinate 1,362,272, forward strand.
AAGTTTACAGTCGGAACAGTCCGTGAGGATGAGGCAAGTGTCAGACGGCAATATTGATTATTTTAAAAAGGTTTGACGTTTAACTTTTAGATGGTCAAAGGTTCTCCCGTAAGTCAACGGTTTAGTTAGGAAAGATGCATCCCCGGAAGATTCAAGATTTAAAGGGGGACCAGCGGTCTGTCTATGTTCCATCCCAACATTGTTTTCAATGTTGGGATGGGTTTACTGATTGACACAACATACTTTTGTGTATTCTGTGTTAAAAGGGGTTTGTATACTGCTAAAGTGGATTTCTGCTCATTTTGTTTGATTATCATTTCAGAGGATTTGTTGACGATCAGTCACCTTTTTGCTATGGGGTGCACACTCCACCCCCTCCCCCTTTTCCCTTTCATAGTGCATGGCTGATGGCACATTATGGTAGGGCAGACATGAGTGTGTCATCCACCCAATGTATAAGTTGGAATTTTAAAGGAATGAATGGGCCAATTAAAAGAGCACACATATTTTCCCACTTTTAATGTAGGAGTAGCATTTTTACAGGAAACTCACTTGACCATAGCGGATCACTTTAGGCTCAGGAAAAACTGGGTTGCACAGACTTTCCATTCTACATTTAACACCAAGGCACGGGGAGCAGCAATATTGGTCCATAAAAATATATAGTTTACGCCTTCCAAAACAATCTTCAATCCTCAAGGACGGTTTATAATAGTGTCAGGTTCCCTCTTTAGTACCCCAGTCGTACTTATCAGTATATATGCTCCTAATTGGGATGATGTTGACTTCATTAACAAACTCACCTCCCTGGTTCCAAATCTTAATTCACATAAACTCATTCTTGCTGGGGATTTGAATACTGTGACTGACCCAGCTATGGATCGTTCCAATCCTAAAACTTTAACACGCTCTAAAATGTTCGCGCACACATAACATTTTAGGGGTATATGCGAGTCAAATAGTTGCACTGTTGAGCCCTGAATTGGCTTATTATTGTCAACAACGGAGACTCGTTACGAAGTTGGGGTGCGCTCACCAGCGGATTGTCCTGCAAAGGCAGCTGGAGTTTGCACCGTTGCGACTCGGACACAGTCGAAGTACTGCATTTTATCTTTATCTGATGCAGGTGCTTTTTCATCGCAGTTGTTTTCCCCCCTTTACAAGAAATTACTTTAGAACATATATTGCACTTTGCTTTGTCTTTATCTTTGGCTTTAATAAAATGTAGCCAAGCCGTTGACCGTTTCGTGCATTCTGCCATCGTAGCTAGCAACAAAATGATAAATGAAGCGAGGTAGGGCGTGAGGCAATTACATTCTTCTATGTTTAGTTTAAAGGCGGTTGACAGGCATTTCAATTGAATTAGTCATTTTATTAGTCAAACATTGTATGTTTGTGCACCAGTGATTTGATTTAAATAACATTAATTGTTTCTTGAGACATAAATCAACGTTACATTATATTACTTGGTCTCGATAGCGGTATCAATAAGCTTGGACCTTATTGATATTTGGGTTTTGAGAAATTTGGAACCGGGTCCTTACAGAACCGGTTCTCGATACCCACCCCTAGTAAAGAAGGTAGAGTATACCGCCATAGTGGAATCAGACCATGCACCAGTGATTCTTGACCTTGTTTTCTCTCAAAATTTGAAACAGCGTAATAACTGGAGACTGAACACAGCTTTACTGGCAGACAAACAGTTTTGTGAATTTGTATCTAAAGCAATTGTTGAGTTTCTGTTATTCAATAGATCAGACTTAATATCACCATCTACTTTATGGGAGACACTGAAAGTTGTTATAAGGGGAGAAATTACGTCATACTCTATATCACGTCACAGAGCGGGACAACAGAGGGAGCAAAAACTTCTTAACTCTATAAGACAAATAGACCACCAGTATTCCACAGCCCCAACTCCGGAACTATATAAAAACAGAATTGCTCTGAAAACCCAGTATGATTTACTATCAACATAAAAATCAGAGAGACACCTCCTGTGGTCAAGAGGGCACTATTATGAGCATGGAAACAACATGATACAATTTTTCAATTATTTCGATATTCCTAAAATAGATGTGGCTGCTAATACTGACTTGGACAAACCCTTGCAACTACAAGAAATCTCTGACTATCCAGAAAATGCAAAATGGTAAAACCCCAGGACCAGACGGCTATCCTGTGGAATTTTACAAGAAAATATAGCTGCAAGCAGCAATGTGGTGGCCAAGCAGGTCAGATGACCCAGAAGAAACTTTCGACATCTAGTGACTGCGGTGTACCTGGTTTCCTTTGCAGTGGCTTACAGTCTCGTTAAACAGAGAATCAGAGACATGACAAGCTTGTCAGCTTTGGCTGGATTTGAACCTCTGACGTTGACGTTTCCAGGACACCAATTTATCCTAGTGAGCTATTCTCAGTGCAGGAAATCACAGATTTCAGTTACTAGGTATAAATATTAGCAGTTTTTCCTGTGGCAAGCGTGGTCAGATTTGGCCCAAGTTTAAACAGCTGTAATTCAGTTATATTTTGACGTGTCACAGTGATTGTGGTCTGAAGATAATCTGTGCCAAATTAGGTGAATTTTTGATATTCACAAAAAAAAGTTATATTTATTCATTCAGAATGGCGGCCACATCAATTCAGCTGGTATCACTATTTAACATGTCAGACACAGGATCGCCCCCTAGCGGTTAGATGACACAACCTTTTGTGGACCTCTTTGGATCAGGATCCCGAACACCTGTACCAAGTTTGATGTCAATTCAGCAAATATTTCCTGAGATAAGATCTCACTTCTTATTTTGGCGGCTTCATCACCGACTTTGATCAGCTTTACCGGAAAAACAGTTTTGAAAATCAAAAACCATGTGAAAACGTTTGTGAGGCTTGATCTGAAGATAATTGGTGCCAAATTTTAGCTTTTTGCAGCGCCACCTAGAGGTGAATCTTCAAAATTGCGGAGAACTATCTATAGAACTGGGTATGATGTCATAGTGCGTTGAACTCGTCTTGATCCAGGGAATCCAACGATACCTCATTTTGGACAATGGGGCATATGGTTCAAAAGTAACATGTGTAAACACACCTTCAATTTTGACCCATTGGTGGCGCTAGATGGTTGGAATGGGAGACATGAAACTTGGTGAAATTGATGAGGGGACTGGTCCCAAATAGTGTGCCAAAATTCACAACTTCTGACCATTTGGTTCTAAGGGCTGCCATAGACTCCCATGGCAGAAGAAGATGTATAATAATAATAATAAGAAGAAGAATACACTTAAGGTGGCTTCGCCGCTTCCTGGCTTGGCCACCAATTCTCATCTCAACTTGCTCCCATTCTTATTGAAATGTTCATCATTCATTGAGTCAATCAAACCTGCCACAGATCAAAGTATGCTCAAAGTATGCTTCAACCCTTGTAGTACAGTCTACCCTCAAAATATGGGCACAATTTAGACAACACTTCAAACTTCTGGACTTTTCTTTGTGTAGCCCCATTTCTAATAACCACCTCTTTTCCTGCAGCCAGATTGGATCATATCTTTGCACGGTGGCACAGAGTTGGTCTTATTCGATGTAGTGACTTTTATATAGATGGTCTTTTTGGCAGCTTTGGTGAGGGTTAGGGCTAACCCTAACCCTTACCAAGAAATGTAAACTACAACGGTCAGATTCCAAACATGGAGTTCAACCTTTCCAGCCTTACTATCAAATTCTGAGTTGGACGGTATATTACGATCTCCTATGCAGCGTAAAAGCCAGATTTCAAATAAATCTAACACAATCTGTTCTTTCCGGGAGATTTCGTTAGATAAAATCTGAACTGATTGGGCTGAAGAACTTGGGATGGAGATATCTGACGCAGCCTGGGACTGTGCTCAGAGTAGAGTTAATGGCACACCCTCATGTGCCCGCCTCAACCTGATGCAGTTTAAGGTCTTTCACCGTATTTATCACACCAAATCAAGACTTTCCAAAATATATTCGGACATTGATGACAGATGTGACTGCTGTAATTCTACTTCAGTGGACATGGCTCATATGTTTTGGTTGTGTCCAAAGTTAAGTGACTTCTGGTCAACTGTTTGTAAAACTTTAAATGAGGCATTTGACACAAATGTGAGGCTGAATGCAGAACTGGCCAATTTTGGTGTATTGGTAAGTGAGGTCTTACTGTCCGCTGATATGAAAAATGCATTTGCTTTTGCCTCTATTGGCTTGTGGAAGGATAGTCCTGGAGTGGAAATCTCCTCGACAACCGACTGAGTCAGTCTGATTTACTGACCGGATGCTATTCCTGAAATTAGAGAAAATTAGATGTTCCTCTAGAGGATCAACTGACAAGTTCCATAACATTTGGAATCCGTTGCTGTTGTACTTTGAAAGGCTTACCACTCTCCCCCCAGATACTATAAGGCCCTAACAACTCTGCCCAGTACGCACAGCTGCGTTGTCAGATGCCTGATGTGAGCTTTACATAGTGGGAATTGCACCCTCTCAACCTAATTCTCTCCCCCTTTCTATTTCATTTTACTAAACATTATTATTTGTATCTATTATTATATATATATACATATATATATATATATATACATATATATATACACATATACACATGTGTGTGTGTGTGTGTGTGTGTGTGTGTGTGTGTGTGTGTGTGTGTGTGTGTGTGTGTGTGTGTGTGTGTGTGTGTGTGTGTGTGTGTGTGTGTGTGTGTGTGTGTGTGTGTGTGTGTATAGAAACAATCCCATCCCACCCACACCACCCATATACTGCCAACACCAAAAAGGTAACAAACAAGTCAAAGTACTTTGACTTGTTTGTTACCTTTTTGGTGTTGGCAGTATATGGGTGGTGTGGGTGGGATGGGATTGTTTCTCATAAAAGGAAAAACAAGTATTCAAGACAATGTACCTACATGAAACGTTCTGTACTGTCTTATAAAAAAAACAAAAAAAAACATGGTTGAGGAAAAAAAAGAATTCACTAACCGTACACAGTTTAAAAAATTATGAATGAATGAAGAAATCATGTAGCCCAGTCATTTTTGTTGTTTATGTAATCAATGAAATTCTGATTCTAACAAAAGTAGCCTACTAAGCAAGTAAATAAAATACGAATATTTATGCAGGCTTTACAGGCCAATATAATAGTTTAACACGTTATTTCGGTAGAGACATTAGATTTTTTCAGTTGTTTACACGCAATTTTTAAAACCGGGTTCTTTTTTTTCAAAATATAATCACAATTATTCAAACACCACACTCAATTTGCATAATTCATAGATTGTTTGCAAAATGACACACTTCAGTCAAAACATACACACTTCAGTCAAAACATATACACATATTTGTGAAAATGCTATTAGTTTTCATTTAACCAACAGTCCTCAATGATCAGACACTATTGCAGCCAGTTTCACACTGCTGTGATAAATAAACATATTTGTAAAAAAACACATTTTAGGAAATAGCATGTGCTAGATTTTTGCATGATTACTGCATGAAGTACATACACTTTGACTCTGAAAAAAAACTACTGTAAAAGCAACAAGAATATTGTAACTATTCATCATCTCTCCGTCTGGCTGGATCAGGCCATTCATCCACATCACAGGCTGTCTTCATTGGCACCGTTGGAAGAATCGCCTCGTGTGACAAATCCACCCCTAAACAGAAGCTGCTTCGATATGATCACAGGCCTGCTCCATGGCCCGAATGAGGGGCAAACGGTCATAGCAAGGTCGTATACCCTCCACTGCCATGCTGAAAAAAATCTATTCTATTGGATTCAGGAAGGGGGGGTATGGGGGAAGGTATAAGACTTCAAATTCAGGGTGCTCATGGAACCAATTCTGGACCAGAGCTGCCCGATTGAAACGACAATGTATTGCATCTGGTCCACTTGGTTTAAAGCTGTGACAATCTCATGCAGTCTTTCAAGAAATGCAAGTATTAGATGGGGTCTATAGGGATTATAGGGTCCCAGATTTGCATGGTGGTGGAAGACCCCATTTTGTGTAATAGCAGCGCAAAGGGTGATGTAACCCCCTCTCTGCCCTGGCGCATTTGTGATTGCCCTGTGTCCAATGACATTTCTCCCTCGTCTTCTTGTTTTCGCAAGGTTAAATCCAGCCTCATCCACGTATATAAATTAATGTTGAATTTCTGCAGCATCCATTTGCAAGACTCTCTGAAACACAGTAAAATACAATAGGATGCTGTTCAATATCTATTGCACAGTATTTTTTGGTGCCAGAATATTATGAGCAGTGCACAATACCACACCATAGTAAGATGAACAATACATACCTCCACGTACTCATTGCGCAGAGTTTCACTCTCTGAATTTCTGTCAAATGGTACTTGATACAGTTGCTTCATGTATATTTGATTTTTCTTGTGGATTCGACCTAATATTGACAGAGAGACTTGTTGGATGTTATTGAAAATATGGTCATCATTGATGATATTGGCTTGTATTTCTCGCAGCCTGATACAATTATTGGTCAAAACTATGTTCACAATGGCGGCCTCTTGTGCACAAGTAAACATAGGGCCCCTTCCACCTTGGTGTCCTCGACCCTCAATCCTATGTTAAAAAAATACACATGCAGCCTGTCAAATGTCACAGTAAACAATATTGATAATAAGTACAGCAAACTTCAGTTTCAATGTACTGTATGGTTAGCTTTTTTACATGTTTTCTCGAAGTGTCCGAATTACTGACGCAGCAATATTTCTGTTGAGATTTGGTTGAACTCTTTGTCCAGCTTCCATCAGTGTCAGGCCATTGGTTGATAACATGGTCAATAAGTGTTGCACGGATTTCTTGCCTCAAATTTGGTCCTCGTCTTCTTTGTTCAGGTTTTATCAACTCTTCAAGTCCTTCTCTACCTCTTCCTCTACCTAGGCCTCTTCCTGTACCTCCTTCTCTTCCTCCTCTACTTAAGCCTCTCCGCCTATCTCCTTCTTCTCCTCTTCCTTTACCTAGGCCTTTTCCTCTCTCCTTCTCCTCTTCCTCTACCTGGGCCTCCTTCTCTACCTCCTTCTCCTCTTCCTTTACCTCCTTCATCTCCTATTTGAGCTTCCCCTCTCATTCTCACTCTTCTTCTTCTTCTAGCTTCTTCTATTTTTGTTGAAGACAGGTGAACTCACCTGCTGCCTTTTATAACACACCTGAGTGTTGCGTTTTCAAATTAGCACATGTGTGCTTCCACACCTGGTGGATGTGATTATCCAATTAGTTCAAGTGTGGTCATTGGTAATCCGGGGCTTTGTAATGACAAGGAAGTAACCTCACAATCTGTGTCTAAGGTGGGAAAATGTGTTTTGTGAGTTTTACTGTGTGTAATGTTTTGCAAAATGGGTGAAGCAGACATTGGCCGCGTTTCCCAGATTCGATCGTTCTTAAGGATTTAAGAAGGCTCTTAAAAAGGGTTCGGCTAAGAAGGAGTGCTAAGATAGGGGTGTTTCCCAGACACGTTCTTAACTGCCTTCTTAAGATCCCGCCAAAGAAGCCTCTTAAGAAGCTCTTAGTGGGAGCTGTCCACCGCCGTGGTGTTGAAACTAAATCAATCGATGCCAGGAAAATCGATTACCCACCACTTTATCAGCGCACGAATCACACACAACACCGTGTAAGGCCGTAATCATAATACATATTGGGGGGACACATCCCCCCCACTATTCAAATCTGGTCAAAATGTCCCCCCCAATATATTGATATAAAAATAAAAATGTGCTACGCTACGACAGGCAACCACGCACGCTGTCCGAAATTATCATAACAAATTTAATTCGTACCCCCCAATGTTGACTCCATGGCTACGGCCTTGAGCCCTATACATGATAGTTGATGTGTGATGGTAGTGGTAGTGGGTTTATTGTTGGGAGTAGTGGATTGGGATCAGTGTGCCATCCACGATACCGACTACCCGGGGGATCCTAGCCATGGCATGAAATCCACTGTGGACCTGGCGGACCTCATCCCGTGTGGTGGGCATTTGGATGTGTCCGGGCATGGCGCAAGATGTCACGGCTGCCACACCCCGTGAAACCGATGCCTTGCTGAGGATGGTGCCGTCCCCCACCACATCCAGGAAGCTCCCCACTGCGTAAAAACGCAACAAGGCCAAGAGCTGCACCTCCGGGTTGAGGGCAAAATTGCAGCGGGTTGCCCTCCGGATGTGTGGGGACTCTAACGTGACGAGGCGTTGGATCTCCATACGGGGAAGCCGGTACTTGGACTGGACAGCCCGGTCCGACAGCACATTCAGTGGGGAGAAGTGCTGAAGCACATAGTTTATAAATGCCTATCTGGCTTCGCGCACGGCGACGCTGTTGATTAGCAGTGAGAATATGCTATATTGCAGCCATGGTGTCTCACTCGCGTGGACTTCAGCAACGCCTTTATATATATACTGGCAGGTGGAGCCTCGCTTGATGAGGTTCCAGCTGAGTTCAATTACACCTGTCATTTTCCCTGATATCTGTGAAATACCACAGGGTTATTGATGTTTTTATATCTAATGTAAACTCATGCAGATGCCAAATGTTTGTGAAAACGTAATGAGTGATAGTAATGATGATTCATTTTATTTATGTAGCTACAGGAACACATGGGCAATTATGTATTTTTATATCGTTATTTTTCTTCTTATGCTATTATTTTTCTTGCGTCAGTGTTCTGCAGCTGTGGGCGCACATTTATCATCACGCATGGTTTTAGTATTCCTTTGTGTCAGATATAACTTTCTCTGACGCGGCTGCAGTGAGCGTTTGGTCGCTAAGAAGACTGTTAAGAGTGGGTCAGGCTGATCTTACATTTCCTTCTTAGTGAAAGATCTTCTTAAGCTAAGAACGACTCTGGGAAACACGTCCTTCTTTCACAGCGCTCTTAAGAGCGCTCCTAAGAAGGTTTCAGCGCTTAAGAGCTTCTTAAGGAATCTGGGAAACGTGGCCATTGTGTGTAATGTTGTTCAAATCTGTGAAGGTGTTTTGCTCGTTGTAGTAGAATTTTGCAAATTTTGTGGACATTTTTATTTTAGTGTGTAAACAATTGAAAAAAACTGAAATATATGGCGATCGAATATTGATAATTTTGTTTGTACATTGATACAGCTATTTGTTGGAGTGATGTTTTACTGGATTCAAAGTCCAAAATGGAGGATGTGTATGGGCGCAGATGTTGCAATGGGACGTTATATTGAGCTTCGCCTCTTGTCTTCTATACTCTTTGGTGTAGCCATGCATATAAAGATGCCGGGTTGGTTTAAATTGTGAAATCTTTAATGTAGGCCTATAGAATTGCAGGGCTCTCAATTCTCATGCATTTCAATGAAAGCAATGGAGTTGACACAACTCTTTCTCACGCTTTCACGCAACACCTCACCTCACGGCAAACTTTAGGAACTTTTCAAACTTAAACATAGTTTATGAAACATGAGAACCCTGGAATTGAGTATTCTGCCATTCAATAATTTATAATAGCTAGCTCACAACAACTATTGAACTAAGTTTTCTGACAATCGCATAAACGTGTTGTTGAAAGCTACATATTAGCTCTCCTTTGGTGGTAGCCTACATCAACTTCCATTTCTGATATCGTAGACTACGAAGCATTGTGAATTCCATTCAATTTCTTGGCTATTATCTTGCAATGACTTCTGGGAAATCAGATACGTTCTCGCTGGCCAAGTCACCAACCGATGCATCCGTTTTTCCGTTCTTGGCTGTTTATCAATCCACGTCTTTTTCCGTTCTTTCGTCCTTGCAAACTCGTTTGACATCTTTCATAGCCTAAGTACGGTTCCAATTCAAAGAACACAATTCACCAAGAACGCCAAAAATACCCAGAAGTGCCTTGATCCGCCCCTTTTATCAAGAATGCATCGGTTGATGACTTGGCCAGCGAGAACCCATCTGATTTCCCAGAAGTCATTGCAAGATAATAGCCAAGAACACACGTCAAATTGTTTTCCGTCCTCGCGGTCTTGCAAGACTGTTCTCGCAAGGACGCTTGGCAAGAACGTTCTTCTCAAGAAAGCAAGTACGTTCTTAGGATTTATAAAACGTGGTTCATGTGTCACAAAACAGTTTCAAACAAAGCCGGGAGATTTAAATGAATGGAAAGGCTCACCGAACCCATTGCAGAGCACCACAAAGATTTTTTGGGGTAACTACTGAACAGAATAATATGCGTATTGGTAGCTGAAGATGCAGGGTTTTTCCTGCATAGAGAAGATTTTGGCGCGCGCCAAAGCTGTTTTCCCGAGCGCCAATGACAAATCCCGAGCGCCAAAGGCAAAAAGAAGAAGAAAAAGCTGTGTTCATCATGCGTGCAATGCATGTCAGCGAATATGTTCTCAACAGAATATGTTTCAAGTAGGTTACAGCCAAATCCTCGTTCTGTTTTGATCAATAGTAGTTGAGTTGATGAGCTTATCTTCTTGTCTGATCAATACGCAACTGTGAGGTGAGAATCGACAGTGGCCACTAAACTGTCGTTCCGCTGCGAGGTCCTGCCCGACGTGCACGAATACACCTGTACAAATGCAAATGAAATTTCCACTCAAAATCCTGGCAAACGTTTGATTTACGATTTCAAACGCAGCCTCCATTGGTGTTCTTAACCTGGAATGATAATATATAGTGCAGTGTTTCCTCTATGGCAACATTTCTGCCGCCACGGTATCAGAAACCAGGCTGTACACAATTTTTGAAATCACGTGTGCAATGCTAGGGGGGACAGACCAAAAATTTCCCATCAGTTTTGCTCTGTTTTTCTTTAAATTCCGTATTTAACCTGACGTAACTTAAACTAATCCGAAGTCAGATTTCAGCTACCTCTATTAGTTTTCTCACAAATCCAGTTTTTAGGTGTGATTTTAGGTAATTTCTTGAAACGTTCCACCGCTTTAAGATTTGAGTTTTGTGGCACCGAGAGGCTGTCAAGCTCCCTTTAAGAACGCCATTGTTCTACGTCACAGAGCTCTGCTTCTCGCCAGGGCGGGAAATATGACTTACATTTGTCCTTTAGCAGATGCTCTTATCAGATTCTCTGTTTGTACATTGCGAGCAAATGCGGTGTCCAGTACTTCGCTATAAATAATTGTTAAATCGAGACCACAAATATGCAAATATTTGTCACGTTTAGCATTACTGCTGTAATGTATAGGTTTGGCCACTTGGGGGTGTATTTAACGTTGAACAGGGTGTTTGTGTGAGCTTGTTGTGACATTTCCCATTATTTTCAAATACCTTGATTTGAACACGTCTTTATTTAATATAAATAATATACTTTATTTATAGGGATATGAAACTTATGGTCCAAAATGTAGTCATTGCCTGTGAAAAAAACCTACAGGTTGATATCTATCAGAGGACAATTGGGAACCTCTGCATCCATGAAGGTTCAGGGGAGCAACTTTTATCTATTACTTCTATACTAGCTATGACAGTTTGGCTTAACAGGGAGTCACCCCATTACAGGGCCCCCTGTCTCATATCACCAAACTGTACTACTTCTAATCCTACCTGTATCTACTTTTATAGACAATGTCCGTTTTAATATTGCAAAGCTAAGTCTGTCCGTGCCGCACAGGCCCACTTGATCAGACAACCCAATGCTAAAACCAAACAAATACTACAACTACTTACCCAATGCAGCTATCAGATATTATGGCAGACCATTTGGCTTAACAGGGAGTCACCCCCTACTGGGGCCCCCTGTCTCATATCACCAAATGGTCCATCATGAATATCCTCAAGCTACCACAAAGCCTGAATATTACATACCGATAGCTAAATGACACACTGCAAAGCTAAGTCTGTCAGTGCCACACAGGCCCACTTGATCAGACAACCCAATGCTAAAACCAAACAAATGACTACTTACCCAATACAGCCTGAATATTTACATACCCATCGCAAGACTACAAACCTATTTATAAATCCTAACCTCATTCTCGTAATAATCTGTGAGTAATGGGTATTCTACCACTGAGCTGGCTACTCTGTCATCTTCCTCCTCTTCATAATCTATTAAGAACCCATCTTTCCCATTAAAACTAACTACTCTGCCTGGCCACCAACATACACTATCGTCCTCACTGCTAATAAACATATGCGCTATTCTTTTCCCTACAAGATCCTCTGCACTAACCGGTATTAATACTAGTTTATTTTCCTGGTATTTGGTCCATAAGGGCAACCAGTACTTTTTTCTATAGCCATCGAATTTTATTTTGAACAAAATGTCATCTTTTGTTCTTTTACAATCTATAACTGTCCCATTAAACCACCTATCTAACCCACGATCTACATACAAATGTTTAACTCTCTTACCAAGTAACTGCTGTGGCATTTCAATACTTGAAGTCTGACTATACTCAACCCTCCCCTCCTATGCCCCAGATCTTGTGCCTTAAGGTGCTGTTTAGCAGCATCCCTCAAAAACTCTACCTTCCTATCAGCAACAAGATCAGCCGGTGCAGCTCCACTCCCTTCATCTAAACTAGTGTCTACAGGCTCGATCGCATTAACTACAACACTCGAGCCTCTTGCCATATTTTGATATATTTAAAATCCCACTATAATTTTTCTGCCCCAACACAAAACGACGGAACTTTAACTGAGCAACTACTGCTAGTATTAAATCTCTCCCTAAATTACTTACCTGTTCATTAACCTCTAACTCGCTTGTCCATAGTCCACCATACTTACCAAGTTCAAGAGTGAGCTGTTGTTTCCTGCGCACTGCTTGAACCTCTCTAACTACCTGCCTATCCTGTTGGTTTCTAAGCACATGCAATCTATCTTCTCTAATTCTATGCATTCTTTCACAGAACATTGCCCTCTGCCATTTTACAGATGTCCGATCTGAGGCTAGAACTACAGCTCTTCTATCTGGATCTAACCCTAACAACCATTCCCAGGACCTATTCTGCTTAAACATGACCATACCCTCTAATGCTATTTTACTTGCCCTGAACTTTGATCTAATCAAATATCCCAAAATCCCTCTCGCATGAAACATTTGTTTTGGGCACTGATCTGAGGACATGATACTGATCTTCAGACACATCATCATACCGTCCATGTTCCAAGTGGTCCGCTACCAACCTACAGCAAACCTTCACTAAACTAGCAAATACAAGTTCTAGAACTTGTTGAGTCATTGCATCAAACTCTTCTGACGTTGACTCCAACAACTTATCTAAGATGGGTCCTCAGTTTACTTGTACCGTCTGTTGTAAGAGTGAGGTTGTCTTCCTCTATCAACCTACTTTTAATCTGCTGCAAGAATACATGTCTCACCGCTAGTGTTACATTTTTACACGTTGACACGCTAGGTAAACGCTCTGTTTCTAATCCTGACACATTTTTAAAAACGTATTACTTCCGTTGCTTTCTTCATACTTACCCCTAATACCAAAGTCAACTCCATTGCGGTCTGCCTAGTTTTATCATTAAAGGGGCAATTGACTGTTTTTTGGGGGTATTTCACACTGTTCCTTAAGGTCTCCAAATAGGGTATGTAACATTGGTTGGGTTGAAAATGGCCCGGGTGCTGTTCTATGCCCACTGACAGATAAAATATTCCCGGGAAAAAACACTAGCTTTTCTCCTTTCTATGGTATGCTCATTAATATTTAGATGAGCTGCGCGCTGATTGGTTGGTTTTCAACGAGTGAAGCTGGGGAGCAAAAACGCAACACGGCCAACAGCAGCACTCGCTGAAACACCGAAGTTGGAGACTTGAAATAAAAACGTGCAAATAAATCTATTGTGTCTACACAACTCTGTTTTCAACAGATGACTATATATCATTTGAAATGATAACATTACTTGTTTCCACTTCTGTTGTTGAAGCAAACTGGATTGACTTGGGTGGGTATACCCAGAACGTTAGGCTACAGTTTAGCAACCAAACCATATCCTGATTTTACTCTGCTTCAGTTAGCTAGCTAGCTCTAAATAACTTGCTGAAAAATAAAATGACCAAGATCTGGACAAACATGCATTTTGAATTGTATATTTACATTACACAGGTTATTTATTTGAATGAAACACAGTCAGGAACGTGAATCAACGTTGGCCCCATTGCCAATAAACTAGGCTAAATTATCACACATTCTACCTATGCTCTTGCGTTAGCAAGCCAAACTTGTTTACATGCCTACAGTCTAGGTGTTACTACTAGTAACAGTTACTAGCAGCAATGCTACCGTATCCTGTATCAAGCACCTGCCTTTCTCCAGTTCTTTCAAATAGATTATCTTTACAGGCGTTAGCAATAAGCCAGACTGCTGTTCTTTTTCTGGCTATTTTTCAGAAGCTTCCCTTCTAATGCCGACTACAGGTAGTCTAGCTAGAGTCATTTGATGTGTGTAGAAACTTATTTAGCATTCTACCTGGTATGCTATATTATACAGGAAACGTTAGCATTGCTAATAACTGTTAGCACAACATCATACTGTCCTTATAGGCGGTTGCAATGAGCATACAGTCGAAACAGCACCTCTTTCCAGGTTCAGCTTCCTAGCAAATCATGCTTGCAATTGTCCAAGGTTGTCTTGGGTGAAATGTTCAGAGCAAATGAATGATTGAGTGTCGAACTTCGCGGGGATCTTCTCATAAGACAACTGCAGCCATGCATGTTGAATGTTTGGCTCCTTGGGAAGACTGTGAGTGTTAGCCTTCCCTATACAGCCTGACACAGCATTTACGACCGTGGTCCATTTTCAATATCCTTGTTATAATTCAAAACGTTCTTCTTTGTAATTCCTTAAGTAGCTTACACAGAGTAGCGCGCAGCTAACCTAGTATGGAGATAGACGCTACCTCGGGCTGGTCTGGATGTAAATTCTGGGGCGTGACAAAGATACAGACCAGAGCCAATAAGAGGGCGATCACCGGTCCTACGTAGGACCGGTAGCTTTGTTGAAAAGCTAGCGTTTTACAGACAAATGTTTTCTTTTTGAGATTTGAATAGGAAAGAGGTGTCAATGGACTTTGATATTCACGGTATGTTCATTTTACCCACTGAACTGTCGTTATTCAACTATGACAAGGTAAAACCGGTTTTGCAGTCAACTGCCCCTTTAAATACACGACCATCTAACGCTTCTGGTCTGATCTTCAGCTTTAACACTTCGATCCTGCCAGTACAGTATTTGGTCATTTAAATCAGTCATTTTGTCCGGTAAAGCTACATCTTTCCTCTTGAGGTTTTTGCTTTCATCTTTTACCCTAAGACCTTTGCATTTGTTGTCTAGTCTCTCTCTCTGTTTTGAGCTCTGCATTTACCTGCTCAAACTCATGTGCTACTTGCAACTTCCCTTTACATTGAGCTTTAAGGTGATCTATTTGAACGTCTTTCCTCTTAATTTTTCTATTTATGTTACGTACGTTGACCAGACTTTGTCTTTCCGTAGATTTGATTAATTTAGCTTGAAGCGATAAAAAAAAAATTCTCAGCCTGGTATATTTTAAGCCCCATTTCTTTACGTTCCTTAGTTAATTTATCTATATACTTCTTGTATATATATATACTACTTCTACTTTTTGGTACTCTATTTTAGTGTTGTTAACTATGCTAACTTGTAATATAAACCAATCACTAAATCACTCGCTTCTGTAACAGCAAAAATGTCATTTTGACTTGTCTCACAGGCATCATGAGACGCGCAGGGTGGAGTTTCTACAACTTCACGCCCATATGGAGGTTGTAGCTCAAACACCTCACCTAGACATGAGTCTTTATCACTAACACTGACTAAATTATTCAATCGTTTTATCAGCTTACTAACAAAAGTATGTATTCTCTTCCATTCTCTTCCGTTATAATCAAAGTCACATTCGTGGAGTTTAAAGTTATTTTTAACTATATTAAACGTTACAAGGTGCGCAGGCATTTTAAATGCTAATTTGTGGCTACGCGTAATAATCTTGATCATGATCCCATTTGTTAATGTTTCTAATGGTAATTTGCCACAAACTCTAAGACTATTTGGATCTAAAATGATACTTAAACTTTTGCAAGTGTGTTGCTCCCCCTCACCTGCGAATGCAATTTCAGTAGTTCTTGTCTTTTTATCTGCCATATAATTTATTTTCTTGCAAAATTGATTGCTGTAAAGAAAGAACGAATATTCGCGCTTTAAAAAAAATAGATTTGCATTTTCTGACAGACAAAAAAGTGAATGATTGGTTCCGATTGGTGCTACGTGACAACAACATTTGCATATGACGACCATGAATCATTTCGGTAGAAAAATGTATTTAAAAAGTCACGAAGAGAGTGGGTTTTATATTACCAATGTTTGTTTTTTGTTCTGCACACTGAAAAGATGCATGTAAAGTCTAAAATATATATTTTTAAACCAGTGACCATGATCAATACTTGCATCCACATACGGATATATATATATATACATATATATATAACAGCTAGCAATTCCTTGCTGTGTGTAAATCAATCGGTGTGAGCATTTGAAGCAGCCTTGTCTGTGTTCAGCGTAGGAGTTTTCGAGGTACACAGGGTCTGACGTCATAGGTTGCAGAATGACTCGGGCCACGCTTTTTACTTAGGGAGAGGTGGCCAAGATGGCGGCTTGAGTACACGCTTCCGTCTAAGCTCTGCACATCAACTTTTTGTAACACGGTGAAAAGTTTACTTTAATAGATGAAAGTTAGTATCCTGCCAGTTTACAGCATCAGGTAGTTAATGTTTGAATCTATATCTAAAAATGTCACACAGAAAGAGAAGCAGCGGATCAAACACCTCGGCTAGCAACGCTAGCATTGCCCAAGTCCAGGAGTCGCGTACTGTAGACTCACGGTGTTCCGTGCACAACTTTTACTCACGGTGTTCCGTACACATCACCTAAAACACGCCAGACAATAAATATTACTGCTGGGCTATGAAGGATTCAAATTGTTTGTGTCTAATCCAATATGTAATGATGGTATTCAATGACACAAATATGTGTTCTAGAAAGAGTGGTCTGGAGTCGCAGAGGTCCGATAATATCAGCTTTAATGCAGCAGTTGGAAATCAACAAGTACAGAGCTCTTGAGCTGTCTACGTTTTCCTACCCGCAACAGAGTTTGGGTTGGTTCACGAAGTCCAACTGGCTATCTGTCCCTGCCCCAGCATATATTATACAGTGCACTTGAAACAGAAATATCAAAAAGGGTTGAGCTTGTTCTCTCATGTATCAGGGAGTTTGTTCTTCCCCACGCATCCCACCTGCTCGGGTGCTGTCTCAGCCCGGATTCAAGGTTGCTTCTGAAATGGAGAGATAACAACACAAAATACAGCCTGTTTCCCACACCCTGTGTGAGACACAATGCTTTAAGCCTGAGCACAGTTCTAAGTTCATAAGACATACATTTAATAAGCACAATACATAACTTTAATACATGCATCCTTTATAAAGTCTTACGAGCATTGTTCCCGTTGCTATATAGTGCACAGTGCCCATGATGCATTTGGTGATTAAGTTGCCACAAATATTAATAACTGGAATTATAGACAGTGCCATGCCCGTGATACAGCTAATGATTATAGTTCTAGAATTGTACTGTAATGTATTATAAATTCTTTAGCTAATTGTGTAATCGATACTGTTACAATGTTAATTTTCTCCCGCTTCCAGCTAAATCAAATTGACATCAGTTGGACATCTTCTGTCAACAAGAGCACAGTAAATAGCGAAGCTCCACCTACCGTCGAATCAAAATGGTGCCGGGAGAGGAATTTGCATAGCAGTTAGCTAGCCGGAGCCATATTTTCGTAAGGGAAACTGCTATCTAAACCTTGTTTTATCAACTTACAAATGTCTACATTAAACAAAAACATATAGAAGTATGTTTTTACGTATCATTTCATACAATTCTGTTGTTTTAAAATGACTTGTTACAGTCTTGATTACGCGATGGTGTAATGCTAGAATCACCGCCAGAAAATTGACCGTCATGACGCGTCTTTTTGAGTGAAACCAATATAAATGTATTAGTATGTATTGAATTACGTCAAACTGATGTTATTTTTATTTGATGCCGATGTATTCCTTTACAATCATTATCAAAACTATCCAATGAGACCATTAATTTTTTAAAATTACCTCAGGAAACGTTAACATAATGGGTGACTGGAAAGTACACCCATGGGCCCCACACCAACCTGACCATCAGAGTGATGGTCAGGTTGGTGTGGGGAGTATGAGGAGAAGGAGCTCAACAAGTATGCCCTGTGGATGGCAGACCATGGATGGCCATCGAGCCAGGCCACCATAAAGGTTTACGCACTGGAGATGGTCAGAGCTTCAGGGAGGGACGTTAAGCATATTAGCCATTCACTGCACGTGATCGCTAGTAAACATTACACTTGCTCTGCCCGTCTATGTTAGCTAGCTTTTAGTGCATTTAAAATGCCCAAGCGAAGCAGTCGAGTGTGGCTGTATTTCACAGCCTCGCAAAATGCAAAAAATGTTTCAAAACGATTACCTGCAAGCACGTCGAATGTATTGATACATGTTGCGACACACCGAATACTTCTTCAAGTAGAGAGATGCACCGTGTTCGACAGCTTGCGGACATCAGTCCCTGGTCCCGGGACAGCCTCCCCAATTTGTTTGCCCTTTCAAATTCATACCTGTGTGTACAGGCCTCTTCGACACTATCTGAGCGAGTTTTCTCCTGTGCAGGACATGCAATAAGTCAGGAGAGGTATCTTGCCAGAGAAGGCAAATATGGTAATTTTTCTGCAAAATAAATACTGAAGTTTGAAGCTGGTTTAGTTAGCATACAAACTCAACATGTATTTTGTTGTTATATGTTAATAGTGTAACTGTTATTTATTGTTAAATTATTGTAGTTGTGTGTTAGGTGACTTAGGTTAACTTATTATAGGCTACTTCAAAACGTTAATATATTGTTACATTTAAATAATTTTCCATTAAATACAAAACTATAAAAGAGCCTTTCTTTGATTACTTTGATTGTTTTTCAACAATCGGTTTAGGAATCGTTTAGGAATCGAAATCATTTTAAAAGTACCGGTTCGGCATTGGAATCGTATAAATCCAAACCCTACCAAACCCTATCTATTGCAGGTCAGAAAAGGGCTATATGGACAGTGGCCTGTGGCTGAAGTGGCTAGGCCACTTTATCAAACATGCCCCCCCAGAGAGGCCTCTGCTCCTTGTGGTGGACCGGGCAGAACCCCACAACAACAGGGAAGCCATCCAGTTCTGCAGGGAGAACATGGAGGTGGTTGTGTGCCTCCCTGCGCACACCACTCACGTGATGCAGCCACTGGATGTGGGGGTGTTTTGTCCTCTGAAGAGGATTTTTGACCGGGATGCTGTCCGCCTTGGCCTGGTGAGGGGGGAAACTTTTCCCCTCTCATTAAAAAGGCTTGGCCTAAGGCAGCCTTCAGGAGGACAGGCCTCTTCCCCTGCAACAGGGAAGTCTATGATAAGACCCAGCTGACCAAAGTCAGACCTGCACCCACCACGGCAACCAACACAGGCCCAGCCCCCGGCCCAGCCCCCACCACGGCGACCACCACCGGCCTTGCCCCCCCTGCAGCAACCCCTTGCTGCCCAACCTGCACCTGCCATCGACCTGCTCAATCCAATCCTTTGGTGCGAGCAGGTCTGGTCTCAGCCAAGTGGGGAGACATTTTAATGCCCCCAGTAATGGCCAACCGCCAAGACCAGCGGCTACCAGTGGTGAGGAGGAGGCCACCACTTGGTGCTCGGGTCGTCACCAGCGACCAGTACAACGAGCTGCTGGTCTGACAGGAGGAAGAGGAGGAGGAAGCTCAGCTTCAGAGGCTGGCAGAAGTGCAGAGGAAGAGGTAGAAGGCGCAGAGGAAGAGGGCAGAGAAGAGAGGCAGATGGCAGTAGTGGAGAAGCTTGGCGTACACTGCGCTGTCTGCCGTGGCCTATCCCCTCCCTAGGGGGATACAAAAGAGTATAGATGCCATCCACGAGTGGGTCCAGTGCAAACTTTGTAAGCTCTGGTTCCACCTCACTTGTTTGGGGATTGTAAGTGTGCCAGCACTAGTACCAGGACTGGTACTAACCCAAGTGCTTCCTCAGTGAGATACAGCACTTTGTATATATGGTTGCTATCTTTGTATATACGTTTGCTATCTTAGTAAATATGTTTGGCTATTTTACCCAGTTCTGTTTAATGTTTTTAAATATGTTCCGCATTTCAACAGTTTAATATTTAATCAGTTTAATCTTTTAAAATCAAGGCATATGGATCAGCGTTCTCGTCGTGCCTCCTGTCAGTACCTGTTTTAATGCAGGGAAGCTAATGGTCCTAATATATTTCTAAACAGTCTATCTCACAGTTCTCTGTTGAAGGCAGGGCTCCAATTAATTTATAATTCTATGTGTATGTGTAGGATATGTAGTTATGCTAGTTTGAGACCACAATAGCTTTGTCCACATATAATTTGTCCATTTCACAACACCTTGTATTTCTAACGCTGAGAAGTAGCCTAGCCTAAGGAATAACTTGTCCCACTCCAATAGTTGATGGATAGCCAATGGTAATCTCACGCCAAACTTTTGAGAAATATTGAGAACCCTGTGACGGACGCTAACTTTCCACCAGCTTTCATGTTGACACTCATATTCAAGGGTAACCTCTAGAATCACAGGAGCTTCCACTGTGTGACCATAAAGTATCCCTGAAAACATGTGTGCTAGCGAATAACTGATACAATCACACAAATACAAGCTCCTATTCCAACTCTCTTGCGATGAAAGAAAGTGTAATGTGTTGCCTTTCAGAAGCAAAAGGAAATCTAAGTGACTTATTTGGTTATTAGAATAATGGGAAATTATGGTCCTACTTACTTAATGCTAATAATGTATATTAGGTTATTATAAATATTATTATTATTATCCATATAATATTATACATATGCTTATTGTGTATATTATATTATGAGTATAAACACTTAAAAATGGTTTGCTGGACTCAATGTTAGTTTCCTTAAGGATCAAAGACTCTTAGACACTTGTTGGTTAGTGGTAGCTAACTGATTTAAATTGTTGTACTTTTCTACAGGTACACTTGCACTTATATCGATTCATGTTGTTTAATTGTAACTCGCTTAACTACATGCTCTTATGGTTCTTCCCTTTGGCACTTATTTTTTGGTTGTTCACAATATGTGCTTCATGTTTTGGCTATACCCGCAGTGTTTTGGGGGCTATCTTGTTGTTATTATCAGTGACCTATGCACTTTGTAAAGCTCTCTCTTGGAAGTCGCTTTGGATAAAAGCTTCTGCTAAATGAATAAATGTAAATGTAAACACATATAAATGTGTCTAACAAGTGTCTTTAAATGTTTTATCGTTGTGGTTGTCAGTTAAACATGTTTCCATCTGTTGGACCCCTGGTGGAAAGAAGCAAACGTTACACCATGAGTTAAATAATACAGCGTGAGCTACTCATGGTGTGCCGAACAAGGCCGGATGTCGCCGTTTTTTTATATTTTGACCTATATTATTGGTTCAACATCATGTCAATCATAGCTCAGAAAGTTGCCAATCATTTTCCGGCAACAACGATGCTATCAGATTAGCTGTAGCCTCATTTTTGACCGTTGCAGCCTCATTTAAAGTCGCCTACGTCCGAGTTGTGCACGGAACACCGTGAGTCTACAGTAACACTGAACAGGAGGCCAATGTCTTGATTGATAATTGCCACAACTACTCATGTCCGAGTGGCACTCTGTCTCTGAAGTCAGTGGCTGTTGAGGATTTCCCCTCCCTGCCTGTTACACCGAACAAGTCTCCGCCATCCAAGAAAAGCATAGTTGAACAGCGCGGTGCTGATTCTGACATTATTGCAACTCTCCACGCTAATCAACACGAGGAGCGACGCCATAGAAAAAATGGTTAATCTGAAGATTGAGGGATTACAAAAGACAATTGACTTTGCCTGTTCAGAAATTAAGGATATGAAAAACAAGGTGACACTCGTGGAAAAGCGCGTGGTTAAGGAGGAGGAGAAAATGGCGATATGCCAAAGAAAAATCGCGGTCCTTACTACTAAGTTACTACAGAAGGTGGAATCTGCGTCTTTATGGAGTTCTCGAATCTGAGAATGTGAGACGGGAGGTTATCAGAATTTGCCAAATGGTGTTACCGGAGGAGAAGGCTAAATTAGCAGATGTAATTGACACTGTACATCGACTCCGCGCTACAAAACCAAACGCTTCATCCTCCAGTTCACCTCACGATTCTACAGGGACGCCACATGGAAAGCAGCAAAAAAGTCAACCTTCCTTCGTGACAACAACTTGCGCTTTGCTGAGGACCTATCAATTGAAGACAGAGAAAGGAGAAATAAACTTTGGCCAGTTGTAGAAACGGCTCGTAAAGAGGGGAAGGCGGCTTACTTCGTTGGAGGGCGTGCATTTATCAATGGTTCCGAAATCGTCCTGCCTTCATAAAGATCTGCTGCACTAACAGGTGTCTGATGTGCAGCGTTTGCTGCTGTTATGACAATCGGTCCTCTCTAGGGCTTCCTTAACGTGTTGCTACTGTTGTTTTGTAATTAGCCTTTTCATGGGATTATGTCGTCAACATTACAAACATTTCTTCTACTCTATTGAGGTCGCACCTTTTGCCAGCTAGTTCAGTCTTAATAATTTTGAGCTGGCCAAATATATATATATATTTTTTGCAAATTGAATTTTAAGCTTTCACACAGTTTTAAGTTTAAATGATGTGCAGAGTTTGGGTTCATTTTCACTCGCCTACTTGATTTGCAACTGCGAACCAACTAGGTCTCAGTAAATTCTTAATTGTTCATATTGTCATTGTCTATAGTCTCGTTGAATGCAAGGGGGTTAAGGAATGTTGTGAAGCGCAAAGCACTTTTTTTATTTGCCAAACAGTTTAAGACAGACTTTTGTATTTTTCAAGAATCTCATTCAATTACCTCTGATGCCAGTTTCTGGAGATCCCAGTGGGGTAATGATCTATGGTTTTGTAATGGCTCTGAGCGCTCTGCTGGAGTCATTATTTTGAAAAATACCATTCTGGTCACTTTCTTTGTCTTGTTGTCAGTAACAACAACACTATCTATATTATTGTCAACATTTATGGGTACAACTCAACACTTAAAAATGACCAATTATTTGACTCTATTGGTAAATGTATTCTTCATTGGCTGGGTAAGTTTCCAGATGCATCACTTTTGATAGGAGAGGACTTTAATGTTGCTCCTATTAGCTCAGTTGACAGATTGCCTCCGGGACAGTCCACTGTGATGAACACACGCTTAAATGAGTTTACAGAACTGCTTGACATTACAGATATTTGGAGGGTTAAATTTCCTAATGATAGATCCTTTACATGGAGCAACAAAACATTCTCTAGGCAGTCGCGTATTGATTTTTGGTTGGTGTCCAAATGTCTTAATAAGGACAATATTTCTGTCAACATCCTTGCCACTCCTCTTACTGACCATAAGGCCATTCACATTAATGTTAAGATTTGTTCCCCTGTTACTGGCAGGGCATCCTACTGGAAACTTAACAGTTCTATACTTAAGCATGAGCTGGCCAGAATGGAAATAAGTAAACAAATCACAAATTTCTGGGACAAAGTTGTCGAGGATAACTCTTACAGAAATAGCTGGGAGCTGTTTAAATATGAGGTTGGGATGTTTCTAAGGAAATATAGTTCTACTCTTGCCAAGGCTAGAAGGGCTGAAGAGGAGGATGTAATTACTGGGATCACTGCTCTTTGTCAAAAGCCTGCTGAAAGTCTCACAGAAGAAAAGGCAAGTTTATCCAATTTACAATTTAGGTTTGATGAAATATACAAAGCAAAGGCAGATGGAGCTTTTATTAGGTCCAAGAAAAGATGGTTAGAGGAAGGTGAACAAAATTCCTCCTACTTTTTTAGATTAGAGAAACATCACTCGAAAAATAATAATATTTAACAACTAAACATTAATGGTGATATTACAGATGATCCTGAATTAATATCTAACCACTGTAGTAGCTTTTATAAAAATCTGTATAGCTCAAAGTTCTGTAGAGAATCCTCTTCTCGCTTCTTAAACTCCTTAGATAATGTGAAGTCAATTGGGCGAGTAGAGAAGGACATGTGTGATGCCCCCATTAATATTCAGGAAGTTGTTGACTCAATTGAGCACCTTAAAAATAACAAGTCCCCTGGGACAGATGGCATAACAGCTGAATTTTACAAAGCTTTTTCTGACCAGTTAGCACCGTTCCTGTTAGAAGTACTCTCAGAAAGCATATCCTGCACTTCACTACCTACCACCATGACTCAAGGTCTAATCACCTTGCTACCTAAACCTAGGAAAGATTTGCTTCTCCTTGATAATTGGCGTCCTATCTGCTTGCTCAACAATGATTACAACATTTTTGCTTCCATCTTTCCTAAGCGTATGAAAGCTGTTCTGGACTTAATTATAGATGAGACTCAATCTGGTTTTATGGTAGATAGGCAGATTTCCAACAATATCCATCTGGTACTAGATCTGGTTGACTACTCAGATCTGATCTCTGAAGACAGCTTCATTCTCTTTCTGGACTTCTATAAAGCTTTTGACACAGTGGAGCACTTATTTATTTTTAAATGCCTTGAGAAATTTGGATTTGGTGAATCTTTTAGTAAATCTATTAAAACCCTTTACACAAATGGCAACTGCTCTATTAAATTACAACACGGCTCATCCCCCAGATTTACTCTGAATAGGGTGCCCAATATCACCTTTTTTATTTTTGCTTGCTACCCAACTTCTTACATAATACAAAATAATACAAAATCCAGTGACTTGCAAGGTATCCATATTGCTGACAGAAATCTTATTATAAGTCAACTTGCAGATGACACAACCCTTTTTCTACAAACTGCTGAACAGATTCCTAGAGCAATTGATTTGATCGATAATTTTTCTAAAGCCTCTGGTCTTTGCCTAAACGTCAAGAAATGTGAATTGTTTGCTCTTAAGGACTGTCAACTGCCCTCCATTTGCAATATCCCAGTGAAAGAAAGTGTTACATATCTTGGAGTTACAATTTCTAAAGGTCAAAAGGACAGATGCTCGTTAAATTTTAATCATATTATTGATAAAACTAAAAGTAAGTTAAATCATTGGTTACAGAGAGATTTATCTCTGAAAGGTCGAGTGTTGCTTACTAAAGCTGAGGGCATTTCTAGGCTTTCTTGTGTTGCCCAGTCCATACATGTCGATGATAAGGTCGGTAAAGAAATTGATCGCTTGTTATTTAACTTCATATGGAAAAACCGCACCCACTATGTAAGAAAATCTGTCATTATGAATACATATGAGTGTGGTGGCCTAAACTTCTTAAGTTTCTCCACTTTGAATAATGTTTTTAAAATTAATTGGGCCAAACATTTCTTAAATAATCCAACTTCAATATGGAACTTTATACCTAATTTTATCTTTTCCCGTTTTGGAGGCTTCAACTTTGTACTACTCTGTAACTATAATATTGATAGGATCCCTGCAAAATTGTCTGCTTTCCATAGACAAGTTCTATTAGCCTGGTCTCTGTTATACAAACACAACTTTTCTCCACATAAATACTTCATCTGGAACAATAAGAATATACTATACAGGAACAAATCTTTATTCATGGAAAACTGGTTTAACAGCAACATCCTATTGGTGAGTCAACTTTTCAATGATGAGGGTGTATTACTAACCATTCAGGATTTTTTGACTCTTTATAATGTTCCGATCACTCCCAGGGAGTATGCTATAGTGTTTGATGCTATCCCGTCTGGAACTCTAATGTTGTTTAAAGGTATACCTAGGCCTCATCTTCATGAGATGCCCTCTCTCAATCCCATTGATTCACCCGTTGGCAAAATTTGTTTTTCTTTACTCCCCAAAAATAATAAGTCTATTCGTGCCCTGTTCCAAAAGAATATTGTTTCTATACCATATGTTCATACCTACTGGAATATGTTTGTTTATAACTTGTGTTGGCGGAAGGTTTGGCTCTTACCTCATAAATACCTATTAGTTAACAAGGTCAGAGAGGTCCTACAAGCTGATCCACAAATTTTACCCTGCAAGTCATTATTTGAAGAAATATAAAAAGGACATTGATTCCAACTGTAGCTTCTGTAGTAAGCATCCAGAAACTGTCTCACATTTGTTTTGGTACTGCTCAAGCGTGAAGAAATTTTGGAAAGATACTTGCAGATTTGTGGTGGATCATATTCTTGCTGAATTTGTATTATTATGGGAGAATGTACTGTTTGATTGTTATGGTTGTGATAAGAATAAGGAAAAAAAAATCTCATAAATTTTGTATTATTGATGGTGAAATATCACATTCATCGATGCAAATTTTCTAATAGAAAACCTCTCTTTGATATTTTACAAAGAATTAGAAATATACATTCAAACTATATTGTATTCCTTTAATGAGAAAGCTGTCAAAACAATTGATGTCTGCACTTTCTATAAGGTCTTTGTATAATTTGTTCTGTCTTGTACCCCCTTGCACTCTTGTATGTGTTTGCATACTCTGTAATTGATTGTATTTCTGCCTTTTATGCAATAAAAAAAAAACGACGCTTTTTACTCTGACATGAGAAGAGTTCAACAAAACATCCAGCAGGTGGTGGTAAACAGTCAAATTGAGATTTGATCACATTAGTTTGGAGATGTTGAAGCATGATATCTCTGTCCCCGTATATATTGACAGCATTGTGGTCAGTTTGGTGACTCTGGATCAAGTTAATATCCACGGAAAAACAGCTGCAGCGAGTGTTTACTACGAGTATAAGTGCGGTCGGGTTTGGACAAGGGTGGCGCACAGCGAATTTACCGGCGCCAGCGTCTTTTTACCGGCTCTAGTAAAGGATAAGCTACCTCTAACTTTTTTTTTTACAATATTTAGCTCGAAAGGTAAGAAGTTAAAGCTTAACATGAAATCAGTAAATCAGCTGGAAACGTGATACAATCATTTTTATCAATATTTGAAGTGGCATTTTATCAGAATGTTAGCTAAAAACCGGTCGGGATTGGACACAGTGACGTTATGTCTTTCGATTTTCTTTAAAATTTGACTGATGATTTCTTTATACGTAACCTTGCTTTTCAGGAAGTGTCAGGGTGGTGCTAACATGCGGGAAAAAGTTACAAGGGAAAAACCAACCTTTTTCTCAACAGAACGTTCAGATTTCAATGCATTCCTATGGGATTTTCATCAACATGTCTTCAACTTAAACGTTTCTCAAAATGTATATGTTTTAAAATTGACTAAATATACCTTCCTTTGAAGAAAACAACCTACTCTTTCATTTAAGATATGTCTCCCGGTGGTGCCGACCTTCTATGAAAGGTAACCAAAGCAGCAAAACGATAAACATTATTTTCATACACTTTCTCAATATGTAGGCTATTGCAACCAACATTTGATAGCATTAAGGGATAGGTGTCTACATGTTAACTGCCATGTTTGTTTTTAATATATCGATAGTAGTCGCTAGTATATAGGGTTAAGAAAAGGACGTGGACCTTAAAACTCCGGTGCCAGATTTGTCATTGGCGTTCTTAGCTACATTCAGGCTAACTTAGCATTAGATTCAATGTGTCTTCTACCGGCGTTCCAAAGTATTTGACAGTTGGTTAGCCTTGGCCAAAAATGACGCGTTCTGTTGTCCTCCCTAGCAATGCATGTCAGAGAACCCTTACAAAAAAGTATACTTCAAGTTTATTTTGTAAGTATACTTAGTATAAAAAGTATACTATTATCATGTTACTTTAAAGTATACTAGCAGTGTACTTATTTATATACTATTTTTGTACTAAGTAAACTGAATTGGCCCACTTTTTAGGTCATTTAGTACACTTTAAAGTACACTTATAGTGTATTTCAAGGTTTACTTTTGAATACTGTAAAGTAGCCTGTGTAGTACACTTTCAGTTCATCAAGTATACTTCCTAAAGTACTTCAAAGTATACTTTGGAATACTCTAAAGTAACCTTTGTAGTGCACTTTCAGTTCATAAAGTATACTTCCTAAAGTACTTACAAGTATACCTTGGAATACTCTAGAGTAACCTGTGTAGTGCACTTTCAGTTCATGAAGTATTCTTCCTAAAGAGCCTCAAAGTATACTTTGCAATACTTTCAAGTGCACTTTCAATTAATGTAAGTACCCCAAGAAGTAAACTTAATAAATTTAGTTTCACTATGACTTACTAATAAATTAAAATGTTTAGGGGACCCTCAGACACCTTAGATCAGATGTTGCGTCACATGGCGAGAACGGGGGCCCTCACAAAGTCACACTGCAGATTTTGAAGGAAGCTACTTACCGCATAGACATCAACGTTCTACGAATCCAGCTCTTCTCATGAAACGTAACAGTCATTTACCTCATGGTTATAATGGTAAACCAGCACAACAATGACAATTACCACGCAACAAAACACTACTCATTATTTCATGTTGTTATTTCGTTCTTCAGTCAGTTTGACAGTAGAACCTTCAAATTCTCAAGTAGCTTTTTCTTTTCTTTTTTTCTTTTCATTAACTCCAATCGATAATTATTAGTATAAAAGTATAGGGCTTCAGAATGTTTTGGCAGTAATTAAGGTTACAGCTTCAGTAGCAAAAAAAGATTCATTGTGCAATTCATAATAGATTTTCATAGACATGAATAATTAGAATGAGATGGATCTATAAAATGTAACCTGTAATGTACTTTAAAATGATTTTGACTGCTTTTGCTGTATAATAATAGAAAACGTACATCTTACTCCAGAAGAAATGTATACCATTTTCTGTTTCTAAGCATACTTCTTAAAAGTATATCAAAAGTGAACTATTTTCAAAGCATACTTAAAAGTATATCAAAAGTGAACTATTTTCATAGCATACTTAAAAGTATATTAAAAGTGAACTATTTTCTAAGTATACTTCTTAAAAGTATATTAAAAGTGACCTATTTTCTGAGCATACTTCTTAAAAGTATATCAAAAGTGAACTAAAAGTGTACTATCCATATTTTAGTATACTTTAATATACTTCTTTTTTGTAAGGGAATATGTTGTCAATAGTATGTTTCAAGTAGGCTACAGCCAAACCCTCATTCTGTTTTGAGCAATAGTAATTGAGTTGATAAGCGTGTCTTCTTGTCTGGTCAATACACAACTGTGAGGTGCGCGAATGTACAGAGTGGCCATTAAACTGTCGTTCCGCTGCGAGGGCCAGCCCGACGTGCACAAATATATGGAGGACCAAACCTGCCATATTTATGAATGAATGAATAAATAAATGTCCACATCCATGCATTTAGACATAAATAAATTAATACATGTACTTATTAATGCACAATTGTCAATCAATATTACCTTATAATTTACATGTAAAATGTATTTATTTGTGTATTAATTTATTTATTCATTTATTTATTCATTCATTCATGTATTCATTCATGTATTCAATCATTTATTCATTCATTTATTCATTCATTCCTGTATTTCTTCTTCTCAATATGTTAATGAGATGTGTCATTTAAAATAGGTAGCCGGTATTTGACACACCATTGGCTAACCGTTATCAACGCTTTGTATTCGATTATGTAGCCTTACATCCATCCTTGCTGTCATGGACAACATGGACAGGCTGGCCAACCTTGTTGACAAAGATTTAATTCACCATATGATATTTGGATAAACAAACATGTTATAAAGATTTTACTACGTTAGTTGTGGGCTATCACTTAACACCCAACTTCACTACGCTGACCGGCCAACCATGTGTTTACCCCGATAAAAATGATATCCGAAATGTAAAATGTAAACATTTTAAAATAAAAAATCCTGATTGTTGATTGTCAAACCAACATATTTGTCCTGTGTGTAAGAGCGAGATAGACGATCTGTCATAGCCTCCAATCAAGCAGAAGAGAAATTTGTGAAGATTGACGACACAAAGTAAATCATCGAAGATGAAAAGTAGCTTAGTCCTAAATGGAGTTGTATGCCCCACAGCACATATTTTACAAAGACTATACGGCAACAAAAGCCAAATGTTGCCATGTAATGTTGGGAATGGGATGCCGTTGCGACGGTAGTTGGAGCAACAAGTTGCCTAAATAGCCTGTAGCCTTTGCCATGTTTATGTACCATGTCAGCTTTACATGTATAAAAGGAAAGCTCAGAGAAGGTGAAAGGCTTGGTGACCAGCGTGGAGAAATGCGCTTCTAATGTGAACAGCATCGTGCCATTCGTAGCGTATTGTGGCGCTCCAGGGCACTTCGCAGCCAGTGTGTCCCAGGCGTTAGCTAGATTGAATCTATGGCTCTGGATTGATTGCAATGTCTGAACATCAGTTTCCACGCCTACTGGCCTCCTCTCGTTATCATATTGGGAACAATGAATGAATGAATTAATAAATGAATAAATACATCTCGTCTCTCGTCATCTTCCGCTTGTCCGGGGATCGGGTCGCGGGGGCAACGACCTAAGCAGGGAGGCCCAGGCTTCCCTCTCCCCGGCCACTTCCACCACCTCTTCCTGGGGGACCCCGAGGCGTTCCCAGGCCAGCCGAGTGACATAGTCCCTCCAGCGTGTCCTGGGTCTTCCCCGGGGCCTCTTCCCAGTGGGACGTCCCCGGAACACCTCACCAGGGAGGCGTCCAGGAGGCATCCTAATCAGATGCCCGAGCCACCTCAGCTGGCTCCTCTCGACGCGGAGGAGCAGCGGTTCTACTCTGAGCCCCTCCCGGATGACCGAGCTTCTCACCCTATCTCTAAGGGAGAGCCCGGACACCCTGCGGAGAAAGCTCATTTCGGCCGCTTGTATTCGCGATCTCGTTCTTTCGGTCACTACCCATAGTTCGTGACCATAGGTGAGGGTAGGAACGTAGATCGACTGGTAAATAGAGAGCTTCGCCTTTCGACTCAGCTCCTTCTTCACCACGACGGACCGATGCAGAGCCCGCATCACTGCGGACGCCGCACCGATCCGCCTGTTGACCTCGCGCTCCATTCTTCCCTCACTCGTGAACAAGACCCCGAGATACTTGAACTCCTCCACTCGGTTCAGGATCTCCTCCCCGACCCAGTCGATAACCATGGCCTCAGATTTGGAGGTGCTGATTCGCATCCCAGCCGCTTCACATTCGGTTGCGAACCGCTCCAGTGAGAGCTGAAGGTCACGGCCCGATGAAGCCAACAGGACCACATCATCTGCAAAAAGCAGCGACCCGATCCTGAGGTCACCAAACCGGACCCCCTCAACACCCTGGCTGTGCCTAGAAATCCTGTCCATATAGGTAATGAACAGAATCGGTGACATAGGGCAGCCCTGGCGGAGTCACCGCCAGGGCTCCTGAGTCCTCGGATGGTGGTCCAGAACCTTTTTGAAGCCGTTCGGAAGTCATTCTCCATGGCCTCGCCGAACTCCTCCCATGCCCGGGTTTTTGCCTCCGCGACCGCCAGAGCCGCGTTCCGCTTGGCCTGCCGGTACACATCAGCTGCCTCAGGAGTCCTACCAGCCAATAAAGCCCGATAGGCCTCCTTCTTCAGCTTGACGGCATCCCTCACCTCCGGAGTCCACCACCGGGTCCGAGATGAATAAATACATGAATAAATAAATGAATATATAAATGAATGAATAAATCAATCAATAAATGAATACATAAATGAATACAAAAATAAATACATACATAAATGTAAAATATATGTAACTATCGATTGAAAATTGTGCATTAATTCATATATATATACGTTTATTTCTGTTTAAATGCATGGATGTGGACATTTATTTATTCATTCATTCATTTGTAAATATGGCAGGTTTGGTCCTCCATACAAATACACCTGTAAATGCAAATGAAATTTCCACTCAAAATGCTGACAAAAGTTTGATTTACAATTTCCAACGCAGCCTCCATTGGTATTCTTAACCTAGAATGATAATATATAGTGCAGTGTTTCTTCTATGGCTAAATTTCTGCCGCCACAGTATCAGAAATCAGGCTGTACAAAATTTTAGGCCGTCTATCAGCAGTGATTGTTAGAGTGCATGTCGGAGAATTGCACGGACACGCGCTTCACACTGCAGTTGAGATTGCGTGTGTGCGTCCTTGAGAACTGTAAGTCGTATAACTTATGTTGTAAGTTCATTTAAGCCTGTTATTGTATAAGTCTATAGTTCTTGCAAATTTAAATCAAGTTAACTGGTGATTATTGTTGTTTGTTAAATTGCACATGTCTGTTGATTCATAGCGATTGCTGCCCTTGCTCAGGTTTGTATTTTAGGTGCATTATTATGCTGAAGTAGTTTTAAATATAGCTGCAAGCAGTGATGTGGGTTCCTCCTCAAAATGGCAAAATATTATAAAAATGTACAATGTAGAAGCAAAACGATTTCATGTTTGGCCAACAACAATAGGCTGAATGGGGATTTGAACTCATGAGCGTAGCCTAAGGTTACAATTCAGTCTCTCTATCCTCTCTTCTACACACCAACTGTTGGCAACCATGAGTGATGTCTGAGAAGTCTTGTGCAGTTGTCCCA
Source organism: Hypomesus nipponensis (assembly GCF_054491055.1). NCBI lineage: Eukaryota > Metazoa > Chordata > Actinopteri > Osmeriformes > Osmeridae > Hypomesus > Hypomesus nipponensis. The sequence goes on from NC_140375.1 coordinate 1,394,874, forward strand.
CGTTGGCAACAAATCAAACTTAACCTACTATATTCAACCGTGTTGGTTAAACAGGACTAACTAGTTCATTCACTGTGTTAATGAAATGCACTCCACGGCTACAAGCTAGCTAACGCTATACACGAGTCATTGACTTAATCATGCAAGCCCAGGTAACGAAACAATTGAGACCCATTCCCTTTTGACTACAATACCTCTGCTGTTAAGACCGTTTAAGAAATGTTGCAACAGGCTACAGTCTGAATCACGGATATAACTCTATTACATAAGTTACAATCGGGGGGTAAATTGGGGTTTGATATATGGGGGGCTCTGTAGTTTCTGGGTTTCGATGGCACATGTGTATGCAAAGCCTACCAAACAGGTATCCTACTCAGTTTAATGACTAACGCAGACTACCTAAAGCACTACCCTTCGAATAACTTTGTATAGTACTACTATGTGCCTCTTTCAATTATATCTTTAACATATAAAACGTTGAGATTGTATCATCTTGCGGAAAAAAACATGAAAAACTGAACCTAACAACAGCTAGGCTAGGCTAGCTCATAACGTTCAGTTCTCGTTCTCGCCAAACAACGGTTAGGGTCTACTGAAATTATTACCAAACTTAACTTTACGCCAGTAGCCTGACAAACTCATTCACTGTTGACTAATATATATATATATATATATATATATATATATATATATATATATAAGTTGTATGCATAATTTGTGATGACTTACTTTGATTTAGTAGTTGCTTCTCTTAGATGCTTGTTTGCCTTCGTACCTCGTGGCAGAAAATAACCGGAAATGACCAGGCTTCACACCTGTTTTTTTTTCACTTAATGATTAAATCATAGACATTCATTATTATGTCTATGGATTTAATGGCCAGACATAGTAAAACAACAAAACGTTATTATTCATCAAATGCATACATTACATTTTTATTTGGCATGTGGCAGCACAGTAAGAAAAAAGGCAGTAAACACATAACTGACAGCACACAAGCCTATAATACCAACAGTAGACTACATAGTAAATGGCAAACCAAAAGGGTAGACAAGCAACAAGTGAAACCAACGATCAATTGTGTTGACTTTCTATAGAGCAAACAAATCATGACTTTTATAGTTGTTCATTACAAAAGGCAATTCACCTTTATATTAACTATAAAATAAACAATTAAACTAACCATTCAAGTAAATTGCATACCTTTGAAAAGACTGACTTATTGTCTGTTCTAAACAAGAAATATTAATATTTCCATCAATCAAGCTGTTGTAGTGAATATATGTAATTTAGTGACTTTCTAGAAAGTTTCTGAGAACTGTAGCCTTGTGTTTTGATACTTTGTGCTAATAATATGAACAAGACACTGATGTGTGCAGGTGGCTACAGCTGTATTTCCATGTATAAAAAGCCTGTCTCTGGAGAATGTTTCATCAGATGCCGACAGACTACCCAATGTACGCTGTGTGTGTCAGGTCCTTTCTGCAAAAAGCTATATTCAATAAATACTTACTATATTCTAGCAGCTTTGGATGTATTCATTCTCAAATGTCCACCGCAATTGTCAATACCCCTGAACCATAGCAACTACCATGAGAGAGCCAGATTTAGCTATTGTGTAGGAATCCCCTCAGAATGAAACATCACCGTTACTATTTTGACTATACAGCTAGTCATACTGTGGTGTACCTGGACACCTGTTTAACTAAATAATCAGTATCACAAAGATTTGAGGCAAGTGGACATTTACATAAATACACCCCTTTCAGCCATTTTGTATTGTACTGTCCGTCTCTGGAGGGCTGGCAGGCAGTGGCAAGCAGAGCCTGCAGGCAGGCAGAGCCTGCAGGCAGGCAGAGCCTGCAGGCAGGCAGAGCCAGCAGGCAGGCAGAGCCTGCAGGCAGGCAGAGCCAGCAGGCAGGCAGAGCCAGCAGGCAGGCAGAGCCAGCAGGCAGGCAGAGCCAGCAGGCAGGCAGAGCCAGCAGGCAGGCAGAGCCAGCAGGCAGGCAGAGCCAGCAGGCAGGCAGAGCCAGCAGGCAGGCAGAGCCAGCAGGCAGGCAGAGCCAGCAGGCAGGCAGAGCCAGCAGGCAGGCAGAGCCAGCAGGCAGGCAGAGCCAGCAGGCAGGCAGAGCCAGCAGGCAGGCAGAGCCAGCAGGCAGGCAGAGCCAGCAGGCAGGCAGAGCCAGCAGGCAGGCAGAGCCAGCAGGCAGGCAGAGCCAGCAGGCAGGCAGAGCAGGCCAGCTGGATGAAGCCTTCCTGGGGTCAGGGCTGAAGAGAAGCTGCCCAGCTAGAGAGGGGTAGTCCAGCAAGAGGTCTGTGTTGCTCACAGCATCCTCTGTTGCATCCTGATAGATCTTTATTTGTCATTGTCACAAGTACAATGAAAGTAAAGTGCTTCCAGTCAGTGCAACATTCATTGGCCTAAAAATCAATGAAATGATAAAATTACTAAAGTACTCAAATAAACAAATATAACTAATAAATCAGAATACATATGCCTGAGACAGTACCATAAACAACACACCCATGTCATACATCCACAGTCATCACATAAAACATAACATGACATTGTGCACATTATTTTTTGGCAGCATTGACAGTGGTTATTGCAGTTGGATAAAAACTGTGTTTGTCCTTACCTTGATTGATCTGTACCGTCTGCCTGACGGCAACATTTCAAGCAGGGAGTGCCCAGGATGTGAAGTGTCTTTTATGATTTTCTGGGCTCTTTTGAGACAACGGGATCTGTGTAGGTCTCCCAGTGCGGGGAGAGGGCAGCCAACAATCTTTTGAGCGGTGTTGATGACCCTCTGGAGCATTTTCCTCTGAGCCACTGTACAGCTGGTATACCAAATGCCTATGCATACTTTCAATGGAGGCTCGGTGAAAGAACACCAGCAGTCTTCGTGTGATGTTACTCCTCAATTCCTGAGTATTCTCAGGAAGGACAGTCTCTGCTGGGCCTTTTTCAGCAACTCAGAGGTGTCCACACTCCAGGATAGGCTGTCCTGTATGTGGACCCCCAGGAAGCGAAAGTCTGCCACCCTCTCCACACTGATCCGGCTGATGGTCAATGGTGTGATCTCCTCTAGTCGATCTCCTGTAGTCTATTATGAGTTATTTTGTCTTTGCAGTGTTAAGGAGAAGGTTGTTGGCCATGCTCCAATTCGACAGCCGCTCCACTTCTTCTCTGTAGGCGGGCTCATCCCCCCCAGAGATAAACCCCGCCACTGTGGTGTCATCTGCAAACTTTACAATGGTGTTACTGTGATGGACAGGGGTGCAGTCGTGTGTGTAGAGGAAGTAGAGCAGGGGACTGAGCACACAGCCCCGGGGGGAGCCAGCTTAATCACTAGCTTGTGTGGGAGGATGTTGTTGAATGCAGAGCTGTAATCCACAAAAAGCATTCGCACATAGCTCCCCTGCTGCTCCAGGTGTGACAGAGCGGCATGGAGTGCTGCCGCCACTGCGTCTCCTGTGGATCTCTTCGCTCTGTAGGCAAACTGGTGGGGGTGAAGGCTGCGGGGCATCCTCTGTTACACTCCGTATTTTTTGTTGAGCAGGCCTCTGCATGACCCTGCAGACCTGTAAAAGTGAAGAAAAGATCCATGTCAGTTGTGACAAATGAAGCTTTTTACATCTACACTTGGCATAAAGTACAGTTTTGACTGTGAAATGCAATGGCATTACTTGAACTTATGGAGACCCGATGAAGTCACTCCAAACATTTGGCTCGATTCCAGGCTCTGGCAAGAGAATTTTGCTCTAAACTGGTCAATATACACATCTGACCAAAGACCAACTCGCCCTTTGCCTGTAAACAGTGATTCTGACTGTTAGAGACCTTAAAATACGCTGACCGAGTGAAACTAGCCTGGCTAACGTAGGTCGCTTTCTCAGGAAAATGACAAATGAAATAGGCTTGTTTTGAAAGATCCTATATACTGGATATCTTCAGCAGACTCTTGTCTACAAAAAGCAGCCCTCCCTGACGTTTTAGGAGTAGAATTGAGTGAACTACAATATCGTTTACACACTGCCAGTGAGTGAGCGAGCAGAGTCTGTCACTGAGGCTAAGTCAAAACAATGTACACCCGGGGACGCAGTCTCAGTCCACTTGCAAGTTTTCCACAAATCACAAAAATAATCGGAGCATCTGGCTAAAAGCACAATTCCCACATCTCCTACAGGCTGCCCTCCTCGACATTTTTGGTGTCGACCGAACTGTGAAATGGTGAACTTATGAACATGACGCGACCAAAACATGGCTGCCGCCTAAGCCTATGCGGTCTTCCTGGCACATAGGCTTATTACAAAGACTTTCACGAGCCAAATCAAAATTCTGAGCCGACAGGTCTGTGGGGAATTGCTTGTTCTCCTAAAAGCTGTCCTCCTCTAGCTTTTTGATGAATTTGCCGAGATACTACATGATTCAGTAATTACACAGAGGGAAAAAGCTAGCTACTTTTCGAGTTCGGTGTCACTTCAAACTCACGATCGGATCTAAAGGTCTCAAAGTGCTCAAACCTAGTGTACTTTCACAAACCCAATCATTGATTCTAGGTTAAAATGTATAAAAATAGGACTTACCAAACGTGGCTGCCTCAAAGCCGGCTATCAGGCGTTTCCAGTTGAAAACAACAATGCCCGCCGAAAAAGAAATTATATTCGTAACGGCGAGCTGCGATTGGAAGCGAAATGAAACAGGAGCTAAAGACCAAGGGTGGGGGCTTGGTCAGCACACCATTTCCAGAAAGAATGTGTGTGCGTCTCGCCAAGCTCGCGCGTGTCAAGTAGTGTGACCACCTGTCCCTATTTGCGCTGTATCGCACAGCATATTTAATATGCAACGTGCGGAACAAGGGGTGAAAATGCTGAGCGTGCAACACAACGCAAAGCGAGACAGGTGGTCACCCTAGTGTCAAGGAGCTGGATGAGCCTGTGACAATTTGGAGTGCGCGCTGTGGAGCCATTCAAATGAATTAAATTATATATAGACTTACCAAGGTGAAATTGTTTGTGGTACTTCAGAGTGATGTCATCTTGAACCTTAATTAGGTTTGAAAAACCATGAGTCAAAATTATATTAGATTTATTGACACAAAGATATTGAGGCAATGTGGACATTTACATAAATACATCCCTTTCAGCCATTTAGTATTGTATTTCTTATTCAATTTGACCATTTATAAAAACATGTACTTTACACATCTGGAACAAATTTCAAGTCGTTTGGATCTATGGTTCATGAGGAGAAGGGTTTTGAAGGTTGTACCAAATTTGGACAGTAAAATAAAATTCATAAGTCTGACAATATGGGTCCTTGAGGCTTTTTTGTTCCCCGTGAACATGAAATAATTCATGTATACCAATTTTCAGGCATTTTGGAGTAATGGGGCGCTGGGGAAATCAAGTAGACTTTGGGCGTGTTTTATAGTGCCACCTATGGGTGCACATGGGCCACTAGCCGTGTGGGAGTAGTGAGGGACCTGTTCATTGGGCCAAATTGGAAAAAATCGGGTCCAGGACTTTTTGAGCTATTGGGCCATTTAGCGGAGAAGAAAAATAATAAGAATAAGAATACTAACAAAAACAATAGGTTTGCTCCTACCGGAGGAACCCTAATTAATGAAAACTGGGTTTATTGTTAATATTTGCTACAGAATGCTTAGCCTATCAAGATCAAATGAAGCAAGCAGTGTACATGCTTCAGAGTGGCCTACCTTAATCAATAGGCTAGGCTACTGACCTTTTACAATAAGTTATTTTGTCAATTATTATTTTGCTAATGTCCTATGCAGAGCCATAGAAAGAAATGGCTCTGGTCCGCCTATCCGCCTATACTTTTCCCGGCACGTATAGCATACAGCCACACTTGGTATCAAATGTATTCACATCTCCAATATGAAAGGTGTACTGTAACTTAATCTCTTCATACATTAGCCAAAAGTACATACCATGACTCTTTGTCATGTGAATTCTAGTGTGCCTCTAAGTGGCTATATTCTAAGATGACACCTGCAGTCTTGCCAGTTCTTGTCCTTTAGCAGTGACTTGGCTTGTCTGTGATCACAAGGCCTATGGATATTAGCTAACAGGGTTTCCCACAGCACTTTGTAGTTAAGGCGGCCGCCTAAGCAACACACGCCTGCCGCCTTAACTACGTTGATGATATTTTTTTATAAACAATATCCACCGTGTTACTCTGTCCTGTTTTCTCCCTATCATTCCAAACCGTGACCAACCCCAGTCTCCCTTCGCTGCAGAACGCATTTGAGGAAAAACTTTGCCCCGCTAAGCCGGCAAACCCCCCCCTCGGTCTGCCGGCAAACCCAACCCTACCACCTTAACTCACAAATTTTCAGCGGGAAACCCTGAGCTAAGCATTAATGATTGCTAACGAGGTAATGACACAAGAGTCCTTTAAAAACATGAAGGCTACATAATTGTTCATTATTTCATCTGTCCTGTGTAATCCTCTCTTTACCTGTTCTGCCCCGTCAACCTGTCCTCTCTTATTTCCCCCAGAAATACAAATTGATCCTTAGAGCAGGCTGTGCTGTCAGCTCTTCAAGAGTTGATTAGTAATGCCTGTCCAGGAGGTGTGACACTCCTTTTTCTATCCCAGATCTGTTTCTCTTCCCTATTACCAGTGGGTGGGGATGATGCATCCATGATGAGGAGAGCTGAAAATGGTGGGGTTTAGAGGAAAAGAAGGAAAGGGCTATGTGCAGAGTTGAGAGGGGAGAGGGGGACAGGTGGAGAAGAGGTGGAGGTAAGTGCTGAGTCTGCATCTCAGTACGATCACAGTGTTGAATTCATCACCTGCTCGTCAATGGAGGAGCATGGCCATCACACACACACATGTTAGACAAATATAAAACAACCACAGTGTATAATCCAAACTGTACTCACATTCTTCGTGTGTGTGTGTGCGTGCGAGTAAACATTTTGGCTCATCATCATGTCTCTGTTTAGCTTAGCACTCCAGATGGCTTTGTAAGAACATCCTCTCATAGTAACTGTCTGTTGTCTGCTCTCTACCCTCCTCCCTCTGTACCTCCTATATTTACCTCCTTCCTTTTGTCTATTCTCCTTCTCCTCTTTCTACCCTCCTCCCTTTTGATCTCCCTCCCTCTCCATCTCCCATTATATCCATCCCTCTTTGCCTCCCCTCAGTGGTGTACGAGCACCGCTCCAGACTAGAGAAGTCACTGCAGAAGGAGAGAGTTGAACACAAGAAGGCCAAAGAGGGTGAGAGACCAGACCTCCATTCCCTCTTTTGTTTACATGGACAATTTAAAGCTGACCTTTTTTTTGTCCCATCAGATTACCTGGTTTATAAGTTGGAGTCTCAGCAGTCTCTGAACAAGGAGAAGGTAGGCAAAAGTCTACCTATGAATGAGTTGAGTTGAGTAGATTTTATTTGGACATGGATGAACCAGATGCATTGTTTACAGTGTGTTAGCATAACGTCTGAAGTCTATGAGGTGATGATTGGCTGTGTGTTGGTGTGTCATGGAGGACGGGTGGAGGTGATGGTTGTCTAACCTGTGTGTTGGTGTGTCACGGAGGTGATGGTTGACTAACCTGTATATTGGTGTGTTATTCAACAGCAAGACGCCAGCAGTAGATTCAACTCCCTCCATGTACAACATCAGATGCTAAAGGTCAGTCACTATGCACGCAGTAGACACTGATAAAAAAAAATCTGATATTTCCGACAATGTTTTATACATAAACACACACACAACCAATTTCGTGCCCGTGTCCCTGCTGTTGCAGAACCAGCACGATGACTTGAAGAAGCAGTACTATGAGCTGCAGGAGCAGCACCAGATCCAGGGAGAAGACCACGGCCGAGCCCTGGAGGAGCACAAGGAGCGCTATGAGAAGCTGCAGCAGACCAAGGACCTGGAGATGTCCAAGCTCAAAGGTACAGGCAGATATAAACAAGTCCTTGGCACAAATCAATTGTTTAGTATCAAAGGCAGTCAAACATGTGACCTCATACAAGGCCTTTGTCTCTCTTTTCAAGCTGTATGTGGTAATGCGCCCAACTTACAAGTTGTTATTTAAAAACACCCATTGAGGTGCAGTAGTCTCTCCCTTGAATGGCTTCCTTGGATGTGTGTTCATGTGTATTATATTCTGGTGCTACCACTGTAGAGAATGTGTACAACCTGCGGGAGGAAAATAAACAGCTAAGGAAAGCTCACCAGGACATCCATATTCAACTGCAGGATGCACGTGTGAGTACCAAGGGCGAGGACTGGACAGTAGGGTTAGTGTGTGTGCCGTATGTACTTATCCATGTATTTCCCATTAACCGTTGCCAACGCTTCATGCCATCCCAGATCCAGCACATGGACCTGAAAGCTGCTCACGACCAGCTGGCACTGACACTGGAAGACCACAAGAGTGCCCTGGCCACTGCTCAGGTAGGGACAAAGAGAGAGAGGAGGGTGTGTCTCAACAGCCTCTTGGGGCCTCCACCCTCACTCACCTGGCTCTTTGAAGAAACATCCGAGAGGGAGGTGGGGCACAGCAGAGACAGACTAGCAGTTGTAACTCATTAGGATTCCTCCGTCAGGAGCAAACCTATTTTTTTTTGTTTGTTTTATTATTAGGATTTTTCCGTCAGGAGGAAACCTGTTGTTTTTGTTTGTACTCTTATTATTAGGTGTGCTTGCTCTTAATGAGGTACCCTGGTGTTATCTTGCATATATATATACACATACACACAGTATATTAGATTGGATCATAACAAGCTTAGAAAATGTTATGTTGGAATATAGCCCGTTTTGTTGTGACTGACTGAAGACGTATTCTTCATCTGACTGCAAATTCAGGTACGGACGTACCATTTTATCCCCATAATTTTTTATTTTTTTTTAAGCTTGTTAGCTATGATCCAATCTAATTTCCCACTGCACAAACTGCATTGAAACAACCTAGATCAGAAACATTGCAGATTCACATTGGACCACCCAGACGGCAACGTTGGTCAGCGTTATCAAGAGATTGATTTGAATGTAAGCACAGGAGTTGGGAAGACGTAATGTTGGACAACTTATGTCTTTGGTACACAAACTTGTCTGTCGTTTAAGCAAGCATAAAACAGAATGACAACAAAATATCAGAAAGGCCCTAACTCCAAACAACCATGTATCCCATGACTCACTGCGTCTTGAAGGGGCAGTGTCCACTTTAAACTTTGAAGTGAATTATGTAGTCCACATCACATTTACAGTAGGGGTGGGAATCTTTTGGTACCTCATGATTCGATTCAAATAAAATCTTGGGGTCACAATTAGATTTTTGAAATATGTGAATTGCTTGAAGATTGAATCGCGATTCATATGTGAATCTATTTTTTTTTCCCACCCCTAATTAACAGCACATTAATTCATTAACATGTAAATCAAATTTAGCATAATAGTTCATAGTAGCAAGAAGCAACGGGGTGTGTGCAACGGACACTGTACTCATTATGATTCATCAATCATGACTCACTGACTCATTACTTACTTTTAATGAATTAAATAATAAAGGACTTTGTATGAAAGAGTTGTCTGGATGTTGTGTGGAGGTTGTCTGAAGGTTGCTTTGTGGTTATTTTGCTTCTAGATGCAGGTAGATGAGTTCAAGAAGCTGAAGGAGAACTTAAACAGAATGCCCAGACAACACGCTGACCATAACCATCCTCAACAACAAAGTCAGCCTGCAGTCTTATTGGACCAGGCCCATGTACAGGACCCCCCCCCACCCCAGCAGGAAGCCCTATTGGCTGAGACACACAAGGAAGAATATGCCCATGAAGATGATCACCTAGATACACAATCAAAAGTATGGCAGTCTCTGATGAAGTTGTCTTGTTTTTAGTGGTGTCAAACAATTAAAATATTAAATGTAATCGCCGTTAATAATGCGTTAAACTGACAGCAATACTTGTTTTACTTGGGACACAGACACACACCCACAAACAAACAAACACACTAATCATCTATTTCCTTAATCACAGTTGGACCTGCAGGACAACGGGGAGGGACCTAAGATGGATCCCCAGTCTCAGCTGACCATAGCCCACAATGCCTTGCCAGAGAAAGAGGGAGATGTGGAGGGAGAAGGGGAAGCGGAGAGGAGGAGAGAGCTAGCAGAAGAGGAGATGGAGCAGGCAGGGCAGCCCCAGAAGCTGGAGGAGGAGTCTGACCAACCCCAGAATGAGGAGCAGGAGGGGGCGGAGCTAGAGCACGAGCATGAGCTGCCAGATGACAATGCTCTTGACCGTCAGAGACGCCAACCACAACCGGTTAGAACGATAGTAGAATCTCTTAGAACCTTGGTAGAACAAACACAATATGCAAGTGGATGTAGTTGCTGAAATATTGTACTGCTCAGAACCCTACCAATGTTTTCAAACACTCTCTGTTTAGTTTTTAATAACACTTTGAAGATGGTCTCCTGACTCATTTTTGCAAATTTTCCACAGGACCCCCTGGTGGAGCTCCACATTGAGGCCCACCTCCATCAGGATGCCCACTCTGAGGTGGAGCATGTCAAATCAGCCTATGAGCAGCAGCAGGAGCAGCAACGCCTGGAGGCCCAGCGGGCCCAAGAGCAGAGGGCACTGCAGTTGCACCAGGAGGCCCTGCAGGCCCAGAGGGAGAAGGAGCAGAGGGAGAGGGAGCACCGTCTGAAGGAGCAGCAGGAGAAGGAGGCACAGCACAACCAGGAGGCCGACAGACAGGAGCAACTCCTCAGGGAGGAGCACCTCAGGTCAGAAAGGGAAGCAGTCATGTGGGGTTACCTAGTGGCCACGGGGAGTTGAGAAAGATAATGCATACTTTTAGTACTTTTAAGATGGTCTGAGACATTCAATACTGAGGCCTAGAAAATTCCTCCTTCCTGATATGCTGTGGCAGAATTGTGGGATCTCTATAATATTCATGGTATATGGTAAACTAACTAAAATGTGTAAATAGTTGGGGCATTAGAACAAGATGGCGGCATAATGTGATTGCTCCACACAGCCTTACAGAATCATAATATAAATCCCCAAGTTATGTTTAGTAGCTTAACAGTAACCACGTCAAAAACTGCGTCAAACAAGGAGGGTGATATTTTCAAGCAAGCAAAAAGTTTGCAATAGCAGAAAAATTTGACAATAATCGAGAACGAGGAACAAGCTAGTAGGGACCAAGCCATGGCCACCGTGCTAACAGAGCTAAAGACACTTTGTGCGGAATTCGGTGGGTTTGGTTCCAAACTGGACGGAATAGACGGACGGCTCTCCAAGATGGCCAACTTCAAGTTCAAGTTTAAGTATTTTATTTGTCAAGTACACAGAACAACACAAGGTTAGACAGGGCACTGAAATTCTTAAGACAAGACAACGCAAGCACCTGGCATAATATAACATATATGTGTATGGAACATAATATACATCTATGCTGAGCTTAAATAAGTGAAACTTCCTAAATATACAGATAGCAATAAATAATCGACTATACTAACCCTAATACTAAAACTTCCTAAATTACAGATAACAATAAATAGTACACTATACTAACCCTAAATGTACATAAAACCTGTTTCAACCCTATAACCTATTCTAACCCAAGTGGAGTACAGTACAATAGTGCAAATTTGCAGATCAGTGACTAAGTCAATGACCATACAGGAGCCTGGTGGCGAGGTACAGTGAGGTACAGTAGTGCAATGTTACTGCAACCAGTAGCTGAAAGTGACAGTGTATAAGTGACTAGTGTGCAGTAAATCAATGTCCATATCAGTGTCCATTCAGAAGCCTGATGGCCCTTGTGTAGAAACTGTTGTCCAGTCTGCGTGTGCGCGACCGGATGCTGCGTTAACGCCTGCCAGAAGGCAACGGGGTAAAGAGACTGAAGGATGTGTGGGAACAGTCTCTTAAAATCCTGCTGGCTTTCCTTAGGCAACGTGTGTGGTAGGTGTCCTGTAGGGCTGGTAGCTTCCTGCCGATGATGAACTCAGCAGAACGGACCACACTTCGTAGGGCCTTGCGGTCCCTGTTTGTGCAGCTCCCATACCACACTGTAATACAACCAGTCAGAATGCTCTTGATAGTGCATCTGTAAAAGTTAGTGAGGATGACTGCATCCATACCAAATTTCTCAGGAAGAAGAGGCGCTTAGGGGCCGCTTCGACCAACTTGTCTGTGTGAACAGACCAGATGAGGTCGTTGCTGATGTTCACCCCGAGGAACTTGAAGCGGCTGACCTTCTCCACTTCAGAGCCGTTGATGAGTAGGGGTGCATGCTCCTCCTCCTGCCGCCTCCTATAGTCCACAATCATCTCCTTGGTCTTGCTGATGTTGAGAGAGAGATTATTGTCCTGACTCCATGATGTCAGGGTGTCAACCTCCTCTCTGTAGACTGACTCGTCACTGTCAGAGATGAGGCCCACGATGGTTGTGTCGTCAGCAAACTTAACAAGGAGGTTGGAGCTGTGCGTTGCCACACAGTCGTGAGTGAACAAGTAGAACAGGAGAGGGCTGAGCACACAGCCCTGGGGGGTGCCTGTGTTGGTGATCAGTACGGATGAGGTGCGGTCACCAATTCTCACCACCTGTGGAGTCCCCGTCAGGAAGTGGAAGATCCACTTGCAGAGGGAGGTGCTTAGTCCCAGGTCCACAAGCTTGGAGACCTGTCTGGAGGGGATGATGGTGTTGAATGCAGAGCTGTTGTCAATGAATCCAGGTGGGAGAGAGCGGTGTGCATAGTCAGAGTGATGGCATTGCCTGTAAACCTGTTAGACCGGTATGCAAACTGCATAGGGTCCAGGGTGGGGGGCAGCGAGGAGCAGATGAATGATTTGACGAGCCGCTCGAAGCACTTCATGATGACAGAGGTCAGTGCTATTGGGCAATAGTCGTTCAAACATGTGACCTTGGTGTTCTTGGGCACAGGGATAATGGTGCTCTAAAGCAGGTGGGGAGTACAGACAGGTTAAGGGAGAGGTTGAAGATGTCACTGAAGACCCCTGCCAGCTGGTCAGCGCAGCCCCTGAGGGCCCTACCTGATATGCCGTCTGGGCCAGGTGCCTTGTGAGGGTTGTTCTTCTTAACCCTTGTGTTCTCCTCGGGTCATTCTGACCCATCAGTCATTGTGACCCACCTTCGTTCGCGACAACTTTACCGCATACAAAAACATGGTGAAGCATTTTCTTTTAACCGTTGGGCTGTCTCAGACCCCCCACATTGCGAAGGTTAAAAGAAAATAATTTGTATTTGCTTTTGTATTGGGTAAAATTGGGTAAACACAACGATGGTTCGTTATGAACCTTTTGGTCATGTGACCCGAAGGCAGCACAAGGGTTAAAGCACTGCCTCACCTCGGCTACAGTTAGTGTAGGCACACCACTGTCTTGGCCTTCAGGTAGCTCCACTTCAGGGGGGTCACTGTCCCTCTCAAAGCGAGCGTAGAAGGAGTTCAGCCCTTTTCGCGGCTTTGATGGCCTTCAGAAGGTCGTATCTGGCCTTCCTGTACTCATCAGGGTCCCCAGAGTTAAAGGTGACAGTGCAGGCTCTCAGGTTGGCCCGGACCACGGCATCAACCCAGGGCTTCTGATTTGGGAAAGACCGGACAACCGTCTTCGGGACAATGTCATCAATGCAGTGCTGGATGTAGCTGGAGACAGTGTCTGAGTATTCGTTAATGTCCCCATCTGCTGCCTCCTTGAACATCAGCCAGTCAGTGGCGTCAAAGCAGTCCTGGAGGGTCGCCACACACTCGTCACTCCATAGGTGAATTGACCTCTCAACCGGTCTGACCTGTTTTAGCTTTTGTTCATATGCGGGGAGGAGAAGAATGGAGGTGTGATCAGCCTTCCCAAAAGCAGGGCGGGGAAGGGGTTTGTAACTGCCCTTGAATGTTGTATAACAATGGTCAAGGATCTGGTCTCCACGTGTGAAGAAGTCAATGTGCTGATAGTACTTGGGCAGGACTTTCTTTATGTTAGCTCTGTTGAAATCACCAACAACAATGAAGGCTGCCTCTGGGTGCACATTTTCCAGACCATTGATAATCCCATACAGTTCATCCAAAGCAGCGGCCTTGTCTACCTTAGGGGCGATGTAGACTGCACTCATGACGACCGCAGTGAATTCCCGAGGTAGATAGAAGGGTCTGATTTTTACAGTTAGCAGTTCAAGGACCGGAGAGCAGTGAGATGCTAGTACCGCTACATCCGTAGCCCAGAAAGAGTTAACCATAACACAGACCCCTTCGCCCCTGCACTTCCCTGAATCAGCTGTTCTGTCCTGGCGGTATATGGTGAATCCCAACGGTGTAACCGCTGCATCGGAGATCTCCGGAGACAGCCAGGTCTCGACGAACGCCAGTACACAGCAGTTCCTGATGTCCCGTTGGAACTTGACACGAGCGTTAAGTTCATCCATTTTGTTGTCGATGGACTGAGCGTTAGCTAGTAAGATGGTTGGAAAAGCAGGTTTGAAGCACCGTTTCCGAGTTGGAACAAGAACTCCAGCACGCCGGCCTCGTTTCTTCTTCTTCTGTCTCGCAGGTAAACAGAGCGGCGGAACAAAAAAGGGCCAGCTGCAGTCCGAGCTCGCACTCCGAAAAGTGGAATTAAAGTTCGTAAAATAATCCTTGCCAAGTGACAACTTAATGTCCAGAAGTGTCTGCCGGTCGTACTGAATAAACGACAATATAACATTGACAAAACAAGCAACAAACACTAAAATGACAAACAAAAAGCTAGGTTTTTGCGGAGCTGTCGTCGGCGCGGCCATCTCTTAGGCGCACCGGATGTCTCCCAACTTAGTTGAGGCTCTAGAAAATAACATGAATGAGGTGAAGCGGGACAAAGCATCCAATATTGCACGGTTGGAGAAAGCCAAAACACGCATCATGTCAACGGAAGACAAGTTGGAGAACACCATGACGGGCCTGAATAAAGCTTCAAGGCGGATCACGTATCTTGAATCTAAAGTTGAAGACTTGGAAAATCGCAGCCGGAGGAAAAATCTATGAATGTTTGGACTCAGAGAGGGGGTAGAGGGAAACCGACAACTGTTGGACTTTTTGCAGGAGATGTTGCCGGGCTGGTTGGGTACTGATAAATCCATCATGCTGGAAAGAGCTCAACACCTGTGTTACGTCCCAACTGGTTCCCAATTTAACTGGTTCCCCAGCTGTGCGTGCACCTATCAGTCTGCCTCTATCACCAGATTCGTCACAAATTCACAAACATATTACTGGCGACTAACCCAGACAATACGATCAAAATACGCGTAACACAACATGGAAACATTCGTTTCCTATGCGATTTCGTGTAGCCTATTGCTGAGTGTTTCTTCGCTATATCTTTTGAAATCAATTCATTTCATAATTGTATATTCTGAACAAATGGTGGTTGTGGTTAATATGGCTATTGCCTTGAGACAACTCCAAATACGTGATGAGTAGCCTACATTCTGGTAGTGTCTACGGTAACTAGTTGATTCAGAAGAACCAAAACAACTTGTTGCCTGAAGGCCAACGTGGTTAATAAGTCTGTGACTGAATTCATTGATCACCCACGTGCTTCAGTAGCTCACGGTGCAATGCACGGGATTGTCACTTTGCATCTGTTTTTGCTCGCGGGATCGAATATCTCTCGAATCTTTTATTTGCTTAGCTTCCATTTATTGTGGTGTGAATGGCTGTAATGTAGTGCTCAGTACATTTGTTCAGAATATACAATTATGAAATGAATTGATTTCAAAAGATATAGCGAAGAAACACAAATACGTGCATAGTAAGCCTACATTCGGGTAGTGTCTATGGGAACCAGTTGAATCAGAAGAAGCCAATTCAAAATGTTACCTGAAGGCCAACGAAGTTAAGAAATACCTAACGATTCAGCGACATTTGTGAGCTGATATAGCTCGTGGTGTTAATCAATGGATACTAGTACGAACATGTTTTTACTCTAGTGCGATCGAATCCCACTTCATGCGAGTCTGCAAATGTTTTATTTTGTCACCATTTATTTTGTCGCGAATGGTAGCCTAATGTAGTGCGCACGTAGCCTATAGGCCTACTTTCATATTTGGCGCAGCAAATATGAGATCCGACTTGAAAATCGCCAGTAATATGTTTGTGAATTTGTGACGAATCTGGTGAAAGAGAAAGACTGATAGGTGCACGCACAGCTGGGGAACCAGTTAAATTGGGAACCAGTTGGGACTTAACACCGGCAAAGCCGAACAAAGACAGGGCAGTCCTCATTCTCTTTCTGAAGTTCCAGGACCGGGAATTTGTTTTCAGCTGCTCTAAAATGCGTGACATCAAACACAATGGAAGCAAACTGTCCTTCGCCTAAGACTTCTCCGCTGAGACAACGCAGTCAAGAAGCTGTTTATGAATGCTGGCTCCTTCCGAGGGTTTCAACAAAATCCATGCAGGATGAGATTACTCCACAACGGCAAGATTCATCTCCTCTCGTCACCGGAGGATGCAGAGTAATGTCATCGCGGGATTTGAGGACATGGGTTTGTTTACAGATTCAGATTCAGCTGATGTCTTTCGAAGAGGTACTGCACTAACTAATGTTTACATGTACATGTATGCATTTAGCAGACGCTTTTATCCAAAGTGACTTCCAAGAGAGAGCTTTACAAAAGAGCATAGGTCACTGATCATAACAACGAGGTAGCTCCCTTACAAAAAAGAAGTATATTAAAGTATACCATAAGTATACTAAAATATAGATAGTACACTTTTAGTTCACGTTTGATATACTTTTAAGAAGTATGCTTAGAAAATAGTTCACTTTTAATATACTTTTAAGTAGTATACTTAGAACATAGTTTACTTTTAATATACTTTTAAGTATGCTTTGAAAATAGTTCACTTTTGTATACTGCAAAGTAGCCTGTGAAGTGCACTTTCAGTTCATCAAGTATACTTCCTCAAGTACTTCAAAGTATACTTTGGAATACTCTTAAGTAGCCTGTGTAGTGCACTTTCAGTTCATCAAGTATACTTCCTCAAGTACTTCAAAGTATACTTTGGAATACCCTAAAGTAGCCTGTGTAGTGCACTTTCAGTTCATCAAGTATATTTCCTCAAGTACTTCAAAGTATACTTTGGAATACTCTTAAGTAGCCTGTGTAGTGCACTTTCAGTTCATCAAGTATACTTCCTCAAGTACTTCAAAGTATACTTTGGAATACTCTAAAGTAGCCTGTGTAGTGCACTTTTAGTTCATCAAATATACTTCCTAAAGAACCTCAAAGTATACTTTGCAATACTTTCAAGTGCACTTTCATTTAATGTATGTACGTCAACAAGTAAGCTTCTAAATGTAATTTTACCATTATTTACTAATGTATTAAAATGTTTATGGGCCCCTCAAACGCCTCAGCTCTTGAGTCACTTGGCGGGAACGGGGGCCTTCATAATAGTTTACTGCAGATTCGTAGCTCTTCACTACGTACTTTTAAGAAGTATGCTTAGAAACAGAAAATGGTATACATTTTTTTCTGGAGTAGGATGTATGTTTTCTATTATTATACAGCAAAAAGTCAAAATAATTTTGAAGTACATTATTATATGGCAACGACGGTACGAGCATTCTGATTGGCTAATGGGTAGTCATGCCAGACGCGTATTGCCCTCCTCAGCGGTCAATACGGCTCCGTATTGCCCTCTGACGTCAGCTGCTAAATGAGCGACGAGTCAGCTGCTGAGTTTTACTATCCAGATGATGTTGAAAAGATTTGTCATCGAAAGTGAGGATGAAGACTAGACTCTTTTAATCACTTGTGTCGTTATTTTGTGTTGAAATTAAAGCCATTTTAGCAGAACCATGTTGTCCGCTTTCTATCAAAAGTAATGAGTTGCTAGGCAACACATGAAACACAGCGTGAGAATACTTGAAAGCTAGCTACAATTAGCCTAGAGGTACCATTTATTTTTGTTTACAAAATGAAAAGAAGCTAAAAATGCCATATAATAAACTACTTACTAACCTCGACCGTTCGGTCATGCCGGGAAATATCAAACCTCGGCTTTGCCGTATCAACCCCCGCTATATCGCTCGGTCGATACGTTCCAGCCTCAGTTTGATATTTCCCGGCATGAACTCACTCTTGGTTAGTAAGTAGTTATTACAGGTTACATTTTTTTGATCCATCTCATTCTAAATATTCATGTCTATGAAAATCTAATGCGTTGCACATTGAATCTTTTTTTGCTACTGAAGCTGTAACCTTAATTACTGCTAAAACATTCTGAAACCCTATACTCTTATACAAATAATTATCAATTGGAGTATTAATGGAAAAAAACGAAAAAGCTACTTGAGAATTTGAAGGTTATACTGTCAAACTGACTGAAGAATGAAATAACAACGTGAAATAATGGAGATAGTGTGGCTGATTGGCTAGTCAATTCCCATGATGCAAGGCGGTAAATAGTGTTAAAATTTGCTGATAAGTTTGCCGTTTGTTCGAAATACAAATGTAACTTCATGAATTTTGATTTTTAAATGTGTGTGCTTAGAATGTAGAGTTTTGTTGCGTGGTAATTGTCATTGTTGTGCTGGTTTACCATTGTAACCATGAGTTAAATGACTGTTACATTTGACAAGAACAGCTGGATTCTAGTAAAGTTATTGAGTATGCAGTGAAGAGCTACAAATCTGCCGTTAACTATTATGAGGGCCCTGTTCTCGCCAAGTGACTCAAGATCTGAGGCGTTTGAGGGGCCCATAAACATTAAAATACATTAGTAAATAATAGTAAAATTACATTTAGAAGTTTACTTGTTGACGTACATACATTAAATCAAAGTGCACTTGAAAATTAAGTATACTTTGAGGTTCTTTAGGAAGTATACTTCATGAACTCAAAGTGCACTACACAGGCTACTTTAGAGTATATTCCAAAGTATACTTTGAAGTACTTGAGGAAGTATACTTGATGAACTGAAAGTGCACTACACAGGCTACTTTGCAGTATTCAAAAGTAAACCTTGAAATACACTACAAGTGTACTTTAAAGTGTACTAAATGACCTAAAAAGTGGGCCAATTCAGTTCACTTAGTACAAAAAAAGTATATAAATAAGTACACTGCTAGTATACTTTAAGTAACATGATAATAGTATACTTTTTAATACTAAGTAAACTTACAAAATAAACTTGAAGTATACTTCTTTTTTGTAAGGGCCCAAACATGGCAAGCAGCCAAAACATGAAGCATACATTGTGAAAAACCAAAGAAGTGCCAAAGGGAAGAATCATAAGAGCATGCAGTTAAACAAGTTACAATTAAACAACATGAAACCCAAAAGGTGCAAGAGTGTACCTGTAGAACAATTAACAGTAAAATATTTCACAGCGATTACAGTTCAAATCCGTTATAACTAACCAACAAGAACAACAAATCTCTCAATAAGAGTCATTGTGAACCTGGAGGAAACTAACATCAGGTCCTGCCAAGTATTCCTAAGTGCTGTTGTACTCGCAGAACAAGTGCGTCTTGAGTCTTTTCTTGAAGGTGGGGAGACAGTCAGTGTCCCTGATGGAGGTGGGGAGCTGATTCCACCATTGGGGGGCCAGACAGGAGAAGAGCTTGTGTTGGGACCGGGCACTCTTGAGCGGTGGGACCACCAGGCGGTTGTCAGAAGAAGACCGTAGGTGGTGGTGTAAGGCTGGAGGAGAGACTTGATGTAGTCGGGTGCAGCCCCGTTCACTGCTCGGAAGGTCAGTACCAGAGTCTTGAATCTGATACGTTGAAAGCACAGACCTGTTGAAGAAGTCTGTGCTCTCAGTTCCATGAACAGGTGACCTTACTCTATTCAGTAGACATAAGGACCTACATTATATAAGGAGCCTGGGAATCATTTTGTTTCTTTGATTATGGTTATCCGACCTGACTAGCAAGAGGTCGCTTGTTTACTTTCATTTATAGATATGGTGCACGAGGTTGCTATAGTTTAATTTAACCCAATTATTTCCAAGGCTCCACTTTAAACTTTATGGACACTAACATGGATAGAAGACGTGGGTTTATTTACATGTCGGGTTAACCAGCTGATGCCTTTTGGTGGGTCATTACCGTAAATATTGGAGAAAAGGACTAGGGAAGTTTGGACTGTACTTTCTGATTAGTGTTCGTTTTGACTGCATGGTTTGTGGACTTCATTTATGGTTTGCTTGGGATAGGTTTGCCAGTGAAGCTACTCCTCAGTTATATGGATCGGCATCAAGTCCTACAAGTGTTATAGGTTTTGGAGGGAGATGGAGAGAAGGGGGATTGGAATGGTTCAGGGGTCCACATTGTTGTGGGACATGGGGGTTGTTCTATCAACGTTGATTAAGGAAAAGCGAGACTTAATTCGACAAGTCTTGCTTACTTCAGCGAGTGTCACGTTAAGGGGCTTATTCTAGTTCTAGCTACGAAACCAAGGTAACTTATACTTCTGAACTAGCCTGCTCCGTGTCAGGCTAAAAGTCGAGCTAAATTAAGATGTGTTGCAAATAATTTCAACAGGCAGAAACACAATCTCAAAAGAAAGTTCAGTCGAGTAAATTCCTGTGCGCAAAGCACCTTAGTCCGTGTTCGGAAACATAAGTGCAGACTTTTTGAAGTGCAGACATGTATGAATTTACGTGTTCCCCAAGGGTCTTCAGAGACAGAAGTAATGCTTCCCTGACCAGTATCTGTGGAAGAGGTTTTTTTAGATTTTTTAGGTGTTTTAGATTTTATTGTCATTCTTAAAAAAAAATATATATATATATATATATATACACTTTAGCAACTCTTAAGGATGGCAACGAACACATAAGAGCAGCTTACCATCCGTAGTAGAAATCAACTATAATGGTAGAAAGGAGGGTAGTAGACTGCGGTCTATGTAGGTTGGCCTAGACCAGGGTTTTCCAATCCTGGTCCTCGAGGGCCGCTGTCCTGCATGTTTTAGATGTTTCCCTGCTCCAGCACACCTGATTTAAATGAATGGTCATTACCCGGCTTCCACAGAGCTTCAACAACCCATTCATTTGAAACAGGTGTGCTAGAGCAGGGAAACATCTCAAACATGCAGGACAGCGGCCCTCGAAGACCAGGATTGGAGAACCCTGGCCTAGACGACGTAGTCTGCTGCAATCACACACAAGGACGCAAACTCACTGTAGCCAAGCCTTGACCACTGTTCAGTATGTCTGCATCTGTGTGTCTTTGCATGTGGGACATTCTTGAACAGGGTTGGTGAGTTGCTCCAAAGCAGTACCTGAATATTATTAGTTTTCCAGGTAATCTCGAAACGCAAAGAATCAAGGAGACTTTTTATTCAATTGTATTAAGTATTTTCATTGTTTATAGTAGTGTATATGTTGACAAGCCTCTATTACTTCATCCTCTCCTTCTGGTTTCCCTAATGTTATAGGTGCAATATACTGTTGCCATGGGTGTATCCAGGCCCACTGGAAGACTTGGGGTGACTGCCTGGTGCCCCCAGGGTTGAAAAAGCATTGCTAAAATGCCGTCTAGAGTGGAAAAAATTAGGCCAAGTGCCCTACTGTCTCCCATTCACATTGAAATATGCTTGAGTGGCCAGGATGCCCCTTAACGCAATAAATGATGGTTTTCCCTCCAGTGTTGTAGTACTTGAGATCGGTCTTGGTTTCAAGGTCGGTCTCAAGACCACATTTTGAAGGTCTTGTCTCGGAATCGACAGCATTTTTACTCAGGATTTTATTTCAAGACCGGTCAAGACCACAACTGCGGGAATATGACTAAATTGCCTGTACATTGTTTAATTTCTTTGTTAATATTGTTATTGGATGTAATAAGTCACACTTCAAATGCAACCAATAAATTAACTAATTTGAAATTACCCACCACCCCTCCTCGCACCCCAAAAGTGAATGAGGAAGATAGGCAAAACTGTGGCTGTCTGAAGTTGTTGGCCCAATCAGCTATAATTAGATTTGGTTAACTGTACCACAAAGAGTTTACAATGACGTCCAAAAGAAAACACTACCTTGTGCACGCTTGCAACTAGCTGTACATGTCATACTTTTCGACAACCAGTCGCGAGCATAGATTTATATGGTCGCCAGCGTGTGAGCTAAGGCATTACAGTGGCAGAATGGGGTACAAGTCCAATAAGAATCAGAGACATGATGCAAACTTCACGGGAATGTATGCTGTTACTGTATAGTATTCCTTTCACTTTGTTTTTAGAAATAGCCTATAAGGCTAAATATAGGGCTATTCTAGATGGAACTCATCAAATATGTTGCTTTTTTTCTTCGTGATACGAGTATGATTTCCAACGCATTGTATCGGATGAAATAAACTGTTAACCTGAACACCTAGCTCCGTTGTTATTCTCGCCAGGCAAAGAAAGCTTAATAGTTATTTTGGTAACCGAAATCTTCCATAATGCAGACTTCTAACGTTGTAAACAGTAACGGACGACGTGCAGGTTAACGGAGTGAAGCAACATTGACGCGCAAACAACCGTGTAAACTCGCCTTGTCTCCCCCTACTCCATGGCGAGTTACATTGGGTGGGGGGGGGGGGGGGGAGTGAAGCTCGCGAAAGCTCGCCTCCGCACCACATTTCGCGCAAAGGTTTTTGAAAAAGAACAGAACCACATAACTCAAGCCATTTCTCCCTGTGCTCATTCAATATAAGTCTATGGCTTATTCAGCTCAATATAAATCGGCTATCGGCCAATGTGAACTTTTGTGCTCGTGCCCTGTTAGTATCCGCGAACACATTTGAAGGCAACTTTTATTGACGTCGGCAAATAAATGGGCTGCTAGTTTACCCATTTCGGATTCGTTTCAAACTTAGCGAAAATCAGGAACAATTATTCTATGAAAAAGCTAGTAGTATGAGCCAGGTTTGAGAATCAAACAAAATTTTTTGGGGGAGATAGTTTAGTAAATTTTGACTGGAATTAATAGAATAAAAACAACCGGAAGAGTCGGTAGTCAAACACGAAATGCAATACCACCTACATCCACTGGGGCCGTTGCTTCAAGCCGAGGGGTGGGGGCTTGGTGGTGTGCTGTCTTTGTCAAATCATGGCACACCTCATACTGTAGGATCAAAACGGTAAAATCTAGGATTTTTTGTCTTCATGTGTGTGGTCTCTCACAGTTTGAAGATCTTATAAGATCACAAAAATTGTTTAGTGTGTCCCCAGCATTAGTTAGCCTATGTTATGTAGATTTGGTAGGCCTACAATTTGCGAATTTAAACGGTCAACAATGTTTTGCCATATTGTATCCCTGTAAGTATTGTATGTTGCACTGTTAATTGCTGCAGTATTATAATTTTTCGGGATAACAAGG
This sequence comes from Hypomesus nipponensis, assembly GCF_054491055.1. Lineage (NCBI taxonomy): Eukaryota > Metazoa > Chordata > Actinopteri > Osmeriformes > Osmeridae > Hypomesus > Hypomesus nipponensis. The sequence goes on from NC_140375.1 coordinate 1,418,231, forward strand.
TTTTTTAATAAAAAATTCCAGTTACCCTGCTGCTGAAAATAACACCGCTCTGCTGGTTTATGCTCTGCTTTTTGCGACATAACTCTCATTTTTGACAATCGCCTGATCTGGGCTTATCCTTATTCACTGGACAATACCATTGCAGATTGTTAAAGCTATCCAAGACCTAGGTGGAAGATATGTTATCGTCCAATGCAATCCTATCAATTATATGGAACCTAGTGAGTATTTATGGTCCCAATGAGGATAACCCCAACTTCTTCAAGAATATCTTTCTTGACTTATCTACTTATCTATGAGCGGATTGTTTATTTTAAGAGGGGACTTCAATTGTGCTTTAAATCCAACAATAGATCATTCAACGGGCTGTGACACGGGTAAAACTCAAACCAGGGCTCTCAAGTGTCACGCATTGAGCGTGACAGTACTTACATTTCAGTCTTTTGTCACGCCCTCCCGCTACACATTGTATTTCTCACGCAGAAAAAATGTAATATGCCGCAGAACCCAACCAAAATTCCTCTGGCCGCGCCACTCACTGTGGAACCGGCAGGAATCAAGCGTCTCCCCTGGAGTTCTTAGTCGAGCCTGCCACTTATCAGCCAATCAAAAAAAAGGAAGGGTCTACACAATAGCCAATCGGAAATAGCAGCATTGTATCTGGGTAAGATTTAATGGAAAAAAACCAATGGAAAAAAAGCGTATCCTGTAATTTTTCATGTGATTCTGCCACAACGTCTTCCGAAAGTTTTGTTCACCTACAGAGCAAACCAGTGGAGCTCGAGCATCACTTTGAGCACAGAGTAGGCTCAGTCATGATCTCCTGTTTTAATATTACAACAAATTCACAACTTGTTTGACACAAACAATGACAACTTGACTGCTGTTAGAAAATGTTTCCCAGAGAATTAGCATCAGTTTTTCATGAGTGTCTGTAACTTAACCAACAGTTTTACAGCCTGTTCACTGACAACACCTGTTCAGAACAAGTAGTTCATAGACGTAGCTGGTGTGTATCGGTGAAACTCACTCCTCGGGTATGTAACAGGCCACCCACGTCGTCGGATTACTAGCTTTTTGTTGGCATAGTTGGTAGCGGTGGCATTTGGGATGTCAGAGGTGGCGCCCAAGGCAAGATTTATCCCTAGCATGTTTTGTGGGACTTTAGTATCTCATGAAAAAGAATCATCCAAAGACAGGTTAGAAGCATGGAAAGCCGATATTGGAGAGGATATACTTAAGGATGACTGGGAAATGGCATGCTTAAAGGCACAGCAAAATACAATTAATACAAGATTGAAACTGCTCCACTATAAATAGCTAATACAAACGTATATCACTCCAGTAAAGTTGAATAAAATGGTGGGTAGGAATGTTCCCCTTTATGCGAAACTTTGTATCATGGGTATATACCCTGGAAATTTGGTTGTCAATTCTACACAATCAATACTGATTAGGATTCCTCCGTCAGGAGGAACCCTATTGGAATTGTTGGTATTATTATTAGGGTTCCTCCGATAGGAGGGAACATATTGTTTTTGTTAGTATTCTTATTATTAGGGTTCTTCCGGTAGGAGGGAACCTATCGTTTTTGTTAAAATTCTTATTATTATTATTAGGGTTCCTCCGGTAGGAAGGAACCTGTGTTTTTCTTAGTATTCTTCTTCTTAATTTTCTTCTCCTTGCGCCTCAATGTCCCTGGTCATAATTTTTCTAATTTGGCACATTGATACTACATCCAAGTGGGTACCCCCACACCAAATATGGGCCACATTGGACCATAGGGGGCACCACAGGCCATGCCCAAAAGTCTAATTTTTAAAGTGATGGCTTTTCCACCCCATTGCTCCAATTCTTCTGAAACTTGGTGTGCATGCTTCATGACCCATAAGGTCCGCCATGATGGATTTTCCTATACAGTGATAATTTTGGAAAACCTTAAAAATTCCTCTTCTCTTGAACCAAAGGTCTAATTGACTTGACATTTTGTACAGATATGTATCATTGACGTATTTAAAAACGTTACTTAAGGCAATTGAATCAAATACAAAATGCTTAAAGGGGTGTATTTATGTCAATGTCCACATTGCCTCAATATGTTTGTGTCACTAAATCAAATGTATTTTTGAAGAATGGTTCAAACCTAATAGGCTTTAAGGTGACACGCCCCAGAAGTACCATGCAAAGTTTCACCTTGATATGTCAAATATGACTGAATTACAGCAGTTTAACTTGGACCAAATCTGACAATGGCTCCTTTTTTTTTCTTTTTTTTTTTTTTGACAGAACGGTTTCTAGTCTTCCTGTCAATCCACTTTTATTTGTGTACTTTCTTTGTGTGGAGATACCCAATAAAGTATTTTTTAATTATTTTGGCTTGCTAGCTAATGTCCTATGCAGAGCCAGAGAGAGATGGCTCTGGTCCTATGTATGATACTTATCCCGGAGCCTAAAACATGTATGTACCCTCACTTGGTAATAGTATCAATGTATTCACATCTCGAATATGAAAGCTGTACTGTAACTTAATCTCTTCATGCCTTTTATGTATTACCATTGAAAGTAACTTGCATACAAGTCATTTGTTGTACATACATCATTATTAAATCTTGCCCTACTGTCAAAGTCATAACTGACTTTGTAGTACATTGTTTAATTTAGCAAGATATGTTATTGCTAGCTAGCATGACAATTCTCAGTACTAACAATGTTAAATGTACTAGACTACTACTGCCATTCGACTGTAATAAGATTTAAAAAAAGATTGAACATGGTGCAAATTTAACTTATTACCTTCAAACAGAGTTGTCATACAGCTGTTTCTCAATGACGCAGCTGATTTGTTTGGAACATTTCTGCAGCTATATTGGAAAAATTGAGTCAGGCAATGGAGTTGACACAACTCTTTCGCTCTGTGCTGTGGTTTACAAAGGAGGAGGAGCCAGTACGAGAACATGGACAATGACATCGCCCAGGGAGAGGATGACCCCCATGCAGATGAGGAGGAAGGTGAGGGACGGAGAGAAAGATACTCACACCTCCTTTGTACTGTTCCAACTTTAGACTCCTAAAAAGGCTACTGTGTGTGTGTGTGTGTTCAATCGTGCAGAGAAGGACACACATTTGCAACCTGAGGAAGGAGATGAGAAGCATGATGAAGAGGGGCATCGAGTAGCAGCACATCAGGAGGTTAGATTATTCATTCTTCTATCTATCCAAACCCTTACTCATCCATCTAGCCATCCAAACCCTTACTCATCTATCCCTCCAAAGCCTCACACATCTATTCATCTATCCATTCAAACTCTTACTCATCCATACAAACCCTTACTCATCTAGCCATACATCGAGCCATACAAACCCTTACTCTTCCATCCATCCATATATCCATACAAACCCTTACTTATCCATACAAACCTCAACTCATCCATTGATCCATCCAAAATCTTACCAGTGTTTCCCACATAATTAGATTATATTTTTGGTGGTAGGCAGGGGTGGAGCCAGACGTTGTAAACATTAGGGGCTTAGCCCAAACCTTGGACCTTGTATTGGTTTGATGTGAGTGTACATTGAGACTTCAAGTCATGCAACCGGGCAGAGCGTTCAATTTCATTTTTGTTGCATTAATTTGAGCGCAAAATAGTTTTTGGAGCTTTATGTAATACAAACATTATGTTGGACTCATATTGTAATATTTGCCAAATGTAGTTAACTATGAATATTATTATATTTAACTTGAATGTATCAGTTTTGGACAAATTTGTGCAAAGAATTATGATACAAAGGCCCAATCCCAATGTCCCCTCCCTAAGCCCTGAACTGTCACATAGGGTATGTAACAGTGGTTTGGCTGAAAATGGCCCGGGTGCTGTTCTCTGCCCCCTGATGCAACCCTGTGAAATAGCCCCAGAATGAAATGCTAGGTTTTCTCATTTTATGGTATGCTCATGAATATATAGATGAGCTGCGCGCTTGGTCGGTTTACAGTGAGTCCACATTCTGTGTTTGATATGATGCTAGTTACGGAGATAATGCGAGCGCGCAAAATTTTGGGGCCTTTATTTGCGTGCATAATAGTTTTTGGAGCATAAACAAAATATGTAAAATAAACAGCCATTTTTCAATTGGTGAAACCTTGTCTAGTGAAGGTGATGTATTATGATGTATTATACTTAAATTTTCAGCCCCACCGTTACGTTTCTTAGCATGGTTTTCCAAATTAATTATAAACATTTAAAACTGAAAGCATGCAGCCAAGGAGCTCTCCACCTTTTATTACTCATTTAAAAACTATTTGATCAATTGAATATAAAAGCAACATAGAATGGACAGTAAAGTAACATCTAGCTGGCGTCAGTTATTTCAAATACATGGATAATGTTTAACAGTAAAATCTAAATTTAGTTTGCACCTAACATATTTGAGTGTGCAAAAATTAGCAATAACGTCAGCTAGTTCGAGGTGTATGCATATGTAACAAAGTTGATAACTATACTAAATGGAAGGAATAGGCCAATTGATCAGAAGAAATTAGATGCGAACAAGAGGTAGCAGCAATACTGAGTTGCAATATGTATTGTGATTTTTTTACTTGAAGACAAAGAAACGGTCTTACATGCGTTAATAGGACAATCTCCTACAGATATCAATACAATCAATTACTTTCTGGGTGCACCCTTTGACTCTAATAACATCCGTATTACACAATTTGGATCACACAGAAACATAAAACAATATTCATAAATGTTGATTCCAGCTCAATTAAATTATACCAAAGAAAACAAATCACCACCATTGGTGGTTTCAGAATCAGCTTGTTACCAGTCCAATATGAAAGAAGAGAATAGTTCGTCCTCAAAATGAAGGCTCCAAATCTTCCAGCTTTATCCTCGTGGGTTGGCTCGCCATCCAATTCAACGTATCCCAACAAAAAACCTGACCTAGATGTGTGGCAAGGTCAGAGTATACAAAACAATTTATATTTTGCTATTAATTTTGTCTTCCTTCAAACAAAATAACCTTTTAGCCAGAGCGGAACTTTTAACACAATGCCTATGCTAACCAACATTATATCGGCCATGAGCTATGCGCCAAAGCCCTGTTTTCATGAGATATGAAAAAAATAAAATAAAGCTAGCGCCTATTTTGAGCAGGCTCTTTAGCATTTTAAACCCTTGTATAACAGTCTGAACTAACCTACAAGATTTCACAACTAAACCTTGTAATCATTTTAATAAAGAACGAACATCAACTTGTGTGTGCATTGTGATATTCATGCTAGCATCGTAGTTCAACGAGTGAAGCTTACCAAGACGGTCAAAAGTGTGCAATTGCTGTTTCCCAATGCCGATGGTTCCAGGCTCTAAAAGATCAGTCTCTAATAATAATAATATGTTTGTTATTATTACTTAGTTTGAGCACTTTGATTTAGTTTATAATCGTTTTCTCTTTTTTCCTTTAACATACATCCAGCTCTTTGAAGGAAATCTTCCGGTTTTTTTCTCCTAGGGTTTTCCCCCCGCTCTTTTCCAAGGGCGACCCTCAATATAGGTGTCATTTAATTGGCCCAAACCCCCAACCCATCTCAATCTGATAGGTTAACTCCACAGTCAGTTAAGACTAACATCCGTTTAACATTAACCCTTTAGTTTCCCTGCGTTACACACTCCCCCCTTGAAGTCATGCACGTCCCTGTGCATGTTGGAAGTGGCTGAACTGTCACTACTCCTGGTAAGTCATTTGAAAAAGTATCAGTGTACTCCAATGAATTTATAAGGGCCGTACTTAGTCCATGGAACAAAGACTGTACTACAGAGATCAATGGATTCCCATATCGGGAATATGCAAGTCGATCAGGCTGCATTCTCTGCCGAGTAGACCGTCTGACAGAAGCTTCAGAAGTATTCTCTGTTTGATTTGTAGCAAGTTCTATAGCATCCTGAAGTCCAGCAGAAGTTCCTTCTCCACTCTCTCTGTCTTCCAGGGAAGTAATGGAGTTGTCTCCATCAGGAGTAGCATTAGGTGGGTCACTTTCTTGGGAAATAACAACAGGCAATCCAACATCCGGTGTGTCATCAAGCAAGTCATCACATGGAACTCCTAAGTTGTTGGCATCGTTGGGGAAAACGAAAACGGCAGGATCAATCATAGAATCATCCATCTCTTTGCCCGGACTGGAAATGTCATGAACAGTAGGGAACTGTACAGGTTCAGCAACAGATGGATATTCCAACCAACAGGTGGGGTCTTCATCTTCGCCATCCGATCGAGATTCCTCATCAAAGGCCTTTACACCTGGATTCAAACGTGTCTTGGGTCTGGAGGCAGGTTTTGCCAAGACCGGTTGCGAAACTTCTGGAATAGGCAAAAACCCACAGGGAAGCAAGAGGTCTCTATGCAGAGTACGAAGAGGTCCGTTCTTAGTATCACTCCGGACAGTGTATACAGGGAGATCAGGTGTTTTCTTCACAACCACATAGCTTTCAGGTTCCCATTTATCAGCTAACTTATGCTTCCCACGAAGGCGAACATTTCTAACCAACACTCGGTCACCAACCTCCAGCCTAGAAGCAGTAATATCTTTGTCGAATCGGGCTTTATTTCTTACAGCACTCTTTAGTGCTTGGCGTGTCGCTATCTGGTAACTCTGCTCCAATTGTGACCTCAGATCCCGGACATACTGAGAATGAGATCTCTGCACATTGTCATTGATGGGCAAGTTGAAAGCTAAGTCAACAGGCAACCTGGGTTGACGTCCGAACATTAACTCGTATGGGCTGAATCCTGTGACTTCATTTATTGTGCAATTATAAGCATGTACCAATGGCTTTCCAATGAGTTTTGTCTTGTTCCTTCAATGTGCCAAGCATATCGAGCAGGGTCCTGTTGAAACGTTCGACTGGATTGCCCCTTGGGTGGTATGGAGTGGTTCTTGTCTTCTGAATACCTGAAATGTCACAGAGTTCTTTGATGGTGCGGGACTCGAAGTCTGGTCCTTGATCACTATGCAGACGTTCCGGGAACCCATAGTGCACAATGAAATTGTCCCACAAACACTTTGCAACAGTTCTTGCTTTTTGATTTGCTGTCGGGATTGCTACAGCATATTTAGTGAAGTGATCGGTGATTACCAAAACATCTTTTGTGTTGCTTCGATCTGGTTCTATTGACAAGAAATCCATGCAGACCAGCTGCAAGGGTCTAGTTACTTGTATATTGACCAAGGGTGCCGCCTTTTCAGGTAATGTCTTTCTATGTACACAACGGTCACAAGTCTTAACCTTCTGTTCTACTGCAGCTGCCATTTGTGGCCAGTTGAACCTGGACCGTACCAGATCAAGAGTTCTCTCGATACCCATATGTCCCATACTGTCATGTAACTCTCTTAACACCATAGGTCGAAGCACTTCAGGCAGCACTAACTGATAAACAGTCAAGTCTTTATCTTGGCGTCTCCTGTAAAGGACTTGATTTTTAAATTCCAGACGATTCCATTCTCGCAATAGAAAGGAAAGTTCAGGAAGCTCCTGTCGTACTGTCGGTGGAGGCTTTTCTCCCAACTCCATGTGGGCTATTACTTCCTTGAGGACAGGATCAGATCTTTGTTCGTTTGCCAGGTCTGCTTCTGTCAGTTGGGGTAGGGTTGATACCCCACCCTGCTCACCTTCCTCTCCGTAACTATCAGGCACTGCATCTGGGTATAGTGCGAGTGATTCAACCAAGGTGATACTGCCATCCACCGTCTGATGAACAAGGTGCCCCTCACAAATAGCTTTGATTACATCATCACAGATAGAATGAGGGCTCCCTAAATCCGCTAAATGATACTGGGTGAATTGATAAATCCTCTCCTGCTCTTTCTGGGATGAGTGGTCATTTAACAATTCCCCATGAGGTCGTCTTGAGAGACCATCAGCATCCAAGTTTTGTCTACCTGCCCTATACTGTAGTTTAAAAGAGAAGGTGGAAAGTGCTGCTAACCATCTATAGCTAGTGGCATCAAGTCTTGCTGTTGTGAGGATGTAAGTCAAAGGGTTACTATCTGTTACGACAGTGAACTCATTACCATAAAGATAATCCCTAAACTTTTCAGTCACACTCCATTTAAGCGCTAAGAACTCAAGTTTATGAGCCGGATAGCGGGACTCACTGTGTGATAGTCCTCTACTGGCAAAAGCGATGGCACGCATTTGCCCCCTCTGTTCCTGATATAACGCAGCTCCCAACCCTGTAGTGCTAGCATCCGTATGAAGGATGTACGGTAGTTTAGGATTTGCAAAACCTAGGACAGGCGCCGTAGTAAGCTTGTCAATAATGGACTCAAATGCCTGCTGGCAGGCAATTGACCAACGACCCTTAAAGGGCTCCTTTGGGTGGAAATATTCATCTTTTCCTTCCTTTATTTTGCAATTTTTGCGAAGGGGGGGGTAACCTGAGGTTAGGTCATTTAGTGGCTTCACTATTCTAGAGTAATCCTTGATAAATCGGCGGTAGTAGCCAGAGAAGCCAAGGAAGGATCTTAACTCCTTAAGGTTTTTTGGACTTGGCCAGGTTTTTAGTGTCTGGATCTTTTCTGGGTCGGTTTCTACACCTTTGTCTGACACAATGTGCCCAAGGTATCGGACAGAAGTCTGGAAAAACTTACATTTTTCTACGGACAGCTTTAATCCATACTCCTTGAGACGAGCAAGCACATGTAACAGCCGGGTCTCATGTTCCTCTAGAGTTTCGGAGAACACTATCAAGTCATCCAAGAAAACAAGTACTTCCTTAAGGTTAATATCACCCATGCATTTCTCCATTAACCTTTGAAAAGTACTTGGGGCATTGGTCACTCCCTGAGGCATGCGATTAAATTCCCAAAACCCCAGAGGGCAAACAAATGCAGTCTTGGGCTTGTCGGACTCTTCTACTTCTAGCTGGTAATACCCAGACTTTAAATCAAGTACAGTAAACCACTTGGAGCCTGTTAGGGCTGAGAATGTCTCTCTTTTAGGTTTGGCAAAGCATATGCATCTTTCACAGTTTGGAGATTTAATTTCCGATAGTCTATGCACAATCTGACATCGCCATTCTTCTTCCTGACTATCACTATTGGTGATGAAAAAGGGGATTCCGATTCACGGATCACTCCACTTTCCAAAAGCTCGCGGAGATGTTTACGTACGGCTTCCAGATCTTGTGGATGAATTGGCCGGGCCCTGTGTTTGAATGGAGTCTCATCATTTAGGTGGATGTGATGTTTTACTTTGTGCGTATGCCCAAAATCTAGGTCATGCTGTGCAAAGACCTCAGGCATTGCAATGAGCTTCTCAGTAATACGCTCCTTCCACTGTAAGGGCAACGGAGACTCACCAAAATCGAGGTTAAGCTTTGGCTCTTGAACTGGTACATACTCATTATCTGAAGAGTACGGCCTGGATACTGAGTGTTCTTGAGACAGTACTCTCTCAACGGCATGGAGCTCAGCTATGACGCATCTTGGCAGTATGGTGACATCATGCTTTGATTCATTCGTAAGCACCACTGGTAACTGGTAAGGACATTTGCTTGGAAGAGGAAGAAAGCAACTTTTCACAAGTACCCCACCAGGTAAGGAGGACACGGAGGGATGCTCCATTACAACCCAATTGTCTGCAGGTTGGCCATGCACACTGGCAGATCCTTTCAGGATGAGGGACTGGCCTGCAGACATCACTCTAGGAACCTTATCTGTTAATCTAACCCAGCCGAGATTACTATCTGTACTTTGCTTATGCCTCAGTTCAAGTATTTTTAGAACTGCCCTGTAGCCAAAAGGGAATGGCTGGTGGTTGGAGGATTTGACTTTTGAGTATTGTTCAAAAAGAACATCCAGAGTGTTTGTACCTATTAACACTACAGATTTGTGGTGAGACTTTATGTCAGGTACAATCAAAGCTAAAGTAGTTACTTCAATACTTTTCTCAAGAAACTCTTCAGGGAAAGTAAAAGTTATCTCAACATAGCCTTCATAAGGCACAGATTGTCCATTAGCACCCTCTACTTCCAGTAAGTTGTTAAGAGACTTAATAGGTTGTTCTGACAAATGCTTTTTGTAAAATGACATGGGGATTGTAGTTACCTGTGAGCCAGTATCTAATAAACAATCACATTGGTTCCCTGCTATATTGACTTGTGCAGTACATTTTGTCCCTATTAACCCTCTAGGTAGTTTAGGAGTCTGCTGTTTAGTTCGCTGACATTTTTTTAAGACATGATTGGTTGAGTTGGGACAGTGGTAATTTGTTTCAGTCCCTATCTGTCCCATGATAGGAACTGATTCTAGTTTAAAGTGACATTTGAAGCACTGTTTTGAGATTCCCACATAAGTTGTTTCTCCCTCAACTGCTTACGTTTAGCGGCGACCAATGCAGGATTTGCCTCGTCTTCACAAGAAGATGCGATGTGACCATCCTCACCACATGAAAAACAATACCAGGGTCTAGGTTTACTTGTTTGTTTACCATGTGTAGCTGCTAGTGTCTCAGCACCCGGTTTACCTGCTTTCTTCTGTTCATTTGTTGGAGGTTTTTCTGATGTTCCTTTCTTTAGAGCGTTCTTTGAAGTTTGGCGTTTAGTAGTCAATGTTGCTAGCTGGCTCTGAAGTTCTGCTATTTTCCTCCTTAACTCTTGAGTCTCAGTGGCAAGTGATTGCATGTCTGGTTCTACTTCTTCCATTTCACTGGAGACCCATGCTCTCTGGGAATGTGCCAGTACCCGCTGTTTAGATAAACCAAGATGTTGCTTCATGCGTGTAGCTTTTGCAGAATACTTATCATCTTCTGTGCGAAGCAATAGTAATAGCTCAGCGAACGAAGGCGGACATTTTCGTTTTTGTTCCAGTTGTAGATCCGCAATAATGTTGTTATCCCAACAGCCCCTGCAAAATTGCTTGATAAGATGTCGATCTGTTTCTTTAGGGTCAATGCCGCCTCGTTTGATGGTCATGTTCAGTGCCACTTGAAATCTGTAAAGGTACAGAGAAGGTTTCTCCCCAGCATCCTGTAGAGTACTCATGAACTTGGCAAATAGTTCATCGCCATCCTCCACAGCACCAAAAGTTGAGTCTAAAAGCTGGAGGTACGCTGAGGGTGGGGCTTCTGGGCTCAAATGTTTTATGACATCTGCAGCCGGTGGCAAAAGGCTATCTAGCATTCTCCTAGTCCTATGCAAGTCAGACACAGCAGGATCTTTTAGAATTAGCTCAACACTAGAGCGCCAGGTATCATAATCAGCTTCGTTGCTAGGTCGGGGACTCTTGCCAGAAAAAACTCTTAGTCTCAATGGTGCATGCACCTGGGATGTAGCATCTCCACTTCTTACTATGTGTTCAACCACCAGTCTCTGGACTTGAGGTGGATTAAGAACCTTTGCACTGAATCCTGGTGGTTCATTTGTGCCTGCAGAGAAAGGTTGTGATGGTTGGGCAGCTGTGGTTTCAGCCAATGGGTGAGACGATGCTTCAGGGCGGATTTCGCTTTCTTCTTCTTCAGTATCTGCTGAAGTCACGGATGCACTCATCTGAGTCAGCATCTCCTTGAAAACTGATTCAAAATGTATTCCGCTAAGTTTAGCTATGTCTCTTAATCCATCTAGATAAGATCGGGTGACACTTTTCCCTACTTGTTGTGCGTAAACGCTTGATAGGGTCCTCATAAGATATTTGATACTTGGATCACTCGATGGTGTATATTCATAAGGCAACAGTGACTCTAAGGATTCTAAAGCTATTCCACTGGTAAACTCAATTATTAGGTCTTGATAGAATTCTGATTTAGGGTCTTTTATGTAAACTGATCTAGCAATAGAGCCATGTTTTTTCAGAACATCAAATAATTCCTCATCTTTATCCGTTTGTGTTAGACCACTGACTATCAGTGAGTTTGAGCAGGCTCTTTAGCATTTTAAACCCTTGTATAACAGTCTGAACTAACCTACAAGATTTCACAACTAAACCTTGTAATCATTTTAATAAAGAACGAACATCAACTTGTGTGTGCATTGTGATATTCATGCTAGCATCGTAGTTCAACGAGTGAAGCTTACCAAGACGGTCAAAAGTGTGCAATTGCTGTTTCCCAATGCCGATGGTTCCAGGCTCTAAAAGATCAGTCTCTAATAATAATAATATGTTTGTTATTATTACTTAGTTTGAGCACTTTGATTTAGTTTATAATCGTTTTCTCTTTTTTCCTTTAACAAACATCCAGCTCTTTGAAGGAAATCTTCCGTTTTTTTTCTCCTAGGGTTTTCCCCCCGCTCTTTTCCAAGGGCGACCCTCAATATAGGTGTCATTTAATTGGCCCAAACCCCCAACCCATCTCAATCTGATAGGTTAACTCCACAGTCAGTTAAGACTAACATCCGTTTAACATTAACCCTTTAGTTTCCCTGCGTTACACATAGGCTAAGTTAGCAGCACATTTCCCGTAATTAAACATGGACTTACCTGAAAGTGATGCACGGGAATCATCTCGCAGTTTATTTCTTTTTCTGCCCCTGACTCCTGTTGACTTTTTGAGGCCATTTTCGAAAAGTTTACCTAGCCTACTGTCAAAGTTCGTCAGGCCACTGAGAAAGGAAAGGGCACCCACGGCGAGCTTGGAAAGTTGTGTGTATTTGTTTTTTTGTGGGGGGCTGTTTTGTGATATACATGCCTAAAAGGTGCGTAATATTTATATAGACCTACTGAAATAATATCGGCATTATAATTATAACTATGATGATTTTTCAGTTGGCAATTTTTTGGTGCCCCCTCAGACTAGGGTGCCCTAACAGTTGAAGTATGAATCTTCGTCTTTGCTCCAGATAGACATGTCAACAATATGTTCGCGCTTAACACAATATATTTGCCATCATGTCATGAATGTTTTTACGAAATATCAAATCTGTTTTAAAATAACGGGAATAAACTATATTAACAACATTTCATGTACAGTGCCCTCCAAAAGTATTGGAACAGTGAGGCGAATTCCTTTATTTTTGCTGTAGACTGAAAACATTTGGGCTTGACATCAAATAATGAACGTGAGACTAGAGATCAACATTTCAGCTTTTATTTCCATGTATTTACATCAAGATCTGATGCACAAGTAAGAAACTAGAACCTTTTGTTTAAATCCACCCATTTGTCATGTGAGCAAAAGTATTGGAACAGATATACTTAGAACATATTTAAGTGAATAAGACTTAATATTTAGTTGCAAATCCTTTGCTTTCAATAACTGCAGCAAGTCTGTGACCCATTGACGTCACCAAACTTTTGCATTCTTCCTTTTTGATGCTTTCCCAAGCTTTCACTGCAGCCTCTTTCAGTTGTTGTTTGTTTTGTGGGGTTCCTCCCTTCAGTCTCCTCTTAAGCAGGTAAAATGCATGCTCTATAGCAGGGGTTTTCAAAGTGTAAGACAGTGAGCCTCCCTTGAGAGAACATCAAGTCACCGGGGCCTCCCCCATTTTAACGGGGTCATAGAATGATTTTTTTGGGGGTATTTCACACTGTTCCTTAAGGTCTCCGAATAGGGTATGTAACATTGGTTGGGCTGAAAATGTCCCGGGTGCTGTTCTATGCGCCCTAATGCACCCTGTGAAATAGCTCTGGAATAAAACAAGAGGGTTTCTTCTTTCTATGGTATGCTCATGAATATATAGATGAGCTGCGTGCTGATTGGTTGGTTTACAACCAGTGAAGCTGCAGAGCATAACCCAACATAACTCACTGAAACATCGAAGGTGGCGACTTGAAATAAAAACGTACAAATAAATCTATTGTGTCTGCACAACACAGTTTTCAACAGATTGACTAGACATAATTTGAAATGACAACGTTAGTTGTTTCCACTTCTGTTGTCGAGCAAATGGGATCAACATAGGCAGTGCCGCCGCTCCCGCCACTCGCATTGCGCGTAGGGCACCAAGTGCTGAGGGGGCACCAAAAATAGCCTAATGAAAAATCATCATAGTCATAATAATTATAATGCAGATATTATTTTAGTATAGAAATAGTATGCTCTTTTTAGGCATGCATATCACAAAACAGCCAGAACAAGAGATATATTTAATTGCTCAAGAAAGTAACGATGGTGCCCCCCCCCCCCAAAAAAAAAAAAACACTTGACTTTATCATGTACCAAAAATACATGGCACTCCTTTCCCTGCAGAGAAGTGTTGAGCACATTTATCTTTTCAAAGATATCAGACAAATAGGCTAACCTTGTCACCCAGTTCATGTCCTCCATGTGTTTCACCAACGGAGAGTTGTTTTAGGCGAGAAATAGGAGGACTTCCTCACGCAAGTCACACAGGCGGGTGAGGACCTTGCCCCGGGACAAGAGGCGATGAGAAATGCGCACCCGAACCTAAGACCTAGTCAAGGTTTTGATGTGAGGTGAAATCGTAACTTCACATTAATGCGAGCGTGCATGGTGCGCGAGCAACATTTTTTGCATTAATTTCAGTGCAATTTTTTTTTTTGCTTTATGTAGCCTAGCTTAATATGAACATTAAGTTGGACTCATATTCTTATATTTTCCGGAAATTACAACCCAAATGTTTACCTGAAAGATTCAGGGCTTTTGAGAAAACATATTTTTCCCACCCTTGCAGGAACCTAGATTTATGAAGTGACAGATCTTTCTTTTTTTACCTGGCTTTTTCAGTTCCTCCTGGCATCTTTTTCCCTTCTATTTTATTCTTCTCTTATCAGCTTAATCTAGCTAACTCCCTCCACAACAATAAATGATGGTTTATTTTTGGAGTTAGATTAGTTTCAGCTTGTCCCTGATTAACAAGCAATATTTCACCTACATGCTACCAGACGACATTGCTCGTGATCTGAAGGAGACGATGTGCGTTATTATGGCAGGTTGTTGAAGTCCACAGACACGTTAATGTGATTGGCTAAAATTGAAAGAGAGGATCTGATAGACTGCAGAGAATATACTTTAGAAAAAATGCATTTGTGAATCTAAGCGCGTCAGGAAAGTTCCAAAAATCCACACCAACGAATGCAGGGATTTGTAACTCGTGTTTTCCAATTTGTAACTCGTGTTCTCCGATTTGTAACTTGTGTTTGTCAGGTTGCAAACAAATGTAATGGGGGTCATTTATTTGTGAATCGTGTTACATTTGTGAATCACGAAATACATTTGTGAATCGTGTTACGTTTGTTTGAATCGTGTTAGGTTTGTTTGAATCGTGTTACGTTTGTTTGAATCGTGTTACATTTGTTTGTTTGAATTATGAAACTAATCTAACTCCATATTTATTGTCTCCATGGCAAACACTTGGTACAGGCACTTGTGTTTGAGAAAGAGAGCATGCGCGACAACTGAAAACTGCACTTTTTAATGCACGGTGTGATAATGTGCTTATTTAGATTAAAACCTAGTGTAGCCCATTAGCTTACTTATCAGTCACACAGTAACTTAACATATTTAACACATATCCTTTCATTCGGTGTGTGAAAAAAACAAAGAGAAAGCAGCCGATTTTATAAGCGGGCAGAGCGGCCCACTGTGAATTCTCCCGATGGCCTGAAAACTATTAATAAACAAGCAATATTTTGGGGGGTGCTATCGGGGTGCTTTGGTCTTTCTTGGGGGTGCTGAAGCACCTGCTAGCCCCTCCCTAGCGCTGCCCGTTTCGCCGATGCTGTGGGGCTTACCCGCCTTTGCAATAGGCCTACGTAATGCAACGAGATATGATGCCTCAGTTAGGGTTAGCCTCTTTACAGACCACACATTGTGGCTTTTGAACATCGTATGGCCCTATCCAAGAAAATCCCAACTTTATATATACCTAGTCATATTTTCTGCGCTTTCTGCTGGGTTCAGACATTTTCTATCGGCAAAGTTGCTGTCACCGCTAGCTAAAGATGTTTTGTGTCAAGTATACTTCACATGCTGTCCAGACTGAGAGAATGATTAAATGACATTAAAATATGTATATTCCATATATCTACCAAATTATAATTTTCCAGAAAGCATATTTTTTTCAATAATAAAAAATATATATACTTGCCGCCTCCCCTGAAACTCTTTGGCGCGCCTCCCCTAAAACTATTTGGCGCCCCCCAGGGGAGGCGCGCCCCACACTTTGAAAACCCCTGCTCTATAGGGTTTAAGTCTGGAGATTGACTTGGCAAGTCTAATACCTTCCATTTCTTGCCCCTGATGAACTCCTTTGTTGTTTTGGCAGTGTGTTTTGGGTCGTTATCTTGCTGCATGATGAAGGCTCTGCCAATCAGTTTGGTTGCATCTTTCCTTAAATTGGCAGACAAAATGTTTCTGTAGACTTCCGAGTTCATTTTGCTGCTGCCATCATGTGTTACATCCTCAATGAAGATTAATGAGCCCGTCCCAGAAGAAGCCATGCAAGCCCAAGCCATGACATTACCTCCACCGTGTTTCACAGATGAGCTTGTGTGTTTGGGATCATGAGCAGTTCCTTTCTTTCTCCAAACTTTAGCCTTTCCATCACTTTGGTAAAAGTGAATCTTTGTCTCATCAGTCCATAAAACTTTGTCCCAGAATTTTTGAGGTTCATCTCTGTACTTTTTGGCAAATTCCAGCCTGACCTTCCTATTCTTCTTGCTAATGAGTGGTTTGCATCTTCTGGTGTAGCCCTTGTACTTTTGTTCATGAAGTCTTCTGCAAACAGTAGATAGTGATACCTTCACTCCTGCCCTTTGGAGGTTGTTGCTGATCTCACTAACAGTTGTTTTAGGGTCTTTCTTTACAGCTCTCACAATGTTTCTGTCATCAACTGCTGATGTTTTCCTTGGTCTACCTGTTCGACGTCTGTTACTTAGTACACCAGTAGTTTTCTTCTTTTTCAGGACATTCCAAATGGTTGTACTGGCTATGGCCAATGTTTCTGCAATGGCTCTGATTGATTTTCCATCTTCTCTAAGACTCACAATTGCTTGTTTTTCATCCAAAGACAGCTCTCTGGTTTTCATGTTGTTTTCACCTCTGAATACAGTCTGCATAGACAAAACCTATCTTACCCAATCTGAACCTGAGTGTAGACATTCAGTGGTATTTATTGATTGAATAACGTATGTAATAGGACACACCTGGGCAACAAAACACACCTGTCAGTCACATGTTCCAATGCTTTTGCTCACGTGACAAATGGGTGGGTTCTAACAAAAAGGTGATATTTTCTAATTTGTGCATCAGATCCTGATGTAAATACCTGGAAATAAAAGCTGAAACGTTGATCTCTGGTTTCACATTCATCGTTTGATGTCAAGCCCAAATGTTTTCAGTCTACAGCAAAAATAAAGGAATTGGCCTCACTGTTCCAATACTTTTGGAGGGCACTGTATGTGTGACAACCATATGCTAAACTTGCTACAACAAGGCAGGCAACTCAAGCAATTTTTCCCTGTGCTCATTCAATATAAGTGTATGGCTCATTCAGCTCAATGTAAATCAGCTATCGGACAATGTGAACTTTTGTGCTTGTGCCCTGTTGGTATCCGCAAGCACATTTGCAGGCAACTTTTACTGACGTAGACAAATAAATGGGGTGCTAGTTTACCCATTTCGGATTGGTGTCAAACATAGCAAAAATCTGGAAAAAGTATTCTGTGAAAAAGCTAGTAATATGAGCCAGGTTCGAGAATCAAACAAAAATTATTGGGGGAGATAGTTTTGTAAATGTTGACTGGAGTTAATAGAATAAAACATTTACATTTACATGTATTCATTTAGCAGACACTTTTATCCAAAGCGACTTCCAAGAGAGAGCTTTACAAAGTGCATAGGTCACTGATAATAACAACAAGATAGCCTCAAAGCATTGCGGGTAGCCAAAAACAAGAAGCACACATTATGAACAACCAAAAAATAAGTGCTAAAGGGAAGAAACCATAAGAGCATGTAGTTAAGCAAGTTACAATTTAAACAACAATAATCTATAAGTGCAAGTGTACCTGTAGGACAGCAATAAAAATAGGATTAAGTAAAATAGAATACAACAGTCAAAATCAGCTACCACTAACCAACAAGCGCAACAGTCTAAGCAAGAGTCATTGTGATCCTTGAGGAAACTAGCTTTGGGTTCAGCAAACCATTCCTCAGTACTGTTGTACTCCCGGAACAAGTGCGTCTTGAGCCTTCTCTTAAAGGTGGAGAGACAGTCTGTGTCTCTGATGGAGGTGGGGATTTGATTCCACCACTGGGGGGCCAGGCAGGAGAACAGCTTGTGTTGGGACCGGGCGGTCTTGAGCGGTGGGACCACCAGGCGGTTGTCAGAAGAAGACCGTAGGTGGCGGGTGGGGGTGTAAGGCTGCAGGAGAGACTTGATGTAGTCGGGTGCAGTCCCATTCACTGCTCGGAAGGTCAGTACCAGGGTCTTGAATCTGATGCGGGCCGGGGAGCGGGGTAATGTGGGAGCGTCTGGATAGATTGTAGACCAGGCGGGCCGCTGCGTTCTGAATCCTCTGAAGAAGGCGGGTTGCGCATGCTGGGAGACCAGCGAAAAACGACCGAAAGAGTCGAAACCTAACCGTAAATGCAATACCACCTACATCCACCGCCGTTGCTTCAAGCCAAGGGGTGGGGGCTTGGTATTGACAGGGAGAGCCTCCCCTGTCAGCTGTGTTGTCGATGCCTCGAGAGAAAAGTGGCAGCAACCAGAGCTTGCCGTCAAGCAGCATCTCGGGCCGTACAATGTGTATGATGTCAATTACATTTTAAAAGGCTTTTTAAAACAGAAAGGCGACTTTTAAAAAATCTATCCCCCAGCGGTGAGTATTTTTTTTGCCCCCCCCTTTCAAATTCAGAATTCAGATTACTAGACAAAAAATTATATCCTGAGAAAAGTGGATTTTTAGGGGTATATATATATATATATATATATATATATATTAGTGCTGTCAAACAATTAAAATATTTAATCGCATTAATGTCATAGTTAACTCGCGATTAATCACAATTAATCGCATTTTTATCTATTCTAAATGTCCCTTTATTTCTTTTTGTTCCATTCTTTTTTCAAATTTTAATGCTCTTATCAACATGGAAAAGTGGTTTGGATTGCTTTGTGCAAATATTTTTTTTTATTGAAAACAACATTGCAATCGCCTGGCTTTGACGAGGGGGCGGAGAATTCGCATCAGCTTTGTGCTTGGCCATCAAGTGGTATTTCAGACTGGATGTGCTGCGATGATAGCTCAGTTTACAACAACAAAAAACACAGATCACTTTGGTCTTGTCAATGGAACCATTTGGCAACTTTTTTAAAGTAAACTTTCCATTCAGAATCTTATTGGCATCCATTTCAGCGTCTCACGCTCGCCATCCACTCAAAATGTAACGTTAGCCAACTATCAGAGAATGTCTAATATCCGTAAACAGGCTCTGCTACTACTCTTTAGCCGGCTCGCAAGCCAAACAAGTGTGTGGCGTGCCTGTTGTTTTGTTTCCAGTCTAGCTAGATCCGGTGTGGTGTTGTAGTTTTTCTAACGTCGGTAGTTGTTGCAACAGCATGTGAAAAAAACTACAAAGTTTGCTAGGCCAAAAAGAGCGTTATTCGCGCGATAAAAAAATTGACGCCGTTAATTTGGGTTTGTGTTAACGCCTTTAATAACACGTTAAACTGACAGCACTAATATAAATGAATATGTAACAACTGTACAGAATTTATCGTCTCAAACTGTTAGAAAATAATATTTGGGCTTATTTGTATTTTTTCGATGAAAGCCATTGCTCCCGTATTCGAAACTACGCTATCTGCATTGCAGAACGGCAATAATTCCGTTCAACCACAAGGATCGTTAAGATTACGATGTGGAATTAGCTATAAAACTGTTAGTTATGCCATATTCGTAGTTGCCAGCAGATGTCGCCGTAGAGCAGCAGTTTCAGGACCGCAGTTTCAGGACCGCAGTTTTAGGACCCTGACAGCGCCACCTAGCAAATTGAAAGGCAGTGTCACTAGACACAAGATATTTGAATGGTTTGCAAGGCAAGAAACAAGGAAAACTCATGTGATGATGTTTGATGACACAATTATATAGAAAGGTATAATAGAAAGGTATAATATTTGAAAATATGTTCTTATAATATAGAAAGGTATAATATTTGAAAATATGTTCGAATAATAAATATTGGATGATTAAATAAATTAAAATCACAAAAAAATTGAAAACACTTGCATATTTCATAGATGTCAAGATCGAGTGTAATTTGATAAAATTAAGTAAGCAAATTAAGGAAGATAAAATAGTCTAAAGAAAATGTGGAAAATATATCACTGTGATAAAAAGAATTAGGCCTAAGCAAATTAAGGAAGCTAAAATAGCCTAAAGAAAAGGTGGAAAATATATCAATGTGGACAGATGTGTGATGTCTGGAGTGGCCTTAAAAGTTTTCTGGGACTACAGAGAACAGTACACAGTACAGTGCAGTATCCCTGCAACATGAGCCTTAAGGATTGTGGCACCTTTGCAGATACTCTGAACTCGTTCTAGAGGGCTTCACCAAATAGCCAAAGTCAACAAAGCATTATGTCTTGATAACATCAGTAATAACAAGCTCCTGGAGACCTGCTACAAACAACTGGCCCTGTCTTCTGTGAACTGTTCAACTGGTCCTTAGAGGAGCTGGAACACACAGTTCCAGCTCTTTGGAAGACCTCTGCCATCTGCCTTGTTCCAAAGAACAGCAGACCCAGGCTTCCTAATTACTTCCAACATGTAGCTCTTACATCAGTGGTGATGAAGAGTTTTGAATATCTGATACTTTTGAAACTACAAGAAACAATCCAGAACCTGGCAGATCAACTCCAGTTTGCCTATATGAAATGTGGAAGTCTCGATGATGCAGCCCTTACTTTCCTGCATCATGCACTCCCATCTGGAAAAACTAAAAGCACATGCTAGGCTTGTGTTTGTGGAATATGTCTAGTGCCTTTTAACAGAATGTAACCACATCTGTTGGGAATACAACTACTAAACATGAGTAAATCCTTGATTCATACTGCAGATAATTAAATTCCACACACACACAGGGTTCTGTCAAAATACTTATGCAATGTACTTATTCTGTGATTCATTTCATTATTTAATTTTATGCTCTATTATACATAAATATCAAAGTTATCTGAGTAAATACAAGTTTAACTCTATTCTGTTATACTTTAATTTATTTAATGTCATCATCACAAAAAAAACATTTTCTTTGAGTAATGTGGGATGGTGTGGAGGATCCACCGCTTCCTTCTCTGCTGCTGGTGGTGAACCTCTATGGTGGATGGGCTGCATGAGGATGCTTCCTTTGGTGTTGATGGGTATGCTAGATGATGTTTTGTATTGGACATGACTCAAAACATTCATTGATCAGTGGATCAGATCATCTTTCATATTCCTGTTAATACTGCACATGCCTGTGTGCATGCTACATTTTGGATATGTCTGACACCACAAAGTTCTGGAAAAGTGAAGTTCTATTCTATTTGCTGTGGCTTTTGCAGTCACTCAATCTCAACCACAAATGTGTAATGTTAGAGAGGCAAGACACAAGGTTGACTCCCAGGGCAGATTCAAGATTTAGTTGTTTATTTTGAATAGTTGTCAAACAATGACAATCACCCCTCCATATCACTCCATCCCCTCCATATCACTCCATGTAGACCTCCATCTAGACCTCCATACAACTTAATCCTTCAATGAGAGATAGAAGCAAGAAAAACAAATATGACATTAAAACAAAAAAAAAACATTATGGATATTTGACTTTTCCTGACCTTTCAATATTCAAACCCCATATTGTGATGTCAGTAACAACACTACTTACGAGTTGAATGGTCTCCCTTCAGTGCGCAATTGTTTTGATATCCCCCTATCAAACTCCTCCATTTCACTGAAATAGTACAGACAATATTACTTCTAGGTAAGCATAAATATCAGTTACCCTAGCCAGTGTCGCCGCTAACCATTTTGGTGCCCTACGCATAATTCCTTTATGATGCCCCCCACCACCACCACCACCACCACCACAGCTGCCCTGTCAATGCATCCACATTCTGTGTTTGATATGATGCTGGTTACGGAGTTAATGCGAGCGCGCAAGCGAAATTTTGGGGCCTTTATTTGAGTGCATGATGTATTTTTGTCTCTTAATTTTTCAGCCCCACCCTTACGTTTCTTAGCATGGTTTTCCAAATTACTTATAAACATTTAAAACTGAAAGCATGCAGCCAAGGAGCTCTCCACATGTATTACTCATTTTAAAACTATTTGATCAATCGAATATAAAAGCATCATAGAATGTACAGTAAAGTAACATCTAGCTGGCGTCAGTTATTTCAAATGCATAGATAATGTTTAACAGTAAAATCTAAATTTTATAACATAACATATTTGGGTGTGCTAAAATTAGCAATAACGTCAGCTAGTTCGAGGTGTATGCATAGGCTAACTATGAGTTAGCAGCATATTTCCCGTATTTAACAATAATTAATATGGACTTACCTGAAAGTGATGCACGGGCATCATCTTGCAGTTTATTTCCTTTTCTGCCCCTGACTCCTGTCTTTTTGAGGCCATTTTCGAAAAGTTTACCTGGCCTACTGTCAAAGTTCGTCAGGCCACTGAGATAGAAAAGGGCACCCACGGCGAGCTTGGAAAGTTGAGTGTGTATTAGTTTTGGGCACCATCGTAACGTTTTTTGAGCAATTAAATATATCTCTTGTTTTGCCTGTTTTGTGATAAACATGCCTAAAAGGTGCGTAATATTTATATAGGCCTACTGAAATAATATCGGCATTATAATTATAATAACTATCATGATTTTTCTGTTGGCAAATTTTTTGTGCCCCCTCAGGACCTGGTGCCCTACGCACAGCGCGTAGTGCGCCTTATGGGAGCGGCGGCACTGACCCTAACAAAGTAGTGTACATTAATTAGCATTACTTAAGTCGTTGATAATAAAGGTATTAATAGTAGATTATAAAGTTGTATGGCATTGTGCAGAAAATGTACATTCTCTACTTACCTCCAATGATAAACTGGTCCAGAGATGAAGAACCTTTCTGCATCCTGCAGGGACAGATTCCTCAGCATACTCAGGCCGTAGCCTATATGATGGCCTACAAAAATGATATGGTTAATTTTTAAGACAGTAGGGTGTAGATTTCGTTTAGCTGACAGATCAAATCTACTTGCTTTTAACCTATCATTATTTTGAAGTTTTATTAATGTGCTGGCTTTATCATAAGACACCTACAGTAGTTGGGCTTGCCAAAATCGCACTATGGTTTCAATAAAACAAAACAAATAGTCGAAAAGTTCGTACAGTATTCCATAAAATTATCATAAGTGAACAGATACTTGTACCAGAATTTTTTTGAACGTTAACTTAAATATGTTGAACAATACTTGATTTACATAAGCTACGTTGCACTACTGTTTCATTAAACAAACAGAGTAACAATTTACAGTTTGTTTTTAAGGAAGCTAACGTCACTGTGTCCAATCCCAACCGGTTCTTAGCTAACATTCTGATAAAATGCCACTTCAAATATCAATAAAAAAGATTGTATCACGTTTTCAGCTGATTTACTGATTTCACGTTAAGCTTTAACTTCTTACCTTTCAAACTAAATATTGTAAAAAAAATTGATGTAGCTTATCCTTTACTAGAGCCGGTAAAAAGACGCTGGCGCCGGTAAATTTGCCGTGCGCTACCCTTGTCCAAACCCAACCGCACTTATCCTCGTAGTAAACACTCGCCGCTGCTGTTTTTCCGGGGATATTAACTTGATCCAGGGTCACCAAACTGGCCATAATGTTGTCAATATATCCGGGGACAATAAGATATCACACTTCAACATCTCAAAACTATGCGATAAAATCTCAATTTGACTGTTTACCACCACCTGCTGGATGTTTTGTTGAACTCTTCTCATGTCAGAGTAGAGATAGTCGCCCGAGCGTCGCCCAAGTGGTCTTTCGGCTTTCTCTCATCAATGTAACTTTCCTAAATTATTTAGACATGTAAACGTCCATATATGTTTATGAAATTTGACACGTAGATTGTTTGGTATGCTTAAAATAATATTACTTACACTTTGCTAGCAATTGCAAAAGAAAATGGTCGCAAAAGACCGGAAACTGGGTGTTTCGGTGGTCAGGTTTGGACAATAGTAGTTTACAGCGGTCGGAATTGGACACAGTGACGCTATGTGTTTAGAGCAAGCTAGCTAGTGCTATAACTACTGAATATTAGATTTAGCTAATCACAAGTAGTTTGTTTGACGTTGGAAACCACTCCAGTGTCTTGAAATGATTTCGACAGCAAAGTTGAAGTTAGCTAGCTAACATTGTCCAATTCAAGACACCAGAATTGTTTCATACATAACCATACGCAATTCACAATAGCTACTTAAACTCTGATTCTAGTCCATCTTATTTTGAGCCGTAATCCTACAATATTAGCTACGAGGGTCCTCGAACTGCGTTCCTGAAACTGCAGCTCTCCGGGCTCTCCGGCTCTGCAGGTACCCCCTACTCAATGTTTCACTTGTCTCTGTGTTTCGAAAATCCTTGATTTGCCCATCACTACCATTAGCATCCTCATATGGAACTAGAGTGGAACAGCAATCAGTTCAGAATCCGGAAGTTTCCCAAGAGTGGGAGTTCTCCCCATATTAGACATTCTCTGCTGACATTCTGGTTCTGCTTCGGGTGCCATCAAGCGGGATCTCTGGTCGTAGTCAGTCCTTCACTAACCAATCAGCATTCGTTAGCAGAATGCTAGCGCATTATGGGCAACAACGACTTACCCTGTAAGAAATCGAAAGGACATAAGTACTCGTTCATTCAACTTTTGACCTGTAATCCATGTTGAACATGCAAAAACTACAATCAAATCTGAGATTTATCAACGACAACTAGGCAAAAGAGACAAATGTAGCCGTTTAGCTCCATAGACTCCCATTAATTTTGCACTCGACCGCAATCATTTCCAGTGGAACACTGGTGGAACTGCAACAAAATTCGGTACAATGAGGCTTAATCTGGTTGTGCCCTTGCCGATGCACCCAATGAGAGCGCACGTAGCATTGTAATATAAACATGATGTCATGAAAATGACAACCCAAATTTTTACCTAAAATATTTGGGGCTTTAGAGAGAACATTCGGGGCTCAAACCCCAGAAGCCACCCCCCCAACCCTAACCCATGAACCAAGGGTCAAGACTAAACCAATTCCCCGTAGTGGTGTGCAGACTGGTTTTATATGAATGATTTTAGCAGAAAATAATTTAACTATATATCTGTGAAACTCTATATTCCCAGTATTATTAATAAATGATGGTTAATTTGGTTGCATTTTGTAGTGTGACAGATTTTGCTGAGACCTGAGTTCAATGTGACCTGCAAATGAGAGATAGAGTGATCGTGCGAATGTCACTATTCAGATTTTTTTTTTGTGCGGGCGCCCTGTGCCCCCCCACCCCCCACCCCTTAGTGGCTGCCCATCCATCAATCCATCGAAACACTTCCTCGTCTATCCATCCATCTATCTAAGCCCTTACTCATCCATTCATCCAGCCTTATTCTCATACATTCATTCATCCAAATCCTTACTCATACATCCATCTATCTCTCCTTACACACACACACACACACACACACTCTTCCAACCCCCAGTGACAATTCCTAAAGCCATGGTCTCCCACTGATCTCCCCTCCCCGTCACTGTCTCCCTCCCTCCTGTGCTGCAGGGGGCAGTAGAGGGGGAGGTGGACCCCGAGGACGACCCTAACAACCAAGGGGAGGATGAATTTGAGGAGGCAGAGGAGCAGCAGCCACAGCACAGAGCAGGGGATGAGGAGGAGGAGGAGGAGGAAGAGGGGGATCTGCCCAAACACACAGACACACACCCCAACCAGCCTGCTGTAGATGAGGAACTGGTGGTGTGGGAGGAGGGAAAAAGTCACAAGAAAGTTGGGGTCAGTTGAAAAGAAGAGTGGGGGGTTAAGTGAAGAGAGATATTTGGAGCGGAAAAGGGTTCGGTTGGAAGGAAGAACACAAGGATATAGTAGTGGTAGTGGTAACGTACATGTGTGTGTGTGTGTGTGTGTGTGTGTTGCAGATGGCGGTTAACCCAGACCAGCAAGAAGATACTCTGGATGAGCAGGAGGAGGGCGAGGATGAGGTGTGTGCCCAGACACACACACACACAAACACACACAGCTGTGATTCTGATCGATACCCTAATATCTGCCCATAGGTGCTGGAGGATCTGGCTGGTGCTCAGAAGAGAGAAGACGAGGTAGAGGAGGAAGAGGAGGAAGGAGACCCCTACAATGAAGAGAACCTTGAACAGGTGTGCAGGCACACGTGCACGCTTGTTTTCCCTGTAACTGTAGCCTGTCTGGCATGTCCCAGCAGTTGAATGCAGGAATCAGGTGTCGCACCTATGAGAGTATCTGTTTACCTGTGGGCTTTATTCACCACTCCTATGGGTACTGGAGAGAGGAGAGAAAGATGTGTAGAAAGAGAGAGAGCGCTCCTCCCCCTTCAGAGCGATTGAGCACTCTTAACACTGCTCAATGTTCTGCAACTTTTCTTTAATGCTGCACACATTGTTCATTCTATCAAGGTTCCACCTTCCCCAGCAACACTCAGGTGAGGGCTTCAACCCAGGATCGGTTTGTTCCGAGCAGATGTTTTATTCAGGTTTTAAGTTCCACCATAAAATTATCGTTCCAGTTGGAACCAAATGAATGAATGTGCTGTGTGATGTGCGAGTATGTATATTTTGGATGCAATAAGTATGGATTTTGGGGCAGGTAGGATGCCCCTATGGTAGAATAAAATGATAAAGGGTCCTGTACGGTGGCCCAGTGTGCAAGAAAAAGAAAGTCCCTTCTAGGGTGCTATACCAGTGTAGTAGTGGAGTGCCTCCACTTGCTCGTATTTAATATTGATGTCCCTGCCTAAGCTGATATCAAACCTATGTCCCTGAACTGTACATATAGCGGGTTAAGCAATGGAAGATTGAATTGTGCATTGTATTGCACACTGTGCATTTTATACGCAGCAAGAAAAAAAAGTTATGAGCGGTTGTAATTAGGCCTGTGCCCCAGTACAGCTTTATGTCGAGCAACGCCCCTGTGTCCCACCCTATGCAGCTGGTGCCCTTGTTATTTTTTTTGCCCCTGCCCCTCAGATAGCTTGCCACTGCTCCTCTGGTTGCAGAAGGTTAGAGAGACCACACCACATTCCACTTTCACAATATCACTGCCTGCCGCCGTTAAGTTCAAGTCTATCCCAGGGCTCGACGCTAACCTTTTTTTGCAGGAGCACATGTGTGAAAAACTTTAGGAGCACAGACAAAAATGTAGGGGCACAGTCAGTTTCGGTTTAATAAAAAAAAAATATTGCATCATTATTAGACTATTGAATGAATTACACAAAATTGACCGGTTACTTATTTATTCATTAGATATTAATTTATTACTTTTTTGTTTTCATTGTAACATTGTTTCAAACTGACTGGCTTGGCCAAGCTTTGGCCAAGCATGGGCGTCTTGATCTTTTTCCAGCTGACAGACAGTTTTCAGCACATTTAGAGGCATCAAACATTTCCAGGCAGGGCCCCTATGTACTGATCTGAATGAGGTCCTCTGTGGTGGATGGCTTCAAACTACTCATTAATGGGAAATGTATTTTATGTTGTATTTGGATCGGTGTTCATGAAGGGCTCTCCTGGTTTTCAGCATGCCTTGCGGCAGGACAGAAGGGGATTCAATAATAATAAGTGTTGGGAAGGATACTTTCAAAACGTATTTCATTACAGAATACAGATTAGCCCAAAAAGGTATTTTGTAACATGTTATGCTATTCAATCTGAGTAATTTATTCAGATTACTTGGATTACTTCCAGATTGAATTGCATTTTATAAATGCAGGAATGCAGCCATCAAATCCTGCTTACTAAACTGCGTTTCCCGATAACAATGGATCTAAGTTGTTACGGTCTAAAGGCCGAAATATGCTACTCCGACTCAGTTTACGGATGGGCGGGCAGACGGATACGGACGGATACAATACCCTTTTTCGTTTATGGTTCTCCGTAGGCTGCGGGTGCTGAAAACAATTCACCGCCAGAAGAGCAGGTGGCAAACCGGTAATGATGTCGTTAGCGGACCAATCACAGCTAAAGGGGTAACTGTAACTATCCGAAATTAGGATATATATTTAGGAAATTCAGGAGGTGCACATTGGGCTCTCCGAGGGCTCTCGGAGAGTGCATTCCATGTAGACAAAGGCGTTCCCATGTAACGTTTTTTTGGAAAACAGAGTACCCTAAAGGCCGATTTATACTACTCCGACTCCGTTACTGAGAGACAGACGGACGGAGTTGGACGGATTAGTTGAATTTATAGTACTCCAGTCTGTGGGTGCTGAAAACAATTCACCGCCAGAAGAGTAGGTGTCGCTGCACTGTGATGCTTGCTAGGTTATTGAAAAGTCGGAGCGAATTTACAAATTAGCCGTTTCATCATTAAAATAAGAACATTTTCAGCAACTACACTGCCCATTTCTCGTCACATTTTAATTGAGATGCTGATTTACATGTACTGTTTAGCTGAAATATGAATTGTAAAAACTTAAAGCAATAACGCTCAAAGGATTTCTTTCATCTTTTTGGTCACGACAACCCCGCCCCCACCCCTGACGCAAGCGGTTCTTAATTAAGCATTCTAAAACTGGTTGTTCCCATCCTTGATTGTGATTGGCTATATTGCATTCCATGCCGTTGTAAAATCCAGCACAACCTCACAGGTTGTCCTCATTCTTTAACATTCCATATTACTGCGCATCGAATATTTCAAATTGAAAAGACGGTAAAGATTACCATCTGGCTGTTGCGTGGCAACGATTTATGTAGGAACTATAGCCTACTTTGTAGTAGCAGAAGAATTAAGGTTAATTATTAAACTATTTAGTTTCTAATTGTTTTTATTGATGAAACCATATCAAATATTTGTAGTAACAGTTTTAGAAAAGCAATAAGCCCCGCGAGTCAGGTAAGGGGGTTTTCGGCACTCCGCTTCGTGTCGTGCCTAACAACTCCCCTTACCTGTTCTAAAATCAGCGTAAACCACGGCCTCTTGGGGCTTATTGCTTAAATAAGGTACTCAAGCCGATTGACGATAAAGTACTGCCTCGAGTACCTTATTGCTTTTATAATACGCTTACCAGTGAAACAATTATAAATAGTAAATAAATATTAAGCTGCCTTTCAGCATAAAATAGTTATAGCCAACAAACGTTGTGTATCGCATTTCAGTAGCCGAGAGAAAACAGTCCCGTACGTGTGGTTGTTGCTATGCAACGGACCAACGGCATTGTGAACTTCACGTTTCTTAGCCTAGCTAGATCTTGCACCATCTCATTCATTCTCAATGCTCATTTTATAAAAGTTGCCTTTAAAATAACAACGACAATGGGACACTTTCAATAAAATAATATTTAAGTTAAACATTAGGCCTAAACATTCTAAATCAATCATAAATGTTTCGTAGGCACTGGGTATATGCTAGCTAGCTAGCCTACATATGCTGTAAACTAGTTGTGACTTGAGTGACTTGGGACTCGATAGACTAACATTAGGCTGTTGTTAAGGTTAGCTCATGTTGATTTGGATATCTTCATTAATTGTGCATCCGTGGAAACGTCGTTTTAAGAAGCCAAGACCAGGTCATGTAATTGCGTGGCTACGAAGCTAAAATTAAATAAGTGGATATCTAGTTAGCAACTTATGGCTAGATCTGAGCTTCCGTCCAACGTTTCAGTAGCTAGACCAGCTGGTTAGCATTGATAGCACGGGACAGTGCAATATTGTTGCTCAAAAATTAACAGAATGTTGCTAGTCTAACCAATAATATTCTTGCCAACCAATAAACTGCTGAACACCAGTACTTGTAGTCTTTTTCTTTGGCAACCTTTTAGTTATTCTGAGTGCGCACTAATATGGAACATTCCCCTTTTAAAGTAAATGTAAAAAGGCGTACAGTACTTAATCGCTCAATAATGCCCCCCCTGGAACTCCCTCTCAACCAATCAGAATGCTTGATTACATCCACCCGTATTATAATACAGACCAATCACAGCCAAGGGGTATCCGTAAAATGAAATACTAGCAGACGGATAGTCAGGAAAATCGAGTAGGGGGTACCTGCAGAGCCGCAGACCCCGGAGACCCTGGATAGCCGGAGAGCTGCAGTTTCAGCTGTCAGGATCCTAGAACTGCGGTCCTGAAACTGCGGTCCTGAAACTGCAGCTTTCCGGCTCTCCGGGGCCTCCTGGGTCTCCGGCTCTGCAGGTTCATACTTATTGCTCTGAGGGGCTCGGAGAGGGCGTTTCACATCGGAGAGGGCGTTCCCTGTGTCAGTCTCCGTGAAAACGGAGTAGTATAATTCGGCCTTTAAGAACTACTTGAGAGTGGATGAGAGGCATGCTTGGGCCAACCATGGTATGTAAGTTTGCATCCCCCGTGCATGTGATGGCCATGCATTGGCTTAGCCAATAGCATTGTAGAAGGAAAGAACGAGAGGAAAAGATAAGTATCGTAATGTATCCATTGATTTCAACAATGTAACTGTATTCTAAATACCAACTATTTAAATTGTAACTGTAACGGAATACAGTTACTCATAATTTGTATTCTGAATACGTAACGCCGGTACATGTATTCCTTAACTCCCCAACACTGATAATAATGTTTTGAGCATTTTTGGGTTCCATCATCTCCATCATCATCATCTCTTTTTACGTGACTACAATAGGCTAAAACCATAGACTGTATGTTTATGCTTAAAACTCGTTTGTACCTGTGCGCCCAAATACTTTTCCACGCTCGCACACTGTAAAGCCCTGTATCCAAATATGTGATTTACGTTCAGAGAAAGATGGAAAGTATACTCTGCACCAAAGTTCTAAGCAGATAATATTTACGTTTGTTGTACTAAATAAAATTTAAAAAATACAATGGTATTAACCCGTTACTATTATTTCAAATAAACATTTATGTTCCAGGACATAAAAAATATATAAAGTTTCTGATTTTGTTCCAAGTAAAATACCAATTTTTTCTGGTTTTAGTTTTTGTTCCTTGAACCTGTGCAAAGGCTTGCGAGTGGTGGTTCCTACATGTGTACTGATGGGTAGACTGATAGGTCCAATCTGTAGATTAAATGCGAGTCAAATCTGTTTAATGATAATATGATGTAATAAATCAGAGTTGGTTGGACTGATGGAGAAAAACGATAGCAAGAACATAATGTAGACTCACACTGTATTTCTTCTGATCTTTAGGATGAAGTGAAGGAGCAAGCCGAGAAGGAGGCGGAGCACCGTAAAGAAACCGAGAACAACGATGAGGATAACTATGAAGAGGAGGAGGAGGAGGTTGTTGTTGGTCGGGGCAAGCACACCAATCGCAGGGCAGAGATGTAAGACAGACAGGGATGTTGACCAAAAGCTGTATTTTTTCATTACCCTTGGGACCTATCAGAGGCCTGGTTTTACACTCGTCCAGAAAGGAGTAAACAATCAGCCACTTGATGTTCTGAACAGAGCAATGGGAAGGATCTACCTGGAAACTGGATTGTTCTCCTGTTTAAGTAGGACCGGAACTGATGAACTTCTTTAAAGGGGATGCACAGGTCTCTCCAGACTCAAAGGAAAAATGTATTTTCTGTTCATCTATATATATATATATCTGTTTGTCTTTCTGTCTGTAAGAATGTAATATTAGTGTTTTGATGTAAAAAAGAGGGTTTGTGTGGCCACAAATACACAACATAGTTGCTGAGCTTTTTATACTTGTTTTTTATGCAAATGTTTTCTACTCAAAGTTTTCTACTATCTTTCACATTCCAATCAAAGGAAAATGTTTCATTTATTTATTGCTATCCCAATATTGACAATGTTTAAGGGTGGAAGATATCTTTTTTTTTTGTCAGAGGAATTTTAGCTCATAGAAAAGGTTTGGATAATGCTTTGACATGGTGTCATAAATGTATATCCCCATTGAAAATCCCAATCTGACAAAAATACACAATCACGTTTCGTTTAAGGGTTTCAATTCTGTGCTTTGCAGTCAGGTAAGGAGTCCATGCCAGTGTACTAAATGGAGTGTGCCCTAGCACTCTTTTACCAAATGTTGAAAGACTATGACATCAAATAAGCGAGTCTCGTGACCCTCAGCCAGAATCTTAAGCACTATTTCAGGTTTTTCATCTCGTTATGTCACAAATCATTTCATTGATGAATTACCAGGCATAAATCAATTGAATGTCTTAATTTACAAGAGACAAAATCCATCTTGAGAACCTGTTTAATATTTGCTCACATCTCCATTAATATTCACATACTATAGGCTCTCAATCTTACATTTACATTTAGTCACTTAGCAGACGCTCTTATCCAGAGCGACTTACAGTAAGTACAGGGACATTCTCCCAGAGGCAAGTGGGGTGAAGTGCCTTGCCCAAGGACACAACATAATTTTCCACGGCCAGGAATCAAACCGGCAACCTTCTGATTAATAGCCCAACTCTCTAACCGCTCAGCCATCTGACCCCCCACTATCTTTTAACCAGATTGTGTACAGTTACAGACCTATTCTCATATCCTAATCAAACAGAACAGACTACATTGGACAGGTCACCATGTTAAACTGTGGAATGATTAATATGTTTCATGTGTGTGTAGGTGCACTGGTAGAACTGGCAAGTACAGCTGGAATGTAGCTATATGGTTAATGAGCAGCTGGAGGAGGCAATGGCGCAAAAGAGACACTCCTTTACAACCCAGAGAACAGCTTTTACTTTATCTGAATGCAGGGAGATGACTGCTGTGTCAGGGCATACACACACAGTCATTAAGTTATCAAACAGGACATTTGTGTATGCTATGGGTTGTTACAGTATGGTGTAAACTATCCCTTTGTGTTAACAGCATCTGTGTTTGATCAGGTTTCAGGTGCATGTGACATCAACACCATTATTAAGAGAATACAGTGATGCATATTAATTAATGAACAACTGTTGTCAAGATGGGACGATCTTAATGTGACCCCCACCTCTGTGTCCATGTGAGAGAGAGGGAGCATTTCTGTCTGCCCTGTGCCCATTTACCTGTCATTCAAAAGCTGTTGTCAGTATGAGAGTACAGAGACACAAACAAGATAAACTAAAGCCTTGGAAAGATAACCCATAACACTGCCAGGTGTACAGGGGTCGCTGCTGTATGGCACACATACTGGATGTCTATACTACCTTCTGTGCTAGTAGGACAGCGTTACTATGTAACTAATGTCTGAAGATATGTCTCAAACACAATTAAGTTTTGACAAAAATATACAAAACCAGTTTTAACAAACCAATGAGACAAGACACAGGAAATGATTTTCCATGAGGTAGTTTACTGTAAATGTTTTATTAAAATATTGTCTGCCCTGAGTTTTTAACTTGGTAGGTAAAACAGCAACCCTTGTGTTCAGGACTGCTTCTGATGGGCTAGTGTCTGTTACAAAATGTTACACATCCTGGTGTTTTCTGGAAGTTGGAGTCTGGGAGTCATACAGTCTTCTGGCAGCTTTGGGATTCCATCCAGAACTTGAAGTTTTGGCAAGGAGGAGAAAACACTGAGGAGGAACACATGGCGGTTTAAGCCTGAGAAGACCTCTACCTCCATCCACCCTTTTCTCTTTTCATTTGTCACTTACCGATCCCTTTCTTTTTTCACTCTCCTCCTAACTCTGCATCCATCCATTTAAAATTCAAGTGTGTTTGTAAGAACAGTGTGTGTGTGTGTGTGTGTGTGTGTGTGTGTGTGTGTGTGTGTGTGTGTGTGTCCACTGCGTTCCATCAAGTGTTCTCTCACCATGTGCGGTAGTCCGGTGCGAAGGTTACTGGGTTGCGTGTGAGGGTGAGGGACCGGAGTGGTGTGGCCCCCAACGCCCCCAGTCCTCCCAACGTGACGATGGCATTCTCCGACAGACACAGGTGCTCCACGGCTGGAAGCTTTGGCAGCTGCCGCACACTTGTCAGATGGTTCCTGTGAAGGTTCAGGCTTCTGCATCTGGCCCAGGGTAACACACAGATGCCAAGAGGGAATTGTGGTTAGGTTATCCCTTTAAAGAACACATAATGTTGTTTGGAAGAAAGCTTTGGTTAAAGTAGTTCATTGCTGGTGTGTGGGATGTTGGAGGGGGTATCAAGAGTTCCAGGCAACATGGCACTGGAACTTTTAGGGCTCTTGTTATAATAATGAAAGTGTTCGGGTTAGTTGTGGGTAATGTAGTACCTTGGCAGTCGTATAGAACTCAGGTCAGTGAGGGCATTGTTGACCAGCTGTAGTTCCTCCACGCGGATCAGCCGGTGCAGGATCCTGAGGAAGTTCTCCTGCTGGTAGGGGTCTCCTAGGTCCTGGTAGGACAGGTTCAGGTCCTGGGAAGGGCAGGGGTGTAGTGGGAGGGGTGTTTTCATATCCTATTAAACAGAGACGTTCACACATGCACACGCACACAGTTCTACGATATGCATGCCCAGGCACGAGTCACTAAACACACCCGTGTGTAAGCACAGGCACACATTTTGCACTCACACATACTTCATAGGATGCAAAGAAAAGAGAACTTGGTATAAATGGGCCGTCTTACTAAGCAGTTCTCCCAGTTCTCCTGTAGTCTCTCTGCCCATCTCTGCCCTTCCTCTCTTCTTCTATGCCTCCCTCTCTTCAATGGGACATCGTCAAAACCCTCTCTTAGGAACAGCTCCTCCTCTGAAGGCCCTGTTTGATGACATCACCCACCTGCCTCCATAAGCTGTGCAGCTGTGTTGAATACATTTAGAGTGTATATTTACTGTATGGCTGTTGTAGAAACACTGATGCACTTGTCTGCACTGATGCAGAAGGTCAAAGGTCACACCCTGACTCTGACCTTCTCTGACCCTGGGGCTGGTGAGCTGGTCTCCGGTGACATCACTCTCTTGGAGGCGGTGCCACGACACAAACCTGAACCGACTGGATGGAAGCTGGAATAGGGCAGGAAAGAAGGGAGGAGACGAGGAGGTGTATGAAGGGAAGAAAAGGCAATAAAGGAGAGAGGAGGTGGAGGAGAAGAATGTGTAATAGTTTAGTGTAGGGATTGTTGAGTGATTTCAATCACTTATTGTCCTTCATCCTCCTTTATCTACTTCTTCACCTTAATCCATTTTTTTTTTACCTCCTCATCATCCCCTCTTTCTACCTCCTCACCTTTGTCTAGCACGCTCTCCTTCCATCACCCTAATCCCCTTCTTCCTCTGACCCTATGTTACTGTAATCCTAGCCTGTCCCTCTGTCACCCTATATGTCCATGGGTGACCACCCATAAATGACCCTGGACACTACCAGTGGTGGCCTCGAGTGTTAACTGACATCCGAGCTGGGTCCTACTGCACATGCTCACAAAGAGCAGTTGAGGAGAGGTTGAAGGGTTTCTGGAAGGTGGAAAGGGACTGAAAAGTATGGGGGGAATATAAACCATTAGAAGAGGGAGGAGGGTATAAAAGTGGAGGTAAGAATAGGGGGATCTGAGAATGTTGGGGACAATGGGTTACTTCATTAAGGGGTCAACAGGGTGTTTAGTTTGGGGAAGGCTGACTGAAGGTCAGAAGGATCATATTTAACGTGTTTGTGTGTCTGTATTGGGGTTGATCTTGGGTACTCACAGGGGTTGTTACGATTCCTGAGTCGGGACTCTGGTCCACGGAGAGAGGTGTCTGTGTGACGCTGAACTCAGAGAACTGGGAGGAGTGGGACTTGAGAAAGCTGCCACTGCTCGTGTTCACTCCTGAGGAACTGAATGAGGGAGGAAGAATGAGAGGGGGAGGAACAGCAAGGAGGGAGAGACAGGATGAGAGGGAGGGATGTGGGTGGGAAGGGGACATAAGGATTCAAAAAGTAAGATGCAGGGAGGGAGAAAAGCAGGGAGGTGGAAAGGAGCTAAATTAGCCTAGTGCTATGTAGTACTCTTCTACTACAACATTCCAACAAGGACAGGACAACACAAAACGAAAGTAACAAACCCCTAATGCATGACTTAATTTCATGATTTGTTCTGCTCATGTGGGGAGATTATCTTGATGCGTGAAGAGTGCCATTTGAATTACTTATAATTTGATAAAATGCTTTTAAAAGGAGGTTCGGTTTGTTGTAACGGGGGTTCGGTTTGTTGTAACGGACCCCCTCGCGTTTATCTGCCTCGCTGAAACTCAGACCCGCTGTTGTCCGGTTTGGGTTACAGTGAACTCTGCCTTGCGCACTGGATTAATGCCGTCGCCATAACAGCGGACACTTGAGCGCGTGCCATTAGTTTGTAGTAGGTGCAAAGAGGAGAGTTTGGACAGTTATAGCCTAATTAATATAGTCAGTCTTTTTGCATTTGTTTGTATAATTTATTTACTACGGAAAAGGTTTTCTATTCCTAAGACTAACTTTTGATCCATACATACCCTGTTCGCATGGTATAAAACAGCAAGAAAATGCTGACGCTTAAAATCTATTGTCTGCCAACAACAAGGCCAAGTGAACGTACAGTAGTAGTTAAAAAAAAACTACAGCAGAATGCATTGTCCTAATGTCTTTGCTTACCTTTCTGACATGTCCCAATATAGAAACTTCCCTTGGCCTTTAAGACATAATGTGCGAGACGATGTAATTTTACAATTCCCGGGTTCCCCATGGGCACAACTAGATCCGTTTTAACGACAAGGCAAGAACAAGCTATGGTCAGCTCGTTCTGAGGCAGTCTCGCTCGTGTGTCAATTCCCAAACAACGGAACTGTAGAGGCAGGTCACCGGGGACAAGCGCTCGTTGCTGAGCAACGTCTATAGCCACTGTGTCACCGAGTTTGCTTGACGTCAGGTGCGGATCTAGAAAAGTATTCATGGGGTGGCAAGAGATTTTGAGGGGAGGCACCACGTGGCAGAATTGTGTGAGATAAAAAAAATAAAAAATTAAAGGCTGTGCAACATGTAGCCTATGCATAGTCAGTGAACACTCTAACATGAATTTGAGGATTACAAGTCCCATGACCAAAAACCTATCGACGTTTGAAGATTTATTTTGAATAAAGAAAGATTTTTTAATAACCTGAGATTAAAATGAACAAAATAAATGTTGTGCAGCATGAATGCATACATCTTCAACAGTTTAACATGATTTTGACAATCCGCGTTGTTTAGGGAGCTGCAAAACACACCCCCTAATATGAGTAGGCCTACATCCCCCAAATGAAAATACTCCCCCCGTATACGAGGGAACTCCCCCCAAATCGGATGACTTGTTCACCTCCCCCCAATACAAAAACACGCTCCCCCAAATGGAAAACGACATTACATTAACTCAAAAACGCATTACATTAACTCTAAACGAAAAGGGTAGGTACTACACTTCAGCTGATTGGATGCAGTAGGCTAACTAACAAGAAATATGAAATTGATCGACAGAAGTACAAAATGCAATCGCCTGGCAGAGTTACGTGCACCAGGACATTTGTTTGGCTATCGAAGAATGTAGCAAATTAGTATGCTACTTAGGCAAAAGTATTTAAGACAAAAACATTATTAGCCCACATCAAGTGCAATTAACCATGGCCTTCTTCAGTGTTTTCAATTTTATCCGACAATTTTCAATTGCTGCCACGTTCTTTTTTGGCCTATTATTCTTAATCTCCTGTTGAGAATATCGGCCATGGGCTAGCCTACTGTCAGAACGGTTTCAGACAGCTCATCAAATTACGCAAATGATTAATAGGCCTAAATGCATATATATATATATATATATATATTAAGTAGATTTGGTAGGTCTACAATTTACGCATTTTAACGGTCGTAATTGTTTGACAAGTTGCCTCCCTTGCCATGTTAATTGCGGCAACATTGCCCTTTTTGGGGACAACTCCCAAAAAATCTATTTACGCTGCTGAAACAACTTTTTATTGATTTATATTAATTCAAGCATAAGAGGTACAAAGCTGAAAAGACATGGCAGGCATAGCCTGAAACTGCTGAATTTTTTGATAACAGTTTTAATAGCTGAAGATTTGAAGGTGCTGAGAGGTGTCGTGGAAGAAATAGAAGAAGTTGAATAAAGATTCAAAGAACAATACTTGGAATGCTGAAGCAGCATTCCAACAATAACCCGACGTTCCTAATGTCCCTGGGGATTTAGCTAAAGTCAGTTACGTTTATTACAACTCCCAAATATAATGATCTTCATTAGGCCGGTAAGTTTACCTCGCTGATCCCCTCTGGGTTAAATGCGTTCTTATTCAAGTTTTCCCCAACTCAGTCATTCATTTAAGATGCAATCTTGTGTTTAAGGTATTAGGCTAATCATGTTTCAAAGAGAAACGATTATGGATCTTGATTTAATGCAGTTGGCAATGGCATATTATACAACATACTGTAATCCAACACGTAGACATAAATGACATTTGTTCTGTGATTATAGAATATTAGATAGAGAAAATATTGTAAAAACAAGATTGTGTCCTAAAGAATGGTTAAACAGTGACCAAGCTAAGATAAATAAGTATTCACTATGACATTTTACTTATGCAGGTGGCACTGAAAGATTCCAGTCCTGTGGAGCAGCTTCATCACAGCTGCACATGTGTTGCTAGGGGGAGGGGGGGGGGGGCAGGAGCTGACAGGAGTGAATCAAGTAATGTGACCATGTTCATTCAACAATTATTCATGAATATTGTAGGAGTGAAATGTATTACTGTTTTCTGCAGTGACAGGAAATACAGTGGTGTTGCTGCCACCACCCACTGTGCCATACAGAGGTAAGAGTGAAACTAATAGTCA
This sequence comes from Hypomesus nipponensis, assembly GCF_054491055.1. NCBI lineage: Eukaryota > Metazoa > Chordata > Actinopteri > Osmeriformes > Osmeridae > Hypomesus > Hypomesus nipponensis. Next base: position 1,457,146 of record NC_140375.1, read on the forward strand.
TACGCTAGTATGTATGCCATATGTGGTTGCTGAATATTAATAAAATATACAATTTACTTTCTCAAGTGGAGGTCCTAGATCAGGGGTCACTAAATGGCGGACCGCGGTCCGAGTCCGGACCCAGGAAGCTCCCTTTAGCCGATATATTATTAGCCAATGGAATAAATTTATTTTGACGGAACATTTCCATTTTAACCAGCACATTTTTTATAGCCTTTACGCTATTTATTATGTCTATGGTTTTCCTACTAGATGTGGTTTCTTAGCCTGGCTGCCAGCCCAACTTCTCCCCGCCCACAAAAAAATGTGGTCGGGTAGTTGGGTCTGGAGGGTCTCCTATTGGGAAACAACTACAGAAAACCAGAATCTGGGCGTACCAATGAAATTGCCAGGGCGGGCTTTATACGATGATGGACAGATGATCAACAGTAACGTAATCACCCACGTCACAAAAGAGCGCTTAAGTTGAATTTGTTTTGAACAAACAACATATTACGTTGCTCTGATTGGTTGTAGGTCTATCCAATTGAGCGAAGAGGCATTTGTTTTCCAGGCTCGTTTGAAACACGCCCCGTAGTCAAAGTCCAACGGAGAGTTCTCAGACTCATATTCTGACTAGAAATATGAGTATGACAACGTCAGGCTAGTGGTTTCTATCTTCTGTGTCCAATCCAAAGATCCAATCAGGAGCTGTAATAGCTATCACCATGACAACTCACTCACTCTACGTTGGCCGCAAACTCTGAGGGTCACGCAGGTTGTGTGTGTCATTCGCAAAAACACAGGCTAATCGATTTGCTAACGGTAGCTAGCCTACCAGTTCTTCCTTAGCAAAAATAATGGCGTGGCAAACCCCAGTGAAAAGTTGATTCCGAAAAATTGCAATTTTCAGAGAGAATGGACTGACAAGAACGCATTTGTGTTGCCGGTGGGGAGCACAAAACTGATGTGTTTAATCTGAAATGAGACGGTTGCCCTTGTCAAACGTGGTATAGCTAACGTGATACGTCACTAATAGACACTGAGCATAATTACCCCCAGAACTCTAGGTTACTGTGCCTAAACCTAAGTAAATTTTGAATCGGAGTCATTGGGAGAGGTAATGGCCAGAAAAATAAACCATGGTCCGTTCCGGACCCTCGACTGAATGGAAATTTGGTGAGTGGACCTTTTGAGTTTCTAATTGAGTACCCCTGTCCTAGATGATCAGGAAACTGTCTGCCTGCTCATTTTGGGGGTACACTTTTGAGTTTTATATGCAACACAGATGGTGAGAGTGTGTGAACGTGTGGCTGTGATTGAAGTGTCTGTAATTACTTACTAATGGTGATTGTCTCAACATAAGACACAATTCCTTAAAGTCCATATGGCAGGTTAACCACCACTGTTGATTAATGGGTACATAAAGCACTCAAGATATGTATATTATTCAAGAAAACTCAAAATGTTGTTTAAGACCAGTTTTTGACGGTTTTTGTGTTAGCATTAGCATATTAGCGCAATTAGGCGATGACGTCACGTTGGGGAGTCGTGGAGGAGAGTAGCCTCAGTCTAGTACTAGAACTATGGCGATCTACTGGGATGAAGAAGAGGTGGCAAGAACGACTAATGTATATGATGGCGGCAGCCGTATCATTTTGAACCAAGTCGACCCTATGGCCGTCAAAGCCAATTAAATATATTGTTCATTGTACCGAGGAGAATGAGTGGAGAGTTGATAAAGTGTCCTGGTGAGTTGCTATCATTTAGCAACGCAGCAACGACATCTGGAGCTCGTCTATGAACAGCAGTGCACATATACTATTTATTTTGACTGTCAGTGAATAGCACCGAGTGGAAGTCAACGTTTTCTTTATATCTAGTGATCATTCAGGGCCTGACATTAACTTTTTGAGGCACTACACTAAGTAGCCTACATATTTTCCACTTTTTCATGCACAGGTCATGTCTGGGTAAAGATTGTGCCTTTGACCAACAAAGATGAGCTGTAATAATACAAATGATAACAATTGAGGTGTTATAAAAAATCGTATTTGTTACATTAAACATTTACACAATTTCTGCAGAATAAAACACTTTCTGTTATGTACTGTATTGCATTTTCGTCCCAATATCTCTAGCTACAGACCGTGCAGCTAATTTGATGCCTAACACTTGAACGGGGGCTTATTACTTGAAAGAGGAATTATTTACTGCATCTTCTCAGTTACATTATATGTGCTTTTAAATGCTGTGACTTGCTAAAGTAGGCAAATGGCTAGAACATAACATTTTATAATAATTTCAGTCAATCAAACAGCTGCAAGACCCAGTGAAATTAGCATCAATGTCTATAGCATCGCTAAAGAGGAGAGAGGGTATAATTTCTGGGGAATTGTAGTGTGTGCTTGCTTGCGTCAGTTGCAAATGGGTCAGTTTATTATGAAACAAGCCGAACCCCGTTTGATACATACAAGCTATTTTAACAACGTTGTCACCGGCAGTATTTTTCGGATGGAATCGCGATTCAAACAGTGTACCAACTACTAACTGAAAATATGGCCGCAAACACGTAAATTAAGCTGGACATTTATTTAGTGGGAAATTGCAAATTCAAAAGAAGTTTGCTGGAAGCGATCATTATCAGTAAATAAGCCAAAAGCGACCATTTCTGTCGGTCTCAGTCGAACAAGCTACAGTAGCCTAGCTGCTGTTGCTAGCCAAACTTTATTGAATGTGCTGGAAATGAAAACGTTTCTTTTGACAGAAAAGCCTGCCCAGCTAACACATGACGTTGCGGCAACGTTGCCAGTAGGTGCTCAGTTGGTAGCCCGCGACGTTACCTTCTGGCAACGTCGTGGCAACGTTGTGGCAACGTTATAAAGGGAATGTTGCCAGTTGGTCCCATGGACAACGTTGCTAAGACGTCGTACCTTGGTCGGCTGGTTACGTTATTTTTAGACCTGTGGGCAACGTTGCCGCGACGTCGTCCCTTGGTCGGCTGGTTACGTTATTTTTAGACCTGTGGACAACGTTGCCGCGACGTCGTACCTTGGTCGGCTGGTTACGTTATTTTTAGGTCCGTGGGCAACGTTGCCGCGACGTCGTACCTAGGTCGGCTGGTAACGTCATTTTGAGGTCCGTGGGCAACGTTGTCGCGACGTCGTACCTTGGTCGGCTGGTAACGTCATTTTTAGGTCCGTGGGCAACGTTGCCGCGACGTTGTACCTTGGTCGGCTGGTTACGTTATTTTTTGGTCCCATGGACAACGTTGCGGCAACGTCCTACCTTGGTCGGCTGGTAACGTCATTTCTAGGTCCGTGGGCAACGTTGCCGCGACATTGTACCTTGGTCGGTTGGATACATTCATTTTGGTACCATGGGAATTGCTCTTTGGTCGCAGGACAACGGATCTCGAGTGCAGTGGTTTATCATGGAGAGATCACACTGGATTGCTCTCAGACACTTTTGTAATTTAGCCATAGTCTACATGAATTTCAATCACACAATATTAAATGTAGCACCCAGCACGTATAAATGTAGACAATGTATGTAATACATGTGCAGCTCAGCCCCAGCATGGTCATCAATTTTCTCATATGCAGGAACATAGCTTTAATAAATAAAAGACTGAATTTTGAATATAATTCTTAGCCTTAGGCCTATATTAAAATATAAGTATTTCATTCTATACATGTACAAAAGCAATCAATGTGTGATGTGTAACATGATTAAGCAAACATTCTTTGTCCAGCACACCAAAGCTGTATGACACACAATGCAAATCTGAGCTGCAATAATTTTGTAATACAAAATTGTTAAATGTGACCAAAAGGCAAGCGATTCTCAAGTTGTATTTCCAAAGACATGAGTCATCACAGAATATTACAATTCTTCCTTAGCAAACCTAGGTTTGCTCAGTCTTCCCCAGAGCAACAACTTTGCGCATGCCCATTTCAACGCATCTCTGAAACTGGGATTTCAGAGAAGAGTTTGCAACTGAACGCATGGATTTCAACTGTAAATTAGCTACTTCAAAGGTGAGTTTCTTTACAGAAATAGATTTAAATATATAAACATATTTTCTGAAATCGGATGGAGGATGCTATTACGTATAGGTTTGAAATTTAGGCTATTAAGCCTGGTTATCTGTTTCAGATTAACATTGTTTACGTTAGGATTTCGCTAGCTACTAGCTAGTAGTACAGCTAGTATAATGTACTGTAGAGTTATGCTAAACCCTCCAGAAAGTTAAATACTGAAAATACATACAAAGTTTAGCGTCTCACAAATCACCCACAAAAGAATCAGTAAAATAAACGTTCAGAACTAGAAAAAACCTTGTCCGAAAATAGTTTATTTAGCCCTGGAAGACTGGAGCTAGCGCGTGGCTGATCCAATAGGGTCCAAATGCAGTGCCCCCTCCTCAGGGCCCTTTAAACCGGAACTCTCTCCTCAGGCCCCTAGAGCCGGAACTCTCTCCTCAGGCCCCTTTTTTCATGTGTATCCGAGGTATTAGCGCCACCGCTGGTCGGAGGATACTGTAGGCTATTTATATTAATAGGCTACCTTACATTGAACTTCGGTTTTAGCATAAGTCAATAATGTTTAAAAAAGCGGAAATTAGCATTGCGGCTAGCGTTACGTATTGCTAACATTACAAACATGATCACTGTTCTAACCCTGGCAAGCATAGAAAATAGGTTTGGCAGTTTAGCGTCATCTAGTGGTCATTATAGAATATCACATTTTTTCCGTTGGTCATTTGCAGCAGCAACAGCTGGCTCGTGTTACTGTTTATTGTTTCCACGGCAACAAGAGCCGGCTCTGAAATAATTCATTTTTTAACGTTGATAATACAAACAACACTACTCTCCTAATCTGAAATCAATATCCATCCTTGTATTTATGTTAAATGTTGCTTCATCAATTACCACTTCAATCATAAAGATGTGTAATAGCACTAAACATATATTCCATATTCCAATAACGTAGGATTACGGTGTTCATGGGAAACTTAGGCTACTGCAGGGGGATAAATTAACAATAACCATGCCGAGAACATAGCCTTATGTATCGTTGATGAAATGCCTCATTTAGGCTATCACCGGCCAAACTGGCTAGCGAGTTTTTATTATGAAAATGAAATTTAGCCCGCATTTGGAGGGTGTTAATTTAGAACTCTGTACCTAACGCTAGCCGCAATGCTAATTTCCGCTTTGTTAAACACTATTGACTTATGCTAAAACCGAAGTTCAATGTAAGTTAGCCTATTAATATAAATAGCCTACAGTATCCTCCGACCAGCGGTGGCACTAATACCTCGGATACACATGAAAAAAGGGGCCTGAGGAGAGAGTTCCGTCTTCAGGGGCCTGAGGAGAGAGCACTGCATTTGGACCCTTCTCGGCTGATCACGTTTTGATCAGTCGGCACAGCAATGGCGTCTATAAAAGTATCATGTCACTAATTCTTCCAATTTGTACATGCCATCTGTTTTTGGATACGTTTATTCGTTTTGACCTTAAGATGCGTGAGTTTTTCCGACGCTTCCACGAGTGAGTTTTTCCCAAAACGGCAGCTAGGTAGCTGTTATTAGCTTCCGTATAGCAACCTAGCACAATACTCGTAGCAATGCTCCAACCTGCTAGTGTTACTTGTTAGCCTACTAATTGTAAATTTTGAAGCCATACTATAGGCTATAGTATAGCATTTGTCACATTGTTGGAAAATAGTAGGTTGTAATGTTCAGAATCACACATGTGCGACGCTACGCTGTGTGGGGCCCTGCTTTCGAACGATCACACATGTGCGATGCTGATCCTTTTATATTTATATCAAAATGCTAATACTATGTACTTAAACTACATTCCACTTTCATTTCTGTACAGAGTATCCTACCACCGTCACACGGCCTAGCACTGTGTCCCTGGGAAATTATGGTAAAGTAATGAATGACCGTTTTTAACAGTGACAATAATTGTATGAACCATGGCAACCTTAAAGGCTATGTTTTGAAGCAAAAGCATGACTTAAAACTTTTGCATCACCAAACTCCTAGGTGTCAACTCTGGTCTGGTAGAGGAGAACCCATATGGGGTCCAGGAAAACAGCTGGCAGCCAGGCAAGTGCAAATATAAGACACTCAAAGCTTCTCAATAGCATTGCCAACTCATTGTAAGGCATACTTAAGTTGTTCTGATCGTGGCAGGGGGATACATATTTGTCAAAACAACAAATGTTGTCTTACAAATGCTTTGTATACAGCCATTCAAGGTAACATGTGTTATTTACATAAATGTTACAGCTAATCTAGAAGAACCACAGTGTATGCCAATCATGTTAACTCTTGTAAACTTGTTTTCTTGTCTTTACTGACACACATTACAGGTTATGTTCCAGAAGATGGAGACATTGGAGGAGAACCAGCGAGAGGCTCTCCTATTCAGGCGACGACAGGGCAAACATGCTGAAGAGGTGCCAGTGATGGACCTACAGGTGGCCCAAACACAGGCTGTACCCCAAGACCTTGAGGAGCGCCTTAAGGTGCTGGAGTTCCGAAAGAGTGGTAGGTGTTTTGAGATGTTGTGAACTATGGCTTACACGTAGTGTTCAACGTTCAAATTGGTGCTAACAATAAGTTCATGACTTCTAATTGCAGATTCTGTGATGAAGTGGAAGACAGGACTAGGAGAGAAGGCTGTGGAGCTCCTCACAGCGTAGACACTCAAACACGCCCCGGCAGCCCATTCAAAACAAGCCAGGTGAATGAATGATGATGGCAGCTTCCCAGTCCAACCTTTCACATGACTATGTGACCAAAAACTAGAATCCCATAATATTTTTTTGATGATGTATATTATTCTAGATGTGATTTTTTAAAATGACTTGTATAGCCCCTTTCATACGTGCAATTATGTTGATAGGACACTAACTTATTTTGTGCTTCATTGTCAGGGCCAAAAGACAGGACCTGTAGCGGGGACTGGCAGAAGATGTTCATTCACACAATAAAATGACTGAATGTTACATGGAAATGCTGCCTTGTTTATGATTAGCTTGAGTTAGGCAACACACCACACAAACATAGTCCTCCTGAAGTTGGCTATGTAGCCTATTATACAAGAACAAGTAGCATTTGAGGCAAAAGAGGTCTGCATATGAACCGCCCCAATACACGCAAAAGAACTGAGAAATATAGGTTACTAATTAACGTCGCAGTTACGGACTGGCAACGTCGGAAAATTACGTTGGTAGGAGGTTGCGGTTACGGACTGGCAACGTCGGAAAATAACGTTGCTAGGAGGTCGCGGTTACGGACTGGCAACGTCACAAAACAACGTTGCAAGGAGGTCGCGGTTTCCGACTGGCATCGTCGGAAAATAACGTTGCGACGACATCGCGGTTACGGACTGGCAACGTCGGAAAGTTACGTTGCTAGGAGGTTGCGGTTACGGACTGGCAACGTCGGAAAATAACGTTGCCACGACGTTGCGGTTACGGACTGGCAACGTCACAAGATGACGTTTCGGCAACCTACTGGCGCCCCACAGATGCACGGTCCCGCAACGTCGCCAAAGACGTTGCGGCAACGTATGTTCGGTCAACGAGTGACGTTGCGGCAACGTAAGGAAAACGTAACTGTGTTAGCTGGGTGTGGCATTGAAGACAGTGACACACCACACTAGCTTGAGTTTAAATACATTATTTAATGTGACATTACTTACTGTACATGCAAGTCTTGAATTTCTTAAATGTATGATGCTGCCACTACAAGGCAAGATACGATACTACCATTGTAGAACTACTTACTGTGCAACAGTCTATCCAGCCTATACATCCAAACAAGTCGTATCTACTGCGTCGTCTCAGTTACACTATCAGGGCTTGTAAACACTGTGACTTGCTAAACAAACAGCTGCAAGAACCAGTGAAATGTTATATATTGCCACTGCTAGCAAACTAACGTTAGCTAGCATCGCTAACGACATTGGCTAACTCAACTTCGGTAGGCTATCCTCAGTATTTGCAAGTTGGCTAGTGCAAGTAAAATAGCTTTTTATTTTTTATTTTTTTTACTTGTCCTTAACCACTTAGTTACCTCTAGTACTAGTAGCGTTAGTACAGTAGAAGACATCATGCTAGCTATGGGCTAGCTATGGCTAACTTGCCAGTCCCACCTGTAAAATCCCCCCAAGATCATCGCTAATTAAATATTTTCCCCGACGTTGTAAACACATTTCCGAGATGTCCCACGTTTTGATGGTACAAGCATAGCCCATATTAGACATCCTCTGGTAGGCTACTAGCCTAGTAGTGTTTATTTCCAATGGATTTCAATGGTCTCAAAGGCATTGAAGCAATGGTCTCAAAGTAGTCTGTTGTCTCCCCAACGTGACGTCATGCAATGCATTGTGGGGGAAAGAAGAATCATTGCAAAAAGTTGCTACTTTTTTGTATTATATTAAATTTTGTGACACCCTACAACATGAAATACAATGGATAACAGTTTAAATGTTTATTACCAACAACCAAATAGCGCAAATTCGTTGGAACAACATGCCATATGGCCATATGGCCTTTAAAGTGCTCATTTCAAATATGACTCAATTGATTAAATGCTATGGTGTTAAACTCAGCAGGAAGAGGAACTTCTTCCTCCCCCTGAGACTATAGGGCCTCCACTTCAAGAAAAAGACACAAGGTATAAGCAATGAACCTTGAAACACAGTAGTCAAATGGACACCTTCAACTTTGTCTAAGTGTGCCTTGGAAAGGGACATTGGGCCTCATTCACCAATATCTTTCTAAGTTGTTTCTTAAATTTGTTCTTAAGAAAGTTCATAAGAAAAATCTACGTGTGATTCATGAAGCGTTCTTAAACAGCAGAATTGTTCGCAGGTGTATTCTTAGACTGATGAATCCCAATATTTCTTAAGTTGAAAGCTCGTGCCCTGTTGCTCCTATTTAGCATAGGTAAACTCCCCGTTAATTTCCCATAAAAGGGCATGGTATTGTAGGACCGTGTGCACACTCAGAGAAATGTCAAAACGACGTGGTAAAAACAGTGGAGGCCTCGACAAAAGACAGAAAAACGTAATAATAATTCGTGGAGGTACAGCTGCAAGAAGTTAGCGATAAACGACACATCATATTTACGTAATAGCGTCGGCTGTGGATACAAATCAGTAAATAAAACTGATGCATGGTATGCAATAACTCATGCAGTGAACGCTGTATCTGGAGAAGTGCGCAGAACTGATGAAGTAAAAAAATAAATGGTTTAACTTAAATCTGAATTCTTAAGCAAAAAAACGGCCTGTTTTTTTGACTGTTACAAATATCCATGAGGACTGCTCGTTAGCCTTAAGCGTTCCAACAGGGAGCCTACTCGTCGCTCACTGCAAATAAATCTGTATGGTCAAGGAAGATGTGATCCCTCCTCAGGGAACGATCTGCAACATTTTGCAGCAGCAATAAATAAACCATTGAGTGGTGTAGTCCTAGTGTATGGAATAAGCCTACTTTGGGTCTATAAATACAGTGAAAAGTCACTTATTATTTGATGGCAAAGTTCCCTGTTAACATAATTGATTTGAATTGAAGGCAAAGCAAGGCTAGTTTACAGTTTTTTGAATGACCCATCTCAGAGTAGCTTTATAGAATGTACGGTTACTGTATTGAAAAAAAAAAAAAGACATAACATAATTGCTGCAGTAAAGGCTTCATTTGCAACAGGACAAGAAATATGCAATATAGCTTCCATTTACATTATTACCCGAGTTCTGGCCCTTCTCTGAGCGCCACCACACATTCTAACTCCTCTCCCTCTCCCTTGTCCCTCTCCCTTGTTCTGGTACTTGTCTTCCTCTCCCTTGTCCTGGTACTTGTCTTCCTCTCCGTTGTCCTGGTACTTGTCTTCCTCTCCCTTGTCCTGGTACCTGTCTTCCTCTCCCTTGTCCTGGTAATTGTCTTCCTCTCCCTTGTCCTGGTACTTGTCTTCCTCTCGCTTGCCCTTGTCCCACTCCTCTTACTTGTCCTGGTACTTGTCTTTCTCTCCCTTGTCCTGGTATTTGTCTCCCTCTCCCTTGTCCCACTCCTCTCCCTTGTCCTGGTACTTGTCTTCCTCTCCCTTGTGCAGGCATTACTGTATTCTTACTTTCTTTTGTTGCTCTATATTCAGGGTTCTTGCAGGTTTCAGTATGTCAAATTTAAGACCTTTTTAAGACATTTTAAGACCATAAAGATTTAAATTTAAGACCTACACAAGGCATTACCCCAAAAATATTTAAATCAAAAGACATTCTGAAAAAAACATGTAATTTCTATGAATGGAATTCATTAAAAAAAAGCATAAATTTAATTTACAGATAAAGCAATCACATTAGTAACCGAATTGAATATTTTTGGGGCAAAGTTTGCAGCAAGCCTCGTACCTGGAGCTGGGTACTGCTTGTAACCAGGGTTGCCAGGTCTGTGTGACAAAACCAGCCCAATGGCCAATAAAACCAGCCCAAAAACCAGCCCAATATCAGAACTCAAAATATGCCCCTGCCAAACCATATACATTGTTTTTAAAGTCCCACAGCATTGCTATCATTGCGGAAATTGCTGTGATCTAGCCATAGGTGCGTTCGACTTCATGCAGCGCCGGCGCCGTCTGCGGCACTGCATGAAGTCGGTGCATGTTGAACGCAACTCATGTCTTGTTGAAAGTAAACTTTCCCATTTTCCACACGTAGCCAAATTTTAACAAACTCTGACATAGACGTATTTCGCATGCAGGTATTGCAGTTATCACGGGATTTGTAGTTTTATCACTGCGTAACACCAATAGGCTATCCTCCAGAAAGAAATACAACACACCGAACCAACGTTCGGTGGGCAGCGTTCTGCTGGTTTTGTTTGTAGCAAAGACTCGCTTTGTAGGCCACGACTCAATATTTTTTTGCTACCTTGTAATAACTTTCTGCAGCCTGCGTTTCTGGAAATTAACGAGGGTAAAACCTTTTTAAGACCTGACTAAATGAAATTTAAGACCTTGGATGAAAATATGGACGTTTTTAAGACGTTTTAAGGCATATAAGTCAAACTCCGGTCCTCGAGGGCCGCTGTCCTGCATGTTTTACATGTTTCCCTGATCCATCTCACCTGATTCGAATGAATGGTCGTTTTAACAACCCATTTAATTGAATCAGGTGTGTTGGAGCAGGGAAACATCTAAAACATGCAGGACAGTTTGACACCCATGTTTTAAGGCCTTAAATTTAAAGTTCTGAATTTAAGATTTAATTTAAGACTTTTTAAGACCCTGTATATTGTTCTTTTCCCACACCAGATCAGCCCAAAGAGGTTATCTTTACTGTCTATACCATATGGTCATGCAATTGAAAGAACCTCAACACCTGAGTGTTTCGTAGTTGGGAATCAGCTGTGATGTACAGTATTTGCATAACTTAAGCTGTTTCTCAGTAGCAATAGAATAAAATACAGGGGATATATTTCTGTTTCAATTCATAAAATAAACAGCTGTTCACTTTGATTTTAGCCAATAATTTAGGTTTTGAACATGATGTTATCTGTTGGCAGTGTGAAAGCATTGGTAAATTGGGCAGTAAAAATCGATTGTTTTGGTCTTGGTTGAGCTTGTGTGTAAAAGAAGTTCAAGCATTAAAAATGTGTGTTTACTCTATGCATTTTGTGTCAAAACAACAAGAAATGTGTTAATTGTACAGCCTACACAGACGGATGTTGTACTCACTGTGTTAAGAGTTTAGGAAACTTGTTAAAAGGTATTGAAAAAACTTTCATAGCGATTGTAAAATACTGTATTTATATAGGCCTAGCACAATTCATACACAATGGAAATTCCAAGTGCATTACAAATGAGCAGAATTGTAAGTGTAGTGTGTATTTATTAAAACAAACACAAAAAAGTGTAAAATTATGAAAATTATTAGTTGGAAAATTATAAAGGAGAGAAATTTTAAATTAGAACGGACGAAAAAGGTATAACTATTTCTTTTGCGCAAACATGTCAGCTCTCAATTGTGCGTAAGAGTGCTCTTTGGTGTGCGTAAATTCTGTTCTTACCTAAGAACAAATCCCAAATAAGAAAACATTGGTGAATGCCAGAATCTTCGTGAAAACTGCGTAAGTGGGGTTTGAAGAACATTTGGTTAATGAGGCCCATTGTTCTTTATTTATTTCAGGTTGGAGCAGACAATGTGAGGGCCCTGTATAAAAGAACCCTGGAGCTCAATTATAAGAGGCTTTTACAAAAAAAAACTAGGCTGGAGACTGGAATATGAGAAGAGATAGTACATGACTGAATGACACTAAACTTAGTTAGTTACACTTACATATTTTTCTGTGTTCCTAGGGAAGGGAGAATACATGAGGATGTATTTGTTAAACTTTTTTCTACGTTTTGGTCTTTTTATACCTTTTTGTGGCTTTCTTGTTGTGCCTTTTGAATCTTTTCTGGGGTTTTTCACCACTTCTCTCTTTCAATGTCCTATTTATTATTTTTGAAAAATGCTATAAAAGTGAATGAAAAATCAAAATTCAATGAAAGTGAAATTATCATTTATGTATCACTTGTGAAGAGCTTTGTACAGATGCCCATTGTTCTTTTTGGTTTGAAAGGTTTTGGTTGAAAGAAACTCCAATTTCTGATATGGAAATTATTAGAAAATTGGTCAAAGCAACCCAAGCACAAAAGCGTTAAGGGGAGACACCCTAGTGAATAAGGATAACATACCAACATGAAACCTCCCCAGTTGATAACTAATAGTAGGTCAAATATTGTTTTTATTACTAGTTTCCTGTGAATATGTTTAAATGAGAAAATGATTAAGTCATAAAATATGATATAATTTGCATACATTTCCAGAACGGAAATCAGAACATTGAGTGAAAAACCTTGTTTCATTTTGTCAATATATCAGTCCAAAGTTTTTACAAAGGGCTCTTTGGATATCTCTTTTTCATCACTCCATTAATCAGAATATGGTGGCAACAGCCTTTAAAGAAAATCCGTTGCAAATTGTGCGGTAGACCATGTTCTTGCTCAGGTTCTCCGCATCACCCACACTATAAAAGTACCCATAGCGAAATAACAAAACACTATGCATACAGTCTGTGGGACTGTGAGTGCACAGCTTCAATGTGTTGCATTGGCAACATACGGCTCAAGAAGCTGGCAATATACGTAATTCCCTCTGCTAAGAACCTGTATCTTTCGGAAAGATTCTCATGAGGGAATGCAAAAGCGTTTTGTCAGTCTGTACAGTAAATGTTCTGGCTCCTCTGAGCGCACCTCTCACTGTCCGCGCACCAAGCTCCACAGGATCTTCTATGAGCGGTGACGACATTATTGTCAAGAATGAGTTAGTGGGCGGGGTTTTTATACCGGTTGATCTCTGATCTCAAACTTAACCTGCTCCCGACTAGGTTAGCCCTTCAGCATGTGTTACCATGGCGATCTACCCCGGTAACAAGTGATCCAACGTTGTAGTACAGAAAACCGAAGTTACCTCGCTAACACCAAATCTTGATTCGTAGTACGGACCCCTAGTGTTCCAGGTTAGATTAGTTTTGTGTGTGGTAGATTGGGACAGGTTAGGGGTGGGTACTTTGTTTGTCTTTTTGCTTTGGTACTGTCCAGCCCCTTTTACAAACATACCACTGTGTTGTTATTATCGTTTACTGTGGCGAATAAAGCCCTGCTTTATTGGTTTGCTATTAGACGTTATTTGTGTTTTGCTCGCACACATCTGGGGGTCTTTGGGCTGTGGGGTCCCCCTCCTACTGAAGGTAGATCATAACAAATGGGGGCTCGTCCGGGATCTTGGCACCCCGCTGCTCGGACTCCTGAGTAAAGGTGTGGGGGTAGGCTGTGAGTAGGACTAGCCAGGTCGGGAGGTTGTGTTGTTTGGTTTGTGTGGTGTTCTGTTGGTCTGCATATTCTTGTTCGTGGTCGGGATGGCGGCGTCCGCCAGTGAAACGTTCCTTAAAGACCCTTCGTTGGGGTTGTTGTTAAGACTGCGGAAGGCAGAGTTGATCACAGTAGCCGGCTACTACAACTTAGCTGTGGAGGAAAATGTCTGGTGACATGGCTGACATTTTTTTAATGGTAAAGACCCATTTACTAAGAGGAGGACCCAGACAGTGCGGCCCCATTCTCTCTTGATCCCGCTGATTCAATGGAGGTCGCTAGGCTAAGGCTCAAGATGGCTCGTCTTGAGGCAGACCTGAAAGATAAAGACGAGAAACGCAGGTATGACTTTGAACTAGAGGTGAAGTGCAGACAAATAGAGGCGGAGACTTAGGTCTGTATTAGGAAAATGGAGCTGGAGGCTGGCTTGGGTGTGCTACCTCCACCTAGTGAGCTCACTTTGATGTAAGCAAAAACATTCTGCTAGTACCGCCGTTCAGAGAAGCGGAGGTAGACAGCTACTTCTCCGCCTTTGAACGCGTGGCAGCAACGTTAAAGTGGCCTACGGAGGTGTGGCCCTTGCTGCTACAGTGCCGGCTGTCCGGTAAGGCTCAGGAGGTGGTGGCCTCCCTGTCATTGCAGGACAGGCTCAGTTACGAGGTAGTGAAACAGACTGTTTTACGTGCTTATGAGCTGGTTCCTGAAGCGAACAGGCAGCTTTTCAGGGGCCACAAAAAAACACCAACCAGGACCTTTGTTGAATTTGCACGGGATAAGGAGTCTCTCTTTGATAAATGGTGCCTTGCTATCAAGCCCCAAACCCTAGCAGACGTAATACTTTTGGAGGACTTCAAAAACCATTTACCGGACCGCATTGTGGTCCATTTAAATGAGCAGAAAGTGGTGCCATAGCGCAGGCAGCTATATTGGCGGACGAGTACACCTTAACCCATAAAACTGTGTTTTCTGCGTTTCGTTCTGAGGGCAGGCCCGCAGCATCACCGCACAACAATCGTCTTCTACCCGCTGAAACAACTCGTAAGGAAGACAACAGGGAATGTTTTTACTGTCGCCGTGTGGGGCATGTCGTTGC
Organism: Hypomesus nipponensis; assembly: GCF_054491055.1. Lineage (NCBI taxonomy): Eukaryota > Metazoa > Chordata > Actinopteri > Osmeriformes > Osmeridae > Hypomesus > Hypomesus nipponensis. Next base: position 1,472,157 of record NC_140375.1, read on the forward strand.
TGACTGCCCTATGCTTAAAACAAACCAAGGTCGCCTGGGGTTGGTGCAGTCGGTGGGTCGGTTGACTGAACCCTTTTTAAGTCGTAGACCGAAGTCTTCCAAACGTCCCAGGACTGCATCCAAATTCTTTAAATGATGCATACGGTCCTGGCCCGTGATAAGAATGTCATCCAGGTAGCAGTGAACATTCGAAAGACCCTGGAGGACATGGTCCATGGCCCTCTGGAAAATTGCTGGTGATGACGTGATCCCCAAAGCAAGTCTGTTGTAGCAGAACAGTCTCTTGGATGTTGCAATGGTAAGGTATTTGCAAGATTTCTCTAAAACAGGCATTTGCAAGTATGCATGAGACAAGTCCAGCTTACTAAAATGCTGCCCGCCTGCAAGTGATGCAAATAAATCCTCAATTCTTGGGATTGGGTATTTTTCTACACACAGAACGGGGTTGATTGTCACCTTAAAATCGCCACAAATCCTTACATCGCCATTCTTTTTGTCAACTGGCACGATGGGCGTTGCCCAGTCACTGAACTTTATAGGTGATATGGTGCCCTCTTCACAGTCTGTCAATTTCAGCCTCGACCTTAGGCCTGAGAGCATAAGGAACGACTCTTGCCTGACAAAACTTTGGCTGATGTTCTGCTTTCAGAGCTATAGCCGCTTCAATGCGTTTCAGTGTGCCCAGCTCTGTCTTGAACACTTCCCTGTGCTTCAGTAGCACCCCGTCTAGTGTCTCTTCGCGAATCATTTTTATTTCCCGCCAGTCAACCCGTATTTTTCGCAGCCATTCCCTACCGAAAAGTGGAGGCAAGGCCCCTTTAACCACATACAGCGGTAGCGTAGCCCTCTGCCTATTCATATTTACTGCGACTGTGATGACGCCTTCTGGAGAAATCATCTCACCTGTGTTTGTCTTCAACACAACATTAGTATGGTGCAAAGGTAAGTGGCAAAATTGCATGTCATACAGTTCTTTTGAAATAAGAGAAACTGCAGCACCTGTGCATTTCAATTATCTTCCCTTTTTCCCGATTTTTGGTTTAACGCACGTCACAGATTTCCAGTCTGTGCCATCATGTACACTGTTAACTCAGAATCCGTTGTGCTACCATCACTGTTTGCTATATCTTTTGCGTCCATGTGGTGCACTCTGTTCTTAAAAATGTTTTGTTTCACAGTTTTTTCCTTCTTTACAGTCTCTTTGTTTCTACACACTTTGGATATGTGACCTGTCCTTCCACAATTGTGGCATTTTTGATCCTTGTAGTAACAGTCCACTTGCTTATGATTCATTTTTCCACAGTGCACGCACTTGTTGCAATGCTGACTATTCAATGAAATAGCATGCACTTTCATTGCACTACTGAGCTGATGCATTTCTCTTGCCACTGTCTCCATAGACACGGCTGTCTCCATAGACATGGCTATCTCCATTGCCCTGTTCAAAGTGAGCGCGGCCTCGGTCAGCAATTTCTTCTGTATACAGGGTTTTCACAGCGCGTCATCAGACCGGAAGTCACCATATTGGAGGCACTCCGCATCACAACAAAGCACAGGCACTGAAGTATCTACCCAACGTTGTCAAGGAAAATTGTTAATTATTGCCGTGTTTCAAGTTGTACTAATAGGACAGATCGAGAAAAACATTTGCAATACTATCGACTTCAAAAAGTTTTTAAAATCCAGGGAGAGGAATGTCATAGATTATCAAAGTAAAGGAGGCGCTTGTGGTTGGCAATGCTCAACAAAGATCTACCAGGAAAAAAACACGATTGAGAGTCACTTGGCTACACCTTGAGTATCGCAATGATATCATACAGTTAAGGTTAGGTTGGTTAAAGACGTTATTGCATTACTTACTTTGGCCTTAACAACACAACGGTCGTTGATAACTTGGTAATGCGTCTCCCTCACCCATCCACACACCATCTTGTTATAGGCCTCCAAACCTTTGTAGGATTTAAAGTCTTCCGCTGTGTATGAGCTCGGCGAGAAAACCAGGTAGTTGACTATATCGGGATATGCAACTGAAGGAAGAATCACCGGGTCGTCACGGATCCAAGAGGGAGCTGACGCTAACTTGTAGGGATCTGCACTGCCAATAAATCGTAATTTCTCGAAATATCGCGCATTTTCTTGTGGTCCAAGTCCTTCCCTATATGCCTTTGCATCTTGGACGCGTTTTGATGAGCTTTTCGGTTGTTTGGACATGGCTACATTCACTTAAAGTATCCAAAGCGCATAATACTCCATTTTACTCTGTGCAGTTACACCGAGTCCACAATGGCTGCGCATCCGCGTTACCGCACAGAACGTGACGTCAGTGAAAACCCTCTGTTGCCTCTGTGTTCAATCCACATATATCCCTTTTCCACCAAAGCCGGGCCGGTGCTGGTTCTGGGCTGGTTCCAATTCTGGAACCAGTCCTTTGGTTTTCCACACAAATAAACCTAACTCCGGTTCCAAAAAACAGGTTCCAACTCAGCACCAAGTTTAAGGTGGGCCAGAAACAAGAACCGGTGACGTTGGGTGCCAGGGGGCGGGATTATCGTCCCGTCCCGTGCCAAAACAAATACATTACGCCGCCACTTCTAAAAAAGACCAGTACAACAGCAAATACAATGGACAGTGAAACGATAATTTGTATTCACTCTGCTCATGAGATGCCTAACCTGATCGCAAATGTATTCAAAAGACTCCCGGGACACTCAGTTTGTTAACAAACTGTGCAGGGGTGAAATCCGGCACAACTTTGTCCCACCAATAGCGTGATCGGGCTATAGGCTATGTCCACACGTGACCTCCGCCTTGCCCTCAGCCATAATACGATCTGCAAAGGTAAAATCATGTATGTTTTGGTTTGTTTACAGGTGTATAGTCCATATGAGCTGCTACGTTTAGCTATAATACAGCCAAAACGTTCAAGATAATTAGCCTACCGTTCTTCTTGAACGTAACCTGTCTTCATTGCAACCTCAAATAGCTGTAAATGCACGTCTACAAAGTGCAGTATACGTTTGTATAGCCAACATTAACATTACTGGTAGGTATTCCTCAATTGTTGTTACAATGACTTCAATGTTTTATGACTTGTTGTGTGTGACAATGTTGTAATGACTTGTTACAATGATTTCATGCTGCGTTGCTAGGACAACGGAGGCATATGACGCAGTAGCCCTACTCTGCCTCTCAGTCGGTGGAGAATCGAGCTGGTTCCTAGATTAGAACCAGCACCGAACCGCATAAGCACCAGCCCAGAACCAGCACCGGCCCGGTTTTGGTGGAAAAGGGCTAATACGAGCCTGTCTCTGAGCGCGTCATGTAAGTGTGCTCCAAACTCGCAGTGTTCTGACAACTTTTTAATGACAGCCATGTACTGCGTCACAGATTCCCCCTCTTGTTGGTTCGTGTATGAAAACGAAATCTTTCGGCAATTACAAGCGGCTTCGGAGAAAAATGTCCTTGCAAAGCATCCACAATATCCTTATAGATCTTTTCTCCAGGCTTTTCCCGAGCCATTAAGGTACGTAAAAGTCCATAGGTTTTAGCACCAAGTACACTAAGATGAACAACAACCTTTTTTATTTTCCTCAATGTCATTGGACTTAACAAAATGTTCAAACCTTTCCACGTAGGTAGCCCATTGTTCCACCGATTCGTCGAATTTAGCGATATGACTGATGAATCCGTATGAAGCCATGTTAGCAATTGTCCGCGCTCAATCGCGTTTGCTAGCAACTCTTCATTCACGGCAAAACTTCACTTCTCACTTTCCACTCACAGTCAATACTGCGGCAGAAACAATACAGGTAAACTAAAGAGCATCCTAGTCGCCAATTTATGTTATGTATTCGTGGTTTCCACTTTTGAGTACCTGGTTAATGTGAAGTACAAAACGGACACGCCTTTATGGCATGAACTGTAATTGTTAACTGAAGCATTAGTTTAGAGCGTGAGCAACACACAAGTCATTGTATCATGGGCGGCACAGCGCCAACTAGTGGTGCGGGTACAACATAGTCAAGACATCACAATCAGCAACAACCTCACCTGGTCTGTTCACACGGACAAGGTGGTCAAAGCGGCCCGTAAGCGCCTCTTCTTCCTGAGGAGACTGAAGAAGTTTGGTATGGACTCAGTCATCCTCACTAACTTTTACAGATGCGCTATAGAGAGCATTCTGTGTTTGCATTACAGTGTGGTATGGGAGCTGCACAGACAGGGACCGCAAGGGCCTACGAAGTGTGGTCCGTTCTGCTGACTTCATTATCGGCAAGAAGATCCCAGTTCACAGGACACCTACCTCACACGTTGCCTCAGGAAAGCTGTCAGGATTCTAAGAGACTGTTACCACCCATCCTTCTGTTTCTTTACCCCGTTGCCTTCTGGCGGACGTTACCGCAGCATTTGGTCGCGCACACGCAGACTGGACAACAGCTTCTACCCAAGGGCCATCAGGCTTCTGAATGTACATTGATATGGACATTGATTCACTTCACACTAGTCACTTAAACCACTGTCACTTTTAGTTACTGGTTGCACTATTAGTAACATTATACTACTGTACTTCACTGTACTTCGCCATCATGCTCCTGTATGGTCTTCGACATATTCATTGATTGACCTCTTAATAGTTACTTACACACTGTCACTTTCAGCTGCTGGTTGCACTATCTGTAATGTTGCACTATTGCACTGTGCTCCACCTAGGTCAGAATAGGTTATAGGGTTGTAATAGGTTTTATGTGTATTTAGGGTTTGTAAAGTGTATTATTGATTGTTATCTGTATATTTAGGAAGTTTTTGTATTTAGGGATTAGTATAGTGTATTATTTATTGTTATCTGTATATTTTGGAAGTTTTACTTATTTAAGCTTAGCATAGATGTAAATTATGTTCTGTGTACTTGTATTTTATTTTATGCCAGGCGCTTGCGTTGTCTTTTCTTAAGAATTTCAGTGCCCAGTCTGACCTTGTGTTGTTCTGTGTACCTGACAATAAAATACTTGAACCGGACAGCATGTTGGAATTGTAACACATTCATGTTTATTCAGGAAAGGAGTGCATACAGCTGGTGTTAACCATTTTCTCCCTGTAATAAAAAAAATGCAGTTTCCAACACAGCCGCAAGCCTTGTCTCTATAGCAACCTGTGTGGCGCAGTCCCCTTTGTTTACCTGTTGAAGGGTTGGCTAAATCAACAACTCATATAAAGCAATATATTACTTCATCAGTATTTTTACCATGTACCCATAGCGTAAAAAATAACTCAGGAAATAAAATAATGATTCACTAATATTCAGTGTGGTTGAGAAACATTGTCATTATGTCACTTTTTTTGCAAT